>NC_055993.1:47218197-47847061 GCF_018446385.1 Zingiber officinale
AGCCCGCGGCTCGTCCCCAATGTCATCCTTCGCGTATGCCTCGAAGTCGCTTCCCTCGACCCTTGTCCTCGCTGCCTTGTCCACGGTCCCTCGGATGCTCCATCCTTCACCGGACCCGAAGCCATCAACCTGAGTCACATGTGTATCCTACAAACCTGCACAACTCAAATACACATATCAAATACAAGAGTGAACCTAACTTAAACCTTTTGCCCAAACACCAAAACACATGGTCCCGCGGACCATCGGGATTTCTCCAACACAATCTCCCTCTTTTTGATGTTGATAATACCTTTAAGTTAGGCTAATCTCATAGTCTTGACTTCCCTTCATGCTAAAACATGAATGAGGGTTTCCTTCATTCTCTCCCTTTCCTAAAGGGTAAATTCCCTCCTTAGGTAATGAAGGTCTAACTTAAACCCTACATTCTCCCCCTTTGACACACATAAAAAACTCTCCTCCTAAAGAGTTACTCACTCATTGTTCACAACCTCTCATGTTATTCACAACACCACAATGAAGGTCTTATACCCTTCATTATCTTCAATGCTCACCCTTGAGCATTCATTCTAACGAAGGTTAACCACCTTCCATGATGTTTGAAAAATAATTTTCATGTCCTTAAAGAGTGACTCCCCCTAAAGACATGGTCCAAACTTCTATCATTGCACCAACAATGATTTGGAATCCCTAAATCTTTAGGAAATCCAAAACTTGAAGTTTTAAGGTTCAAGTATCAATATTTGAATGCAAATCTCAACTTAGACTTCAACTTAGTCTACTTTTAACCAAACTATTCTTGTTTCAATAAGAATATCACCCTTAAATGTATATAAATATATTTCAAGGGGTTAGGAATGGTTAATGAGACAAAATGGCTTAAAGTGCTAAAATCATACTTGTGCAGCCAAAATAAGCCTTTTCAATATATTAGGGTTGAGACTCAATCGATTGAGGTCATTTCAATCGATTCTACGAGTTTATGTTCGTGAAGAAACTGCTTGAATCGATTAACCGATCGATTCAATAGCGTTGAATCGATTATGCGAGCTTCTGCTCGCGAGAAACCCTATCTCAATCGATCGGCTGATAGATTGAAGCTTTGATTTCCTGAAATCCAATTTCAGTGAAATTCAAAAAATGTCCTAAAAATTCTACAAAATTCTAAAAATCATGAAAATTCTTGTAGGCATTATTTAGGGTATATACTATTATGGAAAAATAGTTTTCTATGAAAATACACCTTATTTTCAAAGATTGACACAAAATTAGAAACTTGTAAAAACTTCAATGTTTCTTCCAAGTTTTGTATCTAACTTTTCAATGATGATTATTATCAAAAGATAATCTTCATCAAGATTTTCCAAAGTAAATTTAAAATGATTTTGAAAATCAATTTCCAACCATGTTCTTTGGTCTCAATGTACATGACTTGTACCTTAGCTTTTCCAATGATTGGAGGACACATAACATATATTTTGATAAATCAAAACTCAATTAGATGCACTAAATCAACATCTTGAGTTTTGTTCATCATTCTAATATCTCACTTGTATCCAATATGCACTAAAACACATACAAGTCATCTTATAGTCTTTGTGAGATGTAGATTTTGGTTTTGCCCTAAACTAGGGATCATGCATATCTATCTAGGCATTTTAATTTATGAACATTTACCTAGGATATCACATGTTAGTAAATATCATTGTCCGTAATTATAAGGAATTTAAAACTAATGCATGATGATTTTATGACATATATCAAAATAAGTAATTTTCAAAAGAAAACATACTATAGCTACATGATGTATGTATGACATGACATGGTATTTTTGTTTGTTTTTCATAATAGGTATAAATGCAAAATATGATGTCATGGTATATGATGTACAAACACTCATGGCAAATTTGCATAGATAAAATATACCTAGATAATCTATCTAAGTATCCTTAATCCTTAGCTTAATTAAAATCTAATCCTTGATTGCCCATATTTTCTCAAGAAAATGTCAAAACTCAATTTGACATTTCTTTTACTCTTTATTAGTTGTGCCAATTTAAATCAAGTGTAATTCCTCAAATTTTGGCACATTTACTCCTCCAAAGAGTAATCAATTAATCCTTTATATTTTCAAAGGTTAAAAAAAATCTTGAAAATACCTCTGAGTGTTAACTTTATCAAGGTTGGGTTAACCACCCTTACCCATTTAGAGTTGACACTCTCTAAACTCATCTAGGGTGTAGAGAATATGCTCCTAGAAACCCAAAACTTATTGGTACTCCTTGGATGCTCTAGGTATTCACTAGGGATGACTTCCCTAGATACCTTCCTAGTGACCTTTCTAGGCTTCTTAGAAGTCTTAGTCACACTTGACTCACTTAGGTCAACTCTAGGGATAGCTTCCCTTGTGACCTTCTTGGTGACTTGCTTAGACTTCTTATAAGTCTTAGTCACATTAGTCTTTCCAAAAATACTCTTAGGGATAACTTCCCTTGTATTTTTGACTTAACCATTAGACCTAGGGTTAGTTCCATAACTATATGGAACCCTATGTTATGAAGCCACATCCTTTTTACCCTTAGGTTTATATCCCAAACTTTTATGGTCATTTGATGGCTTTTGTGTTCCTAGACCTAGGTAATGCTCATTTTGCCCTTTTAGAATATTTTCTATTTTCTTTAGGGACCTCTCTAATTTATCAAGCCTTGACCTCAAGGCTTGGTTTTCAATCATTAAATCCTTAGATTTAGATTTTTCCTTAAATCCTTGGACATTTCTATTTCTAGGCATGTATCTAAAATATTTAGAATTTTTACCTAGATTGTTATCTACCTTCCTAATCTTAGGTGAAGTAGACTTGACATGATAAGCAACATATTTGTCCTTAACTCTATCATGATTCCTATTTTCATGATAAATTACATTAAAATGATATAAACTAAACATAGTATGCTTTTTATCATGACTTAAAGGAATAGACTCAATAAATGATACCTTGGGTTTGCTCTTGAGAGCTCCCCCTTGAGTTGAGCTTCCTCCCTTGGCTTTGGCCGATTTCTTCCCCTTAGGACATTGACTCCGGTAATAATGCCCTCTTTGATTGCATAAGAAACACACGATGTGTTCCTTACTCTTCTTTGTCATGGGTGTTGGGTTCTTCGGGCCGCGAAAACCGCTTTTCGCGTCGCGAAAACCCCGAATCACCCAAGGCCAACGGATCCGTGCAAGGAAAATCGAACGATAAATACGAGTACGAGTTTGAAAAACCTCTAGATCTACTCCTAGATCTATGTGTTAAGAATATACCTTGAAGCGTGCCCTTTCGCGTTCCCGCTCGTCCAAGGAGTTGCCGGATCTCTAGACCGTCAAGCGTCGGTCCTCTAGAAGTATCCACACGGACACGTAGGTGGAGAAAACCTCACACAAAGGTGTGCTAGCACCTTGGTGAGATTCGGCCAAGCAAGGAGGAGAGGGAGAGGAAGAGCTTCAAGAGGAAGAAGAAGAAGATCCACTTGAATGGAAAAAAAAAATTTCATTCAAACCCAAAGTGGCCGGCCACTCTCAATGGTGAAAACTCCCAAATTAATTGCATTAATTGCAATTAATATGAAGCCATTAAAGAGAATGGCTTTGTAACTTCCATGAGGTGGCACCCATGATGATGTGGAGTATCATCATTGGTCCACCTAATGCCAACTCACCAATGAGGTGGCAAAAGGTCAAGTCAAAATTAACCTTTGGTCTTCCTTCTTAAGTCAAGTCAAACTTGACCCAATCTCTTCCATGGTTGATCCAATCTAACCATTTGATTCAAGCCAACTTAATATAATGAATCTAATTCATTTAATTAAATTGATTCAATGAGTCAAAACCTAAATTAGACTCATCGAACACATGAATCAACTTGAGTTGAACTTAAGTTAGCCCAATTAGGATTACTCTTAATCCAATTTGATTCATCAAATGAATCTAATCCTCTTGGTTCATCATATGAACCTAATCTCCATCTAATTGTCCTAAGTGTGTGACCCTATAGGTTCTTGTAACGTTGGCAATGCCCTAAACCCATTTAGGAGCATAAGTAATGAGCGGTATCTAGCAACACATCATTACTACCCAAGTTACAAGAATGTCGAGATCCGACATCACCTTGTGACTACTAATTGTGACTCCTCACAATATGTAACATTATCCTTCTATTCTAGACATCTAGATTGATCAATGTGAGGCATAGACCGTGTCATCCTCTAATCAATCTAAATCTTGAACTCCAAGTAGACTCACTCAATCAAATGAGCTCAACATCTCATGTTGACTCACTTGGGCATGGCCATGCACTTCGTGGTCTAACTCTATCAAGAATATTGATGTCGCTCCCGTCATATGGGAGGGATAGATCTCATCTACATCACTCACATCCCTCTGCATAATTTGTTACATACCTAGTAATCGCCTTTATAGTCCACCCTGTTACGGGTGACGTTTGACGAAACCAAAGTACATAACTCCTTATGTAGGGATCCATGGTGACTTCAGGTCAAAGGACTAATAGTCATACTAATAGCCACATGAGAAAGTATATGACACTCATATAACGATTCATGATACTTTCTCATGGCGGGTCATTCAGTATACATTCTCCAATGCATACCCATGTGTCAACTTGATATCTCCATATCCATGACTTGTGAGATCAAGTCATCGAGTTGACCTACATGCTAGTCTTATTGCATTAACATTGTCCCTGAATGTTAATACTCGACTAGGAATGATTTAGAGTAGTGTTCCCTATATCATCTCACTATCGATTCAACTAATCGATTGATATAGGTATGAACCTTCTACTCAAGGACGCTATTATACTTAGTCTATTTGGCACTAATACAAATAAGTATAATAACCAAACAAATGCCTTTATTAATATACAAGAATATGATACAATGAGTCCATACAATCATCAAATGATTGGCTCTAGGGCTCTAACTAACAATGGGGTTGACCTCCTTGGCCTTCTCCTTAGCCTTGAGTGTCACTTGTCACTTCTTCTTGACTAATTTAGGACACTTACTCTTATAGTGTCCTTTTTCTCTACACTCAAAGCATATAATGTGATTTTTATTATTAACAATTGAAATTGTTATACCTTTGCTTGTAGGGGTGACACATGATCCTCCATTTGATTTTTCTTGACTTGTGGAGGTGGCATCGTCTCCCTCTTCATTTGACCCGAAAGTGGAGGCTTCTTCTTTCTCCGGTGTCAATGAAAGACGCTCCCCCTCAATTCTAGAGGTGGAGGCCTCTTCATCTTCATCCTCTTGCACATGAAATAAGGAGTATACTCCTTTGCCTTTGTCTTCATGCTCTCTTAAGGATGAACCTTCTTCTTCTTCTTCTTCTTCTTCTAGTGTTGAGCACCTCTCAACTTCGGATTCTTCTTCCCCTTGGACTTGATCCAATGAGTCACGCTCTTTGGATTCTTCTTGGTTTGGTGTAGTGGAGGGGACCTCATGGATTTTAGCCAATTTGCTCCATAGCTCTTTAGCATATTCAAATTCTCCCACTTGCTCTAAGATATTGTTTAACAATAGATTGACCAATAGTTTAGTCACTTTATCATTAGCCTCACATCTTTGGATTTGCTCTTGGCTCCATTTTCTTTTCTTGAGAATTTTTCCATTTGAAATCTTTGGAGCTTCAAAGCATTCTATGAGAGCAAACCATTGCTCTATCTCCATCATGAAAAAATTTTCAATTCTTGATTTTCAAGAATCGAAGCTTATCATTATGAATGGTGGAGGCACCCTTGTGTCATATCCAAGTTCATCTTGGAATTCCATTTAAAGTTGAGCTCTTATGATGAAGTCTTTGACCTTGTTGAACTTGCTTCAACTTCTTCTCCCTCTAGTTCATTGCCCTTTCCAGCAATGATTCCGGTGAAGAGTGACCTCGCTCTGATACCACTTGTTAGGGTCGATTGTAGCTAAGGGGGGCAGTGAATAGTTTGTCATGCTTTGTTTGCTTGCTTAGGTGTTGTTGATTTGCAGCGGAATAAACTTGAAACAAGACTCACAACGCTAACACAAGGATTTACTTGGTATCCACCTTAAGAAGGGGTGACTAATCCAAGGATCCACATACGACACGCTCTCCACTAAGAAAATTACTCTTTCTCAGTAACTACTGAAGGTGGAGAAGCCTTGTACAAACTCTCAATACAACAAGAAGAAAGAAGAAGCGAATACAAAGAAAATCTTATAAGATTTACACAAATAAAATCCTAGTTAACTTCTTCTTCTTGTGTGGAACACCTTTTGACCTTGGAAGTGTAACAATACTTTGCTCCAAGAAGCTTCAAGAACTGGTAAGATCACCTGAGAGAATCATAAGAGAAGAGGTGGAGAGTTGCGAATGAAGAAGGCTCACCACGACTTTAACTGTGTGCTTCCTTCGTAATGGTCATATACCAATCAATTGACTAATCGATTGGGGAGACTTGAATAGATCGGCTGAACAATTCAGAGCGCCTCTGCGCTCTACTAGAAAAAGCTTGAATTAATCGCTCGATCAATTCAGTCTTCCTCACATCGCGCGAGAATTACAACCCCAATCGATCGGCTAATCAATTGGTGGTGCCTAATCGATCGGCTGATTGATTGAGGAAACTTCTATGCTCACGATTCAGGCTCCCAATCGATCGACCGATTGATTGGGCTGTTGTTTATCGTAGCACTCTCCTAATCAATCGACTGATCGATTGAGCTTGGTCTAATTTGATCATCTGATCAAATTGACCAAACCTAACTTGCCTAATCTCAAGTCTAGGGTCTCCAAATCCAACATTTGGTCAATCGTGACCTGTTGGAACTCCTCATGCCTAGCATCCAATCAACCTTAACCTACTGGGACTTCTTCACCAAGTGTCCGGTCAATGCTTTGACCCACTTGGACTTTTCTCCTCATGCCAAGTGACCTGTCAACCTTGATCCACTTGGACTTACCGTCTCGTGCCAAGTGCCCGGTCCTTCATGATTCACTTAGACTTCCTTCCACCAAATATCTGGTCACCCTTGACCCATCTGGATATCCACATGCCTAACTTCACTCACCAAGTCTTTTCATCTGCTTATCTCACTCACTAGGACTTTTCATCTACCTAGTTTCACTCACTAGGGCTTTCACCTAGCTTCACTAACTAGGATTTTCCATCTGTCTGGCTTCACTCACCAGAGCTTTCACTTAGCTTTACTCAATAGGATTTTCTCACTGCCTAGCTTCACTCACTAGGTCTTTCACCTGCCTAGCTTCACTCACTAGGTCTTTCACCTGCCTAGCTTCACTCACTAGGTCTTTCACCTGACTTAACTCACCAAGATTTCCCAACTGCTTAGCTTCACTCACTAGGTCTTTCCATCTGCCTGGCTTCACTCACCAGAACTTTCACATGCCTAGCTTCACTCACTAGGGCTTTCACCTGGCTTCACTCACCAGGATTTTCCAACTGCCTAGCTTCACTCACTAGGTCTTTCACCTGGCTTCACTCACAAGGATTTTCCAACTGCCTAGCTTCACTCACTAGGATTTCTCATCTACCTGGCTTCACCCACTAGGATTTCCCCTTGCCTAACCTCCAGTTAGGACTTTTTCAATCAAGTATCTAGTCAACTTTGACCTACTTGATTCTTCTTCACATTAAACTGGGCAGACTTTGACCAGAGGGGAATTGCACCAACAATATCCCCAATCGGATGATTGCTCCTACAATCTCTATATATTGTCAAACATTGAATCCAAATCGAGACTCTAACTTGAGCCAACTCAAGCTTAGTCAACTTTGACCAAGGGGATATTGCACCAACAGTGAGGACCTCCCTTTTTATACTATCTCTCATAACCTTCGTAATGATGAGGTATTAGAGAATGTCGGGTATCAAGGTATGTCAGTGATGGATAAAGTACGACAGATTCTCATTAGGTAGAGGAAGGTTTCGCATTATGCGTGTAGCAGAGTATCGAAATATTCTCTAACGAATAATTATTATTCTTTGACAAGTCATTGTGATTATCTAACAATGTTGTCTCATAATAATAGTTTGATCGGTGCTGGGGCCGACCGAGAATAGACTTGGGTGGTGCCTAGGAGAAATAAGGGGACTAAGCCCTGAGAGTCCGACCAGCTAAGAAACCAACCGGAAGTAGACTGAGGTAGTGCCCAGGAGAAATTAGGGGATTGAGCTCAGGGGCCCGACCATCTAAAAAGCCGACCGAGTGTATATCGAGAGTCGTGCTTATGAGGTGGGAGAGACAAGTCCTAGAGGAGCTTCCTGGCCTTGACTGTTGCTTCCATTTTTGGACTAGGCCAGGAACTTCCAAGCCTTGATTGCCACCTCTCCTTAACTTTTGACCACCATGTTATATTAAGTATTGACCTCCTGATATTACTAGGGCCCTCCATTATATGTCATATCACAAGCTTCCCTTTTTAAGTCTAGTCGAAGGAGGCTTATATCGGTGCAATTGACCTCCAAGGTTTTAATTTTTGACAAATATATTTAATGGAGCTTAATCTAAGAAAGTCCTAGTCGCAGCTAGGCAAGGGTAAGTAGTCAACCGAGTGACTAATCCTAATTATAGTTAGGCAAGGGAAGTTCTAATTGCGACTAGGCAAGGAAAATCTTGGTAGATCGTGGAAGCCTGGTAGATTTGATAGGTCTGGAGCATCCAATATTGAATCCCTAGTGGGTCGATCCAATGTTGAGTCTTGGTGAGTGAAGCCTGTTAGGATGTATACTAAAAATCTAGCTTTTGTATGAACATTTATTTTGAAATAAGAATCACATTGGTCAAATGTCTGTATTTAAGTTAAATGTAGTTGTCCATTTAATTTATATTGTAGATAACATGGTGTGTGGTGTCACACAGAAGATCATGTTATCAGTTCCAAGATGGATTGGGACAAACCATTGAAATGGTTGTAGTGTAATTTGGTATTAGTTTATCTTAACTATAAAATTACACTAGTACACTATGAGTGTATTGAGCAGGACTATTTGAGGTTGTTCTTTTTATACTGACTGCATAAAAAGAACAGGACCTCTGTTATTATGGAAGTGTATGTTCTTAATCCCGATATAATAACAAGCACATATACTTAGTATTTATTTCTTTAACTTATCAATGGGTAAGATTTATTGAGTTGGATCAATAGACCCAATAAGTTGAGAAATGATATTATTAATATGGTGTGTTGTTGATTATAGAAGGAAACTGTGCCCTAGTAATCTAGGTTGATGATGTCCCCTTGAGAAGCTCATAAGGATTGTCATATAAACCCTGCAGGTGGACCTAGTCCGGCATAATAATGAAATTGAGTGGTACTATTCTTGGAGCTAGATGTTAATTAAGTGAGTGTCAGTAACTCATTTGATTAATGGACATTCGATATCTTAAACACAGGGAGATTAACGCACTCATAATAAGAAGGAGCCCATAATGTAATATGAGATTGGTGTAGTAGTTCAATAATAACTCTTTAGTGGTATGAGTTATTATTAATGAACTTGAGTTGGGTGTTCGAGGCGAACACAGGAAGCTCAAGCTCATCGGGAGACCAAAACCAATTCCTCCTCTTGGTCCCTGTTGTAGCCTCTATAAAACCTTATATCCACAAAGTCCACTTCTTACCCAAGTAATGAGCTGAGCACATCCTTGCTTGGTGCAAGGGGGCCGACCAAGCATTATTTGGAGCCCAAGAGGTGGCCGACCCCAAGCACATCTTGGTGTCCAAGATGTGGCCGACCATACATAAATTAAAAGGAGGTTTTAATTTTATTTTTAAAACTTTCCTTTTATAGTCATCAACAAAGGGATTTAAAAGAGAGTTTTAATTTTAAAATCTTTTCTTTTTTGTAGTCATCTACAATGGTTTAAAAAAGATATTTTAATTTTTAAAAACTTTCATTTTTTGTAGCCATGATTTTAAAAGAGAGTTTTAAGTTTTAAAATCTTTCCTTATAGAGAGATTTTAATTTTGTTTAAAACTTTCCTTTTTGTAACAATCTACAAGGGATTTAAAAGAGAGTTTTTAATTTTAAATCTTTCATTTTTTTGTAGCCAATCTATAATGTTAAAAAGAGAAATTTTAATTTTAAAACTTTCCTTACTTGTTGTACAAGTTATGACCGGCCATGATAAGAAATAAAAGGAAGTTTTAATTTTTGTTTTAAAACTTTCCTTTTTAGCCATTAGCAAGGGTTATAAAAGAAGAGGAGGTGGTGCCTTATGGGACAACACACATATTATTATTCTCTTCTTCTCCTTGCTTGTGGCCGGCCCCTTTCTTCTTATCCTCCCTTAGGACCGGCCCTTTCATCCCCTCATCCATTAAGGGCCGGTGACACAAGAGAGGCTCTTCTTCATCTAGGTCCGGGGGCATACAAGGGATCTCTCTTCCTCACCTTTGGTCGGAGGCAATCTCATCCTTACCTTGCTAAGGCCAACAGAACAAAGAGAGGAAGAGGGCTTGTATTCGGTTTCTTGAAGGAGAAGAAGAAGAGAAGAAGGTGTCTATCCTAGAACATCCCTTTGGTGGCTGAAGTCTTGGAAGAAAGAAGAAGGAGGGTAGATTTCATCTTGGTAGATCGTTGCCCACACGATGCCCAAGAGGAGGAGAGGAATACAGCAGAAGATCAAGAGGTCTTTGTTTACAAAGAAATGTATAACTAATTAATTATTTCCGCTTCAAATTAATTAGTTTGTGTTCTTTGTATGGATCCAGAAATACCAACACAAGAGGCTAGTGATTTAGTGGTTCATTTTTATGTTTTGATTTAATGTTTTGATCTTGTGCTTCTATTGAGGTCTTTGTAGTTAAACATGGGGTTACTGTAAGAAGTTTAAATATCCAATTTCTTTGAAAGGCTTTGTCTAGGAAGTGGTGGATGATCCCATACCCAAGAAGGCCAAGTGCCTCGCCATGTTTAACCTAGAAGCCAATCCTTGAAATAGATATTTAATCAACTTCTGTAACATAGGATGAAATTGAATTAATAATGTTAAGTATCGTTTGCAATCCAATTTTTAACTACTGAAGAACACATGAGTTGAACTTGAAGTAAGAATGTTAAGTTTCATTTCCAATTCAAGTTTAACTCATAAGGAACACATAGGTTGTTAGAAAGTTCTGTGCTTGTATAAATTTTTGTACAGGGGAAGCAGAACAGAATCCAGGTGTAGCAACCAACAATTGGTATCAAAGCTAGTTTTCTACCTCTGTGTGTTTGGTTTTCAGTTAAATTATGCACGGTACATTCATAAATTTAGACAGGATAATAGTAGGATGTGCAAATAGATTAACTCTATGGTTGCAGACATCCTAGTTCTAACTATTATGACCCTATTGTGTTTGTGTGTGATTGGACTCTCGGACATGTCGAGGGTATTTTATATGTGTGCATGATTGTAATTATTAAATACAGCAGGAGCTATATTAGTTTTAGGATTTTACATTTTTGTTCGATCTAGATTACATGTACATTCCTTCGTGGAATATAGGATCGATAAATGTAAAATTTTATTTTGTTGCGGATCATATCCTTGCGAGTCGTGGTGCTATTTGAGGACCGGAGGCGCAGCGAAAAAGGAAGCAAGAAGGATGCAATGACATAAACCCTAGAGCCGGCGGCCAGAGTGGCGGCGGCTAGGGTTAGCGGTATACGGAGGACAGCTATAGATGAGGCCATAATAGTTGGAAAATTAGTTTTCATATTTATTGCCTTTTATGTTATGATGTGTGTGCTGTGTTTGTTTGCATGTTAAAATTCCTCGTTTCTAAATAACTAAGTGAGAGAGGAATTATTTAAATTCCATGGTCTCCATTACTGATTTATAAGTGATGCATTCAAACTTGCGCGTTGACTCTGAGTGTCTTCCTCTACATTGGATGAGTTTGTTTGCGGATCACAAGATCAAACTTCCTTTATGGATGATTATAGGAAGTTATTTAGGTGCGTATGATCTTCTTCAACTGAAGGGGCACAATCTTATTTAATTGACTAATTATCAAGTAATGGTATACATTTAGGCGCATTTAATAGTATCCTCCCCAACGGAGTCACTGCTATTATTTGTGTGACTGAAGAAAAATCAACTATTAATAGTATCCTCCTTCAAGCTACCGGCCACCAAGAGATCTCCCACAATTGATGTCGTCGGCCTCCAAGAGAGAAAACAAAAGGAGAGAAGAGAAAGAACAAGGGTCGGCCACCAAGGAAGAATAGAGAGGAATAGAAGATGTGTTGTTAGGTGAGGCACCACCTCCATCTCTTTTATATTCCTTGGTCTTGTCAAAAAAGGAAAATTTTTATAACAAAAAATAAAACTTCCTTTTCTCCCATGACATGGTCGACCACAAGCTTGTGATCCAAACAAGGAAAGATTTTAAACAAAATTAAAATCTCTCTTTTAAATCTCTTTTGTGGATAGTTATAAAAGGAATGTTTTATAAATTAAAATCTCTCTCTTTTAAATCCTTTTATGGATATCTATAAAAAAAAGATTTAAAATAAAACATGGTTACAAAAAGGAAAATTTTATAACAAAAATTAAAATGTTTCTTTCACATTATAGATAACTACAAATAAGGGAAGATTTTAAATCTCTCTTTTATTCCTTTGTAGAAAGCTATAAAAGGAAAGATTTTTAAAATTTAAAACTCTCTTTTAAAACCATCATAAAAGGAAAATTTTTAACAAAATAAAAACTCCTTTTATTTCCTTTTGTGACCAATCTAAAAAAAGGAAAGTTTTATATTAAAATCATCCTTTTAAATCTTTGTTATGTATCTCTATAAAAGGAAAGATTTTACAAAATAAAACTTCATTCTCTTCTTGTGTGTGGCCGGCCCCTTGCTTGGGCACCAAGCAAGGCTTGGCCGGCCCTAGCTTGGGCTCCAAGCTTAGCTTGGCCGACCCCTTGCTTAGTCTCCAAGCAAGGCTTGGCCAACCCTAGCTTGGGCCTTAAGAAACTAGGCTTTTGGGTGGATATTAGGCTTTATATAAGAGGCTACAATAGGGACCTAGAGGAGGAATTGGTTTTGGTCTCCCGATGAGCTTGAGCTTCCCGTGTTCGCCCCGAACACCCAACTCAAGTTCATCAATAATATCTCATTCCACTAAAGAGTTATTATTGCACTACCGCATCAATCCCATATTACAATATGAGCTCCTTCTTATCATGAGTGTGTTAGTCTCCCTGTGTTTAAGATATCGAATGCCCACTAATTAAATGAGTTACAGACAACTCACTTAATTAATATCTAGCTCCAAGAGTAGTACCACACAACCTTATCGTCATGTTGGACTAAGTCCACTTGCAGGGTTTACATGACAATCCTTATGAGCTCCTCAAAGGGACATCATCAACCTAGATTACTAGGACACAGTTTCATTCTATAATCAACAACACACCATATAAATAATATCATTTTCCAACTTATCGGGCCTATTGATTTAACGAACTAAATCACAACCTTTGATAAATTAAAGAAATAAATATTAAGCATACGTGCTTGTTATTATATCATGATTAAGAGTACACACTTCCATAATAACAGAGATCTTGTTCTTTTTAACCGTCAGCATAAAAAGAACAACCTCAAATAGTCCTGCTCAATACACTCAGAGTGTACTAGTGTAATTTATAGTTAAGATAAACTTATATCAAATTACACTACAACCATTCCAATGGTTTGTCCCATTCCATCTTGGTTGTGAGTAACTATTTATAATTTATAAGAAACTGATAACATGATCTTCTGTGTGTCTCCTCACACCATGTTATCTATAATATAAATTAAATAGACAACTACACTTAGCATAAATATAGACATTTGACCAATGTGATTCTTATTTCAAAATAAATATTTATACAAAAAGCTAGACTTTTAGTATATACTTTAACAGTTATCTACTGGTACCTGGTGTGTAGATACGAGAGCTATTGATCATGTATGCAATTCATTGTAGTGGTTCTTGGAAACTCGATGACTAAATGAAGGGGAAATCACCATCTATATGGGCAATGCTATGAAAGTGGTGGCTGTTGTAGTGGGAGATATCTTTTGATAGGAATAAAACATTGATTTTAAGAAATTGTCTTTACGTACCAAGTTTTAGAAAGAACTTGATTTCAATTTCTAAATTATTTAAGGATGGATATTCTGTCTCTTTTGATGACAAAGTTGTTATCAAGAAAAATAGGGAAGTTATCTGTTCTAGTACGTTGGTTGACAATTTATATACTCTAAATCCAATAACTCCCACGATGCAACACATGGAAATTAATATCACATCTTCTAATTCTAATAAGAGAAAGCAACCTTTGGAAATGAACCAAACATATATTTGGCATCTAAGGCTAGGTCATATTAACTTGAGTAGGATTCAAAGGTTAATGGTCGATGAACTTTTGGGTTCATTGGTGGTGGAAAACTTTCCAACCTGCGAGTCTTGCTTGGAAGGAAAAATGACCAAGAGACCTTTTAAGGCTAAGGGGTATAGAGCCAAAGATGTGTTAGAATTGGTTCATTCTGATTTGTGTAGACCTATAACTATCCATGCAAGAGGTGGTTTCGAATATTTCGTCTCTTTTATAGACAACTATTCGAGATATGAGTACATTTACTTGATGCGCCGTAAGTCTGAGCGCTTTGATAAGTTCAAAAAGTACAAGTCTGATGTGGAGAAACGTCATGGTAAAAGTATCAAGACACTATAGTCTGATCGTGGTGGAGAGTACCTCTTAGGAGAGTTTAGGAGTTACTTATCAGAGGCCGAGATTCAATCCCAACTGTCTGAACCTAGTACACCCCAATAGAATGGTGTGGTAGAACGAAGGAATAGAACTCTTATGAAAATAGTTAGATCAATGATGAGTTATTCAGAATTATCAAATTTATTTTGGGTATATGCTCTAGAAACAGCAGTATACATTCTGAACATGGTACATTCTAAGTCAGTACCCTCTACTCCCATAGAATTGTGGAATGAGCGTAAGTCTAGTCTGAAGCATATTCGTATTTGGGGTAGTCCAGCACATGTGCTGAAGGGAGACACTGATAAGTTGGAATCACGAACAGAAGTTCGCTTATTTGTGGGTTATCCTAAAGGAACGAAAGGTGGTTTATTTTATAGTCCTAAATATCAGAAGGTCATTGTTAGCACCAATGCTCGATTTTTAGAAGAGGACTATGTAATGAACCACAAGCCTATAAGTAAAATTGTTCTTGAAGAAATAAGAGAAGACACGTCTATTTTAGTACCAACAGTACAAGATGAGATATCACAAGAAACTACAACACGTGTCACAAATGATGCACAATTACAAGCAGTGCCACGTCGTAGTGGGAGGGTTGTTCGACAACCTGATAGATTCATGTTTTTGGGAGAGTCTTCGGACTTGATCCCTGGTGAACATGAATCTGATCCCTGCACATATAATGAAGCACTCCAAGATAAAGATGTAGTATCTTGGCAAAGTGCAATGAACTCTGAAATAAAATCTATGTATTCTAATCAAGTCTGGGAGCTTGTAGAACCACCAAATGGTGTAAAAGCTATTAGGTGTAAATGAGTCTACAAAAGAAAAAGAGGGACAGACGGGAAGGTGGAAACTTTCAAAGCAAGGCTTATTGCAAAAGGGTATACTCAGAAAGAGGGAATCGATTATGGACCTTCCATTTGTTGTGGGTTCTTGAGATATCTTTCTCTTTGGGTTCACATCATTTGGTATCAGAGCTTTGGTTTTTCTAAATCGATTTCGTTATCCTTTTTCTTTTGTACTTGAATCTTTATTTATTTTGTTCAACATTATCTACTTATCGATATCATCTCAATCTTAGTGAGTTTTTAGTCGTCTTGTTGCTATCAAAAATAAAAAGGCTGAAATTTTTTTAAAAAAAGAAAAAATACTTTTAGCAAAAAAAACAAAAAAGGCTGAAATTCAAAAAAAAAAAGACCGAAATTCAAAAAAAAAAGAATAAAATATTTTCAGCAAAAAAGGGTCAAAAATTAAAAAAAGAAAAAAAGAAAAAAAAGAAGGTGGATATAGAGAATTATTATTTCTATACTTGCATTCTCCAATTATGCATTTCTTTTAAAGTCTTGCCTAGTATACTTACGTTTTCCAATTCCGTATCTTTCTTTAAAATCTTGCCTAGTATACTCCACATCTCCTTTAAAGTCTTGTCTAGTATACTTGCGTTTTCTAATTCCGTATTTTCTTTAAAGTCTTGCCTAGTATACTCCGCATCTCCTTTAAAATCTTGTCTAGTATACTTGCGTTTTCCAATTCTGTATTTTCTTTAAAGTCTTGCCTAGTATACTCCGCATCTCCTTTAAAGTCTTACCTAGTATACTTGTATTTTCCAATTCCGTATTTTCCATTTAAGTTCTACCAAGATTTAAATTTCCTTTCAGTCTTTAATATCAGTTTTCAATTCTGCAACTTGTATTTTTATATCAATTCCTATCTTTTATCCTAATACCCTTGGGAGTTTAAATTAGTCAACGAACACTTATAGGGAAATTACCACCATTCTAAGTTCTTTAAAGATCTAACATTAGTGAGTTGAGTGATTGAGTGTCAACAAATTGCATTAATGGCGACAAGTGGAGAGGAAGCAAGATCGAGAGAAACACTTGAACAACGAGCCTTGAGACAACACTTGGAATGCATGGAAATCAGATTCAATCAAATCCTTAACAGATTAGAGAGACAATATGCTATAATTTTAGGATTGCAAAATAGCCAAGCGGGTAGAGTTCCTACATGAAATTCAAGGCAATATAACTGTGATGACAACAATAATGATGATGATGATGATGATGGTGTATCTGAGGACATTGATGATAGAGTTTCTAGTGGCAAATATGGTCATGCTAGAATTGGTGGTAGAAGAGAAAGAATGAATGATTATGTTGATAGTAACTTGGGAAATATCAAGATGAAGATTCCTTCATTTCAAGACAAAAGTGATCCAGATGTATATTTGGAGTGGGAAAAGAAAGTTGAATTAGTGTTTGATTGTCACAACTACTCTGAAGAGAAGAAGGCAAAACTAGTTGCTGTTGAATTTATTGATTATGCTATTATTTGGTGGGATCAAATTATTCTAAGCAGGAGAAAAAACAACGAGAGACCCGCTAGCACTTGGGAAGAGATGAAATCTATTATGAGAAAGAGGTTTGTGTCATCACATTACTATCGAGATTTGTACCAATGACTATAAAGTCTAACCCAAGGATCCAAAACTGTGGAAGAATATCACAAGGAGATGGAGATTGCCATGATTCGAGCCAATGTGGAGGAGGACCGAGAAGCAACCATGGCAATTTTACAAGGTTTGAATTCTGAAATTGCAAATGTAGTGGAGTTGCAATATTATGTGGGGTTGGAAGATATAGTGCATATGTCCATGAAAGTTGAAAGGCAACTCAAAAGGAAGGGTTCAATCAAGCATGGTCAAAATTCATCCACTTGGAAATCTAGTTGGAACAAAAGAGATGATAAATTTGCATCAAAGAGTAAGATCAAGTTTTTGAAGAATAAAGATGTTGGTTCTCCATTGGTCAAAGGTAAAGAACCTATCCAATCTTCAAGAAATAGAGATATTAAATGCTTTAAATGTTTGGGAAGAGGACATATTGCTTCACAATGTCCAAACAAAAGAATTATGCTTTTGAAAGAAAATGGTGATATTGAAACTGAGAGTGAGTCAGAAGATGATAATGTCGTGCCACCATTGATGGAAAGTGATGTAGAAGAGTATCTCGTCGAAGGTGAAGCTCTTGTCACTAGGCGTGCTCTAAATGTGCAAGTGAAGGAAGAAGATGAAGAACAATAAGACAACATATTTCATACTCGTTGCCACATCAAAGACAAGGTATGTAGTATGATTATAGATGGGGGAAGTTGCACTAATGTTGCTAGTGCTATCTTGGTTGAGAAATTGTGCTTACCTACCACTAAACATCCTAGACCTTATAAACTACAATGGTTAAATGATTGCGGGGAAGTTAAGGTCACTAAGCAAATGTTAGTTTCATTATCCATTGGTAGGTATCATGATGATGTTCTTTGTGATGTAGTACCAATGCATGTAAGTCATTTTCTTTTAAGTAGATCATGACAATTTGATAGGAGGGGCATGCACGATGGCTTCACAAATAAATATTCTATTAAGATGTATGGTAAACTTGTAACTCATGTACAATTAACTCCTAAGCAAGTATATGAAGATCAATTGAGGATTAAAAAAAAGAGAGTGAAAAAAGAAAAGATTGTGAGAGAAAAAAATGAAAAAGAAAAGGAGTGTGAGAAAAGAAAAAGTGAGGATGAGAGTAGTGAAAACAAATGAAAAAGAAACAAAAAAAATAGAGCAAGAGAGTAAAAAAGGGAGCTTTTATGCAAAAGAAAGAGAGGTTAAGAGAGATTTTTATTCTCACAGCCGATGATTGTACTTTTGTATAAGGAGACTTATTTCAACACTAACAATCTTAACCCTTCTTTGCCTAGTATTATTAAATATCTTTTGTAGGAATTTGATGATATCTTTCCTGAAGAAGTTCCTGATGGATTGCCACCACTTAGGGGAATAGAGCACTAAATTAACTTCATCCCAGGAGTAGCCATTCCTAATTGACCAGCCTATAGGAGCAATCCTATGGAGATGAAGGAGCTTCAAAAGTAAGTTGAAGGGTTGATGAGAAAATGGTATTCCCGAGAAAGTTTGAGTTCTTGTTCAGTTCCTGTTTTGCTTGTGCCTAAGAAGGATGGAACTTGGAGAATGTGCGCTGATTGCAGGGTTATCAACAAAATTACGGTAAAGAATCATCATCCTATTCCTAGATTAGATGATATGCTAGATGAACTATATGGTTCTTGCATTTTCTCTAAAATTGATTTGAAGTCTGACTATCATCAAATTTGCATGCGTGAGGGAGATGAATGGAAAACTGCTTTTAAGACTAGGTATTGTTTGTACGAATGGTTAGTCATGTCATTTGGGTAAACTAATGCACCTAGTATTTTCATGAGATTAATGAACCATATTTTACGTGCTTATATTGGGAACTTTGTTGTAGTATATTTTGATGACATCTTGATTTATAGTAAGAATTTAGATGAGCATGTCAATCATTTACAAAAAGTTCTACTTGTTTTGTCAAATGAAAAATTGTATGCTAACCTTCAAAAATGTTCTTTTTGCACTAGTCAAATAGAGTTTCTTGGTTATATTGTTAGTGCTAAGGGAATAGTAGTTGATGAAGAAAAGGTTAAAGCCATTCGTGAGTGGCCAACACTAAAAACGACAGCTAAGGTACGTAGCTTTCATGGGTTGGCAAGTTTCTATAGGAGGTTTGATAAAAATTTTAGTTCTATAACTGCACCCTTAATTGAAATTGTTAAAAAGAATGTTGGGTTTCATTGGGATAGTGAACAAGTTTTAGCTTTCAACTTACTTAAGGAGAAGCTAAGTTCTGCACCATTACTTGCATTACCTAACTTTGCTAAAACTTTCGAAATTGAGTGTGATGCATTAGGAATAGGTATTAGAGTTGTGTTAATACAAGAAGGTCGACCTCTTGCTTATTTTAGTGAGAAACTCAGCAAAGCAGGTTTGAACTATCCAACTTATGACAAGGAGATGTATGCATTGGTGAGGTCTTTAGAGGCTTGGCAATATTACTTGTGGCCCAAAGAGTTTGTCATTCACACTGACCATGAATCATTGAAGCATTTGAAGAGTCAAAGTAAGTTGAATAGACGTCATGCAAAATGGGCAGAGTTTATTGAATTATTCCCTTATGTGATCAAATATATACAAGATATGGAAAACATTGTTGCAGATTCTTTGTCTCAAAGGTATACCTTGATCTCTACTTTGAACACTAAATTGTTAGGATTTGAATACATTAAAAATCTATATTCTAATGATCCTAACTTTGGAAATATGTTTGATGTTTGTGAACATGCTGCATTTGGGAAGTTTTATAGGCATGAGGGATTTCTTTTTAGAGTGAATAGGTTGTGTGCCCCTAATTGTTCATTAAGAGAATTATTAATCCAAGAAGCTCATGGTGGGGGACTAATGGGACATTTTAGAGTAAGAAAAACTCTAGAAGTGTTGGTAGAGCATTTCTTTTGGCCATACATGAAATGAGATATAGTTAAGTTTTGTGAGAAGTGTATTACATGTAGGCAAACAAAATCTAGATCTTTACCTCATGGATTGTATACACCTTTATCAATTCCTAGTGAACCTTGGGTTGATATTTTCATGAACTTTGTTGTAGGACTACCAAGGTTTAAATGAGGTATGGATTCTATTTTTGTCGTTGTGGGCAAATTTTCTAAAATGGCTCATTTTATTCCTTGTAGGGAAACAGATGATGCTAACCAAATTATGGATTTATTTTTTAGGGAGATTGTGCGGCTTCATGGAGTACCAAGGAGCATAGTTTCAGATCATGATGCAAAGTTCTTAAGCTACTTTTGGAAGACACTATGGGGAAAATTAGGAACAAATCTTTTGTTTTCTACAACTTGTTATCCACAAACAGATGGATAAACTGAGGTAGTAAATCGAGCTTTATCTACTTTATTGAGAGCTATCATTCAAAAGAATTTAAAAGGTTGGGAAGATTATTTACCACATGTTGAATTTGCTTATAATAGATCTGTGCATTCTACTACTAATTTTTCACCTTTTGAAGTGGTATATGGGTTCAATCCTTTAACTCCTTTAGATTTGTCACATTTTCCTGTCTCTAAGCATGCCAGTTTAGATGGTACCAGAAAAACTGAGTTTGTGAGGCAACTACATGAAAAAGTTCGATTGTAAATTGAAAAGAGGACTGAACAATATGCTACGTAAGCCAACAGGAGACGAAAGAAAGTGATCTTTGAACCAGAGATTGGGTTTGGGTTCATATGAGGAAGGAAATATTCCCTACTAAACGTCGTACTAAGTTGCATCCACAAGGAGATAATCCATTTCAAGTCATTGCTAGAATCAATGATAATGCATACAAGCTTGACTTATCAGGTGAGTATAATGTGAGTTCTACATTTAATGTTTCTGATATTTCTCTCTTTGATGTAGGTGATCAAGATTCGAGGATGAATCCTTTTGGGGAAAGGGGGAATGATGGAGTAAAAAAAAAGAGAGCAACAAGCTAACGATATGGATCATGGTCAACCCACTCTAGATGTTAATGATGATCCATTATGTATCAATGGAGACCCAATTACAAGGGCTAAAGCTATAAAGATGAAGGAAACACTTAATGTACTAATTGAAGATGTGAAGGCCAAATCTACCATTAAAGAAGGTTTGACCAAGAGCAAGTCATTCGGCATAGTCAACCTAATTCAAGCCTTAGATGAGCTTAATTAGCACTTAAGTCTCATGTCTATGTAGTAGGGATATGCAAGCTTAATTTAGACTCAATTTCTACTTTTATTTGGGTTGTAATAAAGACATAAACTAAAAATGGTTAAGTAGTCTACATAGACATTTACTAAATGAGCTTTCTTTTGGCCTTTTAGGGGTTTTTGGTCATCTTATAGTAATAAATAAAGGGGGTGACAACCACACATGTATCTTTGATATATTTTCAATCCAAAGCATGGTGAGACTCTCACTTGTTGGTTCTTCATTGAATTAGAACTTATCAAGGCATTCCTTTGTGGCGTTCAAAGACTTATCAACCTCCATCCCAAGGTTGCGGCGTCTACCATCTTCTATACCAAGGTTCATGCTTTCCTAAGAATTGGGTCGAGGTTCTTTTCATCAATCTTATCGATTTAGTTCTTTCTTTCTTCTTCCATTCGTTGTGGATTCTTGAGATATCTTTCTCTTTGGGTTCATATCATTTCAGGTCGACCGTGCGGATCTTGGTAAATCTAAGTTTAGTTTTACCATAGTATTCTGTATTACTATTATTGCTATTGACTAATATAGTATTGCAGGAAAAGCCTTAATGAATCAGAGATCAGACACTGAGCAGAGAAAGTCTAAACTGTTGGTGCAGGTTGCACTAATAATTTAGTTTTGATGTATGATAAATAGGTTAAAGTTAGATGTGATGTTTATATAACTTTTCTACCAAGTATACAGGAGTTGACTAGTCTGAAGGACCTGACACCAGACTAAAATCTAGCTAGGTCTATAGGACCCGATAGCTGGTGCGAAGTCCAGATAGGTCCATGGGGGCCGATATCTGATGGGAAGTCCGGTTGGATTTACGGGACCTGACAATCGATAGAAGTCAGTTGGGTCTACGGACTTGACAACTGATGGGAAGACCTAGTGGGTCAAAGACAAGTCAAGAGACTATAGTTGGTAAGTGGAGGTAAGCAATTGGAGGAGAGATCAAGTGAGTACGCGTTCCCCGTTAAGGGAACTGTAGGCGTCGATCCAGCTTAGGTCCATGTGGGAAACCTAAGTTGAGACCTTGACTAGATCCTGGTCTCAGTGAGATAGAATCTAATTACTACTACTATTTTATTATATTGTGCTAACTCTATTTTACAAGGTAAATATATTTTTTAGACTAACCTTTTTGCAGGAAAGAAGTTACTGAAGAAAAGGAGAGTTTGGGCACTCGGAAGGGATCCGTGCGCCTGGACCAGGCTCGCCCAAGTGACTGTCGCGCCCGTTGTCACGCCCCGGAGGAGTCTCTGTCCGAAGAAATTTCGGCAGCATCTCCCCTGTACGGCGGACAATCTGAAACTTTTCTACAAGCACTATATACCTCAGCCACATGCGGCTGGAATAATACAATAAAAGAAAACAAACACCACGCAGTTAATAATAAAGCAGCCCACTCGGCTGTACCAAAACCAAAACACAAAACTGCTAGCCGGCTAGGCTTACTCAACCAACAACAAATACAAAATACCACATAACAACATCAACACTCCAAAAATAAAACCGGAGTACAGAGCTAAACAAACTGATACATAAAACAAACAAAACATACATGAAACCGATAAGTCTTCTGATGTGACGTGGGGACCAGCAGACAGGATGCTCCAAGCGACACCATAAATAACCTGGTACCTGAAAAAGATAGTGTCAACGGGGGTGAGTTCAACAACTCAGCGAATACCAATGGACATGAGTAGTAAGATATATCTAACAGCAACAAACATGGAATACAGCTTCCTAATCATAAATAGGGAATATGCAAAACTGAAAGGTAACTGAGGAAGCTGTACTCACCAGGAACTCCTATCCAGACAAGAGGGTCGTCAAACCGAAAATGTCAATAATCCTGTATGCAGGTCAAAAGTATGCATCCAACCAAAATGCAGCAACCAAATGCAGCAAACACAATCACAATAATATAAATACATCAATGCATATGATGCTAATGATGCGTCCTGATGCCATCGGTCCTCTCACACACAAATGGCGAGACCGAGTGGGTAGGGCTATGACAACTGCGCACTCTGCCACACTGCTCCCGATGAGTGACCGAGTGGACGGATGCTGTCGGAGCCTGTCCTGTGACCCTAAATCATAAATGGGGAGCTCAATGCTCTCAACTCCCGGACACGATGACGGGAGGTATCTCTCACGGCCACCATGCCGAGTCACCGACCAATGGAGCCAACAGAGTCCACCGTCACGGCTTACTACTGCTACACTAAATGCCAGCGGAACAGAAGGAACTGTCACGGCTACCACGCCGAGTCCTCGGACCAACGGAGCCAAATAGAACTCCCACACACCGTCTGATATACCACTAATCCATGAGTGGTGGTGTGTGCAATACATGTAAGCGATGTGCTCAACTATAGTGGAGCCGACAATCAGCATGAAGATGCAATCATGATGCATGACACTAAGCATAGTCATAAACTGATCAGCATAACCATATCCATATATGTATAATATGGGTACCACAGTATCAGTGAGTCAAATCCACGAATCTAGGGTATACAGATCCTCTATGGTACAACAACCTAGATCCTAAACATATCCTCCTTCCATAACATATGTACCAACAATATACACAGATCAAAGAATCAGAGTCTAGGTACACGAATCATATATGATATACAAATAGAGGTACACAAGTCAGGTATGGTATAAAAACCTAGGTATCAGATAATCTAGATACACCTGCCAGAAATAAAATCCAGAACCTAGTCCTAACCTCAGTAGAGCATGGTATGTCACTTACTCTAGGAACTAAGGTACTCATGGTAATAAAGTACTCATGGCAATAAGATACTCATGGTAACAAATCACGATATATAAGCACGGATACATAACAAGCGACAAACCTAACATGGTATGGATATCAAACAGTGACATACCAAAGACAAACATGTTCATTGCTTGCAGCTATAAAGTACTATGCATATCTAAATGACGATATCATAAAAGATAAGTCAAGAGGTACCCGCCTCAAATATCGCGCGTGCCAAAAGAAATCCCACGTAAGGTAACTCGTCGCAAATCAGGATCCTGTAATACATAATATCCAAATTTAGCTAATTATATATAAATAAATTAGCTAAATTAAATCCTCGAGAAGCTAATATAAATCCAGATCCAATTATAGACCCTAATTGAATCATTTAACTCCTCAATCGTTTCTAATCCATTCGAATTAGGACTTGCAATAAATATGGTTAATCATAACATCTTACCCGATTTAGTCCTAATTCAACACATATATCAACTAATCAAATAATCCAAATTCATTATGATCTACATCCAAAACCAATTACCTACTCCTTACCTCCATTCACAACCAAGTGACAGATGGTGGGATACGACCCGAGGCTTCACCGTCGAAGCTAGATCATCGGAACTGGGAATCACCCGAAATCAGTGCTGTCCGAAGCTAAAATGATCAAACAAGCATGAAATATGATACGAACCGTACACACCCAAATCTGCTGTATCTACAATGGTGCCAATCATTTTCCCTCAGCCGCTGATCACTGATCCCTTATCAAAATACCCAAAAATCACCACTTGCCGTGTCACTACAGCCTTGGTTTGGATCCGGCAACAAGAGGAAACCCGGGGCACAACAACAATCTTGGCTGCTTGTTGCGAGAAGTGGCTCTACACTGTGGCTCACGGCTAATCGGGAAAAAGAGGTAGTCTCCAGCGATGGTCAGCAGAGGGACGGTCGTCTGTCGTCGCTAGGGCAGAGGAAAGGAGAGTCGGCTTGATCGGCATTGCTCGGGTCTTGGCCGGCGGTGTGCAACAGTGAAGAGGCTAGGGCAACACCAATACTCTAGCGTCAACCCCCATCAATCCGAGGGTGGCTTCCCGCAGTAGGTGGCGATGGATTTGCACCGGCGACGAAGATGAATCGGGTGGCACGGCGCTGCTCCGAGCGGAAAGCCGGAGACCAAGAATTAGAGCACACTGTGTTGGTGTCGGCGCGCAGAGAAGAAGAGAACGACGGCGCCGACGCTAGGGCAGAGGCTAGGAGGAAGAGACAAAGGAGAGAAACCGCCGGGTGAGAAGAGATGGAAGAGCGCGAGTAGATTAGGGCACGACCACGGGAGGAAAGAAACGACGATGGGAAGAGAGGAAAAGGAGAAAAAGAAAGAAAATAAAAGAAAAAAATAAAAATAAAAATTCAACTTTTCCTCATTAAAATGGGATAGCCTAAACAGGCTTTCCCGGACCCTATTTTTATCCCCGTTAACTCGTCCGTACGAGCTTCGAAAAATTCCCGGAAAATTTCCTAAAATTCCAAAAAAATTCCCTTATTAATATTCGCCTATTTTCGGTATTTTACACCCGTACCCAAAAACTCATCCACAAGCTGATATGGAGCACGTCGACTGACCGAGCCACGTGGTCTAGGTGCCCAGAGGGTTCTAAGCCCTTGGAATGGGCCTATTTAAAGACCTTTGACCAAGAGCTTTATAACAACAACTACTACAAGTTCTCTCTTGCGTGCTACTCCGAAAAGGCTCCGACTACACCAAAAGGCTGCTCTGAAGTTCACAGAACAAGAGACTGTATTTTGTTTCTTTTCTATTTGTCCATAACTTTATTATTTCCAATTCTTATACTCAACTTTTGTAACACTTTTTGTAAACTGATAATGATTACCCAACGAAAGCACTTGACGAGTGCGAGTCTTGGAATAGGAGTCGTCGAAGGCTCCGAACCAAATAAAACTTGGCTTGTGTTAGCATTATTTTTTGTTTCCCTTTCCGCTGCATACTTGTTTTTAATTTTCTCTCGATTTTTTGATGAATGCTATTCACCACCCCTAGCGTCTTTCCGATCCTACAAGTGGTATCCGAGTAAGTACCGCTCTGATTTGGTGTAACCATCAATTAGGTAAGGGGTGACTTTTCTTTCTTTTAATAGTTGTCTTTCATTTTTTTTTGAGATTTCTCGATAAAATCCAAACTAATATAATTACCTCTTTGGATAAATTTTTCATTGCAAACTACTCTGATTTGGTGCAACACTAGTCGAGCCTTAATACTCTTATTTTTCTCCCACACTACTAATTCAAGACTTAGTCTTAGGACTTCTTTTCCTTTCCTTCTTTTGTGTACAGGGTTCATGGCCCAAAACGAGGGATACAACACTGTTCGTCCTCCCCTCTTTAACTGTGATGATTTCCCATACTGGAAAAGTGGATGAAGGTGTACCTGAAGACTAATTTCAACTAATGGTTTAGTGTCATCAAAGGATAAAAAGCCCCAATCGACCACAACATCGGAATTCCAATGGACCTAGAAAATTGGAATCTCGAGATGAAGAAAAAGGCCCATGTTTACTTTAAGGTCCTCAACACAATCCAGTGTAGGCTAATAAAGGAAGAACTGAACCACATCGGCTAACATAAAAATGCGAAGGAGCTATGGGACAAACTCATAGAACTATATGAGGGAACCAACGACGCAAAGGTAACAAAAAGAGATATATTTTTAAATAAAATATTTAACATAAAAATACAGGTAGGATAATCTGTCAATCAATTGCATGCAATGATAAAGGACATCCTCAACAAGCTACAATCGGCCATCAGATGGAGAACCGAGATTCGATAAGATATGCTCTAAACGTGTTTCCTCGAAATGCACTGTGGGCATCCATCGTGGGTGCTTACAAAATCTCGAGGAATTTATCAAAATTAAAACTAGATGAGTTGTTTTGTAAACTTGAAATTCATGAACAAACTAACTCAAAGTAGGTCGAGAAAGATATTACACTCTTTGTATGTTCCTTAAAAGAAACCAAATGCAAGAACAATCTAGGACAAGAATCTGAATCTGGCTCAGAAGACGAAGAAGAACAACTCGTGAGCATGGTCAGAAAAATATTCACAAGAAGAAAGAATAATTTCTCGAAGAATGACCTATAAAAGGTAATCAAATCAAATGATATAAAGGTGAAGATCACATGCTGCAGGTGTAATAAAAAATGACACTACAAACCCGAGTGCCCGAAGATGAAAGACGATAAATCCAAAACAACCAGAAGAAAAAAGGCACTCAAGGCGACTTGGGATGAATCATCTTTAGAAGAATCGAATGTTGAAGATCTGAAGCATCACAACTACCTCACGTTGATAACATCCAGACCGGAATCAGAGAGCGAGTTGGAGTAAGACGACGAGTCCAAAGACAAATCAAGCCACCACACTCGTTTTTAAAGGTTTGAATGAGCTATCTTCTATCTTAACCTCTAATTTTTTTAGAACAATTGCATGTTTGAATAAAAAAATTAATTAAATATGAAAAACAAATTTAATCACTTCTTGAGGAAAATCAATGCCTCAAGGAATAAATTGAAAATAGAAATCCAAATCAAGATATAAAACTTGAGGAGGAAAACACAAATTTAAAAAGTGAAATTAATAAATTTAAAGGATTATTAGAAACTTTCACCTCTAGATCAAAAAATTTAGATTTAATTCTTAAAATACCTATGTTTTCTAAAAATTTTCCATTTGTTTTAGTGTTCCAAAATTAATTTAGCCATAACCTAGATTAAACTCATAGAAAGCATGATCCTATAGATCTAGGTAACGAGCATCTCATAAGCACACTAGCTCTACCTTGATTGTGTATTGATAAATATAGTACGACGTAAGATGCATAGACATTTTGCCTGGACTTCAAATGCTTACATTAATGCATCAATATAAGTCTGGACGAAAAATACAATAATACATTAATCAAGTTAAGTAGTCCTCTTCAGTAAATTCTAACTGGGCATTAATTCTTAACTTAACTAACCAGATAAACACTGCTATTTTCTGGTAGTCAGTTAGTAATCAAAGGTTAGATAGTTAAGGACTAATGGTAGATGAGTATCTTTAACTAAGCTTTTATTACTACTATTTTTTTAAATTCTTAACTTAATTAGTTTTCTAACCTAAGTTAACTTAGATCTTTGATTTAATCAATTCTTAACTCAAATTAATTTCTAACTTAATTTATTCAACTCAAAAATTTGAATTAATTTCTTCCTCAACATAAATTAACTAACTTAATCAATTAATTCTTAACTTAAATTAATTTTCTAATTAACTTAATTATTAAACAACTAAACTAATTACTTATTAAACAACTTAGTTAATTTTTACCCTAAATTAATTCCTACCTTAAGTTTAATTTAATCTCTTAACTAAAATTAATTTCTTAACTTGAAATCAATTTTTAACTTTTAACTCAAACTAAATTGTTCTTACGTAGCTTTCTTAATTCAACCAATTTTTTAACTTAATTAATTCTTAACTTAAATTAAGAATTGACCTAACCTAATTACTTATTAACTTAATTTTTTTTACTTAAATAAATTCTTGAACAAATTAATTAATTTTTAAATCTATCTTTTAACTTAATTAAAACTATTTATTAAAATCTTCTCTAATTAATTCTCTACTTAATTTTTTCCCCTAATTAAATTTTAAAACAACTTAATTATCCTTTAACTTTAACTTAATTAATTTCCTAACTTAAATTAACTTAATTGATTTTTAGCTTAGTCAATTTCTCAACCTAAGTTAATTCCTAAACTACTCAATTAATTAATTTAATTAACTTCTATACAACTCAATTAACCTACCATTAATTAAAAAAAAATCTACCGCATAAACCATGGGCCCAAAACTAGGGGCGAGCACCCTTGGTATCATGCTCTGGGCACCTCGCCCAAGCTCTAAGTCCAAGCGCCCGGACGTAGAGTCTGGGTGCCCACACCGCCCTATTTAAGGGAGGCAGCGGGCGCTCCCTTCCCTTGCCCCTCTCCCTTTTCTCTTTTGCAAAATGCCCCTCATCGGGCTTTATGAGCAAAAGCAAGAAAAGGAAAAATAAATTTTTTCCAATTTCTTAAACTTTTCTCCTTCGGTTCTCAAGTCATGCATTGCGGATCAACCGAGTTCGTCAGTTCTTTTATAAATATTCACGATGCGTCGGTAAAAATTTTAAACCTAAACTTTTTTTTTTTGTTTAGAATTTTATTTTTAGGATATTGTTTGTTAATTAGGAAACGACCAAATTTTGATACTGACCCCTTAACTGCTAATACAGATCCTAGGTTTCCCACTGATAAACTTGTTAGAGTGTATATTAAAATCCTAGCTTTTGTAAACAATTATTTTTTTTTTGAAATAAAAGAATCACATTGGTCAAATGTCTACATTTATTTGTTAAGTGTAGTTGTTCAATTAATTTATATTGTAGATAACATGGTGTGTGGTGTCACATACAGAACATCATGTTATTAGTTCTTTATAAATTATAAACAGTTGCTCACGACTAAGATGGAAAGGAACAAACCATTGGAATAGTCATAGTGTAAGTAGGTATTAGTTTATCTTGACTAATAAATTACACTAGTACACTCTAAGTGTATTGAGTAGGACCATTTTAGGTAAGTTCTTTTTATACTGACTTAATAAAAGAACTAGACCTTAGTTATTATAGAAGTGTGTACTCTTAATCCTAATATAATAATAAGCACATATATTTAGTATTTATTTCTTTAACTTATCAAAGAGTGAGATTTAGTTCGATAAATCAAAAGGCCCGATAAGTTGGGAAATGATATTACTTATAGTGTGTGTTGTTGATTATAGCACTACAAAAAAAAACACCGGTATAGGGGCAGTTTTTTTACTTTTAAGAGCGGCTTTCAACCACTCCTACACTTTTACCAACGGTTTGAAAATCGCTCCTCTTGTCGCCATCCCTATATCCTATTGAAGCGGTTTTCGTAACCATTGGTAAAAATTAAAAAACCGCTTCTATATACACTATGTGAAAAACGACTTTTTACTTCGTTGATTACCTGAAGTAAAAGACCTGTTTTTACCAAAGTAGACACGCGTGTAGTAAAAAGATTCATTTTACTTCGGATAAACTCCGAAGTCGTAGGCCCAGAAAAAACGAAGTCGTATTGGGTGTCGGGTTCGGACATATTACGAAGTAAAAAGTGCATATAACTTCGTCGGTTTTTAAAAACACCGAAGTAATTAATCCTTTTCGACTTCATCGTTTAGTATTTGTTGTGAAGTAATATACCTACTTTAACTTCGGTTAAAAATGAAGTAATGGATTACTTTTACTTCGTCAAATATCGTTAATTCCTGAAGTAATTATCGATTAAATTACATTTAGCTTCGTTCTAGATCGAAGTAATAGATAGATACTACTTTGAAATTTTTGGTAATAATCGAAGTAGTTGATACTATTTTACATCAACAAATTGTATTGCTTCGAAGTTATAAGTAGATTTTACTTCGGATTTTATGAATAAAGTGAAGTATTTTTTCTCTTTTTACTTCATTATTTTTAGACTTCAGTAATTTTGAGCATCACAAAAGGTAACTTCATAAGCCTTGATCAAAATAAGCCATGATTTCAGCATATGTTTATACAAAACAAATCTCCCTAAATATCATCAAAATAAGCCATAAAAAACTAAAAACATGTACTGGTTCATTCACACAACCTGCAATTCACTTCAAATACGAGTACACAAATTCACTCCATTCAATTCTCACTTCATCATATTGTGTCTGCGTATAGTACTGGTTCTTCGCACAACCTGCAAACTACAATTTAGAAAGAACCAAGGGGCCATCTTCAGTCTGAAGTTTACTATAAGAACATATTACATCAACAGAGATAACCAGATAAAAAATTTAAGCCATCTTACAAGAGACAGTAAACGCATCAAAAGTTCCAATATCACTTTTTGAGTGACTAAACTGACACAATCAGTTATCTTTTCTCAATCAAAGAAGAAAATAAATCCAATCATCAAAACTTAAGATACCAACAGGACCAAAGTTAGAGAAAGCATCTATCATTGTTCTAATAAAAAAAAGATGCAATTACACTTCCAACAAATAGTAAAAAATATTGGAAAGGGTCATTTCGAGCTTCGAGTTCTTACCACAAGTCGGCGTGGTGTACCATATGATGAAACTTCTCCACAACTCAGTCTTCTTTTTTTCAGATACTCCACAGTGAGACTTCTAAGCTGCAAAGAGGAAAAAAATGGAAGAGAAAAAAAAATGCACCAGTTCTTCAATGGAAGACCCTAAGATATAACTATCCACTGAAATAATCATTTAAATTAGTAATATCTAAAACAAAATATAATGCTTGATTCACATAGCACAAAACTGTGTCCCACTTTACAAGATAAATTATGAGAAACACATTATCCAGATAAGGAAGTTACTTTTTTTTCGGTGTCAAACATACCTGGTTACTTGCTTCAACTACATCATGAGGAGGCATCTCTTCAGTACCAATCTCAAGAACAAATGCTCCAGGACGTTCCAATACCTTGAGGTAAAGCAATAGAATGGGACAAAAAAAACATTACACATGATGAACCTTTGTTAATTTTACACAATAAAAATTCACTAATACAAATTCACGAATAATATTGGAGCAAAAAAGACCAAACAGTGTAAGACTTCTAAATTAATTCAAAGGAACATAAAGAGTTCCGACTCAACAGACAAACCAGTCTAGTTGTTTAAACTTTAAAGCTCTGTCTACTAGGAAGAAGGGAAAGGGGAAGGGAGGGTAGGAAAGGAGTGCAAGGTGGAAGGAAGGGGAGAGAAAAGTTCAGTTACTCAAACATGTCTACATGGAAGGAAGAGATTTTTACTAGACAGTTTATGGCATCACACCTTAGGGCCTGCAGATCTTTCAACTAATGGAAATGACCGATCATTCAACAGCTGTTGCTTTAGGTGTTATAACTTACCAACAACTAAGACCATTATAGCCCATTAAGCAACATAATAAGACTAAAATTTGAAAAGGAATGAACCTTCTGCAATTGGGAATTTGGAAGATTTTGAAACAAGAGATCATTTTCCTTGGAAAATCCTAATGGGTGCCCAAGAGCTTCCCGTGTCTTCAACCAAAGTTGAGCACATTGCCGAGCAAGACTGCAACACATTTAGAAACATATGCACTGAAAAATAGCTTAGTAGCAGCTTTATCTTTTAAGATTAATAATTCAAGAAAACTTTAGTGGATAAAAAGATTGTCATTCATCAACTCAAATTTTTAATTTAACAAAAATATTAAGAAGTATGAATGTGATACTCCATAAAAGAAAATCACTTAAATGCCAAGTTATTTTATCCATTTAAGTATTCTATCTTCATGATATTGCATCCAAAAAACCATTGTAATTGGTGTTGTCAAACGCTTCGTAACCTCGATTTAGGGGATTGGGTGGATAGACATTGCTTTTATGCTCTCTTGTCCACATCCTCTTCCCAAAGCCAAATAGAAAACTAACCATACACCATGACCTAAAACCTAGTAGAGACAAAAATCTTCTCAACTTGCTTAGATAAATTGAGATAAAAAAATTAAGTACACATATCTTTAGATAATAGTCATTAGGTACAATCAATTTAATGCAATGAAATAACTTGTGAATCTAGTGGCTCCAAGTCTGCCTCCTCATTACTGAGTTTCTGCATTAAAGAATAGACCTAAAAATGATTGAAGAAGCCTACCATAATCTGAACCCACTTAACTGCCCTAACAACCTTGGCATCAACATTTTTCTCAACAAATTGAAGGCGCATATGCACAAAGGTGTTCAAAATAGAGTATCCATTTGTATTGTAATCACCTGAAGCAAAAACATTAGACTGATTTCTCAGACTGTTGACTCAATGGAGCCTAATTTGCTATGATAGACTGTTGACTGATTTCAAAATAGAGTATCCTCGCCCTTTTTCCAATAAGTAAAATTGTATTGATCCTCAAGACCAAGGGGCCGCAAGACGTTATCGGGAAGAGCACAAGCGACAACAATATGTAAGAGTGAAAATGCGAGTTTGCTTATTTTGATGGAACAATAAACAAATAAAAGTCACATCGAAAGGGAGCATTTTATCTTCTCTAAATATATGCCTCTATCATGACAAAGTTTCTTGAAATCGCAAGAACCTCAGCAAAAAGCGGATTACCAAATCGAAGAATAATCAATAACTAGCACAAAGCAAATAAACAAATAGAAACCATAAAAGTACGCACCTTCGTCGATCTACTTAAGGATCTACGAAGCCGGAGGCCGCCAGAGGACGGATTCGACATTGTGGGCATCTGCGGCTGTAGTTCCTGCATCGCCGTCAAGCCTCCTGGCGAAGAATCCGAAGGGAAGGCGGCGTCGGTCGAGTCCCTCCTGCCATCGGTCGCAGCCTTGGCCGTACGAGGGCCGTCATCATCGATATCGGCGGTTTGCGGGATAGAAACGCAAAGATTAAGCCCGAAGTCTCTCTTCGTTCTACTCCACGAGTTCGCCATGGCTTCGTCCGCTGCAGAGAAGGGGCAAGGCAAAAATACAGTTACAAAACCGGACCAAGGCGACACCCTTCCTTCAGGTCGAGCGGCTTGCGAAACAGGATCCCCGAAATCGCCTCTTTTCTAACCCTTCGCAGCGGATTTCGGCAAGGATCAGACTGCTGCGGATGGACGAACCCTAGGAGAAGGAAAAAGAGGTGGATCGATTCTCTGCTCAGAAGGGGAAGGAAGAGGAGGTCCAACAACTCAATTTCGGAAGAGGAGCATCAGAAGCCCTTACCCAAGAAAACGAAAGGAAGTGGGGGGAAATAAAAGTGGTCAGAGTCTCTTTGTAAAAATAAAAGTTAACTCTTGTACTATTACTTCGGAGTAAACACTAAAAAATGTATTCACGACGTTACTACTTTGGTATTTAACAAATTTCCGAAGTAATAACTTATTTCAGTTTAAAGCGAAGCCCGTGTTTTTAAATCTGCGAAGTCTATATTTGTATATACTTCGTCGGTTTTTGCAGCGAAGTTGCTTATACACTTTTACTTCGTATATTTAAATTGACGAAGTAAATTGTGACGAAGTAAAAAGTCATTTTTCACATAGTGAGGTACGGTTTGAAACTGAACTTACACGTTATACATATAATAACGATTTCAAACCACTTCTATAGCTATATATTCAAGAGCGATTTAAACCACTCTAACACTTAAACAAGAGCGATTTAAACCACTCTAAAACTCTTTAAGTGTTAGAATGGTTTTAAACCACTCTAAACTCTTTAAGTGTTAGAATGGTTTTAAACCGCTCTTACACACCATGGATATAGGAGCGACTTTAAAATGCCTAAATATCATAATTATAGGAGCACTCTTACACACCATGGATATAGGAGCGACTTTAAAATGCCTAAATATCATAATTATAGGAGCACTAATCCTATAGGTAGACTCGCCGACCTCGAGCTCTTAACCGAGTCAATGGGTTAAGTGCCCATTGACCCTATTTTTATTTTCTTTTAAAGTTGGAAAAGAAATTAGTTGTTATTGGGATTCGAACCTAGGTCTCCTAAATTAGAACCTAATCTCCTAACCAACTAGACTATAGCTATTTATATTTTTATGTGTTAGTTAATTATTTAATAACTAGTCAATAGTTTCTTTTGTTATATTGTTATTCTTAGTAATTAGGAGAAGATTAAGAGACATATTTATTCATTTATTTATTAATTTATAATCGCTTAGATAATTTTATATGCTAGTTAATTATTAAATAATTAATTAATAATTTTATTTTACTATATATTTATTCTTAATAAGTCCAACAATGTCGGGTTTAGTATTTTTGATTACGAAATATGAGACTAAGATGATTATGGAAAGGACTTTGGTTCTAGTTGATGCTGAAAAGTGGAAAGGAAAAAATTTAGATTAGCTTTACTTGCTATTAGAGCCTATAAAAGCAAAAATTTAAGAGAAAAAAATAATAAGGTTAATATATTTTAAAAAGAATGGTTCTATATAAATAATAATAATATTTAATAATATTCTGATCATAAATAATCTAATATTATTTTTTAATTTTAAAATAAATAATTTTTAATAAATGTCTTTATAAAATATTTATAAAAAAATATCAAAGTTATATTCTAGTAGTGTGAATTGGAGGATGATAGAATCGAATAAAGAAAGAGAAAGATTTTTCAAAGTGAGATTTAGGATTTTGGAGTTGAATAGAGGAAGAAGAAAAGTTTTTGACGTGAGATTTAGGTCCAGAGTTGAATAGAAAAAGAGGAAAGATTTTTGACATGAGATTTAGAATTTTGGAGATAGATAAAGGAAGATGAAGGTGTGGAGGTTCCGTACGATGCCGGGAATGAAATTTATGTATTTAGGGAAAAAATATTAAGGAAAAAAATTTAAGGAAAATACATTTAAAAGAAAGAAAATTGATATATATAAAATTAAGAATTTTCTTTTAACAAAAATAAAAATAAGAAAAGAATGAAAATCGATATATATGAAATGAAGATTTTATAAGTTATTTAAAGAATAATTTGTTTGACTAATAAATATTTATATTAAATAAATAAATTTAAATTTGAGATGTACAAAATAAAATTACATTAAGTAAATTATACACTTTAATTGTTATTTTTTTAAAAAAATATTGATCAATTTTTACTTTGATAAGAGTGGTTTATAGAATGACTGCTAAAAGTGTACTGTTTGATAACTGTTATTAGAGATTAGATCAATAGAAATAGTTAGTAGCATTTAACATAGAACCGCTGCTAAATGTACCCAATATCTGTAGTTTCAAGATTACTTTTAATAGTTGAATCATTAAGAGTGGTTTCAGTGGCGGTTTATTCAAATTGGTGCTAGAACTATTCAACAAGAGCGGTTGCAAAACCATTCTAAAAAGGTAAGGTATTAGAAATGATTTAGTTCAAACTGTTTCTATTGTTTGATTTTCAAGAGCGGTGTTAAAATCGCTCCTAATAAACCGCTCCTATACAGGTATTTTTTTGTAGTGTAGAAGGAAAATGTGTCCTAGTCATTTAGGTTGAGAATGTCCCCAAGAAGAGCTCATAAGGATTGTCATGTTAAACCCTGCAGGTGGACTTAGTCCGACATGACAATGAGGTTGAGTGGTACTACTCTTGGACTAAGACATTAGTTAAAGTGAGTTGTCAATAACTCAATTAAATTAATGGGCATTCGATATCTTAAACACAAGGAGACTAACACACTCATGATAAGAAGGAATCCATAATGTAATTTGGGATTGGTGCGATAGTGCAATAATAACTCTCTAGTGAAATGAGTTATTATTGATTAACTTGAGTTGTGTGTTTGGGACGAACACGGGATACTCGAGCTTGTCGGAAGGTCAAAACCAATTTCTCCTCTAGGTCCCTGTTGTAGCCTCATTAATGCCTCATATCCACCCATGTAAAGCCCATCTTGGTGTCCAAGAGGGGGCCGCCCCAAGGCTTGGTGACCAAGCCAAGGGTCGGCCACTATTCTTCCTAAGGGGGCCGACCACAATTAATTTTGAGGGGCCGACCACCATAATTTAAATTAGGAGGGGTGTTTTGAATTTTTAAAATCTTCTCTTTGTAGATATCTACAAGTTTTAAAAGAGAGATTTTAAATTATAAAACTTTCCTTATTTAAATTAGGCCACATGGTTTAAAAGAAAGCTTAAAAGTTTTAAAACTTTCCTTTTTAACGATCCTCATGGTTGTTGAAAAAAAAGGAAGGGAGTTTTAAATTTGAAACTTTCTATTTTTGTAACCATGTTAAAAAAGGAAATTTTAGAAGAGAAGTTTTAAATTTTAAAACTTGGTTTTAATTTTTTAAAACTTTCCTTTTTTAACATCCACATTAGGAAATTAAAAGAGGGCTTGTAAAATTTTATAAGAGCTTTCCTTCTTTGCTTATAAAATTTTTACAAAACTATTTTTCCTTCTTTTAAGGGCTGGCCACCCTTGCTTGGTGCCCAAGGAAGGGGTCGGCCAAATCATTCAATCAATGATTGAATCAATCAAGAGAAAAAAAAGGAAAAATAAAAGGGGAAAAGGAAAAAATAAGAGGAAGATTTTAATTTTTTGTAAAAATCTTTTCTTATTTGCCTTGGGCAAGTAATATAAAAGAAGGGGAGGGGAGACGTCATGAGAAATCAATTCTTATTCTCTTGTTGAAGCTCCCTCTTGTGGTCGGCCCTCTCCTCTTCTCTTTCCCCTTGCTCTCTTTTACTCCGTGGTGATGGTGGTGGGCGAATACTAGAAGGAGGAAGAGCTTTTGGGTGGTGTTCATCTTGGAGGATCGTCGCCCACATAACGTCCAAGGTGAGGCGAGGAATACGGCAGAAGATCTCGAGGTTATTAGCATACAAAGAAAAGGTATAACTAGTAATTGTTTTCCGCATCATGCTAGTTATTTTTCTTTGTATGAATTCCAAACACAAGAGGTATTAGATTCTAGTTTTTCAAATTTGTAATTCGAGTTTGTGTTTTTTTTGTTTTTTGAATTTGTGATTCGATTGTTCTTTTTTGTTAAACTTAGAGTTATATAAGGAAATTAAATATTAGCTTTCCTTAAAAGGCTTTGTCTAGGCGGTGGTGGATGATCTCATACCCAAGAAGGACTAGTGTCTCGCCATGCAGTCCTAGAAGCCAATTTTGGAAATTAATATTTAATTGAATTTATAACATAGGTGGATTTGGATCAATAATGTTAAGCATCGTTTGCGATCCAAATCTAAACCATTAAGAATAGATAAGTTAAATTTGGAATCAATAATGTTAAGTTCTATTTGTGATTCCTAATTTATTTTAAAGAACATAATAGGTTGTTTAGGAAAGGTTCGACACTTGTACAAAATTTTTGTACAGCGGAGTCGGTACGATTTTCCTAGGACCAACCAACAAAACTTAGGATAGATTTTCCTCTACTATCTATGTGCCTTTATTGTTTAGATTTCTGGATAGACATTTTTTTCATGCGTTCATGCATTCCCGCTGTCGAGGTTATCAATTATTATAGCTTGCAACGTTTAGTTTATTATTCTAGTGCGGTTAATATAGGTCCGTGTGCACAACTCCATAACAACTTAGTTAGAGTTAATGATCTTAGCTATATCACAAGGGTCGTCAATACGGATGTTACATTATCCCCTACTATTATTCGTGATTTTTTAGGATTACGACCTTCCGCATGTTCCTTCTAGTGCTATCCCCCTTGGGATCCACCATTTGGTGATCCCTACTCGCATATCACGCTCGTTATGATCTATTCATATTTTTTGGGGGGTTAACATGTACCGATTGTGATCCTGTTTCAATCAGTCACCCTTAGAGTTAAGGACTATGCGATGTCACGATGATGCATCCTTTTCATTCATTTCTCCTTTACGCATTATGATATAGATTAGACATAGACATTACTTTGGACATATTTCATACCATCATCTACTCTTCAAGTATTACCACTAGTCGATGGGTTCATATGTCATATTGCCACTTCTTGACCACCTATATAGCCTCATTAGACATTGATGTCACCATGGGTGATATCAGAGCCTTAAATGAGTTTAATATGGTAGATGCTAGGAACTTTTCCTTAGCCGGTGTACATATAGATGATGAGTGTGTCCTATCCTAGAGGAGAGAGGCCCAACACCAGCCTGACCTAGCCACCCAACCTCCACCTAATCCGATAACCCAGCCCCTGCCTGATCCTGTGACCCAAGATCAGCCTACTCCAGCTCTAGGAGAGGAGGCAAAGCTGGATGAGTACATCGCTGATCTTTTTGGGTTACTCGTACTTCCAGTCCCTCATACGTTGGATGACAGAGTTACCAGACTTGAGGGATCCATGACGAGTCTTGGACGGGAGGTCTCCAGCCTTCGAAAGGATGTCTCCAGTCTTCGAGAGGAGCAACTCGTCCTATTGAGTTGTTGGACCTGATACGATCCTTGGGTTTTGACGCATCTTCCTCATCTTGTTAGTAGATCAGCTTCTAGTTTATCTGATTGATACTATTTAGGTGGCGTTTGGTAGGGTGCAATGTGTCTTGTAATGTAATCAGGATTATATTATAAGGCTGATTATTTTGTTTGATTTACTTTTAAATTTATAATGTAATGTAATCTCGATTACAAAAAATAGTGAAGTTTTGTAATCTGTATTACAAAACAAATACTATATAATCTGATTACATTACGAGGATATCATTTAACCAAAATTTGAATCTCGAATATACCCCTAATCCATCGTCGGCAGCCCGTCGCTATCGCCCGCCAGCCGCCACTGCCACCGGCCCCAGCCGTCGTTCTTTGGCTGCCACCGCCGTTGCCCACCGGCCGCCACCGTCGCCACCCGTCGGCCGCCACCGCTGCCGCCCGCCGTCCGCCACCGTCGCCGCCTGCCAGCCGCTGCCGCCCGCTGCCGGCCACCACCGCCCGCCAGCCGCCATTGCCCGCCGACCGCCGTCGACCGCCACCGCCCGCCGGCCGCCACCGCCGCCCGTTGACCGCCAACCGCCGCCGTCGTCGCCAGCCACCGCCACCACCCGCCGGCAGCCACCGCCACTTGTTGACTGCCAACCACCGCTGTCGTCGCTAGCCGCCGCCAGTCGTCGTCGACTGTCGCCGACTACCGCAACCGACCGTCACCGGCCGCCGCAATCGACCGCCGCCGGCCACCGCCGACCGTCGTAATCGGCCACCATTCGCCATCGCCGTCGCCCGCCAGTAGCCGGTCGTCGCGCAGCCGACCGCTGCGGTCGGCAGATAGTAGTGCCGCCATTGCTGTCTGCCGACTGCTGCAGCCGCCACTGCTGTCTGCCAACTGTTGCAACCGCCATTGCTGTCTGCCGACCGCTGTCAGCCGCCACTGCTGTTCACCGGCCGCTGTCGCCACCTGCTGGTCGCCCGCCCGTCGTCGTTGACCGCTCATCGCCGACCGCTCGCCGGTCGCCGCGCCGCCGATTGGTCGTCGCGTCGCCGACCGCCTACCGGCCGTCGCACTGCCGACCGCCTACCGGCCGCCGCCGTCATTCATAAAAAAATTGAATAATAGTAAAAAAATTTTAAAAATATTTTCTTTGATAGAGAGCATGAAATTTGATCATAGAAAAGTAAATTTTTTAAAAATAACTCTGTGAAGTAATTCTAAATTTAACGATATAATTTTTGTTAAAAAGTTTATAAAACATAATACAGTTGTAAAAATTTTTTAAAAATTTTTCTATAGATAAGTAATGAAGTCCTTTTTCTTAGAAAAATTAAGAGATGATTAATTTTGGACATAAATTATACGAAACACTTTATTTAAAAACGTTATACAATTTAAGTTAAAAAATAATTAAATCAGATTAAAAATAAAATATGCATAAAGATTTTAATTTAAGCATGATTTTAGAATCTAATATAGGTTCCTTTCTACTTGATTAACCAGATACTTTTTAGGAATACATTTTCATAATAATTTTTTAATTTCACCCTTATGATATCTAAAATGCTAATCTAGTTAATAATTTTTAAAATTTAAAGTAACAAAACTCAAACATGCAGAATTCTTTAAATTTTCTATTTATTCTTTCAATTTTTCATTTTTAATTTTTACCTATTCTGCTTAGTAGCATTGAATGTCAATGGGATAGAAACTCTGATGCAGCTATCACTAGGTTGTGTCGGTATTTAGTTAGATTCTCTACAAGAGTATGAATATTGAGGAAAGGAACTAGGCAATCCTTGTAACATCACCTAGTTTATAATGAAACCGAAATCCTAGAATCACCTCCCGAACCATTTCTCACATCCTCTCAAACTCAACCCCACTCAAGATCAATTCTCCCTCTCTCTCTCTCTCTCTCTCTCTTTCTCTCAACCTTCTTCTTTCTCTCAACCTTCTCTCCCTCTCTTCAATCTCTTTCATTAGTTTGCAAGCACCAAAGCCATCTTTCGACTATCTAGATAATTTACTTTGCAATATCTCTAGTGTTTAATCAACAGTCCTTGTGGGATCAATATTTTATTACTTAACGACAACTATGTACTTGCAGATTCTACACATAATCTTTAACCCACATATACTTGTATTTTATGAATATAATCTATGTTTGTTGTACCCTATTTCATTATTATGTCATACTACAAGTACCCTTGGTTGGTTTTGATGTGATCAACCAAGTCAAGTTAGGTCATATTGCGTTTGATCTTTATGCCTAAGTGTGTAGGAACTTAGAAACACATGAAGTCGAGCTGAAGATGCGATAGACGAGAAGAATAGCATGGGAAGGGAGCCAACGGGCTTAGTGTATTTAAGGGGCGAGAAGTTATGGAAGAGTATACTGGTGGATGAAAAAGACACGCACGACATATTCGAGGGACGAGAAGCCAGTGAGGATGTCTACTTGAGGAGAGGGTCGAAGTTGGATTCGGGTAAACTCAATTTCGGATAACTGGAGCATCACCCAACGTGAAGAAAGTCAACTTCAAAGTTGATCTGCCTGGTGGAAGGGGCCTCCAACATGGTTAGAGGTGCCCTCATGCCTCCATCGCAAGAAACAACTGTTAGTTGACTGTTAGAGGTTGGATAAAGTTTTATCCTCATTGGAGGCATCCTGGACTCTCTTGGAGGCATGTCTAACTAACAACAACATATTCTAAGAGGCTATAAAAAGCCCTATGAAGCTAGGAATTAGATAACAACTTCTGTATTCAATTCCTATTAACTTTCTGAACTATTAAAGAGTGTAAGATGTAGGCCACTTTCAACCGGCAAGAGGGGTGAATTGCTTGAAAATAAAATACAAACATTTCTCGATCTTATATCTTAATTAACACAACCACTTATACAAAAAGAAATAAGAAGCAAATTAATTAAAAAAAATAGAGGCATAGAAATTTACTTGGTTTGCAATCAGAGGATTGTTAATCCAAGAAAAGTAAAGCTCACTATGACGATATCCTTTGGGAGGAGTAGTCTTTTACAATGTTGATAGCTCACACAGTAGTAGTGTAACGACCCGCCTCCTACTAACTATGCTATGAGGCCGATCGTTACATTATGCTGTGCTAACTATTCCATGACCATCATTAAATCTAAGTGCGGAAGCTGTACTAATTAAAATTTTGCTAAACTATTATCATTTCTTGGTTCTACATGTGCTAAGGGGTGTAATCTAAACTATTCATGACATATATTACATCCCCCAATGGTCAAGGAACTTAACTAAGAGATTCTTGCTGATATCAGGCCTCCCAATCGATCCACGGATCGATTGGAATGGCTGGATCGATCCATTGATCGATCCAGGTGGCTACTATATGTGGGGCTTAGGTTGGATCGATCCAGTGATCGATCCAGCACGCTACTGTACTCGGGCAATATTCTGGATCGATCGGCTGATCGATCCAGACTGGCCAATCGATCCAGTGATCGATCCCAGAGCCTTCTGTTCGCGACAGAATTTGCTGGATCGATCGGCTGATCGATCCAGAGGCCTACTGTTCGCGGTACGAACTTCTCAATCGATTGGCTGATCGATTGAGAAGCCTCCAATCGATCAGCCGATCGATTGGGGTTTCTGATTTCGTACCAGAAGTCTGATTTCAGCACTATTACGTGCCTCAATCACACATACAAGTTCTAAAATGACTGGAAAACATTCTAACATCACATAACTAATGTTCTAAGCATGGTAGTGTGCATAATTTACTAGTTCATGTCACTTAAACATACTAAAGTGCGAAACATGGTAAAATGCTAAAAAGTTCCAATGATTTAACAAAACTTGCTAGATCCCTAAGATCTTTATTCCAAGTTCCATCCACACACATCTTCGTAGCATTGCCCTCCAGCCTCCGCTAGTCCATCTTTCCTTTACCTTTATCTGCAGTATAAGGAAAAGAAAGTATCTGTAAGCTTTCGCTTAGTAAGAAATCATCTACCTCACAAAAACATGCATTCGATGCAATATGCCTTTAAAACATGCTATTTGAAATATGTACTGTTTAAACTAAACATGGCATACTGAAATCACTGAACATGAACACTAAAGCATGACATACAAAGCTAATCATAAACTATCATGTGTATCAATAAGAAAGAACTGAGCTGAAACATGAACTGAGCTAGACTGAAGCTGAATTCAAACTCAACTAATATAACTAATCTTTGTGAGTTTTGAAAAGCTAATAACATAATAGATTAAAATAATAATCATGTTGCTGTTTGGGCCCGGCGACTGTACTTGCTGTGCGCGCATCCCTAACTAAACCCGGGGTTGTAAATTTCGAATCTAGTAGGGTTTGCTAGGTTAGCTGAACCTAGGGACGACTATGGGAGTCCAACCCAATGGATATCTAATCCAGTACAGTGCCACTAAGAAAGTAAAATACTGAACATAAGCTAATAACTATTGTCTTGCTTCTACTAGGTTGTCTAAACCCAGAACTAGGTTATCTGAACCTAGAGGCGACTGTGGGAGCCTACCCATTGGACATCTGGTCCTGTAAAAGCTGGAGCAAGACTAAATAGACTATGTAAATGCTTCTAGTGCATTTGCCCAAGCTAATAAAATGCCTAATTTGCATTTGACTGCGCTAAACATTCTATCGAGCACTTGGTGTACGCTAGTGCACACCTTATGTGCTGAAATTTGCATACGACTAAACTAATGCATAAAATCACACGAATAGCTACTTATACCGCAGGTGAGGGGTTTCTTACCTCCTGTTTGGATTTTCTTATGATTTTAATCACTAGATTTCCGATGGAGACGATCCTTTCGACGATCCTCTCTCGTCTACGCGTTCCTCTCGCGGAGAGGAGCGTCCTCGTGTCGGAGTCGTCGCCGGAAAGTACTCCTATGGTCCTAGGGACGGAACCCTAGGTGTGCTTGTGGTTGGCGCCGAGAGAAGAAGGAGAAGAGGGAGGGGCGGCGTGAGGTTAGGGTGAAGAGGTGAAAAGTTACGTTAAAAATAACTCTTCACTTATTAATTCTCTATTTATATTAAGTGGGTAATTTCGCCCAACTCTAATATAAATTTAATTGCCTCCCTTTTCTTTCAGCACGGCCCTGCTGGGTTCACTTGGTTACTAGAGTCCACTCTAAGTCGTAGGACCCAATAGGTCTCGGGTTCAATTCCCGTGTAGGCTATTTTCGTTCCCTATTTATTTTTGCTACTCCCGCTACTCTAAAAATTCCATAAAAATATTCTAAAATTCCAGAAAAATACTAGGATATTTCTAATAATTATTTTGAGAATTTTCGGGCTTTACAATCCCCCATACCTTATAAAAAGTTCGTCCTCGAACTTAGAATAACTCTGGATACTTCTGTCTCATACTAGCTTCCGTCTCCCAAGTTGCCTCTTCTGCTGTGTGATTTTGCCAAATGACTTTTACTAATGGTACCTCCTTGTTCCGCAATTTCTTAACTGCTCGATCTACTATCTGAGTAGGCCGACTGTCATAGCTGAGGTCTTCGCGGACTTGTACCTGCTGGGGCTCAATCACCTGGGTGGCATCTGGGATATGCTTCTTCAGCATAGAGACATGAAATACATTGTGGACAGCTGACATTTCCTGAGGTAGCTCTAGCTCATATGCTACTCTGCCCACTCTTCTAGTGATAAGGTACGGTCCCACATATCTGGGACTTAGTTTTCCCTTCTTCCCAAAATGCATTACTCCCTTCATGGGAGCTACTCTGAGGAACACTGAATCCCCAACTGAAAACTCTAAGGGTCTGCACCGTGTATCAGCATAGCTTTTCTAGCGGCTTTGAGCCGTCTCTATCCTCTGGCGGATCTGGTGTATAGCTGCTGTGGTGTCTGCTACTAGATCTGTCTGAAGTTCTAGTTCTTTCTGTTCACCACTCTCATACCAGCAGATTGGAGATCTACACCTCCGCCCGTAGAGAGCCTCGTAAGGTGCCATACTAATAGTGGCCTGATAGCTATTGTTGTATGCAAATTCTGCTAAACTCAGATATTTGCACCAACTTCCTTTGAAATCTAGGGCACATGCTCGGAGCATATCTTCAAGCACCTGATTTACCCGCTCCGTCTGTCCATCTGTCTGAGGATGGAAAGCTGTGCTGAACTTTAACTTCGTGCCCAAAGCTGACTGTACACACTCCCAAAAGTGTGATGTGAACCTACTGTCTCTGTCTGATATAATGGTTCGTGGGACTCCATGTAGTCTAACGATCTCCTTGAGATACAATTGTGCTAGTTGTTCCATGGAGTAGGATATTCTGATAGCTAAGAAGTGGGCTGATTTAGTCAACCTGTCAACTATTACCCAGATGGTATCAAAACCATTCGTGGTTCTGGGTAGTCCCACTATGAAATCCATGGAAATGTCTTCCCACTTCCATTCGGGTATCTGAATGGGCTGCAAAACTCCTCCTGGTCTCTGATGTTCTGCCTTAGCCCTCTGACAGGTTAGGCAGGTGCTGACATATCGAGCGATGTCTCTTTTCATCCCAGGCCACCAAAAATGCTTCTTCAAGTCCTGGTACATTTTGGTGGAGCCTGGATGCATCGCATAAGGAGTCTTGTGAGCCTCATCTAGAATCTTCCTGCGTAGTTCCTCCTGATCTGGAACACCTAATCTGTCACCAAAGTATAATACCCCGCTATCTGATATTCTGAACTCTCCACCTTCTGATTCTGCTATCCCTTGCTTGATTTTCTAAATCTCAGGATCCTGTTCCTGAGCTGTCTGAATGTCACCAAGCAAGGTAGACTCTAATGTCATAGTAGAGAGCTGTCCAACTATGAGTTCAAGACCGAAGTCTGTGATCTCTTTCTGTAGGGGCGGTGACATGGCTGCCAAAGATAATAGGGCAGCACTGGACTTTCTGCTAAGTGCATCTGCTACCCTATTTGCCTTTCCTGGGTGGTAGAGGATGTCTATATCGTAGTCCTTGACCAGCTCTAGCCATCTGCGCTGTCGCATATTCAAATCCTTCTGAGTGAAGAAGTACTTCAGACTCTGATGATCTGTATACATTCTGCACTGAGCTCCATACACATGCGTGCTCTAATTCTCTCCCACCACATGCGTGCATCTCCTGTCAAGCAGAAGGAGGCACACTTCACCTTCTCATGTTCTGGCCAGTCTAGAAGCTCCATCGTACTCTCTAGTATTTTGAACCAGGCTTGTGCATCTCATGGTTCACTGGTGCCTGAGAAGTTCTCGGGCTTGACTCTTTGCCACTGGATCAGATAGGCTTCTCTCTTTGTCTCTACTGCTACTGAGGCTACTGGTGCTGTAGGCTGAACTGGTGGAACCTCTAAGACTACTGGCCTTGCTACGTTTGGTTCCGGGGTGACTGTGGGAGTATTCTGCTGATTAACCTTTAAGGTGGCTATCTCCTGCTGCTATTCAGCTAACTGCTCCTGTAACTGAGCCACCAATGCTGTCAGGTCTGGGGGAGGCACTGAACTGCCTGCCTCATGTTGGGGCTCAGTGGCTGGTGCCCTCCTAGTTGGGCGTCCTCGTGCCATCTCTAGAGACATGGAGGGCATACATGACTAACACAATCATAAGGGAGTAACTATTGTTATCATGTCAACTACTATCATGAACAAGCATGCTTTAGTTATATCTAAACATGAAACAAGAAACATAAAGAAAGTGAGAGATGTTCTTACTTGGAAGCTGCAGGTTCAATGCTGATGTGTGTGTAGGAAGTATGTGAACTGCTCTGATACCACTCTGTAACGACCCGCCTCCTACTAACTAGGCCGTGAGGCCGATCGTTACATTATGTTGTGCTAACTATTCTATGACCATCATTAAATCTAAGTGCGGAAGCTGTACTAATTAAAATTTTGCTAAACTATTATCATTTCTTGGTTCTACATGTGCTAAGGGGTGTAATCTAAAATATTCATGACATATATTACATCCTCCAATGGTCAAGGAACTTAACTAAGAGATTCTTGCTGATATCAGGCCTCCCAATCGATCCACGGATCGATTGGAATGGCCGGATCGATCCATTGATCGATCCAGGTGGCTACTGTATGTGAGGCTTAGGTTGGATCGATCCAGTGATCGATCCAGCACGCTACTGTACTCGGGCAATATTCTGGATCAATCGGCTGATCGATCCAGACTGGCCAATCGATCCAGTGATCGATCCCAGAGCTTTCTGTTCGCGACAGAATTTGCTGGATTGATCGGCTGATCGATCCAGAGGCCTACTGTTCGCGGTACGAATTTCTCAATCGATCGATCAGCCGATCGATTGGGGTTTCTGATTTCGTACCAGAAGTCTGATTTCAGCACTATTACGTGCCTCAATCACACATACAAGTTCTAAAATGACTGGAAAACATTCTAACATCACATAACTAATGTTCTAAGCATGGTAGTGTGCATAATTTACTAGTTCATGGCACTTAAACATACTAAAGTGCGAAACATGGTAAAATGCTAAAAAGTTCCAATGATTTAACAAAACTTGCTAGATCCCTATGATCTTTATTCACAGTTCCATCCACACACATCTTCATAGCATTGCCCTCCAGCCTCCGCTAGTCCATCTTTCCTTTACCTTTATCTGCAGTATAAGGAAAAGAAAGTATCTGTAAGCTTTCACTTAGTAAGAAACCATCTACCTCACAAAAACATGCATTCGATGCAATATGCCTTTAAAACATGCTATTTGAAATATGTACTGTTTAAACTAAACATGGCATACTGAAATCACTGAATATGAACACTAAAGCATGACATACAAAGCTAATCATAAACTATCATGTGTATCAATAAGAAAGAACTGAGCTGAAACATGAACTGAGCTAGACTGAAGCTGAATTCAAACTCAACTAATATAACTAATCTTTGTGAGTTTTGAAAAGCTAATAACATAATAGATTAAAATAATAATCATGTTGCTGTTTGGGCCCGACGACTGTACTTGCTGTGCGCGTATCCCTAACTAAACCCGGGGTTGCAAATTCTGAATCTAGTAGGGTTTGCTAGGTTAGCTGAACCTAGGGACGACTATGGGAGTCCAACCCAATGGATATCTAATCCAGTACAGTGCCACTGAGAAAGTAAAATACTGAACATAAGCTAATAACTATTGTCTTGCTTCTACTAGGTTGTCTAAACCCAGAACTAGGTTATCTGAACCTAGAGGCGACTGTGGGAGCCCACCCATTGGACTTCTGGTCCTGTAAAAGCTGGAGCAAGACTAAATAGACTATGTAAATGCTTCTAGTGCATTTGTCCAAGCTAATAAAATGCCTAATTTGCATTTGACTGCGCTAAACATTCTATCGAGCACTTGGTGTACGCTAGTGCACACCTTATGTGCTGAAATTTGCATACGACTAAACTAATGCATAAAATCACACGAATAGCTATTTATACCGCAGGTGAGGGGTTTCTTACCTCCTGTTCGGATTTTCTTACGATTCTAATCGCTAGATTTCCGGTGGAGACGATCCTTTCGACGATCCTCTCTCATCTACTCGTTCCTCTCGCGGAGGGGAGTGTCCTCGTGTCGGAGTCGTCGCCGGAAAGTACTCCTATGGCCCTAGGGACGGAACCCTAGGTGTGCTTGTGGTTGGCGCTGAGAGAAGAAGGAGAAGAGGGAGGGGCGGCGTGAGGTTAGGGTGAAGAGGTGAAAAGTTACGTTAAAAATAACTCTTCCCTTATTAATTCTCTATTTATATTAAGTGGGTAATTTCGCCCAACTCTAATATAAATTTAATTGTCTCCCTTTTCTTTCAGCACGGCACTGCTGGATTCACTTGGTTACTAGAGTCCACTATAAGTCGTAGGACCCAATAGGTCTCGGGTTCAATTTCCGCGTAGGCTATTTTCGTTCCCTATTTATTTTTGATACTCCCGCTACTCTAAAAATTCCATAAAAATATTCTAAAATTCCAGAAAAATACTAGGATATTTCTAATAATTATTTTGAGAATTTTCGGGTGTTACAAGTAGAATAGACAAAGAACTCATTTACAAGTGTTATTATTTAACTACTGAAATCAGGGTTGTATTTATAGCCCTAGTTCGAGTGCCTAAAAGGGTTCTGGGTGACTGGGTATGGATAAAATTTTATCCATAATGCAACGGATCGTGACAAGATGGTGCAGATAGAGTTTTATGGTCCAGGCGCCTGGACCTGGTTCGAGCGCCCGGATCGAGCTAAACCAGCCCTCGACAAGGGCGAGAGCCTGGGGCACCGTGGCTGCCCCTGGGGTCCGGGCGCCCGGACCCCAGTCAACTTCAAGTTGACTTTTTATCAAAGTCTTCTTCTCCAGCTACACTCACGTGGGTGATTTCGGCCATCCGGAATAGGGCCACCTGAACCCATTTTTCGACCTTCTCGAGCAATCTTCTACTCCAACTTCTCATCCTTAGGAACCACCGCGTATTTCCTTCTCATTCGCCAGTGTACTCACCGCAGCACCTCATCCCTTGGACGCACCCAGCCTGTCAGCTCTCTCCCGTGTCGTCCTTCTAACTAGCTGCATCTTTCACTCGGCATCCTGTGCTTCTAAGTTCTTGCACACTTAAACATAAGGATCAAACCACAACAGGACCTAACTTGACTTGGCTTATCACAGCAAAACTACTATGGAGTACTTACAATCTCTCCCTTTTTGACATGAGCAAACAAAGTTAAGTTAGGGTAAACTAAAAATAAATAATAGTAAAAATAATAAGTATATAATTTGTAATTAAAAAATGTGTAAAAATCAAAATGTATCCTCCCTGGACTTAACCTCTAATTCTCTCCCTTTAATCACATTAAAAGTAGGGGTATGCTATGAAAAATAACTTGAAATAAATTCAAAACAGAGTCTTAAGGGATAAAATTGTAATGATAATCATACAGAAAAATAATTAACTTTAAATTATGAAAATTTAGATTTTTATAATTAATAAATTATTTTTGGAAAAAAAATATTTTTAATCATGGGAAAATTATGAAAATTTTATCATGCTTAAACAGCCATATCCAAACAAGAAATAAAAATTTTCACAAAAAAGTTGTGATTAATTAAAGAAATAATAAATTCTTTTCTACATAAAGACATATTTAAAAATCTTGAAAAAATTTCTGAATATCTATTATAGTAAGTTGCTTTGAAAAATAAATAAATTTTCAAAAAAACTTTTTGATAATTTTTAATATTAAAAATTTATATTTGGATAAATAATTGATTGAAAATTTACCAACAGTTAACAAATTTTAAAAATATTTTCTTAGATATAGAAAATGATAAAGTTTCATAGAAAAAATAAAGTTTGCAAAGATAATCCTGTGAAATATTTTTAAAATAAAAAAATATAATTTTTGTTAGAAAATTTATAAAAAATAATATAATGAATAGAAAATTTTGAAAATTTTTCTACAAATAAGAGATGAAATCATCTTTCTTAGAAAAATTATTGTCTACTTAATTTTGAATAGAATTTAATCAAAATAATTTATTTAGAATGTTAGCCAATGTAAGCAAAATTAAATCAATTTAAAAGTGATATATGCATAAAAATTTAATCTAAGCATGCTTTTGGAACCCAAAATAGATTTCTTTCTACCTGATTGATCAAATATTTTATAGGAACATATTTACATGATAATTTTCTTATTTAGCCCTTGTGATATCTAAATTATCAATTTAGTCCTTGATACTTTTTGAAATTTGAAATAGCAACATTCAAACATGTAGAATTCTTTAGATTTTATATTTCTACTTTTAATTTTTTATTTTCAATTTTTAGTTTATCGAAATCTTCCAATTGACAAGATATTGCTAATTAAGGTTCCTTGTAACTCATTATTTTCTTTTAATAAGTTTTTATTTCCATTTTCTAATTGACAAAAAGTTTTAGACAAGATTTTTATAAACTTGTACAATTTATCAGGAGGCAGAGATGGTACATGACTTACCTCGTCAATCCCTTTATCTGAAGCTCCCTCTATAGTGTTGCTTCCTTTTGATGTTGCTCCCCCTTCTTCGATACTTTCAATGCTCATCTTAAATGAGCTCGCTTCATCTTCTTCTTCTTGGTGACTTGCCATTGGCGCAAGTTCGGCATGGGCTTCGATCTCCAATTCTGACGATGTTTCGTCCCACGTCGCCTTTAAGTTTCTATACCTTATTTGCTCGACATCTTGTTCTTCTCCTTGTTCTTTAATTTTTTGACAGTTGTCTTTAGCGCGCTCTTCTCCATTGCATTGATAACATCTTACTTTTATTTTCCTTTTCTTGGCCTGCATTTGATTGAATTTATTAGTTTTAACAAACTTTTTAAACTTTCTTACCATAAAAGTCATTTCATTATCATCGAGAGGCATTTTGAATTCTGGTTCATCCATTTTTGCTTTCAAGATAATGTTGTGCTTTGACTCCTTCTTTAGATCTGCGCATCAAGACTCATGAATTTTAAAAGTGGAAAATAACTCTTCTAAATTACTTAGCTCTAAATCTCTAGAGATGTAATATGCATCTACTAAAGTTGACCATTCAGGAGTTCTAGGGAAAGCGTTAATCATATATCTTAGTAAATCTCAATTGGTTATCTTTTCTTCAAGATTCGTGAGTTTGGTGACTAATTCTTTAAGCTTGGCGTGCAATTGAGGAACTGTTTTACCTTCCTTGAGTCACAAATTCATCAGTTGGTTCCAAAGAAGATCTCTTCTTATGAGCCTGGTTTCGAAAGTTCCTTCATGAAGCTCCAAAAATTTTTCCCAGAGATCTTTTGTGGACTTATAGACTCTAATTCGGTTTACCTCTTGTGGTGGTAGAGTGCTTAGCAGATGGAACTCTGCTTTTCTATTCACCACAAATTTGGCTTGTTCCTTTTCATCCGATGGTTTTCTTTCTTTAGCTCGTCGTTGCTATCGGTAGGTACTATAAAACTATTTTTCAAGATTAGAAATACATCGAATTCGGGTTTAAAATATACCTCTATCTTCTTCTTCCAGTGTGCGAAGTCTCCTTCAAACTTCGACGGGTGGGTGCTTTTTTCGGCCATCGTCTTTTGTGCTTCGATCAGTGGTTAGTCCTTCTGAAGTTGTTGGGCTCTAATACCACTTGTAGGTCCCTTACGGCCGGCAAGAGGGGTGAATTGCCTGAAAAAAAATATAAATCTTTCTCAATCTTATAGCTTGATTAATACAACCATTTATACAAAAAGAAATAAGAAGAAAATTAATTAAAAAATAAAGGCATAGAAATGTACTTGATTTGCAATCATAGGATTGCTAATCCAAGCCAAGTAAAGCTCACTATGACAATCGCCTTTGGGTAAAGTAGCGTCTTACAACGTTGACAGCTCATACAATAGTAGAATAGACAAAGAACTCATTTACAAGTGTTGTTGTTTAACTACTAAAATCAGGGCTGCATTTATAGCCTTGATTCAGGTGCCTGGAAGAGTTCCGGGTGCTTGGGTGTAGATAAAATTTTATCCATGACGCAATGAATCATGACAATATGGCACAAATAGAATTTTCTGGTTTGAATACTTGGACCAGGTCCGTGTAACAACCCAAATTTTCTCATTTCGAGTCCCAAAAGTAATTTAAAAATATTTAAAAATGCTATAGAAATATTCTAGAGATTTTTAGAGTATTTTTATGTAATTTTTGGAGGTCATTTGGTATTTTTACTAAACGAAAGAAGTTTCGACAAAAAATAATGTCCAAGCCGATATTTGAACCCACGAGCTCCAGCCCGATCCAAACCTTAAGCGAATCCGGTTGACTAAGTGCCCAAGCAGGCGGTGCTGATAAGAAGGGAAGCGAAAAATATTTATATGGTAGTAGATAACAGAAATACCTAAGTTATAAAGAGAGGAACTTAGGGCTTGATTTCTCCCGTGACCTAATTTCTAAAACCTCTCCTCACCTCTCTCGTGCGACGGCGGCAGATCGGGTGGAAGACAAAGCCGACGCTAGGGCTTCACCTCCGGCGAGCGGCGAGCACCTTTCTCCGTGGGGTCTTCACACCTTCGTGATCCTCTCGTCAAGAGGAAACCGTGAGCACGAGGAAGGGTCGAAGCTTGCAATTTTCGCAAACCCTAGAAGTTTCCCTTCGGTTGTAAGTCCAAGAACACCTCGGTAAGTTGCTTCTCACCTGCGGTAGGAGTAGTTTCGGATCTTGTTTTCCTTGAATTCAAAGTATGTTGTAAGATTTTCTTTTAGTCTTTAGCTTTCTGCCGTGTACCTCAAAGAAAGGAAATAGGGTTTGTTGTTTAGCTTGTGATTGTTTGCTTCGGACCTTGTTTCCTCTTGTTAATTCTTGTTTCCGAATCATGCCATGAAAGTGATTGATTTGGATTTGCTGCCGTGAGTTTTAAATAGAGAACATGAAAATTTGAAGTTCTGCCGTGAGTTTCAAGGGAACAGAGAAAGGAAAATTTGTCTAAGTTAGGCATGAATTTTAAGTCCTTCCACCTTTATAAGTAGTGTATCAGATTTGGATGTGCTACGGATTTGGTTCATAGATTGGCCTTTCGGTTTTGGATTGTTGCTAACAATGAAGCAAGAGTTGAGTTGGATTTTGAGCATGTGTGCTGTTTTCGTGGATCACTGCTGCTAACAGTGTTGATCTATATGCATGTAACACCTTAGTATTTGTTTTTCCTTCTTGCTGCCATGGGTAGAAATATGCGTCTAAATGGGTATGTAGTAAGGTTGTTTTGTGCCTATTAGACCTTTCCTATTTAGAACTTATGAGCATGATTAATTCAGTCTTGTGAAGTTTGATTTGGTTTAGAGCTGCTGTGCAGTTTCGGTTGGTATTATGAAAGGGTTACGGGCAATTCCCTTTAGAGTTTCAAGTGCAGATTTTATTAAGTTTACAAGTGCAGTTTTGATGGTTTAGCATTGGAAGATCCAATTAGATCTCTAGTAGTTTAATTAGATTTGCAGATTTTTGATTGTTCAGCATTACAGATTTAAGCCTTTTAATTTGAAGCATGCAGTATAGGTTTTAATTCCAACAAGTTTTAGATTTAGTTTAAGCTTGTATGGTATGCAGATTTTTATAAGTATTGCTTGCAGAATTTTGATTAAGTTTGTAGGCAGATTTTGATTAAGCTTATAGTGCAGAATTTTGATTAAGCTTATAGTGCAGAATTTTGATTAAGTTTGTAGGCAGATTTGATTAAGCTTATAGTGCAGAATTTTGATTAAGCTTATAATGCAGATTTCTTAGAGTTTAAAATACAGATTCCTTTAGAGCAGATTTCTTTAAAGTTTATAGTGCAGATTTTAAAATTTGTCTAACATTACAGTCTTTGATAGTTTAGCATTGCAATGTTTGATTTATTTAGCATTGCAGAATTTTATTAGCATAGTATGCAGATTTTTGGTTTAAGCATTCCGATGTTAGAAGTTGTTTAAACATTTTAGTTTTTAAGGAAGCATTCTTTTATTAGAAGTATTAACAAGTTTAAGCAAGATAAAGAAAAGAAAGAAAAAGGCCAAGGCCTTAAGTAGATCCCAAAGTCAAGACTTTAGGGATTTTGGCACACAAGGTGCTTGTTAAAATGTCAAGACATTTAAAGAAGAAGTAATAAAAGATAATAAGTATTTTATTTTTAAGATGCTAGTATCCGACTTCTGAGGTTGTTGTTAAATAAATCCAGGTCTTGGCCCTGGTAAGACCGAGGTCTTTACCCTCGTAGGACTGGTGGCTCGCTACCCCAATTTCTATTATGGAGCGCGCTTTGGTACTAAGCCTGGGCCCAAGAGAAGTTGATTATTATTTTGAAGTATTAAAGTATAAGTTTTCAAACAAGTGAAATAAAAGAATAAGTTTAGAACAAATGAAATAAGTTTTACTTTATTTTAAAATCAGCAAGTTTTAATTTTCTTTTATGCTAGCATGTTATTTAGATTAGCTTACTGTTATTTGCTAGTAGATGAGCATGAGTAGCTTTACATGTTTAGCATTTCAGCATGTTTAATTCCTTACTATTAGATGAGCATGAGTAGTTTTCAGTAAGCATTCAGTTAGTTTATGTTATAGATATATGTACATGCATATCGAGATTTTGTGAGTTAGATAGCGCTTACTAAGCAATTTTGCTTATAGATTGCATTTCCTCTTACTGCAGATAAAGGAAAGGAAAAGCTATAACAAAGGAAGGTGACGAGAAGGTGCGGATGGTGTGTGATGCCAGGACTATGGGAGAGACTTGGGATGTTATTGAGTTTTCGTGTTTTAGTGGATAAGAAACATTTGAGATGCATTTTATATTCCATGTCATTTGAGATTGTATTTTATACTCCATGTCATTTGAGTTCATTCTTGTTTTAGATTGCATGCTGAGATGAGTTCTGATTAATAAGTAGATACTGTTGTGTTTGCATTGAGATATAGTGTGTATAGTTTCTGTTATTATGCGTTATATATGCATGTCAGTATTGTATTGCATTTTAGTCCTGCTGTACTGCATACACTCTGCCGAAATTTTAAGTTTTCAAAAAAAAAAAAGTTAAGTATAGTTTGTCATACTAGTTAAGTAAGAATTTATAGTAGTGTAAAATACCGAAAATAGGCGAATATTAATAAGAAAATTTTTCGGAATTTTTGGAAATTTTTCGGAGCTCGTATGGACGAGTTAACGGGGATAAAAATAGGGTCCGGGAAAAGCCTGTTTGGGCTACCCATTTAAGCGAGGAAATGTTTATTTCTTAAATTCCTTTTTCTTTTTATTTTATTTTCTCTTTTCCTTAATTCCTCCGCTTCTCTCCCTCGCGCACCCGAGCCGCTCCCTTCTTCTTCCCGACGCCGCCCTTTTCTCTCCTTGCCCTAACCGCCGCCCTCTCCCTCGCGATTAAAGCCTCACCAATCCTTTCCTCTTCTCTTTCTTCGTCACCGAGCACTTCTCTTCTCCTTCCTTTTTCTTTCCTGAGCCGCCACCACAGCCGACGCCGAGCATCGGCCACAAGAGCTCCAGCGACTGCCTCTGTGCCCTAGCGTTGGCCCGCCGCCGAGCCCTATCTCCGATCGCCGACCTCCATCTCGAGTGCCCTAGCCGGATCTCTTCCACCGCCGGCCAAAGCCCTGAACAGTGCCGATCAATTGACAACTTCCCTGCCCAAGTGTCGTTGATTTTCTTCCCTTGTGCCCTAGCACTACCGCCGGCACAGTGTGTGCATCCCAACCGTGCCCTAGGTTATGATTTGTGATTTCAGAGGGTATTCGGTTGCTTCGACGTGAACTGGTAGCAACTTCCATTGGTTTGCAGTAGCCGGCAGCCTGATCCGGCAGCAAATCCATCCAACAGTTGCTAAGAAATCAAGGTAAAATACTTGGTTTTTGGTCTTCGTTGTAGATGATAGCTAGTTGTGTTAGCAAAAGTTGTTAACTTAAGTTTAGAAATAAATCTAAAGGTGTAATTAGGGTTAATGAAGCTAACCCTAGTTGGTCGATGGATTGGAATTTAGTTTGGCTAATGGTTGTATGATAAATTAGCTAAACTAGACATTATGTTTGATGCCACAGGACTTTGACGTGAGACGAGCATCTCGACGTCGTATTTGGACCAGATTAGACTATTTGATTGGAGGCGGGTACTTTTGACTTATTGTCTTTGATATGCATAGTAGTGAAATTAACAAGTTGCATTAATTATGTTCCTCATTTGTTTCAGTTAATCACTACCCGATTACCTGTTACCTACTTGATTGATTGTTTGTTTTGCATTTCATGTCGTTATGTACCTGATTACACATGCTCATAGGGGTAGTGATATAACCATGTTTCACCATGTTCAGGACCTAGGTTTGATACCTTATTTGATCAGTGTACTTTGATATGATTTATTTACTATGGTGCACATCATTATATGTCCATAGATTGGTTTAGTATATTACCATGCTTAGTGTCATGCACCATTTGCATGATTGCATGTTGTGTGATAGATTGCTCCATTATTGTCGAGCACATTGCCAGTTTCATCACTGTTCGGTGCTCCATTGTGATGCTCATGGGTAGCGAGACGCAACGTGGTAGCACGTCAGTTTGCTCTTCCGGTGCTCCGTTGTTCCGCTTATGGGTAGTGTGACGCAGCGTGTAGCACGTTAGGGACCCCTCCCCGTCATCGTGTACTGGGAGATGAGAGCATTGCGCTCCCCCATTTATGATTTGGGGTAGGAGTATGTGTGTACTCCGACAGCATCCCGTCCTCTCAGTCACTCATCAGGAGTAGTGATGTAGAGTGCACGGTTGTCACAGCCCTACCCACTCGGTCCCACTTCTGTTGTGAGTTGGCTGACTGGCGTCAGGGGTGACCATGACATTAGCATCATATGCATGATGCATTTATTGCTTGTGTTTGTGTTTGCTGCATTTATATGTTGCATATTGTTTGGGTGCCTATGATTGACATGCATACAGGATTTCTATACCTCTCGGACTGTTTGTCCTTATACCCAGGTCCTGGTTAGTACGGTTTTCTCCTGTTTACTTCAGTTGCATTTTATCCTTCTTATATCAGGAGACTGTACGCATGATTAGTGTTAGATGTTAATTCCTTACTATGTATATCAGTTGTACCTGCTGAGCGTTGGACTCACCCCGCCTCCATTGTTGATATTTTTTTTCAGGTTGATGCTGTCAGGAGAGAGTTCCAGTTGCTAGTCCCCTGCAGACCATGAAAATGCTGGATGATCTTTTAGTTTTATTGTTTTGACTATGTCCGACTTATTCTGGTTTTGATACTATGGATTTTTGATACTATGGATCTAGTATGAATGTAAGTCTTAATGGTTTTGGTGTTTGGATATGTTTTACTACATGCCTGCCTGGACGGCAGAAGAGGTAAGTTGATCTTATTGTCGGATTTGAGCTTTATGAGTGTAGTTGAGTAGGGTTGTTTTTTTTAGTCCTATTTCTGTTTCAGTTTGATTATTATTAAACTGCGTGGTTGTGTCAACCAGAGGCTGAAATTTATATAAACTGCGTGGTTGTCTGTGTGTTGTATTTTATTTTTGTTATTATTCCAGCCGCATGTGGCTGAGGTATATAGTGTTTGTAGAAAGTTTCATATTGTCCGCCGTACAGGAGAGATGCTGCCGAAATTTCTTCGGACAGGGACTCCTCCGGGGCGTGACAATTTAGATCATCTCACTTGGTTACCAAGATTCATAAACTCTAATACTTAAGCCTGGAGGTTTAGAGTTTGAATCCTGGGGGAGGCAAAAATCCACTTACCAGGGGTGGAAAGTCCTAGTGAGTAGCGGCACGGCCAAGGGTCGTCGGTCGACGACATGAGAGGTCGCCAAATGGGCCGACGACATAAGGGTCGACGGTCGACGACCCGAGGGTTGCCAAATGGGCCGCCAAATGGGCCAAGAGGGTCGGGTCGTTACAAGTAGTTAAGTAACGGTCACCCTTAGAGAGTAGTAGTAAGAAGGGTGGTCGTTATAGTCCGGGTGCACAGACCAGGCTAAACCAGCCCTCGGCCAGGGTACAAGCTCAGGGCGTCTTGGCTGCCCCCGAGGGTCTGGGCTCCCGGACTATAGTCAACTTTGAGTTGCCTTTTTATCCAGGTCTTCCACTCCTACTCCGTTTACCGGGTGATTTCGACCATCCAGAATAGGGCTCACCCAAATCTATTTTCAACTTTCTCGAGCAACCTTCCACTCCAGCTTCTCGTCCCTCAGAATTATTATACGTTTCCTTCTCGTCTATCAGCGTACTCTTCCACAGCACCTCGCCCCTCGAATGCAACGAGCCTGTCGGCTCTCTCCTGTGTTGTCTTTCTCAGTAGCTGCATCTTTTGCTCGACCTCTTATGCTCCTATATTCTTGCACACTTAGACACAAGGATCAAACCACAACAGGACCTAACTTGACTTGGTTGATCACATCAAAACTACCATGGGGTACTTACATAAAAGACTTCTCCACCTTCAACAAAGGAGATCTTTATAGCTTTTTATCCGTCTTGGATTAACAACTACCTATGTTATAACCAAGTAATTTCTGAGTCTCTTACTTTATATTTTTAAATAGTTATTTTGTTTAACTAATATTATGTCCTAGCTAAAGTAAGTTAGCTCAAGATTATTAATTTTAATTGCAGGCTATTCACCTCCCCTCTTGCTTGTCTATCGGGACCTATAAGTGGTATCAGAGCAAGGACGCTTCAGAAGGACAAATCGTCGCCTAAAGCAAGAAGATGATAGCTAGATCTAGCCACTAGAGTTTGAGGAGGAGTTCGCGTTTTGAAAACAACGAATAGAGGCATTCTTCAAAATCAATTTTAATATTTTATTAACAATTAAATATGGTTTTAAAGTGTAACGACCCAATTTTCCTCATTAGGAGTTCTAAAAGTTCTTAAAAATATTTAGAAATACTTTAGAAATATTCTAGAGATTTTTAGGAATTTTTAGAGTATTTTTATGTAATTTTTGGAGGTCGTTTGGTATTTTTACTAAACGAAAGAAGTTTCGACAAAAAAATGTCCAAGCAGAAATTCGAACCCGAGACCTCCGGCCGAACCAAGCTTTAAGCGGATCTGGCTGACCAAGTGGGCAAGTAGTTGTTACTTGATCATGTAAAGGAAGAATTTTATTTAAGAAGTAGAAGTTAATAAGGGGAAATAATAGGAAGAAAATGGTTGCAGCCGAGATTCGAACCCACGAGCCAAGCTTTAACCCATGCGCAGCTGACCAAGTGTTCACATGGCCGGTTCTGTTTAGAAAAGGGTAGCAAATTTATTTAAAGAAGTTAACAGAATATTGAGTTATAAGAGGAGAACTTAGGGCTTGATTACCCGTGACCAAAAACCCTACCTCTCCTTTTCTCTCCCGACGTCATTCTCTGCTCGAACGAAAACACAAAAGAGGACTTAGGGCTTCGCTTCGGCGGCCGATCGAGGGAGTTTTCCGAGAGCCATTCACACCATCGAGATCATCTTGTCGAGGAGAGCACATAGAGGTGAGGAAGTGGTCGAGATCTTCACTTCTTCGAACCCTAGAAGGCTTCTCCTTTGGCTGTGAGTCAAGGAAACAAAGGTAAGTGCTTCCTCACCTGCGGGAGAGTAGCTTCGGATTCGTGTTGGCTTCTCGTTTTGATTTCGAAGCACATTTTTAAGGGAGCTAGGTTTTGTGCTTGCTGCCGTGTGTTCCAAGGGGAGAAAGGGGATGATTTGTATAAGCTTGAGCATGTAGTTTGAATTCTTTTCGCCTCTATGATCAAGTACATCAGATTCAGACATGTTTAGATTTGGGCATTTGTGTTTGATCAAATTGTTGCACTGTTCGGCTTCTGGTGGCAAGTTTTCTGGACGGGGTTTCTTGAATGGAATGATAGTTTTCTTTCCTCTGTGCTTTATGCTAGTGTCAACTAAGCTTTGTGATGATTTCCGAAGGAATGATTCAGTCGAACTTAGTGTTTAATGCTCGGGTTTGCTAGGTTGTTGGAGAACTTGCTTGAATTCAATTTGTTGCCACTGAGAATGATCTGTTTTGACTGGAATTCCAGCAGGATTTCAATTTATGTTGCTGATTCCGTGAATTTCATGTTGTTAACTTTGTAGTATTTTATCTCACTGCCATGTATAAGAATGAGTTTTTTTTATGAATAATGCAGTAAGGTAGTTTGTGTCTATTAGTCTTTTGTCTAAAGTACTTATAGGAATGAACAATCTGGTTCTGTGAATTTTGATTTGCTTTAGAGATTATAGTGCAGAAATTTATTAGCTAAGAATGCAGAATTTCGAGTAGCATGTTATGTAGATTCTTAGTTAAGCTTTGTACTAGCAGTAGGCTTGTATCATATTCATGTAGCAGTGCAGATTTTTCAATTCGTAGTAGAGCAGATTTTTGTTTTGTAGCATGAAGATTTTTGTTAGTTATATATGCAGATTTCTATTTAAGCTTCAAGGCAGGTTTTGTTAAAGCTTATAGTATGCAGAATTTTATAGCGTAGTATGCAGAACTTTAGTGCAGTTTAGATCTCTTGGTTGTGCAGTTTAGTACTTCAATGTTAGAAATTGTTTTAAACATTTCAGTTTCTTTTAAGAAGCATTCTTTTATTAGAAGTATTAACAAGTATAAGAAAGATAAAGAAAAGAAAGAAAAAGGCCAAGACCTTAAGTAGATCCCAAAGTCAAGACTTTAGGGATTTTGGCACACAAGGTGCTAAAGAAAATGCCGAGGCATTATATATTAGAAGTATTAAAAGATAACAAGTATTTTACTTTTATTAGTGACACTGTACTGGACTCTCAGTTGTCCTTGGGTTGGGCTCCCATAGCGTCCCTAGGTTTAGATAACCTACTATGCTGGACTCTCGGTTGTCCTTGGGTTGGGCTCTCATAGTCGTCCTTAGGTTTAGATAACCTAGTAAACCCTACTAGATTCGGGACCAGCTATCTCGGGTCTAGTTAGGGATGCGCGCATAGCAAGTACAGTTGTCGGGCCCAAGAAGAAAGTTGATTATTATTTTGAAGTATTAAAGTATAAGTTTTGAACATGTAAAATAAGTTTCACATAAGTATAAAAGTATTAAAGTAAAAGTTTTAAACAAGTGGAATAAAAGAATAAGTTTAGAGCAAATGAAATAAGTTTCATTTTGTTTTAAATCAGCAAGTTTAGTTTTCTTTTATACTAGCATGTTATTTAGATTAGCTTACTTTTCTTTGCTATTAGAAGAGCATGAGTAGTTTTACATGTTTAGCATTTTAGTCTGTTTGATTCCTTTACTATTGGATGAACATGAGTAGTCTTCAGTAAGCATTCAGTTAGTTCATGTTATAGATATATGTACATGCATATCGAGTTTTTATGAGTTAGATAGCGCTTACTAAACATTCGCTTATAGTTTGCATTTCCTCTTACTGCAGATAAAGGAAGATGACGAGGAGGTGCGGATGGTGTGTGATGCTAGGACTATGGGAGAGACTTGGGATGTTGTTAAGTTTTCCGCATTTTAGTGATTAATAAATATTGAGATTGTATTTTGAGTTCCATGTCATTTGAGATTGTTTTAGATAGTATGCTAAGATGAATTCAGTACAGTAAGTATGCATTTTTGGTGTTTGACACTTATTTAACTGCGTGAATGTTTAATATATGTTTCAGCCGCCTGTGGTTGATGTATACTATGTATGTATTTTAGTTTATGGTCACCGGTACAGGGGAGATGCTGTCGAAATTTTTTGGTAAAGACTCCTCGTGGTTTCGACCTTACCGGTTAAGTAGAGTTAGTAGTTAAGTAACGGTCATCCTTAGAGAGTAGTATAGTAGGGAGAAGGGTGGTCGTTACATGAAGCACCGAAGGACAAGAACGGAGATGAAATCAAAGAACACCATTAGACTGAAAAACAACGCAATGAGTTTATGGTGAATGGTAAAGATGAGCTCCATCTTCTAAGTGTGCTACTTGTTCAAGAACTTGAAAGAATTGGCGCTTACGAATCTGCCAAAGAACTTTGGAATAAATTCTTAAAAATCCATGAAGAACCAAAGGAGGCAGACTCTAACTCTTCAATGGAAATTATTTCGTCATCCGACTTTTCGATAGACATCATTTCATTTTCAGAAGAATCTGAGACTGAGGAGGTTGCTAGCACAACATTAATAGCTGAATATCTACCTAAAGATGAAGCTACTTCAGAAGAAATCACCGATGAAGGGGGAGCATCAACCGACGAATCCTACACGGTAAGTTAGCTTCCTCCTGATCAATTGTGTGAATGCATTAAAATGTTAGAATAATTTAATAAATTGAAGGGTGAAAATGAAAAATTAAAAGAACAAATAGAAATTTTAGAAAAAGATCATGCGTGCTCAAATGTTTTAGAAGTACCAAAAAGGAATGTTTCACATGTTAGATTCAATGGAGGGCTTAATTTGAATTTACAAAACCACAATGGTCAAATTATAAAATTAGATAGAAAATATATTCGTAGAACATATTTGATAAATTCAATATGTAGTAATTTATTTTGGATTCTTAAATCATGCTTAGTATAATTTTAATTAATTTTTATGTATGCTTTAAATTTAATTTATTTTATCTTTTACATTATTTATAAAATTAATTATTTCACATATCTATTGTTCTTATTTTGAGCTGAACTTTTTTAAATTCGGCTATATGATGATTTTATCAAATTATAGAAATTTTTTACAAAAATTTTTGACCTCTGTACAAATTTTATAAATTCTTCAAAAATGAATTTCAATGATTAAAAATGCTTTGAAAATTTATTTTTCAAAATCCTAATTTTTTTGTGATAATAAGTTAGATGTTCTATTAGAATACATATTTTCGTTTTTTTTTTCAAAAATTATCTGATTTTTTATGAATTTCTTATTAAAATATGTAATTAAAAATTTAAAATTCTTACATAGATTAATTTTGACAAAACTAATTTTTCTCGAGTTTACCATTACATATTAAGACTTCAGAAAATTTAGCCAGATTTTTAGACCTTAAACACTATTTTAAAAAATATATTTTGAAAAATAACTCTATATGTTCAAAAAGATTTATTATGGTTAAAATAAATATTTTTTTACTTGCAAATTTTTCTCCTAATTTAATTATTTATATTTCACTTTGACAAAAAATTTTAAGATGATTTGAAACTTAAAATTAAAATTTTATTTTATTTTTTTGAAAATATAGAATTACTTGGTAAAATTAGAATATTTTTGAAAATGAATTTCAAAAAACAGAGAATTACTGATAATTTTATTTTGGACGCCTAGAAATTATTTTAGATTTTTTTTCTTATTTTTCTTATTTTTCACATATTATTATTATTTTTTTGATGTAATAAAAGAGGAAAAATAACTAGATGTTAAGTTTAAGGGGATGTTTTATTACATTTAATACTTGCAATTAAATGACATATCTATTTCATTGCAATTTTAAATTATCATAATTAGTTGTTACTTGTTTGTTTATCTCTAACTTAACTCAGGTTGATGCATATTAAAAAAGGAGAGATTGTAAGTACCCCGAATTGATTTTAATGTGATCAACTGAGTCAAGTTGGGTCCTGTTGTATTTGATCCTTCTATTTAAGTGTGCAGAAACCTAAGAATACAAGAAGTTGATCAAAAGACGCAGTAGACGAGAATGATGGTACAGGAAATGAGTCGATAGGTTCGGTGCATCTGAGGGACAAGAAGTTGCGGAAGAAGCTTGCTCGAGGAGAAGGTCGGAGTTAGGTTCTAGTGAGCTCAATTCCGAATAACTGGAGCATCACCCAACGCAAAGAAAGTCAGCTTCAAAGCTGATCTGTCTAGTGGAAGGCGCCTCTAATATGGTTGGAGGCACCCTCGCGCCTACTTGGTGGAGGTGCCTCCAACAATGTTGGAGGTGGCCTGGATCCTCCCTGGGAGGCACCTTGGAGCAGTATAGAGGTGTCCTCGTGCCTCCAATGCAAGAAACAACTGTTGGCTGACCGTTAGAGGTTGGATAAAGTTCTATCCTAATTAGAGACGCCCTAGACCTTCTTGGAGGCATCTCCAACTAACGATAACATATTCCAAGAGGCTATAAAAATTCCTATGGAGGTAGGAATTAGACAACAAATTCTGTATTCAATTTCTATTAACTTTTGAGCTATTAAATAATATAAAAGGTTTCTCTACCTTCAACAAAGGAGATCTTTAGAGCTTTGCATTTGCCTTAGATTAATAATCACCTAAATTGTAACCAAGTAATTTCTAGGTCTCTTACTTTATGTTTTTAAATAGTTGTTTTGTTTAACTAATATTGTGTCCCTACTAAAGTACGTTACCTCGAGATTATTAATTTTAATTGCAGGCTATTCACCTCCCTCTAGTTGGCCTATCGGGACCTACACATACTTTTATCTTATTTTTATTCGGAGATCTGCTCTTTGCATATTTTGATTGACAAGACGCCATTTAGAACAAAAATAGAGAAAAGACACACATTGAAGTAACTTGTAAAGATTCATCAACTTGGTCGTGCGCCTGGCATGACCGTGTGTCCTCTTCCAAAGTAAAGATAAAGTAGGTTGTGCCTTGAGGCATGACCGTGCCTCCCACCCGCAGCCATCCGAGGGGCGACTGCGTGAAATCACACAGTCGTGCCTGGTGGTACAATCATGCTCTAAATGAGAAGTTTCTGTTGGATCGAAAGCGCTAGAGGGGGGGTGAATAGCTCTCGCGGCTTTCACTCTTTTCAGAATCGTAAAACACGAGTAATAGTGCAGCGGAAATAGTAAAACGCACAAACACACAGTAGACACGAGAGGTTACTTCGTTCGGAGCCTATCTTGACTCCTACTCGAAGGCCCGCGGTCGCTGATCGCTTTCGATGGGCAACAACTATAGTTCGTAAAAACTATTACAAATTAAGTAGAATTTAAAGCAGTAAAAATAACAGTTATACCGACAACAAAAGACTAAATCTGAAGCTCCAGGTTGTCGGCGTCTAGTTGAGGCTTTGTCGGAACGTCTCGTTAGCAGCAGGTTGCAGAATGATTGCTTGTGCGAAGATGTCTTGAGCTGCTGGTCGAGACCCTCTTATAATGGGTGTTCAAGGCGCCTTGAAAGCCATCCAAGGCGCCTCCATGCTGGCCGAGTCACACGCTGAGATAAGGGCTGAACTGGTCGAACCTTATCAGGTTCAAGGCACCTTCTTTGCTCTCCAAGGTGCCTTCATCCACTAGTCCAAGGCGCCTTGAGCTTCCTTCAAGGCGCCTCTAAGCCTGCTTCGCAGCCAGCTCATCTTTTGCACCCGAGGCGCCTCTAAGCTCCATGGAGGCGCCTCGGACACTATTTATCCGAGGCTTAACCTTGTTCTTTCGTACCTGCAAGACATGTTAGATCCAAAACACAAACATATCCTGCAAAATAAAAGTTAGCACATATAATATCATAAATATGAAGTTTGACAGTCATCAGACTGTCCGGGTCTGACTTCGGATTTCGAACCGGAAACCCTAGGTCGACCCGACGCCTACTGTTCCCTCTACGGGGAACGCGTCCTCACCTGCTCCACTCAGGAGATTTACCTGTTGCCAGTGCGATCCTCCAAATCGACTGGACTTTTGCTCGGTGCTCGGTGCTCGGTGCTCGATGCTTCCAGACTTTCTGCTGGACTTCCGCTTCCCGGCTGGTCCAGTCTTTCACCTGGTTCGCGACACCAGGACTTTCCACCTAGGGTTAGCCCCCTATGACTTTTGCCTGAAGCACTCGACCCACCAAGACTTTACTAAGTGGTGCCAAATTATTTTAGGTGAAAATTATTTTAGGCTTATTTTAGTTTTTGCCTAAAATTTTGAAAAACTTGCTAGATTTTAACAAATTTTTTTTTGGAGCCAAATTATTTTGAAAAAAAATTTGAAGTCTTAGCAAATTTTTTTTGAAAGTCATGAGTTAAATTTTGCAAGTAAAGAAATATGCTTTTTAATACTTTTAGCTAAGTATAGAATGAATCTAAGAGGTAACTTAGAAAAGTATTTTAGTAAAAAAAAATTTATAAAGGTGGCTAAGTTTGAGAAAGTTTGAAAGTTGCTATATGAATCACTTAGCTAAGCCTTTTGCAAATATTGAATTTTGAAATGTAGTGTCAGTGTAAAACTTAATTTTGAAAAAAATAGGAGGAAGAACTTATGAATTTTAGGACGAAGAGGGAGTAACTTAATATTTAATTTAGGTTGTTTATTCAGTTGGTCCTTAAGTCCAAGCATGAGTCAAGTTAAATTAGATTTCAAGTTATCCAATTTGTTTTGATAAGGTATCAGAGCCCTAAAGTACAAGCATGCTTAATCTTAGTATTTCCATTTCCTTCACCAACTGTCTAACCTTTAGCTACTTGCTGATTACTTAGAGGATAGCATCTTTCACTTGGTTAGTCAAGTTAAGTCAATAGATCCAGTTAGATTTGACTAGTGCTGGATGACTTTAACCTGATTACTGTTAATAAAGTATTTAACGCCCAGACTCATAATGATGCACAGAAATAAGCATTCTTGAGTCCAGGCTGTACCCTATGCATCTCACACCATTCTATATTTTTCAAACACAAGCAAGGTATACCTAGGTGTTTGTGAGATACTCTAGCTTAAATCTAGGGGAACAGGATTTCTAGGGGGTGCCTAAACTAAGTCCAACTTTTGAAAATTCTAAGAAAATGGGATTTTAAAATCATTATTTTTCCTAGAATTTTTGAAAAGAACAGGATGATTAAGTAAGACAATGAGTTTGAAAATTCGGGAGTTTGATAGGGGATAATAAAAAATATAGCCAAATTAGAGATAGTTTTGAAAGACCATTTAATACTGAGTTAATTTGAAAAGTTTTTCGAAAGATATTTAATTAAATTTGAAAAGCTCTTCAAAAGTTACTTGATAATTAGCTTGACTCCGCTCACTCCCCCTTAATTAATGCAAACATGAATCCCTAGGGTCCTAGAGTCCAAGCATGTATAAAATATAATAGGTCTTTTATATTTTGCCTAATTTTCCATCTTACCCATTCTAGATTTTCATGCATGTTTAGCTTATGAGTGAGTGTAAGATAAAGTTAACTTTGTCAATTAAACTATTGAAGATATACGTTTGAATTTCAAATGAGTAAATATTAAACTTTGAGACTATAGTAGAAATTAACTGGAGTTAACATTTGTAATCATAATTTTATAATATGATTTGAGAATTAAAGATTTTTCAAATAATTTTGAAATTAAGTTTTAAAATATTTTTTAAAATGATTTTTAAAAGATTTTTCAAATAATTTTGAAATTAAGTTTTAAAAGATTTTCCAAATGATTTTGAAATTAAGTTTTAAAAGATTTTTAAGATGATTTTTAAAATATTTTTCAAATAATTTTGAAATTGAGTTTTAAAAGGTTTTTAAAATGATTTTTAAAAGATTTTTCAAATAATTTTAAAATTAAGTTTTAAAATATTTTTAAAAGATTTTTCAAATAATTTTGAAATTAAGTTTTAAAAGATTTTTAAGATAATTTTTAAAAGATTTTTAAAATGATTTTTAAAAGATTTTTCAAATAATTTTGAAATTAAGTTTTAAAAGATTTTTAAAATAATTTTTAAAAGATTTTTTAAATAATTTTGAAATTAAGCTTTAAAAGATTTTTCAAATAATTTTGAAATTAAGTTTTAAAACATTTTTAAAATGATTTTTAAAATATTTTTCAAATAATTTTGAAATTAAGTTTTAAAATATTTTTAAAATGATTTTAAAAAGATTTTTTAAATAATTTTAAATTAAGTTTTAAATGATTTTTAAAATTATTTTTAAAAAATTTTTCAAATAATTTTGAAATTAAGTTTTAAAAGATTTTTAAAATGATTTTTAAAATATTTTTCAAATAATTTTGAAATTAAGTTTTAAAAGATTTTTAAAATGATTTTAAAAATATTTTTCAAATAATTTTGAAATTAAGTTTTAAAAGATTTTTCAAATGATTTTGAAATTAAGTTTTAAAAGATTTTTTAAATGATTTTTAAAAGATTTTTCAAATAATTTTGAAATTAAGTTTTAAAATATTTTTAAAATGATTTTTAAAAGATTTTTCAAATAATTTTGAAATTAAGTTTTAAAAGATTTTTAAAAGAATTTTTAAAAGAATTTTTAAAAGGATTTGTAAAATATTTTTGAAAATGAATTTTAAAGAATTTTTAAAAGGATTTTTAAAAGAATTTTTTATAAGGATTTTTAAAAGATTTTTGAAAATGAATTTTAAAGAATTTTTAAAAGGATTTTTAAAAGATTTTTGAAAATGAATTTTGAAGAATTTTTAAACGGATTTTTAAAATAATTTTTTAAAGAAAATTTTAAAAGGATTTTTAAAAGATTTTTGAAAATGAATTTTAAAGAATTTTTAAAAGGATTTTTAAAAGATTTTTGAAAGAATTTTTAAAAGGATTTTTAAAAGATTTTTGAAAATGAATTTTAAAGAATTTTTAAAAGGTTTTTGAAAATGATTCAATTTGATTTTTAATTAGTAATTTTATTTGATTAATTTGATTTGATTTATTTGATTTGAATTATTAATTATTAATTTGATTTGATTAATTTGATTTGATCAATTTGATTTGATCCTTAGTCATCTCACCCGATCTAAATTTCAAATCAGGGAATCTTATAATTTTGTGAGATGAATTGAGGTTCAATTTTAGGGTTTAGTTTAACTTTGTGTTAGATTCAGGTTTAACTTTGAGTTCAACAAGTAAACGTTCTTTGGATAAACTTCTGGGTTATGATGAGTCACAAAGACATCATTAAAGTAACCATGTCTTCGAGATTTTCTAAATAGTACTACCCATTGAACTTAATACAAAACCTTGGTCTAACTGGTTAGGATCCATAAAGGGTAGCTTCAGTCAGTTCCACTTAGCTAAATGCACCAGGTCGAAGCCATATCTTCCTAGACATGCGATGACTAAGTTTCCCCAACGTACTATCATCCAATACTTCACCAGTACCGTGGGTTAAGTTAAACCTAGCCCCTTTTTAATCTATCCTTAATTACCCTGCCGGGTAGTCTACTCTTGTTTACCCTTATCGGGTGGATTAATTTCGGAGGTGCCAGCTATTCTGGATCCTCCTTCTATCTTTATTTGATTTAAGTTGAATTTTAATTTAAAATTTTTAATTTAATTTCGAATTTTTTAATTGAATTTTGAAATTTTAATTTTTAATTTAATTTTAAATTTTTAATTGAATTTTGAATTTCAAATTTTTTAATTTAATTTTGAATTTTGAATTTTTTTAATTTAATTTTGAATTTTAAATTTAATTTTAAATTTTGAATTTTGAATTTTTTAATTTAATTTCAAATTTTTATTTGAATTTTGAATTTTGAATTTTTAATTATGTTTGTTTTATTAATATCGTTTTTGTTTTTTCTCTCCCTGGATCATAGCCTTGATATGGTCTATCGAGGTAGTGTATTTGATCCTTCGGGATCCAATATTGACCAAGTCCAACTTGATTAATCAATTTGGACTTGGGAACCCATGCTTTGACTGCTTTTCTATTTGTTCTTTGTACAAGAGATAAATAAGATTTATATTTTTTCTTTGGTTTAAATCCTAGACCAGTTCTATTGTAAACGGCTTTTTGTGTCCCAAGAATTAGGTTAAGATTCTTGGAACCTAAAGAAAACCGTTCTAGTGTTTTCTCCAGATCCTTGACTTGAGTTTCCAGGCTGGAATTCTCTTCTTCAAGTTTTTGGACTTGAGTCGAGTTTCCAATCTGAACTAGTTCAGTCAAAGATTCGGAGTTAGTCACTTCTTTAAGGACTTCTACTTCCTTTAGAAGTGACTTAACTCTAAGGTTTGATTTAGCTAACTTTCGCAATAAATAATTAACTAGATTATTAAGTCTAGAAATACTCACAGCGGGGTCTGGCCCTACGGAAACGGATACGGATCCGTGGCTTCGCTCGGACTCGGCCTCTGACTCGCTCTCGCTCTCGGACACGTCGATCTGGTCCCGAGCCATCAGTGCGAGGAGACTCGTCTGATCGAGTTCGTTGTCAGAATCTTCTTCTGAGGATTCGTCCCATGTCGCCTTCAGGGCCTTCTTCTTTAGCTTCTTTGCATCCTTCAGACTTGGGCAGTTGGACTTGATGTGCCCCTTCTGGTTGCACCCGTAGCAGATAACTTCGAACTTACCCTTCGAACTCGGTTGAACCTCTTTGGATTGTACTGCCTTCTTTAGATCTCTCTTGTTGAAGCCCTTCTTCTTCTTGTAGAGCTTCTTTATGAGGTTCACGAGCTCGGATGTTAATTCATCGTCTTCATCGTTTGAGTCGGGTTCTTCCTACTCCGGTTCAGTTCTTCGTCGTGATCTCGGTTCGCGTGTTCGACTGGTACCTGCAACCAAAGCAACCCCCTTCTCGGTTAGCTGTGCATTAGTCTGCTCGTGAAGTTCGAATTTCGAAAATAATTCATCTAATTTAATACAAGATAGATCCTTAGAGACTTTGTAAGCATCTACCATTGATGCCCACAATGTACTCCTTGGAAACGAGTTAAGAGCGTACCTTATGATATCCCTATTTTCTACCTTCTGCCCGATTCCATGGAGGGAGTTGAGAATGTCTTGAATTCTTGCGTGAAGCTGGCTTGCCGTCTCATTTTCCTGCATTTTTAAGTTATACAATTTATTGAATAATAAATCTCGCTTACTTACTTTGGTATCGGAGGTCCCTTCGTGAAGCTCGATCAGCTTCTCCCATAGCTCCTTGGCGCTTGAGAATGGACCGACGCGGTTTAGCTCCTCCTTTGTTAGTCCGCACTGGAGGGTACAAGTTGCTCTGGCATTTACCTCCACCTTCATGATTAATGCAGGTTCCTAGTCCTCGCAAGGTGTAGGATTGTCATCTTTATCCGTTGGCAGATCCAAACCAGTCTTGACGATCATCCACGTCTCGAACTGGATCTTCAGGAAGTTCTCCATTCTGCCCTTCCAGTAACCAAAGTCCTCTCCGGTGAAGAGCGGGGGACGGATAGTGCTATAACCCTCTTATTGGGCCATTGATACTTTGCACGACAAAAACAAAAAAATCGATTCCAAGACTTGGTCTTGGATTAGTAGTGCGGGAATAAGAAAATAAGACGTACTCGAGTGGTGTTGTACCAACTTCGAGCAAAAATCGATTCGAGAAAAGAATTAGAATATAGCTATAAAGCTAAATTCTAATTGACTCCGAAAAATCTGAAAATACCACGAAAATTTGTTTTGAAAGGTGGTTGCGCCGATTCAAAATGACCCCGCTCTGATACCAATTGTTGGATCGAAAGCACTAGGGGGGTGAATAGCGCTCGCGGCTTTCACTCTTTTCGGAATCGTAAAACATGAGTAATAATGCAGCGGAAATAGTAAAACACACAAACACACAGTATACACGAGAGGTTACTTCGTTCGGAGCCTATCTCGACTCCTACTCGAAGGCCCGCGGTCGTTGACCGCTTTCGATGGGCAACAACTATAGTTTGTAAAAATTATTACAAATTAAGTAGAATTTAAAGCAGTAAAAATAACAGTTATACCGACAACAAAAGACTAAATCTGAAGCTCCGGGTTGTTGGCGTCTAGTTGAGGCTTTGTCGGAACGTCTCGTTAGCAGCAGGTTGCAGAATGATTGCTTTTGCGAAGATGTCTTGAGCTGCTGGTAGAGACCCTCTTATAATGGGTGTTCAAGGCACCTTGAAAGCCATTCAAGGCGCCTCCATGCTGGCCGAGTCACACGCTGAGATAAGGGCTGAACTGGTCGAACCTTATCAGGTTCAAGGCGCCTTCTTTGCTCTCCATGGTGCCTTCATCCACCCGTCTAAGGCTCCTTGAGCTTCCTTCAAGGCACCTCTAAGCCTGTTTCGCAGCCAGCTCATCTTTTGCACCCGAGGCGCCTCCAAGCTCCATGGAGGCACCTCGGACATTGTTTATCCGAGGCTTAACCTTGTTCTTTCGTACCTGCAAGACATGTTAGATCCAAAACACAAACATATCCTGCAAAATAAAAGTTAGAACATATAATATCATAAATATGAAGTTTGACAGTCATCGGATTGTCTGGGTCTAACTTCGAATTTCCAACCGGAAACCGTAGGTCAACCCGACGCCTACTGTTCCCTCTACGGGGAACGCGTCCTCACCTACTCCACTCAAGAGATTTACCTGTTGCCAGTGCGATCCTCCAGATCGACTGGACTTTTGCTCGGTGCTCGATGCTTCCGGACTTTCTGCTGGACTTCCGCTTCCCGGCTAGTCCAGTCTTTCACCTGGTTCGCGACACCAGGATTTTCCACCTAGGGTTATCCCCTAGGACTTTTGCCTGAAGCACTCCACCCACCAAGACTTTCTGCATAGGGTTACCACCCCCTATGACCTAGGGTTACCACCCCCTAGAGTTTTCACCTTGTCTAACCACAGCTAGGACTTTTCCTGAAATCTCATTCAGACTATTAGATCACCACACACCTTAACTTTGAATCCTTTTCCATTATCAAAACTTAGGTTCGATCGTCGGATGCTTCCCGCACCAACAGTTTCAATGATTAACAATTATTTAAGTTTAGGTTAATATGTTAGATCTAACTTACGTTATAAGTTTACAGGATAAAAGAAGTTCAAGAAGGTCAAGGGTCAGATTCTTGGCAAGATGAAATTTGTGCAGGTTGGAAAATCGGATGCAAGGCAAAAGAAGTTCAAGAAAGTCAAGGATCAAATTCTTAGCATGATTAAGTCCTTGCAGGTTGGAAGACTATATGCAAGGAAAGAAAAGTCCAAGAAGGTCGAGGACTAGATTCTTGGAAAATGATTGGAACCCGAGAAGATTGGATGCTAGGGTAGACGAAGACTCTGGAGGTGAGGAAACTCCAGGCATAAAGTCCAGGGATCAATCGATTGGTAACTAATTATCACAAGCACTCAATGGTCCCAAATCATACCAATCGATTAGGCATAAGCCTAATCAATTGATGAAATCGATTAGAATGCTATGATGCACAAAGAGTTTTTGATCGATTAGTGCAATCGATCAGGGACTTTCTGTGACTCATAAAATAGGGGCTAAATCGATTGCCCAATCAATTAGGACCATCATAATCGATTGGTGTAATGATTAGGGGCTTTCTATGACACACAGAAGGCTTCTCTAATCGATTAAACAATTGATTGGTGCAATCGATTAGAGACTATCTGTGAACTCGCAGAAAACTACAAATCGATTGGCTAATTGATTAGGCATGACCAATCGATTAATTCAGTCCATTAGAGGACTTTCTTCATGAGAAAAGAATCGTGCCAAATCGATTGCTCAATCGATTAAGGATACCAATCGACTGAAGACTCCCACCAATTGATTAAGATTCAAAATGGAGTAATCTCAGCAGTTGATCTGAAGTCAGTGATCGTTCAATGAAAAGTCAAAAAATCCGCAATCGGTTAAAATTTCCTTCTAATCGATTAAAGGTGACAAAAGCTGAGAAATGACTAGATTTGGAAGCATTCAAAAAGGGCAATTCGGACATCAAGAAGAGATACTATTATATTGCTCTTATGTGCTCAAGATCAACTCAAGCTTTCCTCCTTGCTAGGTTTTCAAGCTACTCAAAGAAGAAGAAGCTATTTCAAAGTTTGTAATCTTCTCTTCTTCTTCTTCTTCTTCTTCCTTGTTGTGAGCTATTTCTTTTGAGCGAGAGAGAGAGAGAGAGAGAGAGAGAGAGAGAGAGAGCTGTAAATCTTATAAGGTTTCTCCACTTTGAGTATAGTTTCGAAAAGGAGAGGTTTCATAGTGGAAGAATGACTGTGGTGTAGATCCTTGGACTAATCACCTCCTCAAGGAGGTGGATACTAAGTAAATTCAAGGAGTTAGCATTGCTTTAAAGTTTTCACTGTGCAAACTAAAAAAATTAAGAAATCGAAGTGAGCTATTCACCCCCCCTAGCTCAATCAGTCCTAACAAGTGGTATCAGATCTTAGTGGATTTTGAGGATTCACCTCCAACGAAGCACAAGTTTAGATCTACAAGATGTCATTGAAAGAGGAACATAGCATTTCACGACCGCCATTCTATGAAGGCAACAACTTTACTTACTAAAAGAGACACATGGAGAACTATCTTATGACTGATATTGACTTATGGTTCTCAATCATAGAGGGATTCATGATGCTAATTGAGGATGGAAAAGTGCTTGAATCATCAAAGTGGAGTGTTGAACAAAAGATGAAGGCTTAAGCAAATGCTAAGGCAATCGTGACTCTTTAATGTGGGTTGAGCTCTGAGCAACTCAACAAGGTTGGACCCTTCAAGAGTGATAAGGATTTGTGGGATAAGCTCATTGATCTAAATGAAGGCACCAAGGATTCAAGAATTACAAAAAGAGATCTCCTAATAAATCAACTTCAAATTTTCATAATGAAAGATGGAGAAACGGTAAGTTCACTTTATGGGAGATTCAAAGAACTGCTAACAGTCTCTATTCGATTGGCGAAAGTGTGCAGAACTGAGAACTCATAAGGTATGCACTAAAATTCTTTCCAAAAAACTCATTATGGTCATCCATGGTGGATGCCTAAAAGGTTTCAAGAGACTTATCAATAGCAAAGTTAGATGAATTATTTTGTGAACTTAAATTGCATGAGCAAGCAAACATAAATCATAAAGAGAAAGGTATAGTATTGGGTGTAGGTGAAAAGAGCAAGAATAAGCACAAAGAAAAGAAAAAGAAAAAGGAGTCATCTTCAAAATCTGAGCAAGATAGTGATAGTAATAATGATAGTGATGAAGAGCTTGTTAGAGAAATCTAGGTGCCCTAGGTTTTGATATTTGGCCAAAGGTTTAAGTTAGATTTATTATTATATTTAATATGCATTATGAGTATGCAGGATACAGGTACAACAAGGAAAGTCCAAGTGTTATCTTGGCGAAGGAGAAAAGTTCAAGAGGAGTCTTGGCGGTGTAAGTCCAAGTATGTAGTTTTAGCAACGTAAGTCCAAGTGTGACTTGATAATGGTTGAAGTCCTGGAGGTGAGGAGCCTCTTAGCAAAGGAAGACCCAACAATAAGGACAAGGCTGAAAGAAGCTCCAGAAGGCAAAGCATGAAGGATGGGGAGGCATCTAAGGGACATGAGGTTGATGGAGGAGGCTAGAAAGTAAGGTCTAGGTTGGTCGGGCGAGGACGAGTGCTAAGTGAATGTACTCGAGGATCAAATTTAGGGATAGAGTTTGATCAGTTAACTGGGGTAGGGCACAGAATGTTTTTATGCCTGATAGTTATGAAAACAGTCATTTAGTACTGTAGCAATCAATTATTACTATAGCAGTTAGCAGTTACTGTAGCAGTTAATAATTACTGTAGTAGTTATTATAGCAGTCGACTGGTATACTGTAGTAATCGACTGATACACTGTAGCAGTCAACTGATATTGAGCCGTTGACTTGTAACAGTCAAATTCCACTTAGGATCAGTCAACTAGTGTCTTTACCAGTCAACTGGTGGCGGGAAAATGCCTTGGTGTTTTCCTCCCAAGCTCTATTTAATAGAGCTCAGGGTGCTTGGGTATGATTGACGAAATTAGTGATGGTTAACCCTAATTAAAGTCTCCAAGTGCTCAAGTGATCTAGTATGGTTTTGTACGAGTTGTGGTGAGGTTTCTCCACCCACAAAGAGCTATGCGAGCTAGTCGGAAGTTCTTCGTGGAATCATCCACTTACGGATTGGGATCGCCCACCTTACGAATAGTCGTGGAGTAGGAGTAAGTGATCTCCGAACCATGTTACATAAACATGTTAGAGGTTTGATTGTCTTGGTTATCACCTCTAGGTTTAACTTCCTATTTGTTAATTTTATTTTGCATTTTTGCTATACACTAACAAGCATAGGAAGTGATGATTTGGGTGATTAGCTATTCACCCCCTCTCGTTGGGCATCAAGGTCCCAACAAATGGTATCAGAGTGGGTCGCTCTTCTATGAATTAATCGTTGAGGGAGCAAAGCACTAGAGGAAGATGGAGTCCGAAGAACCTCTAGGATAGGATATCCGAATCCCACCTATATACGATCAAGATAATTTCGAGTACTGGAGGAAGCAATTGGAGACTTGGTTCCAAGTGGATTTGACTATTGGACTGCATTGCAAGTTCTGTTCAAAGCTCCCACGGACAAGAAGGGAAAGCGTATCTAACCTCGGTATTGGACCAAGGAGCAAATGGAGCAAGCGGAGATGGATAAGGAAGTAACTAGAATTGTATTAAATTTATTACCTCATAATATTGTGTCGTATGTAGGTGAGTACAAGTGTGCTCATGAGTTATGGAGCAAAGTAATCGCACTTCATGAGAACCCTACACAAACACAAGGAATGGATAAGCCAAGGAGAAGGGCTCATTGGTCTAAGAGAATGAGAAGGATCAACCAAAAGTTAAAACAAGCTCAACATCTGAGGAGGAGAAGGAAGATGAGGAAGTGTCATCAACATCTTCAAGGGAGGAGGATATGAAATTGTCCACATCTTCAAAAGAAGAAGAAGAAGAGCAATCCAAGGAAGAGGAGATCTTGGAAGCTCAACCTTTAACTGCACCCACTGAGAAGAGAACTAAAACCCACATCAAGTGCTTTGAGTGTGGGGAGATGAGACACTACAAGAGTAAGTGTCCTTCACTCAAGAAGGTAAAGGAGGTAAACCCTAAACCCAGTAAAGTTCTTTTAAAGACTAACATGGGTTGTCGGGATGGTGCCAAGGAGAAGAGGCACATTCAATGCTTCACATTTAGTGAGTGGGGTCACTACCACACAAAGTGCCCAAGAAGAGAATAGCTAAAGAAATTGACACACATGAAGAAATGGGAGAAGAAGGGGAGCTCAAGTTAAAGGGGAGCTCCAAAGGTAAAAGGAAAGGTAATTCCTAATTTAAAGTTTAATTCAAGTTCAAATTACTTCATGCTTGTCAGGAATAATGGAAATTATGTACCCATGCATAATTATGGATTTAGGTATAATGATAGGAATAGGGTTAACATGGTAGATAACTCTAGTATATCAAAATTTAAGGTTAAACCTAACAAAACTCAAACTACCATGCCTAAGGGGAGGAAGGTAGTAAATGATCAAGGCATTAATCCCAAGAAGGGGAGATGTATGCCTAGAAAAGTGGGTAGGTCTAGGAATGTCCAAGGTGGGCATGGTGATTCTAGGGTTAGAACCCTAAAATTAGAAAATCAAGCCCTGAAGTCAAGGCTTGAGGAGTTGAAAAAGTCCTACATAGGTTCATTATTGGACCTGGAGGACTTGATATATGTTTAGGTGGTCAAAGACCTAAAAGTGACAAATTAGGTCCCTCCAACACCAAAAAGAGGTCAAGTGCTAAGGTGACACATGACATTGGTAAGGAGGAGTGACTAAGTACAAGGGAGTGTCATTCAAAGCCAATAAGAAGAAATATACTAGGGTTGCATATAATTATGATAAGGATGATGTGTCTAAGGTTAAGGACAAGAAGAAATTAACCAAAAACAAGGTATCTAAGGTAAAGAAAGTCAAGTTTGTAGGTCAAGTATCACTCGAGGTGCATCGAAGTGGTCTAGCCATAATGAATGAGTAACTTAGGGAGGTGCACAACATAAAGAAATCAAATTCATGTATTTAGTTAGTAGAAACCATGCTTCAAGGGTTAAGATTATGCAAGCTTGTGCACCCATGCAATTTGTTGTTGATGCCACCATACCCAAAATTTGGGTACCAAAATATTTGGTTTATCGTGTTTGAACATGCATACGCTGAGGGAGAGCATCCAACAACATGGTTTATAGATAGTGAATGCTTTAAGCACATGATAGGAGATTTATCAAAATTCTCATCATTTAGACACAAAAGTAAATGTACTATTTCTTTTGGTAATAGTGGTGAATTAAAAGTTATAGAAATAGGAGATATTAGAATTTCTAAAAAATTTGTGATAAAAAATATTTTATTAATGAAAAATATGACTTCTAATCTTCTAAGTATTAGTCAACTATGTGATTCAGGTTATAGAGTTGAGTTTAACTCATCTCAATGCCTAATCAGGCATAGTGAACTAAACACCATTATGCTCATAGGCTATAAAAAAGAAAATATTTATCAAGTTGAATTAGTTGGTGCTACTAATGTGTTTGCTAAGTGTCTCATGTCTAAGGAAGAGGAGACTTGGCTTTGGCACCGGAGACTTACTCACACCAACATGAGGAATATCAAAAGGCTTTCAAAGAAAGAGTTGGTACAAGGATTTCCAAATTTATAGTTTCAAAAGGACAAAATGTGTTATGCATGTGAAATGGGTAAGCAAACCAAAGCTACACATAAAGGTAAAAATGTTGTAAGTACTTCAAATACATTGGAACTCATTCACATGGATTTGTTTGATAGTAATAGATATGCTTCTTTAAATGGTAGTAGGTATTATTTTGTGATTATAGATAATTATACTAAATATACATCGATATTTTTCTTGAAACATAAGGATCAAACTTTAGATACCTTGATTGTTTTTTGTAAAAGGATAGAAATTGAAAAGAATCATAAGATAAACAAAATAAGAAGTGACAATGGAGGTGAATTTGAAAATGATAGGTTCACAAGTTTTTACATAGAAAAAAGTTATAAACATGAATTTTCCACCCCTAGGACTCCTTAACAAAATAGAGTTATTGAGAGGAAAAATATGGTTTTGCAAGAGGTCACTAGGAGCATATTAAATGAATATTCACTTCATAGCTACTTATGGGCCGAAGTAATTAATACGGCTTGTTATGTACAAAATCGAATATTAATACATAGATTTATAAGAAAAACACCTCATGAGTTGTGGTTTGGTAAACCACCTATAACTAAATATCTTAGAGTGTTTGGATATAAGGTGTACATTCTAAACACCAAAGATCAATTAGAAAATTCTCCCCTAAGGAGGATGAAGGTATTCTTATAGGTTACTCAAGTCATAGCAAAATATATTAAATTACAATAAAAGATCTAAATTAGTTGAAGAATCATTAAATATTGTGTTTGAAGAAAATTTTTCCTCAAATCCTACTAGAACAAATGATGAAGAGTTACAATTTGAGTTAGATAAATTAACATTAATTGAAGAAAATGATCAAGGGAAAGAAAATCAAGAAAGTGATAGTGAGAAAATTGGAATTTTACCATGTGAACCCAAAATTACAACAAATCAAAAATCAAGACCTACTAGGATTCAAGTTGATCATCCCTTAGATTAAGTAGTAGAAGATATTACATAAGGAGTGAGAACTAGATCTTATTTTAGAAATGAAGGAAGTCAAGTAGCCTTAATTTCTCAAATTAAACAAAAAACCACTGATAACGCCTACTTGATCCGGATTGGATTTTAACAATGCAAGATGAATTATCTCAATTTGAGAGAGGTCAAGTTTGGGATTTAGTTCCTAGGCCTAAAGAAAAATCAATTATTGATACAAAATGAGTTTTTAGAAACAAACTCGATGATAAGAGGGTGATTGTAAGAAACAAAGCTAGATTAGTTGTTAGAAGTTTCAATCAAGTAGAAGGGTTGGATTATGATGAAACTTATGCACCTGTAGCTAGATTGGAGTCTATTAGGATGATGTTGGCTTTTGCCGCTCATAAGGGATTTAAATTATACCAAATCGATGTAAAATTAGTATTTTTAAATGGTATTATAAAGGAAGAGGTATATACTGAGCAACCACCAGAGTTTGAAAATTTGGAGTGTCCAAACCATGTATATAAACTTAAAAAGGCCTTTGGCTAAAACATGCTTCCTAGGCTTGGTATGAATGATTGTCAATGTTTCTAGTATCAAAAGGGTTTCATAGAGGGCAAATTGATCCCACCTTATTTTTAAAAATAGTAGTAATGATATGTTTGTGGCCTAAGTATATGTAGATGATATTATTTATGGTTCCACAAATAAAGATTTTTTAAATGAGTTCATCAATCACATGGAGAGTGAGTTTGAAATGAGTTTGGTTGGTGAGTTGACATTTTTTCTAGGTTGACAAATTAAATAAACAAAAGAGGAAATCTACATTCATCAATCTAAATATGTAAAAGAGTTATTTAAGAAATTTGGAATGGAAAATGCTAAAGATATATCTATTCCCATGGCCACTAGCACTAAATTATATAGTGATCTTGAAGAAAAAGAAGTTGACTCTAAGGTGTATCATAGTACTATAGAGAGTCTCCTTTATCTTATGGCTAGTATGTGTGCAAGGTATTAATCGTATACCAAGGAGTAATATTTGAGTGTCGTTAAATGAATTCTTTGATATCTCAAAGGAACTCAAAATGTAGGTCTTTAATATCCTCATGTAAGGAACTAGGGCGCTAAACATACGAAAGTGCAGCGGAAAACATCTAATTCCTCCAGGAGATTCATGCGAAGGGGAAAGAAAATAACTTATACTAAGTTGCATGATAGTGGTTATACCTTTGATGCGGGCTCACGAACTCCAGACAGATTGGATCTCAATACGATCACACGTCTGCGCCTCTACGGTATCCACACGAACAAGCATTGCCTTCGTTTGTCTCACAAACTCACAAGACAAGGATGGAAACCACCTAAAGTTATGCTAGCAACCACAAGAAGGGGTTTCGGCCAAGAGAGGGAAGGAGGAAGAAGAAGAAGACTAAAGGTTTTTCTTACACATCAAAATATCATCCAAAATGATATATATATCTATGTCATGAATACCAAACCATTCAACTTCCTTGGTGAACTCAAGTTCACCCAATGAGTCTAACTCATTGATTCTCATGTAATTTCGAATTCAATGAGTCTATTTTAAATTGGACTTAATGCAATAATTAGATCTAATTAAGTCTTACTCAATAATTCTAATTCGGATTAGACTTAATTCAATGATTCATTATATGAACCCATCTCCATATCTACTTATTCTTTGTGTGTGACCCAATAGGTTCTCGTAATGTTGGCAATATATTCAAATCAACATTTAGATGCATAAGCAATGAGTGACATCTAATAAGGCATCATTGCTACCCAAGTGACGAGAAAGTCGAGATCCGACCTAACCTATCCGTGACTATTATCTTGTATGATTTGGTCCCTCTATCCTTGATATCTAGATTAATCAATGAGGCATAGACTATGTCATCCTTTTATCAACCTTTGTGTTTCTTGATATCTAAGTAGACACACTCAATCAAATAAGCTCAATATCTCATATTGACTCATTTGCACTGGTCATGCTTTCTTGTGTTATACTAATCAAGGGGCCCACAGATATCACTTTCATCATATGGAAGGAATAGATCCCATTTATATCACTCATATCCTTCTGCATAATTTATTGCATACCCAGTGATCGGTTTTATTGTCTACCTCGTTACAGGTGACGCTTGCCGATACCAAAGTACACAACTCCTTATGTAGGGAACCATAGTAACTTCAGGTCTAAGGACTATTCATACCAATAGTCACATGAGAATGCTTATGTCACTCAAATAACGATCCATGAAATATTCTCATGGCGGGTCATTCAGTATATATTCTCTAATATATACCCATGTGTCAACCTGATATCTTATATCCATGACTTATGAGATTAAGTCATCCGTTGACCTACATGTTAGTCTCAACGCATTAATATTGCCCTTGTATATTAATGCTTGACTAGGAATAGTTAAGAGTAGTGTTCCATGTATATCTACAATATCTCACTATCAATTCAACCAATTGATATGTTGTAGATAAGAACCTACTACCCAAGGACATTATTATACTTATTCAATCAACACTGAATTGAAATAAATATAATAACCAACTTTACCTTTTATTAATAATGAAATACAATATAAAATGAACCCTTTATAATTATTTCATAATTGATACTAGGGCTAATACTAACACCTTAAACTGAAACTTTTGATCTAGTAGAATATATCGATTCTAATTATGTTGGATGCAAATTAGATCGTAAAATTAGTAGTGGTAGATGTCAATTTCCCGGGTCCTCTCTAGTAACTATCAAGTAGGAAACAACATTGTGTTGCTCTCTCTACAACCGAAGTTGAATATTGTTATGGGAGAGTGTGTATCACAATTATTATGGATGCCCCATATTCTAGAAAAATATAAACTCACTTATAAAAATGTCAAAGTTTTTTTATGATAATGTGAGTATAATAAATTTGACAAAAAAATCCCATTTACCATTCAAGAACAAAATACATAGAGGTCAAACATCATTTTATTCGTAATCATGTGACTTAAGGTGATATTGTCCTCAATTATATTGAGTCAAAATCAAACTTAGTTGATATTTTCACTAAACCTCTTCCCAAAGTTGAATTTAGTTTTCTTCAAATGGAATTGAGAATGTGTTGTATTGACTAGACCATAATCCTCCATGATCATTTCAAAGATAAAATTCTTGAAGTTTCCTTAACCTTTGTTTTGCCTCTCATAAAAACATAGGATTTCCTTGTTTGTTCTCTTGATATGTTTAGACGAGAGTGGGAGGTTAGGGACAATTCTCCTAGACATAATGCTTGTTATGATGTATTACTTTGGTCAAGAAGATTGATTTTTTTTTATGGTTCATTTATTTGTCCAATCATAGGGAAAGTAAGTGCACAAATCATACGCATTTAGCCCAAAGATTATGGTTTGAAATTATATTTTGAAAAATATTTCAAAATGTTTTTTGAAAATCATGGTGAAGTCAATTTTTTTGATAGGAGTCACCATTGATTAGTTAGATACATAGTAGAGTGGAACATTGAAATTTTTAATGGTTTTTAATTTTGTATCTATCTTTGAGAATGAGATGTATTTTCATAGGAAATTATTTTTCCCTAATAGTATATGACACAAGTAATGTCTACATAAAATTTCATAATTTTTCAACACTTGTAGAATTATCTATAATTTTCTAAATTCCAGATGAAAATTGAAATCAATTATTCAGAAACTGTGATCGATTCAATCAATCGATTATTAAAGACTAATCGATTGAATCAATCGATTATCGCACATAAATTGATTGAATCGATTAGTGATGACCAATTGATTAGGAGTCATTTTGTCATATAAATAGAAACTCGTTGAATCAATCACCTAATCAATTACAATTATACGAATCGATTGAATCAATCGATTGGGATTTATTTTTCCATGCACAAAATCTTTCTAACTCAATTAGACAATCAATTAAAGCACGAGTAATCAATTGATGTAATTGATTCAAAATCTCAACTTAAACCCGATGCCCTAACTGCTCTATTCATTCGGTCATTTTATTTTCTCTTTTTCTCTGGAGCCCTAAAATCCTGAAACTTTCGACTGTGTCATCTCTCATCTTTGACGTCTCTCCAGCGGTGTCTATACTATTTTAGGTCACTCCAATAGGTACAAGCTTCTCTTGTGTTCTTGTTTTCTCTTTAAACCTACCGGTTATAGCCTCTCTCGATACTCAAACCTAGGTTTTTGGTGCCGGTGTGGTTCCGACGATTACTTTCACCGATGTGGTGCCGGCTAAGTCCTTCTCTCTTCGCCATTCACTTTGATGAGAAAACAATGTCGCCACCAAGGTAACACCCTAAAACCCTTGTTGTTTGGTCTTCGTGTCCACTTTGCTACTTTGCTAATCAGTTTGTTTGGCATCTCATTCATGCATCATCTCATTGCTATCATTTCTCATGCATTTTTGGTGTATCCCTTCCTTAACATTAGGAAGAAACAAAAGCAAGTAGAGTCGGGTGAGGGTTCATCCCGCCACTATAAACCACCTACTGACTTTCGCTTTCCAAATGCTTTTCTTTAGCATGCTTTCAATTAAAAAAAGTTTAAACATATTCCGGCTCAGTCAATTGACCCGACCTTCTTCCGTCATTACTGTGATGATGTAGTTCGGATCATTACTCACTATCAGTTGCAAAAGCTTGTCTATTGTGAGCATCCTATCACTGAATCATTAGTTAGCAAATTCTACAATAATTTACATCTTAGTGTGGACTCGACATATCGTACTCGCGTTGTAAAATGAAATATTGACTTTTTTCCAGCCATTCTTTAGGAGTTTCTACATTATCGCCCATCCATGGATGCTCTTATTTTTTATCCCACCTTACTAAATCTCCTACCTCCACCTTTTGACCATATCTCCTTGTCTTCTATGTATGAGCATTTCTGTAGGACCGTTGGGCCGGCTAGAATGGGGGGTTGGATAGCCTGTAAACACAAAAACAAAACAACCCTTCTCGAACTCTTAAACTAACATTTATAAAATAAAGTAAGCATAAAGTAAATCATAAAAACGAGGCACACGATATTTACTTGGTTACAACCGGGAAGGTTGTTAATCCAAGGCAAATGTAGTACTAAATACTCCTTCAGACGGAGAAGCCTTGTACAGCAATGAAGCGCAGAAACAGAAGCTTAACTCTAAACTAAAGCACACAAGTGTTGGAATTACAATTCGTGAGTTCGTTGAAAAGCTTCTGGACCAAGGCTGTATTTATAGCCTTGGTCGGGGCGTCCCGAAGGGTTCCGGGCACCCCGGGGGGGATAAAAATTTATCCCCAACGTTCAGATCGAGTCAAATCTCGATCTGGTCAAATATCGACTTCCGGGCGCCTCGGTACGTTCCGGGCGCCCTCGTCAGCTCCAGGCGCCCCAAAGGGAAAAGTCAACCCCGTTGACTTTTTCCAGCCCCGGGTCTTCTGCTCCGGTTTCGTTCGCTTGGGTGATCTCTGTCATCCAGAAAAGGGCTCACCTGAACCCAAGTTCCGGTCTTCTTGAGCAGGCTTTCGCTCCGGCTTCTCGTCCCTCAGAATCGCTGTGTGCTTCCTTCTCGTCCGCTAGCGTACTCATTCGCAGTCTTCGTCCATCAGTCGCACCCCGTGCCGACCTTCTCGCTAGCTGCGTCTCTTGCTCCCCGAGCAATCTTCCGCTACGGCTTTCATCCCTCGGAACCACCGCACGCTTCCTTCTCGTCCGCCGGTGTACTCTTCTACAGCGCCTCGTCCCTCGGACGCACCGCGTGCCGTCCTTCTCGCTAGCTGCGTCTTCCGCTCGAGTACCTGTGCTCCTAAGCTCATGCACACTTAGACACAAGATAAAAAATACACAGGACCTAACTTAACTTGTTGCTCACACCAAAATAACCTTGGGGTTCTAACAATCTCCCCCTTTTTGATGTGATCAACCCAAGTTAAGGTAGGGTAAAAATAGACATAAAAATTAAACAATTTATATTGCAATAACGTGCAACAAGATAGAAAAATTAATTTTTAAAAAAAAAAATTCAATTTTCAATTTTCTACCTTTTTTACCTCCCCCTAGAGTTATACTTTTTCTTCTACCCCTTTGATCACATAAAAAAATGGGGTTGCAAGAAAAATCTAAAGGTTGACACATAGAAAAAAAATCTATTTCAATGATTTTCTGGAAAACATTTTTAAGACAAGGAAAATTTGTAAGTTAAAAATAACTTTTGAAAAATTTCTAAGTTTTTGCAATCAAAATTACCTTTTTTTTTATTTTAACAATTGCTAAGTTTTCGTCATCAGATTTAAGAACTTTCTAAGCAGAAAACTTTATGTAAGAAAAATATTTTTAAGAACATTTAGAAGAGAATCAAAAACTTTTTAAACATTTATTATTATTATTATTATATATATATATATATATTAATTCTAATGCTATTATCAGAAAGTTTTAAATTCCCATTTTAATTTATTATAACTTCTCAAATCACAGTTTTTTATATTTAAAGTGACCAATATTAAACATGCAAAAAATTATATCATGTTAATTTCTATTATTAGTTTGTCGAGATACTTTAATCGACAAGCTATTTCTTTTAACTTAATATTTTTTGTTATATTTGAATTTTTAATTCATAAAAATATTTTGATAATATAAATTTTACTTGATAAAAATTTTCAACAATATAATTTGTAAAACATCTTTCGGCAATGTTTCTACTTTGCAAAATTCGTTCGAAAAAATATTTGTAATTCGTAGAAATATTTTATCATAAATTCTAATTTGCAAAAATCTGTTGATAGTAGATTTTCTAATTCAAAAAACTCTTTCGATGATATTTTGATTGAATCACTCAATTGATCAAAAGTTGAAGTCCATACCTGATTTATCTTCTTGGCCGTTGATTCTCCCCTTGTTGAATTGCTTTCTTCCGAAGATTCTCCCCCTTCATTGATACTCATTGAAGAAGAGCTTTCTATGTCCTTGGGATGAAATTTGGCTGTTAGGGTTGTCGCGACACTTACCTCAGTTTCGGACTCTTCTGACGATGGATCGGTGTTAGATTCAACTTTGACTTGTTCTTCGTAGAGCTTTAAGAACTTTTCCCAAAGTTCTTTTGCGATTTTATATTCGCCAACTCTATCGAGATCTTCATTTGGTATTACGCTTAGAATGTGAAATTCTGCCTAGGTGTTTGCCATATACTCGTTACGTTGCTTCTCGTTCCAGAGGTGTTTATCGAGTTCTTCTCTATTCGTTGTCTTTGGTGCTTCAAAACCATATTTCATTATTAAACAAATACCAAAATCAGTGTTTAGATATACCTCCATTTGTTTCTTCCATAAAGAAAACTCCCCCTCGAATGTTGGTGGATAAATGTTATCTCCGACCATCATTTTGTTGCTTCAGACGGCGGTTAGTCTTTTTGAGGCATCTCGGCTCTGATACCACTTGTAGGATCGTTGGGCTGGCTAAAAGGGGGGTTGGATAACTTGCAAACACAAAAATAGAATCAACCCTTCTCGAACTCTTAAACTAACACTTATAAAATAAAGTAAGCATAAAGTAAATCATAAAAACGAGGCACACGATATTTACTTGGTTACAACCATGGAGGTTGTTAATCCAATGCAAATGTAGTACTAAATACTCCTTCAGGCGGAGAAGTCTCGTACATCAATGAAGTACAGAAACAGAAGCTTAACTCTAAACTAAAGTACACAAGTGTTGGAATTATAATTCGTGAGTTCGTTGAAAAACTTCTGGACCAAGGCTGTATTTATAGCCTTGGTCGGGGCACCCCGAAGGGTTCCGGGTGTCCTGGGGGGAGAAAACTTTATCCCCAATGTTCAGATCGAGTCAAATCTTGATCTGGTCAAATATCGACTTCCAGGCGCCCCGGTACGTTCCGGGCGCCCCGGAGGGAAAAGTTAACCCCGTTGACTTTTTCTAGCCCCAGGTCTTCTGCTCCGGCTCTGTTCGCTTGGGTGATCTTTGCCATCCAGAAAAGGGCTCACCCGAACCCAAGATCCGGTCTTCTCGAGCAGGCTTCCGCTCCAGCTTCTCGTCCCTCTGAATCGCTGTGTGCTTCCTTCTCGTCCGCTAGCGTACTTATCCGTAATCTTCGTCCCTCGGTCGCACCCCGTGCCGACCTTCTCGCTAGCTGTGTCTCTTTCTCCCCGAGCAATCTTCCGCTTCGGCTTTCGTCCCTCGGAACCACTGCACGCTTCCTTCTCATCCGCCGGTGTACTCTTCCGTAGCGCCTCGTCCCTCGGACGCACCGCGTGCCGTCCTTCTCACTAGCTGCGTCTTCCGCTCGAGTACCTGTGCTCCTAAACTCCTGAACATTTAGACACAAGGTAAAAAATACACAGGACCTAACTTAACTTATTGATCACACCAAAATAACCTTGGGGTTCCAACAATTTCTAACGGCAGCCTCGTCTAAATGGGCCTAGTGCTGCTATCACCAACTTCTCGACACTAGAGATATCTGCACCAGATAATGCTTTGTTCAAAGTTATTATCAATTATCTGTTACCTATTATGACTTGTGCCCTAGCTGTTATTTGACTCTCTCATCTTTTCATGCTATACGCTCTCCATCATTCCCTTGACATCAACATTGCATTGAACATTTTCCACTGCATCACTCACTTTGCCACGTTTGTCCATGGTAGTATTCATATGCCCTTTGGATATATCAACATAGAGTGGTTAGCAACTTTGGGTATCGATATCTCACGTGGCAGGGTACAACTTATGACGAATAAGTATTCGAGGGTTTCAGCTCGATCCTTCTCATTAGTTGCCATTGAGGTCAGGGGGGGGGGGGGTACGTGAGACGGATTGATAGTCGTCACTTGGGTGAGGGGCCATGACTACGAGAAACAGGGCAGGCGCTAGTTGGGGCTCCAACGGCAGCAACTCAGTATGACGATGGTGACGACGATGTGTATAGTGATGATGGTGATCTTCAATCTCATGTTCTAGAGCTCTAGGAGACTATGAACACCCGCTTGGAGGAGATGCGCATGGATCGCCCTCTTGAGATGGCTGAGGTGTGCACTGATCTTGCGACCATAGGGAACCGATAGATTGATCTGAAGACGAGCATTGATTCCTTTATTGATTTAGTACGCTAGTGGATGTCGGACCTTCCTCCTCCTCAGCCACCTCCTCCTGCAAGTGTTATCCCTCCTGTGGTTGACGCTTCTCTGAGTGTTGCTGACCCCCTAGTGGATACAGACCTTGCTCATGATGATATTATTGATTTTTATGTCTCAATTTGACATATGTAGTCCATGTTCCTTGTATGGATGTTTATTTTATGTTTGGATGTTTTTGTTACATTATAGCTACTCCTTATATATGATATATATCATATATGTTATGTTTATGTATTTATGATGTGACGAAGGTATACTTTATTTTGTTATTCCATTACTGAGTATTTTGCTTACATGATACGTAGGGGTCTATCCTATTGTTTATTAGTTTGGGGAAGTGTCGTTTTAAGGTGTGCTAATTTTCTTTGGGTGCATATATCGAGGAGGAGTTCCTTATCATTATTGTTTTCCTTTGTTTTAACTTAATTTTAATATTTAACAAAGCGGGAGACTTAGTGTATTTAAGTTCATGATTCTTAGTTCTTATGACATGATGATTGTTGATTAATTCATGTTGATTGTAATTCTTATGCCTAATCATACATCTTGATAATATTATATATTAAAAATTAGCCTAAACTTAAATATATTCTTAAACATCAAAAAAGGGGAGATTGTTGGTGTAATCATGCCCTATATGAGAAGTTTCAATGATTGATAATTATTTAAGTTTATATTAATACATTGGATCTAACTTGAGTTACAAGTTTGTAGGATAAGAGAAGTTCAAGAAGGTCAAGGGCTAGATTCTTGGTAAGATGAAGTCCGTGCATGTTAGAAAACCATATGCAAGGCAAAAGAAGTTCAAGAAGGTCAAGGACTGGATTCTTGACAAGATTAAGTCCTTGCAGGTTGGAAGACAAGATGCAAGACAAGAGAAGTCCAAGAAGCTCGAGGACCAGATTCTTGTGAAATCGATTAGAATGTTGTTATGCACAAAGAGTTTCTGATCGATTGGTACAATTAATCAGGGACTTTCTATGACTTACATAATAGGAGTCAAATCGATTGCCCAATCGATTAAAACCATCCTAATTGATTAGTGCAATCGATTAGGGGGCTTTCTATGATGCACAGAAGACTTCTCTAATCGATTAAACAATCGATTAGGTGCAGTCGATTATAAGCTATCTTTAAACTCACAAAAAGCTGCCAAATCGATTACCTAATTGATTAGGCATGACCAAACGATTAGTTCAATCGATTAGAGGACTTTTTTCGTGAGAAAAGAACTGTGCCAAATAGATTACTCAATTGATTAAGGATACCAATTGACTGAAGACTTCCACCAATCGATTAAGATTCAAAATGGAATAATTTCTACTATTGATCCAAAGTCAGTGGTCGTTCAACGAAAAAGTCAAAAAATCCATAATCGATTAAGATTTCCTTCTAATCAATTAGAAGCAACAAAAGTTGAGAAACGACTAGATTTCAAAGCATTCAAAAGGGTGATTTGGACATCAAGAAGAGATACTGTTCTATTGCTCTCACGTGCTCAAGATCAACTTAAGCTTTCCTCCTTGCTAGATTTTCAAGCTACTCAAAGAAGAAGAAGCTATTTCAAAGTTTGTAATCTTCTCTTCTTCTTCCTTGTTATAAGATATTTATTTTGAAAGAGAGAGCTATAAATCTTGTAAGATTTTTCCATCTTTGGCGTAGTTTCGAGAAGGAGAGGTTCCATAGTTGAAGGGTGACTATAGTATGGATCCTTGGACTAGTCATCTCCTCAAGGAGGTGGATACCAAGTAAATCCAAGGAGTTAGCGTTGCTTTAAAGTTTTCGCTATGTAAATTAAGAAGATAAAGAAATCGAAGCGAGTTATTCACCCCCCTTCCCACCTCCTCTAGCTCAATCAGTCCTAACAATGCCCCCCTTCCAGAGCTGAATCAGGGTCTGATTGTGCCAAGTTTCCCGAGATGATTCAGAATTTGGCCGTGCCAATTGGCACAGTCATACCTCTCCTCTAGAGGCTGGTCATGTCATGATCATGTCTCCAGGCATGACCGTGTGGTGAAGAACACGAGGGGGTTGTGCCCCCATACTATAAAAGGAGATTTTTTTCCTCCCCTTTTCACTGATCTTTGGTTTGGGCTTCGCCCCTTAGAGCTTCTATCTCCATCATTCTGCATCACCCATCCACCTCCGGAGTAAGGATTGTAAGCAAGAAGACATGTGGCATATAGATAAATATTCCTCTCTTCTCTATCTTGTGTTTTAGATTGTAGAATGCTTAATTTCTTATCTTTTAATTATAAATCCTTCACAATGGAGTAGATCTTTCGATTCTTAGGATGTAGGAAATATTTGTGATGCGGTGTTGATGTATGAACTATGTATATTTTTTTGTGTATTGTTTGTCTTTGAGGAAATGCGTGTTAGGTCAATACATTTAAATGTAGATTTTTGGTCACTGTGTAGAGGAGATACTTTGGTTTGTTTAATTAGGGATTCTATGACAAAGGGTATCCCTTACTCTTTAGGGTATCATCCTTGAAAAGGAGGGTAATTTCCTACAAGGGAAGCTAATTAGAGTTTAAAGGGTTTCTCCCAAATTAATATCAGAAAGTGACTTGTGTAATCTAGAATTGTATGCCTAGGGGGCCTGTGATATAATGTAACCCTTTAACCAGATTTTCTAAGTTACCTTTTTTACTTAGTTGCATTAATCTACTGTTAGGAAGTAAATTGGATAATTCTAGGATTGTATGACCCGGGAGCCTTAGTGTAACCTTTTAACCAGACTTTCTAGAGTTACTTCTTTATTTAATAGCGTTAGAACTTGGACAAACTTTCAGGTACGATATTCAGGACGTTGAGCCGACCTTTAGTTAGAAATTTTACAAAATGTTAGCATAGAGGTAGGGAGATGAACAATGCATAAGGACATTAATTAGTATCATAATGAAATTAAACTCCTAGAATCTCTCACCCCCAAATCCAACCTCACCTACAAAGTGAAATCGAAATTCTATAAAGTGAAATCACTCACTTACGCTCTCTCTCTCTCTATTCTCTCTTTCATTCTCTCTCTCTCTCTTCTCAATCTCTCTCAAGCATTCGGGAACCAACCCTCCATTGTGTTACTACTACAACATAGGTTAACTGCTCATGCTAATCCAAGTGATCTAGTTGAGTAGGTTATCAAGGCCTAGTAGATCACTAAGATATTACAAAACTCTATGCATATGTAGGATGTAAGCTTCCAAAATCGTCAATAGATTTGCCAAGGCCTATCTATATACATGTTCTTTATCAACTCAAAATGCACTTTCTCTATATATGGTACTACCAAAATGTACAATCCCACATATGGCATAACTAAAAATAATTGTCCTCACAATCCTAACTAACTTATATGTATAATAAAATACATACTACTAAAGGGATCTATAAATATGTAAGTGTAATAGGATAATAATCAAAAAAATTACACGCCCCAAAATATGTTTTTATAAACATGAATCTGATATTTTTGAAAATTAACTCCACGTAAAATCGTATCCTTTTAAATATGTTACGATGCCTTACGCTTTAAATACGATGTACTAACACAAATACGATACGATGACGTGGCCTAATCAGGATAGTCTCGGCGCTGAAGTCTGAAAATTCAGAGCATACGTAGTATGTGACCATTTCAAGTCGTATCTGTAAATCATAGCCTGACCCTCCCCCAAAGTATATGGTTACCGACATGGCACGTGTAGTTACCTCCGCCATCTCCATATCCAGCCATCTCCGACGGTTCATAAATGTGTGTGCTGTTTATATTGCCTCCCTATTTCCTATTTTCTTAGATGAATATATTAATCAAACGACAAATACGAGGATTTGTATATGGTTGTCTCCCTATTTTCCAATTTGCGCTTTCAGAAATCAACATTTTCGGATACCACCATTATCCACCATCCTTATCGCCGACCATCAACCATCATCCAATCTCCGATGAGCCTAAAGCTGCTCCCCCTTCACGCCACTCTCTTCAACTCCCAGACGCCGACGCCAAGGACTGCTGCCGTTTTGCCTGGAACAGGGAGAAGGTCAACTGCTAGGCTTCACAAGGCCAAGGCAACCTCATCATCATTTCCTACCCCAGATAGGGATAATCGGGATAGGGGCAATTGTGATGGGGATCGTATCGAGGAGAAAGCATCCTCTTCGTCCTCAGCTGACTCGTGGTTCCCGTCGAGGAGTCAGACGTATGCCCTGCTAAAACAACAGTTGGCTGTCGCCGCCAAATCCGAGGTGTGCTATCTTCACACCCTTTTACTTCCAAACAGAAATAGGTTTGAACTTTAACCTGCTAGTCTGGTCACCATCTTTTTTTTTTTGTATGATTCCATCTCCAATAATCTTTTTATTGTACCATGCAATTTCTAATCACCATACTACTCTTTTCCAACTCTTCTTGGTGCCTTGGTGGGATCATTACCTGATTCAATTCTGAGATATTTCAGAAGAATCACGATCGTCTTGTTGCACGCTTCTTGCTCGTTAATTTTCAAGCGATTTTCTACTATCAATTGTAACATTTTGTCTAGTAAATTCGTGAGGATGATATTCATTGATTGGAGCCTAAATTTTCCCTGGTATCGGTCTTCCTTTGCATAAGGCTTTTTTGGGATTTTAGGACTATGAGGAAGCAGCTAGAATCAGGGATTCCTTGAAATCATTTGAGGAGGAAGAGCCGCTATTGCACCTTCGAAAAATGCTGAGGAAGGCTATTCAGGAAGAGAGATTTGAGGTAATTTAGGATTGTATTTTCTTCACCATGCTTTGTTGTTTCTGACATTTTCATACAAATATAGTGCTATAATGCATTGGAGATCTATGTGTTAACTTCTTGATTTTCTGAAACATAATTTATTTTCTAGATGGCTAGGAATGGATTATAGCGGTCCATATACGAGTTAGTCTCAATATGAGTATATGAGTTAGGCCAACTAGAAGGTGGGGGACATTTTTTTTCTCTAGCAAATTCGTGTGTTGTTGTTCATGTTAAATATGCACACAATGAAAATAAAAATAAACACAAGCAAAACAGTGCTAATAGACTTTGTTTAACATGGTTTAGAGATTCTTCTCTTACTTCACGACCTATGACTTACTCGATGAGTCATTCTACAAAGGTTCCACCAATGACTATCACTTTACAAGGAGTAATGCAATAAACCTCTTACAATATTTGCCCAAGATGTTTACAATTGATCTCTCCTCTCAAATATAAAAGATGATATGTTGACTAAATAAAAATATTATTAAGAGCTTGAGTTGTTGTCTTCAACCTTGTTAATCCCTTTGCAATGTAATGTATCCACTTGGAAGGAGTTTGAAGATCAGTTTTACAGAATCACACCAACTCAAAGATCTCCAAAAGCTTTTATAGTCAATTGAATCAGCCTTCAGTCCTCTAATCAAGCAAACATAATCATTACATAGTCAATGGCTAGCAAAAGTCCATTCAATTTCTTAAACTTCTATGTGACTGAATTTAGTTCTAATTGACTAGATTAAGTTCCAGAGGCTATATTCGTTTTATTCAATTTCAGTCAACTGGATCCATTTCCAATTGACCGAAGCTAGAATATAGATATTCTATTCTTTTAACTCTTGCCCGATTCAATTAGATCAAGCTTAACCACCAACTACAACATTGGATAGGTTGCCCTTTAGTCTAAGACTTCACTCTAAACATATTATCCCTTGCCCCTACCTACCTAAAGAGTAAGACAATATTACATTTTACACATAATCTCTTATAGCTCTCTTGTCTTTGGTTTTTAAACTTGTTGATGCTTCACGTTGCCCTCGAGTTCATATTGTGTTAGACCCTCAAACTGTAAGATGTGTGTGTGCAATTAGGCACCTAGTAATCAAGCTTGATTATAGTGCTATGTCACGTATGTGATAGAGTGTTGTCTCAACGCAATTATTGCAGGATTAATTGCAAATCCAAAATATTTTAGCAAATGAATTTTAGTAGGCTAAAGAGGACTACATAAGGTGGACGAGAAGTTCTAGTAGGTTGAGGACCAAATACTCGGTAGACTAGAAATCTTGATAGGTCTCACAAATGAGAAGTCTTAATAGATTAAGGAGGACTAGATACCATGCAGACAAGAAGTCCTAGTAGACCAAAGTGGATTAGATATAGACGAGAAGTCCTTATAGGTTAAGGAGGACCATGTAGACAAGAAATCTTGGTGGGTTAAGGAGGACCAAATACTATGCAGATAAGAAGTCTAGGTAGGCCAAAGAGGAACTCTCAGTAGGTCAGAAACACAAATAAGAAGTTCTAGTAGATCAAGAACGACAAGATATAAAAGTCCAAGAGGTGAACTCTTGACAAGTGAGATGTGATAGAGACTTGTACTTTAGGTGAGGGTATCTTTCTTACTTAGACGATAGTTTGATTAAGAAACAAGTGTTTCAAGGTTAAAATTAATGTGCTAGTTGACTAATGGAAATTGCCCGTTGATAATTTGAATTTTCATTGTAATCGTTAAAATAGGACATGGTTTGAAGGAGTCAAAGTTTATCATCAATAATCATTTGATAAAGATATAACAATCGATTGATGGAATAGTCGTCAACAAATTTGGTTAAGAAACAAGAATATTTTAGATATAACAGTTAACTAATAGAACAAACATCAACAGATTTGGTCAAGAGTTGTCAACTAATGACCTAATCAACCAATGATGTGCTTGAGATTCTAATGATTTGGTAATGACTTTATTTATAGCAATTGTTTGATAGACACAGTAAGCTACAAAATAAGTCTAGATTTAGGCGAATCGGATTACGTGTTATAGGTGAGTTTATTGACAAAGGCTTGGAGTCAACTAATTGCAAAATAGTTGATTCATATTTGAAGATCAGTCGACTAGAGAAGGCAACAAACGTCATTGATAACACCCAAGAATAGTGCATCAGCCGACTGGTAAGAGTTGACCAGTCAACTGATAACAACTATTTCGAGCCTATAAAATATCAAGTAACAACACTTTAACAAAACATCCCACACAACTACAAGTGTTTTTTTATAACAATCTTCTGTGCTATCTATTGCTACATTTTATTATTAGTTTTTATTGTTTATTGTTCTATTTTATTTGCTTGCTTCTATGTTTGGTTTTACGATTAAAATTTTTCTTTTCCTACAACCTATTTTTATTGTAAACATTGTTTTTGTAAAGGTTTCTTTGCCTCTAAAAGATTTTCATGAAGATTAGTTGATTTGCAAGGGGTGACTCACCTAACAGGTCCATAGGTTGTAGAGTAGAAGTCTAGGGGATTGTCGACCATGTAGTGTGTTTTCTTTACTATTTGTTTCTTACTTTTGTCACAATTTACACTAATATTGCTACATGTATCCCATTATGCTTATATTCCCTTATCTTTATACTTATTTGTTGCCTTATTTCTCCATCAACTTATATCACAATTATGCAAAGTTTTATACTTGATATTTCAATTCAATTAATTTAAATTTTTATATTCCATTATTCCCCCCCCCCCCCCCCCCCCCTCCCTCTCCCTCTCCCTCTCTAGTGGCCGCACAAGATCCAATAGGATGCACCAAACCCTCCAAGCTTGCTTCACATGTCATCCTTTCCGTTCACCTATGGAGTCCCCTCCTATCTTACTTTTCTAGAATTAAACGGTTAGGAATTCTAGTGTCTCGAATGCTCGAAGGCATCCTTCACTAACAACCTTCAAGTTTGCCTCATTATACGTCGTTAAGCCATTCAACTAACAATCACTCTATGCTCTTCGTCCTAGTGCCTAACTCGCCAAGAATTTCTATTTTCTTAGATGATCCAAGCCATCTTTCGACAATCACCTTCAGATCCACCTTATATAATTTTAAGCCATCAAGTAAAATCCATCTGACTGGACTGCATCAATGCAATCATAACAATTCGATCATGTCAAGTCATAAGTGTAGGGATCTTTTGCATAAAGCAATAAATTACGCGGCGAAAAAACAATCTCTCCAAAGATCTAAGAGAATACTGGATACATTGTTATTCTACTCTATCAAGATAAAATAGTTACCTTTGTTGCGTGAACGGTATAATCCCGACAACAACTTTGATTCATCGGATCTCAACACCATCAGAATGTTTGCACCTCTTCAGTATCCACACAAACACGTCCTTCGTTCGTCTTATGAACTCAGCCTTCGAAGAAGAACCATCTTCGTGGTGCTAGCCACTTAGATAATTCAGCCAAGAGAAGAAGAAGAGGAAGAAGAAGATCCAATTCATTACTGAAAATGCAATGCAAGCCTTTTATATTCATCCAATGAAAGGTTTTTACCCTTTAGTTTTACTCTCATTAATGCTCCATTAATATCTTTAATGGACATTAATCCTAATGAATCTAATCCTCTTTAGTGGTTGAGTCTAATCCAATGAATCTAATTCGGATTAGACTCAATCCAATAATCCAATGATTGGATTCATATGAGTCTAACTCAACGAGTCTAATTCGGATTAGACTTAATCCTATAATCTTAGAGTCCATCATCTTTTAGTCAAACTAAAATATACCCATCTCTAAACCAACATGTTCTTTGTGTGTGACCCAATAGATTCTCATAATGTTGGCAATATCTCTAAAACAACATTGTAGATACATAAGCAATGAGTGACATCTAGCAATGCATCATTACTACCCAAGTGATGAGAATCTCGAGATCCGACCTAACCTTTCTGTGTCTATTATATTATAACTTGGTCTTTCTATCCTCGATATCTAGATTGATCAATGAGGCATAGACCGTGTCATCCTCTTATCAATATTTGTGTTTCTTGATCTCTAAGTAGACTCACGACTCACTTAACCAAATGGGTTCAATATCTCATATTGATTTATTTGAGCATGACCATGCATTTTAGTAGTCCTACTTAATCAAGGGACCCACAGATATCACTTCCATTATATAGAAGGGATAGATCTCATCTACATTATTCACATTCCTCCGCATAACTTAGTGTATATCCAGTGATCGACTTAATAGTCCACCTTGTTATAGATGACGTTTGTCGATACCAAAGTACACAACTCCTTATGTAGGGAACCATAGTGCCTTCAAGTCTAAAGACTATTCATACCAATAATCACTATGAGAATGTTTATGACACTCATATAATGATCATTCTCATGGCGGATCAATTTAGTATATATTCTTTAATATATATCTATGTGTCAACTTGATATCTTATATCCATGACTTGTAAGATTAAGTCGTCAATTAACATACATGCTTGTCTCAACGCATTAATATTGCCCTTGTATATTAATGTTTGACTAGGAATAGTTAAGAATATTGTTATATTTATATATATATATATATATATATCTTCCTACTATTAATTCAATCAATTGATATACTGTAGACTGGAACCTATTACCTACATTATTATACTTATTCATTTGACATAAATTTAAAGTAAATATAATAACCATTGCCTTTTAATAATAAAATATGATACAATATGTCCTAAGTCAATCAACTCTTGATTGACTTTTAGGGCTTATACTAACAATAAGCTCCATAAGTTCTATATACATTGCACCAAGTTCTTGACACTTGATGCATACAACTAGATAAACCTAACTAACACTCTTTGCTTAATATATCATGAATTGATTACTTAAGGGTTTAGGTTGCACTAATAATTTTCTATTTTTGATGTTCATCAATTTATTTAAGTTAGAGCATAAAATAAACAAATAAACAATCGATGACATAAAGCTCTTTCTCAACCTCAGGGATTTCATCCCCTAGTAAACTACATTGAGGGACCCTTTTGTTTATGATTGGGGTCAATTAGGGAGAGAGATTTACTAACTTAAATCTCTACAATTCTCCCCTTTTTACACACTTAAATGACCAATTAATGATGTATAAAAAATATTAGTACAATGATTCCTTTAAGTATGTGATTTTGGTATTTTTGAGTAAATGTTTAAGTTATAATTATATTATAATTACTTATATGTGTGTCAAGTTTGCAAGTACGTACAAATTATAACAACAACTAAGTCTTATCCCACTAGGTGGGGTCGACTATATGGATCTTTTTATACCATTGGTCTCTATTCCCTACTATATCATCATTTATACTTAAATAAATTTTATCATATTTTATTATTGCTAACCACGTTTTTTTTGTCTTCCTCATCCTCGTTTGATGTACGTATTTGTCACAGTTTCACATCACCTAACTAGAGTATTTATTAGTTGTCTAAGTATATACCCATACCATCTTAAATGTGTCTTTCAGAGTTTTCTCTCAAGGTACGTACAAATTGTTTAACATTTATTTTAGGTGTAATAGTGGAAGTCTAAGTATGTTGGCAACCAAATACTTGGCAAGTCAGTTGAGAATAGAATACTTGCAAATGAAAGTCCAAGTAGGTTGAGAATTGGATACTTGACGAGTTGAAATCCCAAAAATTCAAGAAGGACCATATCTTTAGGTCCACATCGTTATAGGTCATTAAGCCATCAAACCAGACCCCACAGGTCATCCGAGTTGGTATGTGGTGGGATGCTTGCCACATGAGGTCGCGGGGTCGAAACTCAGGGTAGTCGAGGCGTAAATCCCCGGTCCCTGTGCAACTCACCCCACCTGCCACATGCTCGCTCAGGATGCTGTGATTTACCTCCCTCATGATGACCTTGGGTCGGGTGCGGCGGGGGCGCTGGGGGCGAGCGATTTCGCCTTTTTGCCACATTAAGCCATCAAACCAACAATCACTATGCTCTTCATTATAAGAGTTTGAGCCATCGAGTATAATCCATCGTACTTGACTTTGTTCAACAATAACACCTTGACCATGTTTAGACATGAGCTCCATATTTTCCATGTACATTCTACCAAGTTCATATTTGATGCACACATCAAGAACACAATATAAACCTAACTTAAACTCTTTGCTAAATATATCATGGATTGGTTGCTTAGAAGTGTCATTGCCCTAAGCAATTTATTTAAGTTAAATAACAAGAACAACAACCAAGTCTTATCCTACTAGATGAGGTAGGCTATATGGATTCTTCTATGCTAATGAGCTTTATCTCCTGCTATATCATCATTTATATTTAAATTTATTTAAGTTAAAACATAAAATAAATGAAAAAGAAGGTAAACAACTAGTGACTTAAAGCTCCCTCTCAACATAAGGGATTCCATCTTGGAGTGAGCTATGTTGAGCAACACCCTTTTGTTTCTTATTGGGAGAGAGAATACCTTTACAATTCTCTCCTTTTTACACACAAAAAATAACCAATTAATGATGTATAAAAAATGTTGCAAACATGCCTTTAAGCATGTGGTTTTAATGTTTAACCAAGGTTTAAGTTAGGATTATATTGTGATTACTTATATGTGTGTCAAGTCTGTAGGGGTGAGATTGTTTGACATTTATTATAGGTGCAATAGTGGAAGTCCAAGTAAATCGAGAATCTTTTTTACACATAAAAAATGACCAATTAATAATGTTTAGAAAATGTTAGTGCAATCTTGCTTTTAAGTATGTGGTTTGATATTTAGGCAAAAGGCTAAGTTGGGATTATATCGTAATTACTTATATGTGTGTCAATTGTGTAGGTTCAGGATTAGTCCATGTAGGTGCTATAGTGAAAGTAAATGTAGGTGGAATAGTGAAAGTCCATGTAGGTTGAGAACTAGGTACTTGGCAAGTGGAAGCTCAAGTCGATTGAGAACCAATGAATTGACAAAGTTTGAGTAGGCTGAGAACTAGATACTTGACGAATTGATGTTCCAATAGGTCAAGAAGTACCACATCTTTAGGATTTAAGATGATGAAGTCCCCAAGGCAAGACCTCTTAGCATGAAAAATTGGGAACGAGGCTTCTTGTGACAATGAGGTTTCAGAGGTGGAACCTCATGGCAAGAAGGTCATTCCTGTTAGGAAGAATCAAATGCACTTATATTATAATGTACGAGTGAGACTAGCTTAGGAATAGACTCAACCTTAGAAGTGGTTGAAATCGGACATTATGTTGACTAAAATATGAGTCAATTTGGCAATTGACTTAATTTTGTATGGAATTACACAAAAGATTTCTATTTGATGATCATTTGATTAGTTAGTCAACTAAATCATAGTTTGTCAACGGGTGGTTTTGTTCAATCAATTGATTAGTAATAGTAAACCTAAGGGCTAAGGGAGTCATTGATTTGACATCAGTTAGATAAGTACGATTCACTATTGAAAAAAAGCTGAAGACTTTGTTTATATGTGTGTCCAAGGGGAGTAGTAGAAGCTTAGTGATCTTGTTTTCCTTTGTTCTTACTTTCTCTAGTATCTTCTTGTTCTGATTTCATGTTCACTATAAGGGTGTAAGTTGTTTCTCAACTTTCGGAATAGTTCCAAGGAGAAGAAAGGATAATGGATTGTGATTGACCAACCAAGGAGTTATATGTTGTGGAGTAGGAATTTTGGATTCCGAACCCCGTAAAACAATTGTGTTATCTTGTTTGTATTGCATTCTTTAGTTGATTTTATATTTTCGTTAGACTCTAACTTTAGTTGCAGATGTAAGTAAACAAACATCTGATCAACTATTTACCATCCCCTCTCCCTTTAGCCTCACCAATAATCCAACAAAAGCTACATAACAATTGACCACAAGAATAATAAGCTAAACATGGTGATCAAACCCAAGTTTAAAATTGAGTTAAAGTGCTAAAGTTTCGATTTATGATCGAAAGAATTCGATTTCATATTGTATAGTTTCATGTTGATGCTGATATGGTTATTGTACTTTTAAAAATATAATATATTAATTAAAATATTTTTTACTAATATTTGATTATTATAGATGCTTAGTATTAAGTTATATTTGAGATGTTATAAGTTATATTTGAGATGTTATATGTTGAGGTCAAGTTTTGATATTATCTCGTGAAATATTTGAGTAAAAGTCAATTTAGGGTTAGTCAAAGTCACCAAGTAGACATGACATGATCAACTAGGTTTAAATTGAATTTATTTTGATTAGTTTAAAATTAAATTATATATATATATATATATATATATATATATATAATAATTTAATTATATTAGTATATTTTATAAGGTTAAATATTATATTATATTAAATTATTTATTTTTTCTAACAATTTATTGCCTCTATCTTAAAAAGGTTTATTTTAATTGTTTACTTCGTAGACAAATGGAGGAAAAAAATCAATCATCCTTTAAGAGATATTTTTTTCTCAATTTATCTCGTGAACAGATGAAGGGAAAAAATTAATCACGTTAAATTGGTAAAAAAAATTAATCATGTTAAATTGGTAAAAAAGTTTTTTTCATCTTTGTTTATCCTCATGGATAGATGAAGAATGGAAAAAATCGATGGAGGAAAAATAATTAACGGATCAAGGAGAAAAAAAAAGAAAAAGAGAGATTAGAATTTGAATTAAATGTCTTACAAATAACAAACTAAATTTTTTTTAAAAAAGTGAATAAAAATAAAAAAATAAAAAAAAATAAAATCAAAATAAAAATGTAGGAAGTCACGAGCTTGCAGTGTCCTTGATGTCGTGAGGCCGCAACTACCTCCATGACTTAGCAAAGGATGTCGTGAGGCCACCGCCGCCTTCATAACGTCGTGGGGGCGCTATGAGTCCGTGACTATCTCTGTGTCCTCGCGGAGGACACCATGAGGCTGCAGTTTCTCATGAGGTCATGTTAGTGTTGATTAACTGGAGGAAGAGAAAATTCTATTTGAGCTTACCGACACAACATGCATTTTATACCATGGATAAAACATGTATCAGCTAAGCACATAAGCATGTGTTTGTATTTTTAGTAATCATAACATAAATTCTCATTTTTTAAAATTGAGCATAGAATTCATAGTCAATCAAAACATAAACATGGAAATGCATTTGTTTATGCATGATATGCATCTTAGAATAGAAGATCAAACAATCTAGTTATATTTATGACAATGCTAGGTTTTATAATTTTATTCTTAGATGCTTTTTTTGTTTGTAAATTTAATGTGACCATGCTATGCATAATGGAAATAGTTTTAAGTATCTTCATATCTTGTAACATTACTTTATATGACACAATGATTTATTCATTAAGAAGGATTTCAAAAATATCAAAATTCCGGTTCTACTATTCTAGTCAATTGAACTTACCATTCCAATTGACAAGAACATGTGCTAACTGATTGAATCCTATTGCAGTAGACTAAATGTTGACATGTTCATCAATAATTTTAAAAATTAATGATGAATTCTACAAAATTTAAACATTTGGAAAAATTTATCAAAAATTGTATGCATATCTAACTTAGCATCCCAACCTTAGGAAAAATACTTTTACATTGCAAAAATTTTAAAAATTTTATTTTTGACACAATTCTATAATAGTTTAACATGTTTAGTGTTTTATAATCTTGGTATCATATGATTATTCAAGCATGAATTGTCCAACTCTATCAATATTATCCATTTACATTTACATGTATTAGTCTCATTGTGAGAAAATTTTATTCTCGACTTATTGGAGAAAGAATACAATGTACAATTATATACCAATACAGTGGAGCTATTCTAGGAAACTAAATTAATGGTGCGATTCTAGGAAACTAAATCAATGGAGCTATTCTAGGAAACTAAATCAATCAAAAAACAATTAAAAATGACACATACAATCATACAGAATATTGTGAAATATTCTGTATATACTATCATATCTTTCAACACTCTCCCTCAAGTTGGCTTGTAGATGTCTTCCATAGCTAGCTTGTTTATTAAAGCCTCTAACTATTTTTTGTGCAACCCTTTGGTGAGTATATCAGTTACTTGTTGAGTGGTTGGTACATATGAAATACAGATTAGGCCACACTCAATTTTCTCCTTGATGAAGTGTTTGTCAACTTCAACATGCTTCGTTCTGTCATGTAAAACCGGATTATGGGCAATTGAAATTCCTGCTTTGTTATCATAATAAACTTTCATTGGTAACGCAAACGATATCTTCAAGTCATCTAGTAATCTCTTTATCCAAATTGCCTTACAAATTCCATGTGCAAGAGATCTAAATTCTGCCTCCGCACTACTTCGAGCAACAACACTTTGTTTTTTACTTCGCTATGTACAAAGTTCCCCCCAAAGAATGTACAATAGCTTGAAGTTGATCATCTGTCAATTGTACTACCATCCCAATCCGCATTAGTATAGACTTCTATTTGTAGGTTGTTGTGCTTTCTAAACATCAAACTTTCCCAGGGTTCCTTTGAGATATCTTAATATTCTGTATATAGCATCAAAGTGTTCCTGTCCTGGTGAGTGCATATATTGGCTTACCATGCCTACTGTAAATGTTATGTCAGGACGAGTATGTGATAGGTAGATTAATTTCCCTACCAACCTTTGAAAATTTTCTTTCAATCACATCTTCAGGTTTAGCAGGATTAAGTTTTAGATTTGCTTCAATTGGAGTTTCAGCAACTTTGCATCCCAGAAACCCCGTCTCTTTGAGTAGATCTAAAATGTATTTTCTTTGGTTCACAAAGATTCCTTCTCGAGACCTTGCAAATTCCATACCTAGAAAATACTTGAGTGGTCCTAGATCTTTGATCTCAAAATCTTGTGCCATCTTTCTCTTCAAATGTAACAATTCTTCAATATCATCTCCTGTTAAGATAATGTCATCCACATAGACAATAAGGATGGGTCAGTTACAATTTGCAGCTACAGATAATAATACACGAATGGAGTTTATTTTTGCAACTGGAGCGAAGGTCTCTTAGTAGTCCAATCCATATGTTTGTGTAAACCCTTTGATAACAAGTCTTACTTTGTATCTTTCTACTTCTCCATCTGCTCTTAATTATACCGTTAACACCCACTTACATCCGACCATTTTATGATCACTAGGTGGATCTACAATTTCCCATGTTCCAGTTTTCTTTAGAGCATTCATCTCTTCCATTACTGCTGATTTCCAGTCTGGATGATTGAGTGCTTTCTGAATGTTCCTTGGTACAAACAAGTCAGTAATTTTGGATATTAAGGTCGTGTGTCTTTTTGATAGCTTACCATTGTTGGGTTTTTCGGGCCGCGAAAATCGCTTTTCGCGTCGCGGAAACCCCGAATCACCCAAAGCCGTAGATCCGTGCAAGGAAAACCGAACGAAAAATACGAGTACGAGTTTCAAAATCTTTAGATCTACTCCTAGATCTATGTGTTGAGAACTTTACCCTTGTTGCGTGCCCTTTCGCGTTCCCGCTCTTCCAAGGAGTTGCCGGATCTCAAGACCGTCAAGCGTCGGTCCTCTAGAAGTATCCACACGGACACGTAGGTGGAGAAACCTCACACAAAAGGTGTGCTAGCACCTTGGTGAGATCGAGGGAGAGGGAGAGCTTGAGGAAGAAGAAAGGAGTAAATGAGGAGTTAAAAATCAAAAATTCATTTTCTTCCCCTCACTAAAGTGGCCGGCCACATTTGGTTGTGTAACCCCCATTTCCACTTAATTACAATTAAGTGGAGGCCATTAAAAGGTGTCTTGTAACTCCCATGAGGTGCCACACCATGAAGATGTGGACCATTACCATTGGTCCACCTCTTGCCACCTCACTAATGATGTCGCAAATGAGTAACCTACACTCATTTAATGTGGCCGGTCACATTAAATGCAATGGAGGCTTGTAACCTCCATGAGGTGGCAAACCATGATGATGTGGAGCAACACCATTGGTCCACATCTCGCCACCTCACTCATGATGTGGCAAAGAGTCAAGTCAAACTTGATTCTACCTCTTCCTCTCTAGTCAAGTCAAACTTGACTCAATCTCTCTCATGGTTGATCTAATCTAACCATTTGATTCAAGCCAACTTAATATAATGAATCTAATTCATTAAATTAAATTGATCTAATGAGTCATAATCTAAATTAGACTCATTAAATACATGAATCAATTTGAGTCTAACTCAATTAGCCCAATTTGGATTACTCTTAATCCAATTTGATTCATCAAATGAATCTAATCCTCTTGGTTCATCGTATGAACCAAATCTCCATCTAATTGTCCTTAGTGTGTGACCCTATAGGTTCTTGTAACGTTGGCAATGCCCTAAACCCATTTAGGAGCATAAGTAATGAGCGGTATCTAGCAACACATCATTACTACCCAAGTTACAAGAAATGTCGAGATCCAACATCACCTTGTGACTACTAATTGTGACTCCTCATAATACGTGACAAGTGTCCTTCTATCCTAGACATCTAGATTGATCAATATGAGGCATAGACCGTGTCATCCTCTAATCAATCTAAATCTTGAACTCCAAGTAGACACACTAAATCAAATGAGCTCAATATCCCATATTGACTCATTTGGGCATGGTCATGCACTTCGTGGTCTCACTCTATCAAGAATACCGATGTCGCTCCCGTCATATGGGAGGGATAAATCCCATCTACATCACTCACATCCCTCTGCATAATTCATTACATACCCAAGAATCGCCTTTATAGTCCACCCAGTTACGGGTGACGTTTGACGAAACCAAAGTACATAACTCCATATGTAGGGATCCCAGGTGACTTCAGGTCCAAGGACTAATAGTCATACTAATAGCCCATGAGAAAGTATATGACACTCATATAACGATCCACGATACTTTCTCATGGCGGGTCAAGATACATTCTCCAACGCGTACCCACGTGTCAACTCGATATCTCATATCCACGACATGTGAGATCAAGTCATCGAGTCGACCTACATGCTAGTCTTATCGCATTAACATTGTCCCCGAATGTTAATACTCGACTAGGAATGATTTAGAGTAGTGTTCCTTATATCATTTCACTATCGATTCAACTAATCGATCGATATAGGTATAACCTTCTACTCAAGGACGCTATTATACTTAGTCTATTCGCACTAATACAAATAAGTATAATAACCAAAATCTAAACGCCTTTATTAATATACAAGAATACGATACAACGAGTCCATACAATCATCAAACGATTGCTCAGGGCTCTAACTAACAATCTCCTACTAGCACTAGTGCCAATCAGTATAGGCCCAATGACCTAGTGTGACCATCACGCTTCCTCTGTGCCAAGCCTTCGTCAAGGGATCTGCGATGTTAGCCTCTGTAGTACTCGAAATCTTCACATCTCCTCTATCGATAATCTCGAATGAGATGGAAGCGTAGTATACCCTGGTGTGAGCGAGGTTCCTTCGTTTATAGCTCCATTGTTGTCACAATAGAGCTCAGGTCAGCAATAATGGGAACCACCCCAAGTTCGATGATGAACTCATGGATCCAAATCGCCTCCTACGCTTCGACGCAAAGAATGATTTCATTGTAGAATCACCATCGTAGATTGTACTCTTCCAGCTGACAAGACCACCATTAATGCAAAACGAACCCGATTGCGATCTATAGTCATCCCGGTCGGTGGAAGCTAGCATCACCGTAACCCTTTACGCTAGCTCATCATCGCTTCCATATATTAAGAAATATTCTTTAGTCCTTCTTAAGTACTTAAGAATATTCTTCGACCGCTATCCATGACTTTCACCGATCGATCGTATCTCGTCACGCCAAAGCATACGAGACATCGTGTCGAGTACATAAGACGCCGCATACGATCGATCCTATGGCCGAGGCATAAGAGATCCGATCCACGCGGTCTCTCTCTCTAGAAGAGGGACCTCGAGTCTTCGAAAGACTCACGCCACGTGACATCGGCAGAAATCCCGAGTTCTGCATGGCAAACCAAGGAGTACCTTGTCAATATACGTACGCCAAGCAATCTTTTAGATCTATCTCTATAGATCCGTATCCCTAGAACGCGGGATGCCTCACCTAAGTCCTTCATCGAGAAGCAACTCCACAGCCAGGTCTTGACAGTCAAGCATAGGGATGTCCTTCCCAACGAGTAGTACGTCATCCACATACAATATGAGGAAGACAACTATATCCCCTACAACCTTCAGACACAAGGCTCATCTTCGCTCTTGATGAAACCAAACTGTTTGATTGCATCATCGAATCAAGATTCCACCGAGAAGCTTGCTTTAGTCCATAAATGGACCTATGCAGCATACTCTGCTAGTATCTTGTGGATCTACAAAACCCTCGGGTTGTGTCATGTACACATCCTCGAGGTTTCCATTCGTAAACGCGGTTTTGACATCCATCCGCCATATCTCATAGTAATGGTAGGCTGCAATAGCAAGCATGATCCGAATGGACTTAAACATCGCCATCGGAGAAAAGGTTTCATCATAGTCAATACCTTGAACTGTTTGAAACCTTTAGCTACCAAGCGACCCTTATAAATAAGTCCATCCACGCCTTTCTCTTAAAGACCCACTTACACCCAATGGGTTTTACCCTTGGTGGATCAACCAAAGTCCATACTTGGTCGGTGTACATGGATTCCATTTCGGATCTCACGGCCTCTAGCCATTTCTCGGAATCTTCCTGATGGGTGGTAGGCTCATCCTCTATGAGCATAACGTCATCACGGTCGACAAGAGAATGAGTATCTCTCGGCCGACGACGCACCCTATCGACTGCGAAGAGGTATGTCTACTGAACCGGTTGTTGTTCCTCAACTCCTTGTGGAACAAAGATCATCCACAACACTTTGTGGTTCCAGCTCAATTTCCATCGAGGCATCATATTGTTCGCATCTTGAACTTCTTCAAGATCGAAGCCCCACTAGTCTTTCTAGAAACAAAGTCCCTTTCTAGAAAGACCCTATCTTACCACAACTATGGGAATGTAGAAATAATATCCCTTAGTTTTCTTGGGATATCCAATGAAATAACACTTGTCGGATTGGGTCCTAATTTGTCGAGACTCGACGTCGTAACCTGCCTTGGATGGAACTCGGTTGAGAATGAAAGCTGCCCAGAAGGATATAGGAAGATCTGCGTGACTCATCATAGATCGTACCATATCTAATAAGTACGATTCCTCCTTTCGATACACCATTCCATCTGTGGACTTCCAGTTCCCTGCTTGTCCTTGATATAGTTGACGAAGATGTTCAACCATATCGTAGCACACATCAACTCATGTTGCTCAAGCTCGAGTTCATGGTCATGAGCATTAGACAGACACATCTAACGCCATCTCGATGCTTCTTGAAGCATCCGGCCACCGTGGCGATGGTAGGAGGAGCCTGAATGGGCCGCTCCGAATGCTTACGTTCTTTGAGTGAGAACTATTCTCAAGTTCCTTTACCATCCAGGAAATTTGCTCGTTGAGCTTGTCTTCTTAAGGACAGAACGCAGGGAGAAAGAGTTCGTATTCGACATCATGGTTATCTACAACAGAAAAATTTACAGAAATAAATATCATATTCTTAAAATCATTTAATTAGGCCTTTAATTAAATGATTCTCCCACTGAATTCTATAATTCTTGTGGGACAAGATCCACATCATACTAATCCTTGGCTAATACGCCCAAGGCTAAGCATGATCGGTAGGTAACGATTACTAATTACATCTCTACGCAACTCTTGTTTATAGAATCAATATCCGCATTTATATTAAAACTCGAGTTAGCTTTGGCTAATATAGATGTGATTTTGACCTATCTTTTCCAACCGTTGGAATAATGTCTATAGTTGACTCGATCCAACCGAGTAACTAGGAATACTCAATCTAATTGAGTTCGTATTCACCCACGCGTTGATAGGCGGGACCAAGATTGTCCCTCCGCATCTACCAAGATAATATGTATTGTTCGCGGCAGATTCAACAATACACGTGATCGAGGTAGTGATAGGTATCATGGCTTAGGCATTTAGAGTTGGTTCGATCTAGATCTAATCTAATCGAGAAGGATGCATCTTGTGCACCACTTAGATCTAATCTAATCGCAAGGTGTGCACGACTTAGATCTAATCTAATCGTTAAACTAATTAATTAATTAATTATTAAACATGCATCGATACATAACAATTAATTAATTAATCTATTTGTGATTTAGTCATGGTCCTACTACGATCTTCTCAAGCCAATGAGAAGATCGAATGGTCAACAGCTTCTCCAAGCTCCTCCCTTTGACCACCTTGTGTTGCTCGTGCCCGCCTCGGAACTCCGTCTCGTGTGGACCCTCCACCGCTCCAATTTGTACATTACAATTTGAAACTCGAGTTACATTCGAGTCTAAATCTAATTTACAACAAGAATATAAGAGAAGGCACGACGCGCAGATCTCGAATATAATACAACACTTGCAAACACATAACGGCACGCAGGTCGTATTATGAATTACAACATAATCCAATCACATTGGGTTTTTGGGCCATGACTATCACAAAATTAATATATAATTCAAAATTCTATATTTTCATAATTTTTTGTAATTTCAAAATTAATTTTTACAATTTTACGAGTAAAATTTCCCGGCGGACCCGTTTAACGGTTTCGGGCGCAATCGCGGAACGGATCCCCTTGCGGGGCCAGGGGCAGCGCCCCTACCCGCGATCTAACCATCGCGAGGGTTCCTTTGCGATCCAACAGCGCCCTAGCCTTCCTGGCGGGTTCGTTTTTAGCGATTTCGGGTGCAATCGCGGAGCAAATCCCCTTGCGGGGTTAGGGGCAGTACCCCTGCACGCGATCTAACCATCGCGAGTTGCTCCTAAGTGATCTAATGACACCCAAGCCCGCTGTCCCAAAAAATTTTGGGGCGAAAAATCTTTCCGGTAGCCGAAGCCTACAAGAGACTAAACACTTGTGCTTCGATTACTCGAGAAAAATACTCATAAAATCCCAAAAATCATAATTTTACAGAAAATTACAGAAACTTTAGTTTTCATAAAACCAAAAAAACAAACCCGTACTCGCCTTGCACGTGGCTTTGATACCATCGTTTTTCGCGTCGCGGAAACCCCGAATCACCCAAAGCCGTAGATCCGTGCAAGGAAAACCGAACGAAAAATACGAGTACGAGTTTCAAAATCTTTAGATCTACTCCTAGATCTATGTGTTGAGAACTTTACCCTTGTTGCGTGCCCTTTCGCGTTCCCGCTCTTCCAAGGAGTTGCCGGATCTCAAGACCGTCAAGCGTCGGTCCTCTAGAAGTATCCACACGGACACGTAGGTGGAGAAACCTCACACAAAAGGTGTGCTAGCACCTTGGTGAGATTCGGCCAAGCAAAAAGAAGAGGGAGAGGGAGAGCTTGAGGAAGAAGAAAGGAGTAAATGAGGAGTTAAAAATCAAAAATTCATTTTCTTCCCCTCACTAAAGTGGCCGGCCACATTTGGTTGTGTAACCCCCATTTCCACTTAATTACAATTAAGTGGAGGCCATTAAAAGGTGTCTTGTAACTCCCATGAGGTGCCACACCATGAAGATGTGGACCATTACCATTGGTCCACCTCTTGCCACCTCACTAATGATGTCGCAAATGAGTAACCTACACTCATTTAATGTGGCCGGTCACATTAAATGCAATGGAGGCTTGTAACCTCCATGAGGTGGCAAACCATGATGATGTGGAGCAACACCATTGGTCCACATCTCGCCACCTCACTCATGATGTGGCAAAGAGTCAAGTCAAACTTGATTCTACCTCTTCCTCTCTAGTCAAGTCAAACTTGACTCAATCTCTCTCATGGTTGATCTAATCTAACCATTTGATTCAAGCCAACTTAATATAATGAATCTAATTCATTAAATTAAATTGATCTAATGAGTCATAATCTAAATTAGACTCATTAAATACATGAATCAACTTGAGTCTAACTCAATTAGCCCAATTTGGATTACTCTTAATCCAATTTGATTCATCAAATGAATCTAATCCTCTTGGTTCATCATATGAACCAAATCTCCATCTAAATGTCCTAAGTGTGTGATCCTATAGGTTCTTGTAACGTTGGCAATGCCCTAAACCCATTTAGTAGCATAAGTAATGAGCGGTATCTAGCAACACATCATTACTACCCAAGTTACAAGAAATGTCGAGATCCAACATCACCTTGTGACTACTAATTGTGACTCCTCATAATATGTGACAATGTCCTTCTATCCTAGACATCTAGATTGATCAATATGAGGCATAGACCGTGTCATCCTCTAATCAATCTAAATCTTGAACTCCAAGTAGACACACTAAATCAAATGAGCTCAATATCCCATATTGACTCATTTGGGCATGGCCATGCACTTCGTGGTCTCTCTATCAAGAATACCGATGTCGCTCCCGTCATATGGGAGGGATAAATCCCATCTACATCACTCACATCCCTCTGCATAATTCATTACATACCCAGTAATCGCCTTTATAGTCCACCCAGTTACGGGTGACGTTTGACGAAACCAAAGTACATAACTCCTTATGTAGGGATCCCATGGTGACTTCAGGTCTAAGGACTAATAGTCATACTAATAGCCACATGAGAAAGTATATGACACTCATATAACGATCCATGATACTTTCTCATGGCGGGTCATTCAGTATACATTCTCCAATGCATACCCATGTGTCAACTTGATATCTCTATATCCATGACTTGTGAGATCAAGTCATCGAGCTGACCTACATGCTAGTCTTATTGCATTAACATTGTCCCTGAATGTTAATACTCGACTAGGAATGATTTAGAGTAGTGTTCCTTATATCATTTCACTATCGATTCAACTAATCGATTGATATAGGTATGAACCTTCTACTCAAGGACGCTATTATACTTAGTCTATTTGGCACTAATACAAATAAGTATAATAACCAAAATCTAAATGCCTTTATTAATATACAAGAATATGATACAATGAGTCCATACAATCATCAAATGATTGGCTCTAGGGATCTAACTAACAACCATAGGATAAATATTTAGAAATTAGATAGTTAGTACACAAGTGTTTTCCTTTCCGATTAGCTATGGGAATATCAAGATCGATAGACAAGTTATTAGGACTAGAAACATTATCAGAAATAGATAATTTATCTTGACTAGGAATATTTGTTAAAGAGGAAGTGTTTAGAGTACCTGAATATTCTCTAGGTTCATCGCCCAAGGTGTTAGATTGATCCTGTGCTAAAGGAGTAGTAGCCTCTCTACTCTTTTGATGTTTCTTTCTCCTCGTATGGACATGGAACTCTGTATTATGTTCCTTTGGAACCTTATATAGTACTTCTCCCCCTGTGGTAGAATCATAAATGCTAGGCATAATGGAGCTAGGGATAGTAGTCTCATATCTATTCTCACAATGTATAGGTTTTGGTAGAGGTAAAGTAGCGGGAATAATATCCCAAAAATTTTCTTCTCGTTGGTTCTCCCCCAAACGAGAAATTTTGTGGAAATAAGGTTGATGTTCAATAAAAGTAACATCCATAGTTACTTTAGTCTTCCTAGTGTTTGGATTAAAGCACTTATAACCCTTTCATGTTTGGAGCATAACCAATCAAAACACATTTTTCAGCCCTTGGATCTAATTTGGACAGTCCTTTACTAGATAAGTAGACATAAACTGCGCATCCAAATACTTTAGGAGGGAGAGTAGATATAAGATGTGTTTCTGGGAAAAATTGCTTAAGGCAATTTAGGAGTGTAGTATGGTTTAAAACACGAGTAGGCATTCTATTTATCAAGTATGATGTAGTTAAAATAGCTTCTCCCTAAAGATATGTGGGAACATTCATAGAAAACATAATTGTACGTGTTACTTCCAGTAAGTGCTTATTTTTTCGCTCAGCAATGCCATTTTGTTGAGGTGTATTAACACAAGTAGATGAATGATGAATGGTATTTTCTTTCAAGAAATTTCCAAGGATTTGATTAAAATATTCTGTTCTATTTTCAATATGAAGTATTCCAATTTTACTTTGAAATTGAATTTCAATCATGTAGTAAAATTTTTAAATAAATTTTCAACTTTAAATTTTTTGCTCATCAAATAGATCCAACATAGACGAGTATGCTCATCTATAAAAGTCACAAATCACCTTTTTTCAGACAAAGTATTGATTTTTGATGGACTCCAAACATCACTATGGATTAAATAAAACGGTCTTGAAGGGTGATAAGGTCTTGAAGGATAAACAACTTTATGACTTTTTGATAAAATGCGGTTTTCACAATAAAATTTATAATCATCCAAACCATGAAACAAACTAGGAAATAACTTTTTAAGATAAGGAAAACTAGGATGTTCTAGTCTATAATGCCAAAGCATAATTTGATCCTTAATAGAGATCGAATTAGTACTAGTGTGACCTTGAGTGTCTTTACTTTTTGGAGTTGAATCTTCAAAATAGTAGAGGCCATCTATTAGTTTAGCACTTCCAATCTTCTTCCTCGAGCTCTGTTCCTGGAAAATACTGTGGGATTCAAAGAAGACAACACTGCAATTAGAATCTTTGGATAATTTACTAACTGATAGAAGGTTACATGCAAGTTTAGGGACATGAAGAATAGATTTGAGAGAGATGGTTTTAGAAAAATTAACCAAACCTTTACCAGCTATAGGAGAATATGAGTCATCTGCTATACGGATTTTTTTCATGACTAGAACAAGGAGTGTAAGTTTGAAATAAATGAGACAAACTGGTTATATGATCGAAAGCGCCTGAATCGATAATCCAAGGGGTTGAAAAGTTACATGTGAGAGCTATTGAATTACTACCTGTTTGCGCAATGGAAGCATTAGGAGTACCTACAAATCCAGAGTTGGATTTCAACAGCTTTAGAAGGTGATTCATCTGCTCCTTGTTAAAGGGAACATGTTTAGCTTCATGGGCAGCGCGTGAACGATTGAATCTGCCCTCATGTGATCCCTTCTAGTTTTCTGGTTTAACATGAATTTTCCAGCAGGTCTCCATTGTATGTCGCGGCTTATTACAATGTTCACACCACACACGTGTCTTTCCCTCAATCCTTTTTGAAGAGTTCCTAACAGTTTTGCTTTGAGCAACAAAAGCAAAATTTTCAATCATGTAGTTGGAATTTTTCTTGCCAAGCATAACAAGGCGGCGACTTTCCTCACGACAAACTTCAGAAAAAACTTCCCCAATGGAAGGAAGGGGTTGCCTGCCTATTATCCTGCCTTTAACTTGACCAATAAGGAATTTAAAAATTCTATTATCTTCCATCACCTTTTTATAATGTTTGCAATCATCTGGTGATTTCCACTCATAATCATTGAATAAATCCAATCTTGCCAAAGATATTTCAATAAGTTAAAATACTTGGTAACACTATCCTCACCTTGGAGGATTTCTCCAAGTTTCAACGTTAATTCATATACCTGAGATTGATTACCCATGTCAGAATACATTTGATTAACGTTATCCCAAAGCTCCTTAGTCGTGTCATAGCACATGTAGTTAGAGCTCATATCTTCCTCCATTGAATTCACCAACCAAGTCATCACCATATAATTTTCAGCATCCCACGTTAGGTAGGTTGGATCCTCGATCTCAGGCTCCCTTTTTTCCCTGTCAAGTAGCCAATTTTACCTCTTCCACGAATATACATTCGCACAGTTTGAGATCAGCGCAAAAAGTTTTCTCCATTCAATTTTATGGTGGTAATTTGAATGGAGTGAGATTCTGAAGTAGGTAGCAGGGCTATAGCAACGTTTACCAATTTCTTGGTATCATTGGATTTCTCAGAAACTGTTTCAGACATGGTGGAAAGATGCTGATTTTGTGCGGTTGTAAGAGCAGTAACTTAGGGCGACGCTGCTGAAAATTAGTGCAGCACAACTATGTTTTTTTATTGCGGCTCTGATACCATGTGAGAAAATTTTATTCTCAACTTATTGAAGAAAGAATACAATGTACAATTATATACCAATGCAGTGGAACTATTCTAGGAAACTAAATTAATGGTGCGATTCTAGGAAACTAAATCACTGGAGCTATTCTAGGAAACTAAATCAATGGTGTGATTCTAGAAAACTAAATCAATCAAAAAACAATTAAAAAAGATACATACAATCATACAAAATATTGTGAAATATTCTGTATATACTATCATATCTTTCAACACTCATAATATGCAATTTTAATGATTCAATCATCCTAATCATAGTTAAGTGTCAAATTTTCCCTAATCATGCCAATTTCATATATATATATATGCATTTAAAATCAATCAATTATATTGCATTCAACATGATAGATAAATCAATTACAAATAATTTTGTATTAAACTATCCTAATTTCTCATTTCATACAATTACAAACATAATTAGTAAAGAATAACACTTGGCATAAATGAGTTCTAGTGGATGTGCCAATTTACTAGGTGAACTCACCATTTTTCCCTAATATATTGCCATACTCTAACTCTTAAATGATAAAGTTACATCCTTTAGGATCCAAAATCTATTGGTCTTGATTGGGTTAACTTGGTATTCACTAAGGTTAATTTCCCTAGGCATCTTCCTAGGTCCATTTGTCTTGCAAACATCCATAGACTAGCCTAATGAGTTGAAATGCTCTAGCATTATCATTAAATGAAACCATATGGTAAAATGGTGCATCAAGCTTCTTCTTAGACATTAGCTTATAATTCAAACCATTGTTGTCCTGATTAGGCCTCTGCCTCAGTATAATCATGTTTAAGTTCCTAGAGCCATTAGTGAATCTTTCTAATTTTTTCTCATGTCATCAAGCTTATCAAGTTTTATTTTAAAACTTATCAACCCTAAACCCTAACCCAACATATCTAATCTTTAGTCTAATCTTGAGGGTTTTATGCCTACCTAGTATGTGGCATAAGTTATCCATGGTCTTAAAGTTATGGCTTTGAGAACTTAGTCATTCTCCTAGACTCATCTAATTGTAAAGTAATATTATAGATTAAATTATACAATTGATGATAAGTGAGGAATTCGTTACCCCATTGTTGATCTTTTTAATTCCCCTATATTGGAAATTTCCTCTTTGTATTTGTAATGCAATTCCTTGTCTTGGATTTCCCTTCCTCTTTTTCATTTTTAGACTCATCATCTCTTGTAAGGCCCTTTTTCATTACACTTGAAAACCAAAACACTATGATTGTTTCCTTAGTTACCTTCTTGACTTCTTGTTTTTCACTTTTTTTTTTCTTGATCTTTGGACAATTTTTTATTGCATCCATGATTTAAAATCTCATACCATGTTCGATAAAAGGTTAAAATGTATCATTTTGATAGGCAACGTCTCATGTGTCAGTGTTTATTATATTATTAGTATTGACTTATGCCAACACTTGACAACTCTTGATATGCTACAATGCAAGTCAAGATAAATTGCAATCATGATTTTATTTTTTTTGTAAATTGTTTTCATACAATATAATGTCAAAATCATACCATTCTAGGTGAAAAAAATTGAATTTAACTATATAGTTTTATTATCTTTTTTTTTATTTAATCTCCTTCCTTCAACTTCCAATTCTTCACCATATATTGGAACATTGACATGATACCAACAATAACATTTAGGTCAAAGTTTGAAATTTTGACATGACTTGAGATTTTGATCCTTGATTGCACCCAAAACACTTAGATTGTTTTCTTGCTTGTCAATCAACCCTTGCTTGTCAATCAACCTTGAAGTGCTTAGCCTTATTGCCCTTATAGCAATTGAGCTTCTTCTTTGTTCCTTTTTCTTTCACCTTCGATTTTTGTTTCTGTATCATTTTGTTAATGTAAGTCCTAAGAGTCAATCATGAGTTGATTGACTTAGGACATATTGTATCATATTTACTAATAAAGGCAAAGTTTATGATTATTATATTTATTTCATATCTGTGTCAAATGAATAAGCATAATAATGTCCTAGGATAGTAGGTTTTAGTCTACAGTATATTAATTGGTTGAGTTGATAATGGGAGGCTATAAATATATATAGAACACTACTCTTAATTATTCTTAATCAAACATTAATATACAACGACAATATTAATGCGTTGAGACTAGTACGTAAGTCAATTGATGATTTAATCTTACAAGTCATAGGTATAAGATATCAATTTGACACATGAGTATATATTAGAAAATATGTATTGAAGTGACCCGCTATGAGAATGTTTCATAGATCGTTATATGATTGTCATAAACATTCTTATAGTGACTATTGGTATGAATAGTTCTTAGACCCTAAGTTCCTATGGTTCCCTAGATAAGAAGTTGTGTACTTTGGTATCGACAAACTTCACTTGTAACAAGGTGGACTATACCGTCAATCACTAAGTATGCAATAAGTTATACGGAGGGATGTGAGCGATGTAGATGAAATATATCCCTTCCAAATGACGGAAGTAATATAATTAAATAGGACTACTAAAATACATGACCATGCTCAAATAAGTTAATATGAGATATTGAGCTCATTTGGTTAAGTGAATCTACTTAGAAATCAAGAAACATAAAGATTAATAAGAAGATGACATGGTCTATGCCTTATGGATCAATCTAGATATCGAAGATAAAAGGACTAAAATATACAGGATAATAAACACAAAAAGGTCGAATCTTGACATTTTGTCACTTGGGTAGCAATGATGCATTGCTAGATGCCACTCATTGCTTTGTATTTAAAATGTTGCTTTAGAGGCATTGCCAATGTTACGAGAACCTATTGGGTCACACACATAAAAATCATGTTGATTTGGAGATAAGTTTATTTTAGTTTGACTAAAATAGTACGGACCTTAAGATAAGTGGGTTAATCCAAATGAATTTAGATTGGACTTATTGGATTAATGGGTTAGATTCATTGACTTATTGAGTTAATGACTAATCAAATATATTAACATCCAACCCATTAAAGAAGATTACTGGTGATCAATGGAGATTAATGAACATTGGTGGAAGAAGACCAAAAAGGCTTCTCTTTGGTATTTCATGGATGAATACCAAAAATTAAAGTAACCTATGGTGAAATAACCTTTTAGGTGATTGTCATCCTTTGGTTTTTTGCTCTTCTTCCTCTTTTCTCGGAAAAAAGCAACCTTGTGTAGTTGCTAGCAGGACGAAGGTTGTTCTTCTCCGAATCTGAGTTCATTCGACGAATGTGGAATGTGCTTGTGTGGATACCGTAGAGGCGTGACCAATTTGATAGATCTGCCAAATCGAAGTTCCTGTCAGGATTGTATCGTTCACATAATAACGGTAGCAACTTGATCAAACTTTGTATACTGTATTTGCATGGATCTCTAGAGGGATCAATTTTTCTGCTGCATTTAAATACTTGCGAATGCATATATATCGTTTTAAGTCTATTTTATATGTGATATAGATGAAGAACATGTGTTTACTATGATATGCATGATTGTATGAGTGTTTTTGTCGTGCATGAAACAGTGTATGTTGATCAAACTAAAGGATTGTAGCATCTTCATACATAATATGAATGCGTGCTATAGTTCAATTTCATTTGACAAATGTTACATAACTTATGACTTTCATAATGGTTGATACGGTTGCGTCAAGCTGTTGAGAACCATTGTGAAATAACTGATGAACTGTTGTGAACAAATTGTATAGTATTTGTCCAAGTATGCATCAATTTGTTAGCGGGACCGTCGTAAGGTTACAGCTCGTAAATCTTTGTTTACAATCATAATAAAATGATGTCATAGATCTATTATCAATGATGTATGCCATGGTGCATGGTTATGACCCCTTACCCTAATATGATTGGATGATTGTGTGTGTGCATGTTGTAATTCATAATATGGCCTATGAGTCGTGCCTTTCACCTTTATACTTCTAGTTATAAAATTAGACTACCCCCGAATGTAACTCAAGGTTTCTTTTCATTGTAATGTACAATTAAGAATAATACTAGTCTACTGGATGACGATGGAAAAGGAGAAGGCCAACGACACACGAAGAGAAGATGCAATTCCCTAAGTTGACCTTTCGATCTTCTCATTAGCTTGAGAAGATCGTAGTATACGAGCTATAACCATGTCACACTTCTTATTATGTATATATGTTGATGTATGTCATGCTTGTATATGATGCATGTTTAATTAGTAGTATGATAATTAGGTAATTTTTCATATACATACCAAATTTTGATACTTACTACTACCTTGATCAATTGTAGACATGTTTACCAAAGCAAAGTGACTCGATTTATCTTGATAGAGTGTGATAGGATAATTGTGATGTCCGACTATTGAACTTTGGGTGTGACTTAACTAAGTTCCGTAGGAACTTATGTACTTAAAATGATTGAGTACGTTGAAAACCTTGAAAGATTGGGATTTCCATTGGGCCAGTTGACCACTAACCTTGTTCTGCAATCGTTGCCTGAAGGATATAGTCAATTTGTCATGAACTATAATATGAATGAAATTGACAAGCCGTTGTCTGAGATGTTAAACATGTTGAGAACTGCTGAACTCATTCTCAAGAGACAAAGTCTAGTACCATTTGATGGTGCAACAAGGCAAAGGCAAACGACAACACAAAGGTAAGGGTAAGACCCCAGCTAAAGGCAAGACTAAGTCTCATGCATTGAAACCTCAAGGTAGGGTGGCTAAGGAAGGAACCTACTTCTACTGTGGCGAGACCGGACACCGGAAGAGAAACTATAAGTTGTGCCTAGAGGAAGTAATAAGGAAGAGAAGTGAGACTTCTGCCTCAAGTATATATATTATAGAAGTTAATCTATCTATTTCTTCTTCATGGGTATTAGATACCGGATGTGCATCTCACATTTATACGAATGTATAGGCCTTAAGAAAGATTAGATCATTGACAAAGGGAGAAGTAGACCTACGAATAGGTAATGGTGCAAGAGTTGCTGCTATAGTTGTAGGAACATATTCCTTATCTTTGCCGGCTTATTTTAGAACTTGAAGAGTGCTATTATGTGTCTGCTTTAACTAAGAACATTATCTCTATTTTTTGTTTGGACAAGAAAGATTTTTTCATTTACAATAAAATACAAATGTTGTTCTGTTTATTTAAATGAAATGTTCTATCGTAGTGCACATCTTTTGAATGAACTCTATGCTCTAGATTTTGAAAACACAATCTATAACATAAATACAAAACAGTTTAAATCTAATGATTTAAACGAAACATATATTGTCGTTTGGGTCATATAAATGAGAATTGCATATCACAACTCTATAAAGATGGACTTTTGGACTCATTTAATTTTGAATCATATGAGGTATGCGAATCTTGTCTACTAGGTAAGATTATAAAGACTCATTTTAATGGACACTGCGAAAGAGCCTAATGATTTGTTAGGACTCATACATACTAATATTTGTGTCCCTTTCATATAGCAGTTATGGGAAGCTATCAATACTTCATTACTTCTACTGATGATTTCAGTATATATAGCTATGTGTATCTTATGAAACATAAGTCTGAATCATTTGAAAAGTTCAAAGAATATAAGAATGAAATTCAAAATCAACTTGGAAAGCGTATTAAGATGCTTCGATCAGATAGAGGTAGGGAATACCTTAGCCAAGAGTTTCGTGATCATTTCATTGAGTTTGGGATCCTATCTCAACTCACTCCACTTAAAACACCACGATTGATGTATCAGAGGGGAGAAATCATACTTTATTAGATATGGTATGATCAATGATGAGTCAAACAGATCTTCCTTTTTTTTTTTTTCTGGGGACATGCTCTAAAGATGGCTGCCGTGTTTCGTCTAAGGTAGTCATAAAGACACTATATACGATATGAACTTAGAAGAATCCCAAGATGTTTTTCATAAAGATTTGGGGTTGTGAGGTTTACGTTTGATGTTAAGTCTCGGAGAAACTAGGACCCAAATCAGATAAGTGCTATTTTGTAGGATGTCTCAAAGAAACGAAAGGATATTACTTTTATAATCTCACATCAAAGTGTTTGTTGCTAGAAATGATGTTTTTATGGGAATTTATTTTTAGAAGAGCTAGTGGGAATAAAATCAATTTTGAAGAAATTCGAGATACACAACTTAGCATTGAGGCGTTGATGGAAATTGAGCAGACACCACATAGTGTTGTGGATTATGAATTTGTTACACCACAAGAAATTATGGAACAACAACTTGTTTGAGTAGAACAAGTTCTATGCAGATCTGATAGGACACATCGTCAACCTGAGAGATGTTCTTTTCTCTTGTCTGACCATGATGATATAATGTTTGTGGATTTCAACGAGCCTACATCCTACCAAGAAGCTTAATGAGCCTAGATTATGAGAAATGGCTAGAGCCATGAGGTCCGAAATGGAATCTATGTACACTAACCAAGTATGAACTTTGGTTGATCCACCTACAGGGATCAAACTCATTGAGTGTAAGTGAGTCTTTAAGAGAAAGACTAACATGAATGGTCATATGCATACCTATAAAGGGTGCTACCTGAGCCACAGAAGATGCTTTTTGACCAATAGCTACATAAACACATATTACATTTTGGCCTTTTTGATTGAGAATTGTATCTGTGGCTACTGCTGTTTTGCCGGTTTGTCTGTCCCCAATAATTAATTCTCGCTGACCGCATCCTATAGGGATCATAATTGGTAGCTAAAGTATTCGAGTAGATTCATGATATATACTATGATAAAATCTTTTCACCAGTTGCGATGTTTAAGTGTATTCGGATTATGCTTGCTATTGCAGTTTACTATAATTATGAGATCTGACAGATGGATGTCAAAACTGTATTTCTGAATAGAAATCTACTCGAGGATGTGTATATGACACAACGTGAGGGTTTGTAAATTCAAAGGATGCTGGAAAGGTATGTAAGTTGTAAAGGTCTATTTATGGTTTAAAACAAGCTTCTAGAATCTGGAACCTTCGATTCGATGATACGATCAAAACATTTGGTTTCATAAAGAACGAAGATGAACCTCGTGTCTACAAAAGAGTTAGTGAGCATAGTCATGTTTCTCATCTTATATGTAGATGACATACTTCTCATTAGAAATGATATGGCTATAGTACAATATGTGAAGACTTGGTTTGGAAATTGTTTCTCAATGAAAGACACAGATGAAGCAACTTGTATTTTAGGCATCAAGATCTATAGAGATAGATCTAAGAGATTGCTTAGCCTAAGTCAGAATACATATATTAACAAGGTGCTTAATTGTTTTGCCATGCAGAATTTCAAAAAGGGATTCCTGTCGATGTCACACGGTGTGAGCCTTTCAAACACTCAAAGCCCCTCTTCTAAAGAAGAAAGGGATCGCATGGATCAGATTCCTTATGCATCTGTTATAGGGTCTATTATGTACGTTATGCTTTGTACTCGTCTTGATGTCTCATATGCGTTAAGCATGACGAGCAGATACTAGTCTGATCCAGGTGAAGATCACTTGGCAACTGTCAAGAATATTCTTAAATATTTGAGAAGAACGAAAAAATATTTCTTGATATTTGGAAGTGATGACGAGCTCGCTGTAAAAGGTTGCAGTGATGCAAGCTTCCAAACGGACAAGGATGATTCCAGATCACAGTCTGAGTATGTATGTTGCTTAAATGATGGTGCTATGAGCTGAAAGAGTTTAAAGCAAGACACAGTTGCTTATTCTACTACAGAGACAGAGTATATTACTGCTTCTGATGTAGCAAAAGAGGCTGTTTGGATCACAAAATTTATTACAGAGCTTGGTGTAGTTCTTAACATAGCGAACCCAATAGACCTCTATTGTTATAACAATGGGGCTATTGCACAGGCTAAGGATCCTCTCTCATCAGCGACCCAAACCCACTACGACAATTCTATCTCATTCAAAAGATCATCGATAGAGGAGATGTGAGGATATACAGAGTACCGATCGATAACATTGCAGATCCTTTGACCTAGGCTTTAGTACAGAGGAAGCATGATGGTCATACTAGGTTACTGGATATTAGATATATTTCAGTGATTGACACTAGTGCTAATGAGAGATTGTTAGAATAAGCCCTAAGAGTCAATCATGAGTTGATTGACTTATGTATCATATTTATTAATAAAGGCAAAGTTTATGGTTATTATATTTATTTCAGATATGTGCTAGATGAATAAGTATAATAATGTCATAGGGTAGTAGGTTCTAATCTACAACATATCAATTGGTTGAGTTGATAGTGAGAGGCTGTAAATATATATAGAACACTACTCTTAACTATTCCTAGTCAAACATTAATATACAACGACAATATTCATGCATTGAGACTAGCATGTAGGTTAATTGATGATTTAATCTCACAAGTCATGGATATAAAATATCAAGTTGATATATGGATATATATTAGAGAATATGTATTGAATTGACCCGTCATGAGAATGTTTCATGGATCATTATATGAGTGTCATAAATATTCTCATAGTGACTATTGGTATGAATAGTTCTTAGACCTTAAGTCACTGCGGTTCCCTACATAAGGATTTGTATCGACAAACGTCACCTGTAATAAGATGGACTATAAAGTCAATTACTGGGTATGCAATAAGTTATGCGGAGGGATATGAGTGATGTAGATGAGATTTATTCCTTCCATATGACGGAAGTGATATCTGTAGGTCCCTTGATTAAGTAAGACTACTAAAATACATGACCATTATCAAATAAGTCAATATGAGATATTAAGCTCATTTGGTTAAGTGAGTCTACTTGGAGATCAAGAAACATAAAGATTGATAAAAGGATAATACGGTTTATGCCTCATGGATTAATCTAGATATTGAAGATAGAAGGACTATGTTATACAGATAATAGACATAGAAAGGTTAGGTCGGATCTTGACATTCTCGTTAGTTGGATAACAATGATGCATTGCTAGATACCACTCATTGCTTATGTATCTAAAATGTTGCTTTAGAGGCATTGCCAACATTACGAGAACCTATTGGGTCACACACATAGAGAGTATGTTGATTTGGAGATAGGTTTATTTTAATTTGACTAAAATACTATGTACCTTAAGATAAGTGGGTTAATCCAAATGAATTTGGATTAGACTAATTGGATTAATGGATTAGATTTATTAGCTTATTGGGTTAATGACTTATTGGGTTAATGATTAATTCAATATATTAACATCCAACTCATTAAAGAAGATTAATAGTGATGGAGATTAATAAGCATTGGTAGAAGAAGACCAAAAAGGCTTCTCTTTGGTATTTCATGGATAAATTCCAAAAATCGAAGTAACCTTTAGTGAAGTAACCTTTTAGGTAATTGTCATCTTTTAGTTTTTTGCTCTTCTTCCTCTTCTTCTCTCGTAAAAACCAACCTTGTGTAGTTGCTAGCACAACGAATGTTGCTCTTCTCCGAATATAAGTTCGTGCGACGAACGTGGAACGTGTTCGTGTGGATACCGTAGAGGCACGACCAATCTGATCGTGTTGAGATCTACCGAATCGAAGTTGTCAGGATTGTACCGTTCTTGCGACAAAGGTAACAACTTGATCAAACTTTGTATACTGTATTCAGATGAATTTCTGGGGGGATTAGTTTTTTCACTGCGTTTAAATATTATTTTTCGCAAAAGATCCCTACACAATTACTTTTCCTTTCTCCTTTCCTTATAATTATAATGACTTGTTTTTTAGTGATCCTAATTGCATTCATAACATGCCATGTGATCCCTTTTTTTTTTTTTGCAACTTGAAGGATTTGAAGGAGTGCCAGTCACATCTTCCTCAATTTGCTTTGGTTTAGATCCATCTCTTGTTAATTTTTACTCTTTATTCTCAAAGGCTTCTGATGAAGATGTCTTTCATCTTTAGTATTTACCCTCCAATCCATAGACTCATGATTTGCATTGCTTTCTTCAAGTTGTGGATCCTTGGTATCATGAATTTGATCTTCAACACTTTGTTTCTTCTTCCCGCTACTTATCTTTATGATTTCCCTAGTCTTCAACTTTCTTAAGGACTCTTCTCACCATGTAAGCCATTGTGATTCTTCATTGCTCTCTCATGAAGATGATTATGATGAGCATCTCTATGATGATGAACTCTTTTCTTGTGCTTCTTGTTCTTCTATATTACCTTACTCTAAAATATAGTTGGGCAATACATCCATTATATTATTGTATGGTTCATGGTTTTTTCATTCAGCTTGAGCAATTCAACTTGCTCCTAGTCCATTTGCTTCTCTTGATAATTTTCCTATTTTTGTCTTTTGGATCTTCAAATCCTTCCTCCATTGCAATGCTACTCTAAAATGGGTTCTCAAGTAGCATTCTATCTTTATTTCCCAAGTCTCAAGATTTTCCCTATCATACTTCGGAATTGCAAAAATAGTTCTCACTATCATCCGAGATGCTAATTTTGTTTAATAAGCGATGTGCTATAATACACTTGTTAAGAATAAATGTTAGTAGTCCAGATATGAGTTAGCTTGGATAGAGGGGCGGGGTGAAGAGTCAATCCCTCTAAATACAAAATTTCTCTCTTGCAAGACAAACAATTAAAATGTTAATACCGCAAGGCAAGGTTCTAAATATTGAGTCATTTTGGAGTTTGTCATGAGAGGCGAATTGGAGGTAAAAGGAGGAAGGAGATGAAGAAAAGGAGAAGATAAAACAATTATACTACTTAAGTTTTAACTTTGCCTTTCATTTGTAATGATATACTTTTTGACATTATTTGTATGGATACAAACTACAAAAAGAAATAAATAATAACATCTATTGATTTTGTCTTGTGTTGTAGAATGTCAAGGGGTATTGAGTGTTGGCATGACATAACACTTCATTGACATGGTTGACACAATGACACAAGAAACTTTACGTGTGCTGATTGTTGACTAGTATAAAGTCATAATTTATTAAAATGATATGTTTAGGCCATAGCACCAGGATGATATGAGATTTCAAACTATTGCATAAGGTGCTTGTGTTTGTTCTTGTTAAAAATATATGTGAGGGAAATAAGAATAAACACACATAAAAACAGTGCTAGCACACTTGGTTAAATATGGTTGGGAGATCTTCACTCCTACTTCATGATCAACTCCAGTGAATTATCCACAAAAATTGCACTAATAACTAGTGGGACAAACCACTATGGTCTTTCAAGAAAACCAAAAGTCTTCATATAATCAACACATTTTGTTTGCTAAAATGATTTCTAAAAAATTAGTCTGAAGTAATTATGCATATATGCCTATAGAGTGTCAAAGGAATATGAAATGCTTCTCTAGTGAAAGATTTTGTGGGCATCTGAGTATGACCAAGTTCTTAAGCAACTGATTATTACATGGTAAATCTGCTGTTTTCTTGTCAAGGAAAAATCTTTAAGCTTGCTGTTGGGTGATTTTTAATCATCTAACTGAATTTCTCTAATCAAACAACACTGACAATTTATCTATGACTGACATGATTTTCTCCTTGGTGAATGCATAATGTGATAATTGTGGAATCAAATTCTTTCTTTTCCTACTTTTCTTCCTCTTTTGCTTGTCATTAGTTCAGAAATTTGTAAACTAATTCTTTTGAATACAAGAATGGTGTAAACCCAAGTAACAAAGGTGGGGTATGATCCTAAGAGCTGTAAGAACCCAGGCCGAACATTTGAAATGAATTGCAAGGGAATTTTCCCCTTTCTAATCAGTAAAAACTGAAAAATTGGTTGTTGATTATCCTTCACTGTGTGGTTTTAAATAATTGATCTGAAAGCAAATAGTCCTATACAAAATAATTATAACTTTTTCTATGAAGACCTATGGAGATTCATATAGGTGGAGTATGATGATGCCCTATTTAGTTTACGTTATGAATTGTGGTGGCTGTATTATTTTTCTCAAAATTCTTTTTGCCCTTTTTTTCTTGGAAAAGGTGAGCTTTCGCTTTTTGAGATGCTTTCTCTCTCTATATATATGGTGGTTTTTCAGATATACACTTTTGCAGATCATGATTTGTGCAAGAAGCCAGGGTTTTTGTAATACATGATATGCTTGTGTACTTGTTCTTCTCTTTTTTTTCTGCTTGAGGTTTACACATTCACATAGAAGTGCTCATCTGAATAAGCAACTGTCTGTCTTATGTCATTCTATAGTCTCTCTCTCTCTCTCTCTGTCTCTCTCTCTCTACCCTAATGACGTTATGTGATGTTTCCAGGATGCAGCAAAATACAGGGACGAGTTAAAGAGTTTATCTCCACACTCCCTCCTTACATGTTCAAGTGACACAACAACTTTGGTAACATACTATGAGCAGTTTGTTTTTCTTAATTTATTTTACTCCATTATACTCGTTTTACAACCATTTCTTCTTTGGCTCAATGGTTTTCTAATATTACATCAGGCGACTAGCTGTTCTCCATTGCTAACACATTTTAGTGTTTTTTCGGAAATCCCTGTTCTTAGATGGGGCATAAATCTATATCAATATCATATGAATATCTATAAGACACTTAGACGACAAACCCTGATGTGACTCTTGATTATAAAGATACACCACTCGAGTTCGTTTATTTGATTAATATTTTTTTTTTCGCACTACTAAGCCAAGATCTAGTCTTGGGACAAGTTCTATTTTTTTTCTTTTGTGCAAGGATTTCTTTTCAAATGGCCCATCAAGAAGGGTATATCACTGCACGCCCTCCCCTTTTTTCGGACGAAGATTTCGGCTACTCGAAGAGTCGAATGAAGTACCACCTCAAGACACAAGTCGAAATATGGATAATCATCCAGACGGGATTCGCATATCCCACCGAAGATGGAGTCCTCGTCCCGTGCGACAAATGAGATGCACCAACTAGAAAGAAGATCGAGGCTGATGCTAAAGCTACTCAGACTCTACAATGCGACCTAATAAAAGAAGAGCTGAACCGAGTCAACCCGTTCTCAAGCGCAAAGGAATTGTGGGAAAAGTTGATCGAGCTGCATGAAGGAACTTCCGACATGAAGGTAAGCAAACGTGATTTGATATTAAATAAACTTTATAATATAAAAATGCAAGAAGGTGAATTGGCAAGCCAACTTCACGCGCGCATCCAAGACCTCCTCAACGGTCTCCACGCAATTGGACAAAAGGTGGAAAATCGCGACGTCATCAGGTATGCACTCCATGCATTTTTGAGGAATATTTTGTGGGCATCCATGGTAGATGCTTACAAAATGTCTAAGGATCTTTCGCAAATTAAATTAGACGAGTTATTTTTCGAATTCGAACTTCACGAACAGACTAATGCACTGCTGGTCGAGAAAGGTATTGCTTTGGTCGTAGGTACAACTAAAACACGGGAACCAAAAGCAAAGCACCGGACTGAACCCGAGTCTGATGATGAATCGGACTCAGAAGATGACGACGACGAGATCATTGCCGAGCTTGTCAACCTTGTACGAAAACTCTACAAGAAGAAGAAAGGATTCACCAAAAAGGAGATCAAGAAGGCGATCCAGTCAAAAGCAGTGCAACCGAGTTCAAAGTCAAGTCCAAAGTAACCTATTACGGCTGTAATAAAAAGGGACACATTAAAGCCAACTGTCCAAATCAGAAGGAAATAAAGAAACAACGGAAGAAGAAAGCACTGCAGGCAACATGAGATGAATCCTTTTTAGAAGATTCTGATGAAGATGTCTAACAGACGAGCTTCCTCGCACTTAAGGCCCGAGAACAAGTCGACGAATTTGAAACCGAGAGCGAGTCGGAAACAGAGTCCGAGAGAAACCACGGATTCGTATCCTTTTCTAAATGGGCCTAGCCCCACTGTAAGTTCTTCTCAAATAGATAAACTACATAACTTAGTAAATTATCTCATGCGCAAGTTAGCCAAGTCCAATGTCCGGGTCAAGTCACTCCAAAAGGAGGTAATAGCCTTTAAGGAAGTGACTAATCCAAGCTCTTGACTGCTTGACTGAACGTGGTTAGACTGGAACTTCAACTCAAGTCCAACAACTTGAGGAAGAAAATTCCATCATGAAAAGTTAAGTCAAGGAATTAAAAGAAATATTAGAACGGTTCACCTTGGGTTCCAAGAATCTTGATTTGATTCTTGGAAAACAAAGAGCCGTACACAATCGATCCGAACTTGGACAAGGCTAAACACAAATTTAAATCGTATTTATCTCTTGTTAATCGTACCAATAGAGGAATAGTCCAAGCATGGGTCCTCAAGTCTAACTTGATTAATCAAGATGGACTTGGTCAATATTAGATCCCCAAGGATCAAATCCACTACCTTGATTGATCCTATCGAGGCTATGATCCAGGAGGAGCCAATAGAAAGATCATTTTTATCATTAAATAGACTTGCTTGATGCTTGCTTTACTGCTTTTATTATACATGCTTAGATTAGGGTAGATAAGGACTTAGACTCGATTCACACTTGACTAGCTAGACCTAGGATTTTCAGAGAGGAAAATTTTCAATTTCTTTAAAAGACTTTGTCTAAAAGTGGTTGATGATCTAATACCCAAGAATACCTAGTGCCTCGCCACAGCCTGAAAGCCAATTCTTAAAATAAATATTTAATTGACTGACTGTTAAACCTTAGTCTAACTCGTAAATCAATCCTTAGATGTTAATCTAAATTAAAAGATAAAATTAATCATCTCACAAAAACCTATAAGGTTCCTGATTATCAATCTAGAAAAAGGTGAGATAGGTAAAAATTAGTCTACCCTAATCAATTAACTTAATCAATTAACTTAATTCAAACCTAATCAATTAATCAATTAACGTAAAATTAATCAATAAAACTAAATCAAACTCAAAATTAATTAAAATTAAAATTAAATCGAACTTAAGTGAAACTCAATCAACCATCTCACTATCACTCGGTATAACATGATTGATAACCTAGACTAGGTGAGATGGAGAATAAGGGGTTGAACTCAATCAATCATCTTACAATCTTTTTAAATTGGATCCAAATCAAATACTTTATGTGTAGAAACATAATGATTTGGACCAATGGATGTTGGATAGTGGATGCTCCAGACATATGATTGGAGACCGATTGAAGTTCACCAAGCTAAAATTCAAAAACCTAGGGTCAGTTGCGTTCGGCAACGATGGAACACTTAGGGTAATCGGAACAGGTAATATCAAACTGAATTCCGATTTTGTTATTCGAAAAGTTTTATTGATAAATTGAATTTTAACTTACTTAGCATAAGTCAACTGTGTGACTTTAGATACTTAGTAACGTTTTCAAACTCTGAATGCTTAATTACGAATGCCGAAAATCCTGAAATCACACTTAAGTGAATTAAGAAAAAAAATATCCACACAATTAACCTACCAATCTCCTCACTCAAGTGTCTTTTGACACAACAATAGGAAAGTAAGTTGTGGTACAGAAGATTGGGTCACACTCATATCAGACTCATTTAAAAAATGAGTCAAAATGGCTTAGTTAGAGGTCTACCCAAATTAAAAAATTTAGAAAATACAATCTGTAATGTTTGTCAACAAGCTAAACAAACTAAGTCAACCCAAAAATCAACAAACCTGAATCGAACTAACTCAATACTTGAGCTCCTACACTTAGACTTATTTGATTCACATAGAGCCAAGTCACTAAGCAGAAACCAATACTACTTAGTCATAATTGATGATTACTCAAGATTTACTTGGTAAATTTTTTAAAAAACAAAGATGATGATGGATCGAAAGCGCTAGAGGGGGGGTGAATAGCGCTTGTGGCTATTTTAGCGATTTAAAACACAGAATAGAAACGCAGCGGAAAGTAAACACAAACACACAGAGACACAGGTGTTTTACTTCGTTCGGAGCCTATGGCGACTCCTACTCGAAGGCCCGCGGTCCTTGACCGCTTTCGGTGGGCAACAACTATATATCGGAAAGATTACAATTTGAATTACAATTAATGCAATAAGTAAACTAATACCGACAACAAAAGATCGAAGAGTCTGAGCTTCGGGTTGTCGACGTCGAGTAGTAGCACTTCAAGGTCGTCTCGTTGGCAGCACTTCACAAAAGAAAGCTTAGAATGTGTTCTCCTTTGGCTGCACCCTCGACCCTCTTTTTATATGACATTCCGGCGCTCGATCCCTTCCGGCGCTCGAGTGCGACGCGCCAACCAACCAGATGCCCACGCGAAGTCGCAGGATAAAGTTTGTCCGCGCCGGACCACCTTTTTCCGGGTTCCTCACCCCAAAACAAAGTTAGTCAGCAAAATATTATAGATATGATAATAGAATATGATGACAGTCTTCGGACTGTCCGAGTCTGACTTCGGATTTCCAACCGGAAATCCTAGGTCGACCCGACGCCTACTGTTCCCTCTACGGGGAACGCGTCCTCACCTACTCCCCTCAGGAGAGATTACCTGATGCCAGTCCGGTCCTCCAGACCGACTGGACTTTCTGCCTAGGGTTACCACCCTCTAGGACCTAGGGTTCCCGCCCCCTAGGATTTTTCTCCACCTAGGGTTACCACCCCCTAGGACCTAAGGTTGCCGCCCCTTAGGCTTTTCCCTCACCTAGGGTTACCGCCCCCTAGGACCTAAGGTTACCACCCCTTAGGGTTTTTCACCTGCCTAACCGCAGCTAGGACTTTCCTGAAACACTCATTCAAACATGTTAGATCACACACTAACTTAACTTTGAATCCTTTGCCATTATCAAAACTAAGGTTTGATCGTCGGATGCTTCCCGCACCAACAGATGAAACCCTTGAGATCTTTAAGACCTTTTGCAAGTTAATAGAAAATGAAAAAGACAGCAAAATCAAAAGAATTAGAAATGATCATGGAAGGGAATTTGAAAATCATAGGTTTAATGAATTTTGTCAAACTAACGGATAGAATCATGAATTTTCATGTCCTAGAACCCCCAACAAAATGGTCTAGTTGAATGAAAAAATAGAACATTACAAGAGGCCGCTAGAATCATGTTAAACGAATATAACCTAAGTAACCAATTCTAGGCTGAAGCAATAAATACGACATGTTATATTCAAAATAGAATATTAATCAATAAATTTCAAAATAAAACTCCATATGAAATATACTATAATAAAATTCCTAACTTAAATTATCTAAAAGTATTTGGGTGTAAAGTCCACATACTAAACACTAAAGATTATTTAGGTAAATTTATATCAAAATCAACAATAGGAATCTTTTTAGGGTACTCTACAACTAGTAAGGCTTATAGAGTTTATAACAAAAATACTTTACAAGTTGAAGAAACAATGAACGTAATTTTTGATGAAGAAAACAACCTACCTGACTTAATCAAAGAAAATAGTCAAATTATAAGAAATACAGAAGATGATGAAATTAGACCTGAACCAAAAGAATCACAAGAACTAATTGTTGACCCTAACTTAAGACCTAAAATAAGTTCCATCACCCATCTGATCAAATTTTGGATGATCCAACCCTAGAAGTTCGAACTCGATCATCATATAGAAATCTAAGTTAAATAGCTCTAATTTCCAAAATTGAACTCCAAGACTATAGAAGAAGCCCTACTTGACCCAGACTGGATAATTACAATGCAAGAGGAACTAGTTCAATTTGAAAGAAACCAAGTCTAGGAACTTGTACCTAACCCCCACAAGTAATCCATAATTGACACTAAGTGGGTGTTTAGAAACAAACTAGATGATAAAGGCGAAATAGTAAGAAACAAGGCTAGACTAGTAGCAAAGGGGTTCAGCCAAATAGAAGGGTTAGATTATGATGAAACATATGCACCTGTGGCTAGACTTGAATCCATCAGGATGCTACTAGCCTATGTAGCACATAAAAGAAGTTTATTTTTACTACCAAATAGATGTACAATCCGCATTTTTAAATGGATTCAATAAAAAAGAAGTTTATGTAAATCAACTCCAGGCTTGAGGATTTAGACCATCTAAACCATGTCTTTAGGTTAAATAAAGCTTTATATGGACTAAAACAAGAACTTAGGGCCTGGTATAAACGACTGTCAACCTACCTAATATTCAAAGGGTAAGGTCAAATAGATCAAACATTATTTGTTAACACATTAGAAAAATATATTTTTATAGCTCAAATTTATGTAGATGACATAATTTTTAGTTCAACCAATACTAAATTTTTAAAAGAAATTACTAAAATAATGGAAAGTGAATTTGAAATGAGCCTAGTAGGAAAACTTAATTTTTTCTTAGGCTTACAAATAAAATAAACAAAGGAAGGAATTTATATTTTTCAAACCAAATATGCTAAGGAATTAATTAAGAAGTTTAGAATAGAAAATTCTAAAAATATAAATACCCAATAACAACTAATGTTAAAATTGACTTTGACTTAGAAGGAAAACTAGTAGACTTAAAATATTATAGAAGTGCAATAGAAAGTCTACAATACCTAACTGTAAGTCGACCTGATATTTTATTTGCAGTAGGTATGTATGCTAGGTACCAATTTTGTGCAAAAGAATCACATTTATCTAATCTAAAAAGAATACTTAGATACATTAAGGGAACCCTAACTGTAGGCCTTTGGTAGTTGGGTACTTTGACTCAGACTATGCTGGGTGAAAACTAGATAGAAAAAGTACAAGTAGAAGTTGTCAATTTCTAGGTCAATGCTTAGTAAGCTGGTCAAGTAGAAAGCAACACTGTGTTGCCTTATCCACTATTGAAGCAGAGTACATACCCATGGGAGAATGTGTATTTCAATTATTATGGATGATGCACACTTTAAAAGATTATCAATTAGAATATAAAAATACAAAAATTTCAATTGATAACAAAAGCTCAATTAATTTAACTAAAAATCCAATCCACCACTCAAGGACTAAACACATAGAAGTCAAGCATCACTTTGTAAGGGATCATATAGCTAAGGGTGACATTGTACTTGACTATGTTGAGTCCAAGTCGAACCTAATTGACATTTTCACAAAACCTTTATCTGAACTTGAGTTCAGTGCACTTAGAAAACAATTAGGTATGTGCCTAGTAGAATAGGTACTAAACTGTCAAAATTATTTCTTTATAGTATTACTTTTTCAAAAAGTTATGATGCTTTTTATTATCTTGGTTTTAAAATTCTAGGAAAAATTACCTTATTCAAAATTCCCAATTTCAACTAGTATTTTCAAAAGATTGGACTTAGCCTAGAGCACAGATCCTCTGTCTAGAGGATGGACCACTACATCTATTGGTTGATGGAGATAGATCCCACCTATTAAATAGGTGGGATCCATCCCCATCAACCAATCAACTTGTGTGGTCCATCCTTTGGACCGCAAATTGCGGTCCAGAGGATCCTGGCTCCTTAGCCTAGGTATTTATCCCTTAGAAAGTATATACCCATAGGTTTTAGCCAGAGAATCTTATAAGCACACTAGGAATACCTTTCTTGTGTATGAAAAATATTTAGAATGGAGTGAGATGTATAGGATACTGCCTGGACTTCAGAATGCTTATGTTTGTGCATCAACATAAGTTTGGTCAATAAATATCAAGTTAAATTGATCAAGTTAAGTTATCCATTTTAGTCAATCTAACTGAATGCTTACTTAACTTGACTAACCAAGTAAAAACTTTATCTCATGGTAAACAGCTAGTAGCTAAAGGTTAGACACTTGTTTAAGGAAAGTAAATATCTGTTTTGAAGATTTTTTCCTTTGAACTCTCATATTTGGACTCTAGGATCCTAAAAATTAAAACATTTAATTATTTTTTTGGTGCATTATTCAAGGGGGAGTGAAAGACTTAAGTTCAGTTAAATATGTTTTTGTGTTACTTTTCAAAATATCTAAATTAAATCTCTTTTAAGTTAAAAGTTTTTTTTTTCAAAATTACAAAGTAAAGTTCTTTAAAAAGGGTTTAGTTTTTGTTGTTTAACTATTTTTAAAAAAGAGTTTAACTATTTTTTAAAAGCAAACTCTGAACATTTTATTTGAAAAAGGAAGTTCAAATATTTTTATTTGAAAAAATAAGTTTTTAAAACGTACCTTTAACTAAGTTTTTATGTACTTAACTAAGTTTTTAACTAAGTTTTAAGTATTTGAAATCATTTTCTTAGCTATGTATTTTTACAAGGATTTTTTTTAAAAGCTAAGGAATTTTCAAAACTTAAATTTATCTATGTTTTTAGAAAAAACTAAGGAGGCGTTTGGTTTGCATTTCCCATATTGTTCTCTATTTTCATTTTCTGAGAAAATTAAAAACGCGTTTGGTTTGCATTTCCACATTCATTTTCAAGAAAAAGAGAGCATTTTTTAAGAAATTCAAAAATACAGAAAAGTCATTTTCTGAAAAACAAGAAAATACGATTTTCTGAAAAATGAAATGAAAATGTAAACAAACCAAACGCACCCTAAGTGCTTAGCTAATTTTTTTTTTAAAAAAATCTTTCTAAAGCTAAGTATTTAGTTAAATTTTTTTTTAAGAAAACCTTTCAAAAGTTAAGTATTTTAAATTCTTTTTAAGCTAAGTGTTTACCGTGATAAATTTAAAGGTAGTTTCAAATTAAAATTTGTTTTAGGGGTTAGTATTTTTTTAACTATCTTTACAAATCAATTTTTCTCTCTCACTTAGTATCTTTTTGATGTATGTCAAAGGGGGAGAGAAAGGTTAAAGTTAAGTTAAACATATAACTTTGTTAAGTTAAACATATAACTTTTGATTAAGAGGGAGCATAAGAGAGATTTTTTTGTCAAATTATTTTACTTATGCATAAGTTCTTTTAATTGTTTCATTTATGCTGATGCTTAAGTTTTTTACATTATTGTTATATTATACTTAACTTTGAACCAGATTGTCATAATTGGTGCAGGGAGCAGATGATCAAACCTAAGTTTTGATTATGGCAAAGGGTGCAAAGTTAAGGTTACTTGTTGTCTAACAAGGTTGAATGAGCTTGCAGGAAAGTCCCAAGTATTCTTAGGTAAAAGTCCTAGTGAATTATAGGCAGGTGAAAAATCCTAGGGGAAAGTAACCCTAGGTGGTGGAAAGTCTTAGCTGCGGTTAGGCAAGGAGAAGTCTTGGCGAGTCGAGCACTTTGAGCAAAATCCTAGAGTCGGGGACTCTAGGTGAAAATCCTGGTGGTCGCGGACCAGGTGGAAGTCTGAATAGGCCATGGAGTGGACGTTCAATATGAAGACCTGAAGTCTCGGATGCTGAGCAAAAGTCCAGACGGTCGTGGAGGACCGATGTGGCAAAAGGTAAACTCTACAGGAGTAGGTGAGGACGCGTTCCCCTGAAGAGGGAACAGTAAGCGTCGGTTCGATTTAGAGTTTCAACGAAACTCAAAGTCAGAACCGGATAGTTAGAGGCTGTCAAATTTATATTATATATATTGTTTATTGTCTGTACTAACTTTGTTTTGCATAAAAAAGGGAGGTTGAAAAAGTTGGTCCGAGCACTCGGACAAGCCTCGCCCAGGGCGAGCGGGCAGGCGGTCCGGGTGCCCAAACTTTGTCCAAGCACCCGGACTCGAAAAATCATCCATAAGACTACGTGGAGCGCGTCGATTGGCCGAGACACGTGGTCTAGGCGCCCGGAACAGCCTATATAAGTAGCATTCGACCAGGGGCTAAACAACAACATTCAGAGCGACTTCTGCACTTGCGCGCTGCTCTGATAAAGCCTCTCGACGCCCAAAAGCTACTCCGACGATGACTACACTGAAGATTTATTTCTTCAAGTCATTAGTATTATTTTATTTAAAAGTTACTTGTACTACAATTGTAAATCTCTTTGTAACTTTCGATTGATTAGTGGATTGCACATCGAAAGCACTCTCACGTGCGGACCTTGGAGTAGGAGTTGCCACAGGCTCCGAACCAAGTAACTCTTGGTGTTCGCAATTGCTTTCTTTCTGTCTTGTCTTTCTTATTCCGCTGCGTTTTACTCGGACGTTTTCAAACGAACATGAAAATCACGAGCGCTATTCACCCTCCCTTTAGTTCAACGATCCTACACATTTGTCCTATCATAGCGGCTCTTTGCATGAGGTAGGTCGGCACCTAGTGAGGCATTTTTTATCTGTTGAAAATTGACCTCAGACCTGTTGGAGCAACCACCTATGCAGGTACCAACTACGGGGGCTATTTATGAAGCAATCATTTTCAACAAAAGGTGAAACTGTCACCTCGGCGGCCTCTCCAGGGCGGCCCCCACTATCTGGAAAGGAGGTAAATCAGGGGGCTTCGTCCAGCAACAACATCGCATGTAAGGAGGTGTTGAGGCAACCAACGGGACATTCCACACCCGCTGAGAATCAACCCAGTTCTATTGGTAGAAACACCCTTGGATGAACCAACTGCGTCAACCCGTGGAGACTGTTTATGAAGCAATCATCCTTCATGTATTAATGGCCTTAGATAATTTCAATGCATTATATTTTTAATTGAAAGTATGGAGTATCTATAGTGACATTTTTTTTCTGTGTTTTATGGTTGTTTACATGTGTCTAAGAAATGTTGTATTAAATAACTTTTACAGGGTATACGAGTACAAGTCAGGAGTCTGTATATTGAGAGCCGAAGCCATCCATCTAAAGGGCAATTCTTTTTTGCCTATAGAATACGAATTACCAATAATTCTCAGTACCCTGTTCAACTTCTAAGAAGGCATTGGATCATTACTGATGCTAACGGCCGAACTGAGAATTTTTGGTCAGTTTAATTCTTCTATTTTTAAATTTTGACAGTTATTATTATTATTATTATTATTTCATTCTAGAATCACTTGAATTATTCCTTGTCTCTTTATTCAGGGGAGTTGGTGTAATTGGTGAGCAACCTGTCATACTTCCTCGAACTGGATTTGAGTATTCCTCTGCTTGTCCACTAAGCACCCCAACTGGGAGAATGGTAAGCTATTACAATTCATTTAAAAATAAATATATATCGGAGTAAATAAATCACTAAAAAAGATGCAATGAGATAAGACCAGTCTATGTCTATAACACCTTGATATTTTTATGATGCTTTTGTTCACAATCTACAAGATCAATGTATCTAGAAAATGTTTTTCAATCGGATACAAATCTGACTTTTGGTTCAACTAACAAATATTGATATGTGACTCTAAATTTTTTACTTATTTTCTTTTTAGTCATCACTGCAGATTTTTTTGTTTTTTATTTTAAGAATTTTCTCTAAATAATATCACAGAATTTTTTTTCTCCCTTCTAAGATTTAACGTTGGTTCAGGAGGGTGAATACGAAATGAAGCACATTGATAAGTTGGGTTCGCCTACCTTCAATGTTGTGATAGCCGCATTCTCCCTGTCCATGATGGGGGATGACACTGATGGGCCGTTGTAGTCTAGAACATCAGTCTGGTCATACTTTGTTCACTTAGCCACACAGTGAAAAAACAAAAAAAAAACTGCAAGAGAAGATTTCTTGAATTTGTAAGTGATAAAATTGGTTGGTTATTGGTTTGTGCATGCAAGTCATGTTAGGAAGAATTTGGTTCAATTATGTCCGATTTGCAATTTACAAGTACTAAAGGTCAACCACTCTCCTCCCCCATGTGAAAAAGAAGATTTGGATTCTTAAATTTTACATATATTTATGTGCGCCTACCATAGCAGGGTTGCTTTGTGGTTTTGCAGCACTCACTATCATGCATTTTGCTTAACGGAATTGATAGTTCTCCTTTCTATGCCACGGAAAGGAAAATGACAAACATGTTCTGAATTGATTGTCTTCCAAAAATTTGAATCTACGTGCTTACGCGATTATGCTGTTTTTTTTTTATTTGTTTATTGTATGTTGGTAATTGTGAGGGACTTGGATAGTAACAACATGCAAGTCTAAAGTGTGGTATATTAAGCATGTGTTCATTTAGGTGGCTCCTAGCTTGGATCTGAGCAGAATGTGTCTGCGGTCCAAGTTATCCTATCAAATTATCTTTTTCAAATACAGTGTTGCTATATCATGAATATTATTGTGTAATCTATATTTACTCATTTCTATGATACCAATAGTAAAATTAATAATATAATTTATACAAGTTATTTATTTATTTTTAATTGGCGCAATGTACGTATCTTGGTGTGACTAGTTCGGTTTCACATAAATTTTTCATCGGTTATATGATAAATTGGGAAGTACGTGTGGAAACCCATTATAATAAATAATATTCTCAGGTTTATTATTCATTAGAGGAAAAAATCTTTTATAACACATCGTAGCCGAGATTTGTTAAAATGCACGGTTATTCGGTTATCTTTGGAGCAATATAATTTATACAAGTGAACTATCAGATTTGTTAAAATGCACGGTTATTCGGTTATCTTTGGAGCAATATAATTTATACATGTGAACTATGATTTGATTGAAATGATATAAATTACTTTTGAATTGTCGGCAGTTATTAGACACTACCTATCTTGACACTTTGAATCTACAAATGATATTTTTGTCAATGGCCATGAGAAGGAACTTCTTTTGTGAGAGTCCCACTAAAAAGGGATCCACTATGTCAAGTCTCCACTTGTCAAAGGGGTGTATGAGTACGTCGGGTTTTTAGGAATTCGGCAAGTTGTCATGGGAGTGAGTGATTTTTTTGGCAACTGATGTAGACAGTGACCATTGAAGCTACATCTTGTTCTAGGGTTGGCTAGAAGTACATGTTAGCAGCACTTTTTAAGCTAGGTTCTCCTTCTTACATGACTTTCATAATGATCTTCCTTATTATATAAACCCGGCATTAACGGATGGGAGATGGCTCTTTTGTTGAGGACATCCCCAACCAAAGTAAAATATGTCGCTCTTCTCCTTGGCCTTTACGTTTGTCACGCTCCGGGAAAGTCCTTGTCCGAAGAAATTTCGGCAGCACCTCCCCTGTACGAGTGACAATCTGAAACTTTCTACAATGCCCTCTGGGTCACATATACCTCGGCCAATACGGTCGGAACAATAACAGTAATAAAAATATAACACAGAGTCATCCATGCAGTATAATAGTTGACAAACTAGAATAGTAATAAGAAGAATAAAAAACAACCCTACTCAACTACACCCATAAAGCTCAAAACATATTTCCTACTCCACTACACCCATAAAGCACAAATCCGACGGAATAAATCCACTCACATCTTCTGCCGTCTAGACAGGCATGCAGTAAAAACAAACCCGAATGAAAGTCATCGACAATATTCATATAGTAAACTGATACAAGTACAGATGTATCAAAACAGCACAAGTCTAAACATAGTCCAAACAATAAAAACCAAAAGATCAACACGTCCTCGTGGACTGCAGGGGACTAGCGTCTGGAATTCTCCGGACAGCATCGACCTGAAAAATAACAACGGAGGAGAGGGTGAGTTCACACTCAGCGGGTATCAACTGATATGCATAATAAAGAAAATAACAACCAGCACTAATCATGCGTACAGTCTCCTGATACAAGAAGGATAAATGCAACTGAATAAAATAGGAGAAAACTGTACTAACCAGGACTAAGGTATAAATATCACAGAGTCGTCAGACCAAGAAGTATCAAAATCCTGTATGCATGTCAATCATATGCATCCATATAAATGCAGCAAGTAAATGCAGCAAACACAAGCAATAAATGCATCATGCATATGATGCCAATGTCATGGTCACCCCTGACGCCAGTCAGCCATCTCACACACAATGGTGAGACCGAGTGGGTAGGGTTGTGACAACCGTGCACTCTGCCATCACTGCCCCTGATGAGTGACCGAGTGAACGGGATGCTGTCGGAGTACACCTATCCTCCTAACCCAAATCATAAATGGGGGAGCTTAATGCTCTCATCTCCCGGTACACGATGATGGGGAGGAATCTCTGCCGGCTCATGAGCGGACCAACGGAGCCAAACAAAGTCCAACCGCCTGCCGGCTACCACGTTGCTATACTAAACCAATGGAGCCAAACAGAGCAGAACTGTCTGCCGGCTACACGCTGAGTCACCAGACCAACGGAGCCAAACAACAGAACCGCCACACACCTGTCTGATATACCACTAACCCATGAGTGGTGGTGTGTACAGATACATGTAACTGGCAATGTGCTCAACAATAATGGAGCAGACTATCGCATAGCATGCAATCATGCGAGATGATGCATGACACTAAATATGGCAATATCCTGAACAGCATAGCTATAACCATATATATAAATATAAAATGTGTACCACAGGACAATGAATCAAATCAAAGGTACACAGATCAGATAGGGTATCAAATAAACCCTAGGTCCTGAACATAATATATAACATGGTTGTGTCACTACCCTTATAAGCATGTAAGATGAGGTAAATATTAACATGATGTGCATAAAAATAAACAAACAAGCATGTAACAGATCGGGTAGTGATCAACCGAAGCAAATAAGAAACACAATCATTGTTATTTGTTAATAACATTACTATGCATATCAAATGACATAAAGTCAAAGTACCCGTCTCCAATCGAAAAATCCAAATCTGGTCCAAATACGACGTCGAGATTACTCGTCTCGCGTCAAAGTCCTATGTCACAAATAGAAACATATTTTTATTTAGCTACAATACGAATAGCTAAAATAAAAATCCTTAAGGTTAAATTAGGGTAAAACCCTAAACCATAATCCTCAACCTGTTCTTATCCACTGTTAGCGGAGGTTGCTGTCGAATCTAGTGATTGCAGCAAGGTGGGGTCAAAATCTCCACTCGAATACCCCTAAACTAAATTGGCAGGTTACTCTCGGATGAAGAGTGTCACTATGGTAGTGTGCCATGGCAGATAAGATCAACGACACTAGGGTAACCAACTCAAAGGAAATCAGGGGAAAAGTAGGATCAGTGTAGCACCTGATTGGGCACCGTGGCCTGCTCCAGTGAGTGGGGAAATCGGCCGGGAGCTAGGGCACAGCCGAAACTAGGAAATTAGTATGCCTGGCTTCTGGCAAGTGATCACAGCCAAGAATGAACAGACGACGGCCGAATCAGACCTGGGCAGTCGGTGCCGGTGGGAAATCCTTGCGCCAATGCTCGACGAGGATGCAGATCATAAGTTGCAAGCACGGTGGGGGCGGCAGCAGTGATTAGGGCACGAGGAAATCGACGACACTGCTGATCATAGAATAAGAGGAAGAAGCGGTGACGTCAACCAAGCACAGTGGTGGTCGGCTAGGGCAAAAAGAGAAATCGGCTGGCGCTTGGGCTGAGGAGAGATCGGCGCTAGGCGGTGGCTCGACTTCATAGAGAAGAGGAATTAATAGGAGATAGGCCGGTGGCGACTGTGAACCCAAAATCTAGGGCACGACACAGTAAGGGGCGGCCGGCGATTGGCGCCGTCGCTCGGCGAGGAGGAAGAGAAGGGGGTCTCGGCGCTGCTCCGTGCGGCGACAAATCTAGGGCAGAAGCGTCGCAAAAGAGAGAAAGGGAAGGAGATGAAGTGGCCGAGGGATTTGTATGCTCGGCGATGAGAAAACCGTCGCGTGCGCGTGCGGTTAGGGTAGAGATCGGGCGCGGGTGGGGTGTCGGGCACGCGGGGTTCGGCGAGGAAGGGAAACGGAGAAATGGAAATAAAAAGAAACGGAAAAGGAATTATAAATATAAACATTTCCTCGCTTAAATGGGTAGCCTAAACAGACCTTTTCGGGACCCACTTTTATCCCCGTAAACTTGTGCATACGAGCTCCGAAAAATTCTTGAAAAATTTCTTAAAATTTTGGAAAATTCTCCTTATTATTATCTGCCCTTTTTCGGTATTTTACATTCTCCCCCACTGATAGAAATTTGGTCCCCAAATTTCATTATCTACAATCAGCAAATACTAACAACAGGTAAAGAGTATAAATGCTGAATGATAAATTAAATCACATACCTCAAGTGAAAAGATGGGGGTATCGAACTCGGATCAAAAATAGATTACAACATTGTCAACAAAGACAATGGAAACCGATCCAAACAACCTAGGAATACCGAAATCATCGAGTCCATGAAAACATCTAGGGCTTTGTAAGCCTAAATAGTAAAACCTAGAACTCATAATGTCCGTACCAAAGACATTCCTAACCATAAGATCTCTGACAATAAATCTGAAATCTAATCACCAACAATATAAATCACCAAAGAGTAGATCCTCCAGAGTGAGAGCAACGCTCCATCACAGGAAATACCACATATGTGGGAGCAACACTCCACCACAATAATCCATAACATGTGGGAGCAATGCTCCACCACAACAATCCTTAAATACCGCTAGAGCATTGGTAAGTCCAAATGACATTACCAAAAACTCATAATGGCTGGAATGTGACTACCCTCGTCTAGCAATCAACAGTGGCATGATATGCGGACAAACAATCCATGCTAAGAATAATATCAAAGTCGACCATTTTCAATACTAACAAATCTACCGTAAGTATCATGTTGCCAAAATCTAACGGCAACTCTGATTTCCTAGTGATGTCCAATATATCATCGGACGGTAGGGAGACGATCAATCGCTGGGATTTGAAAGTGGGTAATCTACCAATCTCCCGCATAAAGGTATGAGATATAAATGAATGCGAGCTACCAGTATCTATCAGCATATCAGCAGATAATGTATAAATAGAAATCGTACCGCGAAAAATGGATCCGTCGACTCGCTGCGCATCCTCTCTAGTGACCGCATGAATACGCCCAGTCTCTGGCGAAGGAAGAGGTGGTAACGCTGCCTGCGACTGTTGTGTCTGGGCAGGAGCCTGCCACTGAGGCGGTGCTGGATACTGTGCCAGAGAAGTCTGAGAGGGCGACGACTGATACCGTACCGATGGCTGGGACTGCGTATGATACTGAGCCTGTGGCTGCAGCTGATACTGCCCCTGAGTCAGATAATGAGGTCTCGGAACGGAACTCTGGGGTACTATGGGAGTACGGGGGTACTCCTGTCCGAGCATTCCAAATGCAGCTGCTACAGGGGGAGCAATCCGCTGCTGGCCATGCGAAGGCTGGGCTCTTCGACCTCCTCGATGAGTCCCTGATTGACTGTGCTGTTCTGATGTCTGCTCAGTCCGCTTCCTTTTCTTGTCCGGATACGCTCTCTGCTGAGCTGACTCAATCATGAGGGTTCTGTCCAACGTTTCTAAATAAGATGCGCTACCCAAACCGGCAACCCTTACTTGCAAATGTCCATCCAGCCCCTGAATAAACTGCTGCATACGTGAACTGTCCTCAGCAACTAGCTCTGGACAAAACCTGGCCAATCTGTCAAACTCTGCATTATACTCTGTCACCGACCGGTTGTTCAGTCGCAGACTCAGGAAATCCTGCCGGCGAGCCATCTGATATGCTTGTGGAAAGAAACGTATCTCAAAAGCCTCTCTGAATCTGGCCCAAGTGATGTTCTGCTCATCGATGATGGAACGCTGAGTAACCCATCAAGTGTCGGCCTCGTCCCGTAAGTGAAAAGCAGCCAGCTCTGCTTTCTCCCACTCGGAGCAAGCCATATAGAAGAAAGTGCGTTCCATAGTTTCTATCCATGACAGGGCCACACTCAGATCAAGGTCTCCTCGGAAGAGTGTAAATCGACTCTTCATCGACTCTGCTAATGCTGGGATCCGAGCTCGTGCCGCGACAATGCCAGTGAGATGTATCGAGACGGCTGTAGGAACTGGCGGAAACACTGGAGCTGATGCTACAGGTGATACCGCTGAATAGACCGGGGGAGGTACTCCTGGTGCTGCTGTATAAACTGGAGCATATGCCGCCGGTGGCACTGCAGGGTCAGCATAGGTGATCGTGGCTGGATGTACAGTAGGTAGTGGTACCGGATGTGGAGCAATCGATACCGCTGGTGCAAGTGCTGCTGGGTATACTGTAGGTACTGTTAGGACCAAAAGTAGCTAGTCGGGGGGGGGGGGGGGGGGGGGGGCCGATCGATTCGAATGTTCCCAATCGATGGGGGGGGCTTTGGATCGATCCACGGATCGATCCAAAGCGCCTCTGTGCTCTGGGAAAAACGCCTGGATCGATCCATGGAGCAGCCGCGTCCCAATCGATCCACTGATCGATTGGGACATCTGGATCGATCCACGGATCGATCCAGAGGCTCTCTGTTCGCTTAGGAAAGGCCTAGATCGATCCACTGATCGATCCATCTCCTGGATCGATCCACTGATCGATCCAGCACTTGGTTTTTGCCCAAAACTAAGTCCCGAGCCTCTCAAACCAACATCCGGTCAACCTTGACCCGTTGGTACATCATGCCTAGCATCTGGTCACTCCTTTGACCTGCTAGGACTTCCCACCGAGTGTCTGGTCAATCCCTTTGACCCACTTGGACTTTTCTATTCATGCCAAGTATCCGGTCACTCCCTTGACCTACTTGGACTTTCATCAGATGTCTGGTCAATCCCTTTGACCCATCTCAGATTTCGTGCCAAGTATCCAGTCAATCCTTTGACCTACTTGGACTTCCCAACACTAGATGTCCGATCATCCTTGATCCATCTGGATTTTCCCTTGCCTGGCTTCACTCACCAGGACTTTCACCTAGCTTCACTCACTAGGTCTTTCACCTAGCTTCACTCACTAGGGTTTTCAATCTTCCTAGCTTCACTCACTAGGACTTTTCTTCTGCCTGGCTTCACTCACCAGGACTTCCATTCTACCTAACATCCCAGTTAGGACTTCCCAGTCAAGTATCCGGTCAACCTTGACCTACTTGACTCTTCTTCAATCAATTTCTTATTGTCAAACATCTAAACTCAAACCAAGACTCAGCTTGGTCAACCAGGTCAACCTTGACCTGAGGAATGTTGCACCAACAATCTCCCCCTTTTTGATGTTTGACAATAACACAATAACACTTACAATACCACATGTAAGTTAGGCTAATCCTATAGCCTCAATCTTCATGCCACTAGGTAATGAACACATAAATTAAGCTCTTCATTCCCCCCCTAAGAGGGCACACTCACTCTAGGTAATGAAAGCCTAACTTACACCCATTCACAGGTCCTTTCATTCTCCCCCTATTGGCACACATCAACCCATCTTTGGGCACACATCAACCCTTGCCCCAATTTTGGGTACACATCAACAAATCCATTTGTTGACGACTCTCCCCCTGAAGAGTTGCTCCTCGTTGTTCACAACATCACTCGTTGTGATCAACACGATAATGAAGGTCCCATACCCTTCATTTATCCTTAACTTCTCCTTCAATGTAGACAAATACCCAACCTTGAGTATTTTCTAACCACTTGAGTTCCCACTTGAAATAATGAGGATATCCACTCCCCATTTCAAGTTCAAAAAGCTCATACATGAGCATTTTCTTTAAAGAAGGTTAACCATCTTCCAAGGTTCATGAAAAATAATTTTTCATGTCTTTAAAGAGTCCCTCCCCCTAAAGACATGGTGGTGACTTCTGTCATTGCACCAACAATGACTTGGAATCCCTAAACCTTTAGGAAACCCAAATTTAGAAGTTTTGAGGTTCAAATACTCAAAATTTGAAACAAACCTCAACCTAAACTTCAACTTAGCCTTCCTTAACCAATCCATCCTTGTTTTCCACATGAAAACACCCTTTTTATGTATACAAATGTATTTTGAGGGGTTAGGAATGGTTACCTAGACTAAAATAGGTTCAAAATACTGAAAATAAACTTTCCCAGCCAAAATCAGCATCTTCAATCGATTGGAGTTGGGTTCCAATCGATTGAACCTATCTGAATCGATCCACTGATCGATTCAGACTACCTGGATCGATCGGCTGATCGATCTAGCGAGCTTCTACTCGCGGGAGACTTGCCTTCTGAATCGATCCACGGATCGATTCAGGCACTCCAATCGATCCATGGATCGATCGGAGCTCTGATAGTTGCTGAAATTCCATTTCAGTCAACTTCAGAAACCCCTAGAAAATTCTACAAAAATTCAAAAATCATGAAATTTCGTGTAGACATTATTTAGGGCATACTTAATCATGGAAAAATAGTTTTCTATGAAAATACATCATATTTTCAAAGATTGACACAAGCTTGAAAACTTGCTAAAACTTTAGCGTTTTCTTCAAGTTTGTGTCTAACTATTCAATGGTGATTACTATCAAAAGATAGCCTTCACCATGGTTTTCCAAAAGTATTTTTAAAAACATTTTCAAAACCAATATCCCATCATGTTCCTTGGGCATAATGCACATGACTTGTACATTAGCTTTTCCAATGATGGAAAAACACATAACTATGTGTTTTGATGAACCTAATAACTCAAAAGAATGACTAAATCAACATCTTGAGCTTTGTTCATCATCCTAACATCTCACTTGTATCTAATGTGCACTAAAACACATACAAGTCACCTTATAGTCTTTGTGAGATGTAGATTTTGGTTTTGCCCTAATCTAGGGATCATGCATATCTATCTAGGCATTTTAGAGATATTAGACATCCACCTAGGATGTCACTTGTTAATAAGTGTTGTTAAATGTCATTTGTCCTTAATTACAAGGAATTAAACTAATGCATGATAATGTTATGGCATACATCAAAATAAAATAACTTTCAAAAGAAAGATTCCTATAACTACATGATGTATGAATGTCATGACATGGTATTTTTGGATTTTTCATAATAAAACATGAATGAAAAAATAGACATGATGTCATGGCATATGATGGGCAAACAATCATGGCAAGATTTAGCATAAATAAAATATACCTAGATTAACTATCTAAGTATCCTTAAAATCTTAGCTAAACTTACAACTTAAACCTAGATTGCCCTAAAGTGCTTCAAGAAAATGCCAAAGCCTAAATTGGCATTTCTAATTCCCTTGATTAATGTATGCCAATTGAAAATAAGCATATCCTCAAATGTTGGCATATTTCATTTTTCCACAAGAGTAGCACCTTTAAATTAAGGCCCGGATCGCCTTAAATTTCCTAAGAACATACCAAAATCCCAACTTGGTAGTTCTTATGAATTTCCCAATATGTGCCATTTAAGATTAAAATCAATTCTTCCACTATTAGGCACATTTTACTCTTTCAAGGAGTAAATAATAATTCCATTTCATTTTCAAAGGTTAGCAAAACCTTGAAAATGTTCCTTGAGTGTCAATTTCCTCAAAGTTGGGTTAACTACCCTTCTAATCGGAGTTGACACTCTCTAACCCATTTATGGGGTAGAGAAAATGCTCCTAGGAACCCAACACCTATTGGTGCTCCTTGGATGCTCTAGGTACTCACTAGGGATAACTTCCCTAGATACCTTTCTAGTGACTTTGTTGGGCTTCTTAGAAGCCTTGGTCACATTTTCTAGGTCAACTCTAGGGATAGCCTCCCTTGTGACCTTGTTAGTGACTTTCTTAGACTTCTTAGAAGTCTTAGTCACTTTGGTTGCAAAGATACTTCTAGGGATATCTTCCCTTGTATCTTTGACTTGACCTCTAGACTTAGGGTTTGTTCCATAGCTATATGGAACCCTATGATAACTAGGCACATCCTTTTTAGCTTTGGGTTTGTATCCCAAACCTCTATGGCCATTGGATGACTTTTGTACCCCTAAACCTAGGTTATGCTCATTTTGCCCTTTTAGGATATTTTCCATCCTTTTTAGGGTCTTTTCCATTTTATCAAGTATTGATCTCAAGACTTGATTTTCTATCATTAAATCCTTAGATTTTGATTTTTCATTACACCCATGAGCATTTTTGTTTTTGGGCTTGTATCTATTATCCTTAGTGTTCTTGCCCAAGTGTCCATCTACCTTCCTAACCTTAGGTTGGGTAGTTTTGGCATGTAGGGCCACATGCTTTTCCTTAAAGCCCTCATGCTTCCTATTCTTATGGTAAATCGCATTAAAATGATAAAAATTAGAACTATCATGCTTTTTACCATAATGTAAAGGAGTAGGCTCAATAAATGTTACCTTCTTCTTTACCTTGGAGGCTCTCCCTTGACTAATGCCTCCTTGAGCCTTGACCATCTTCTTCCCCTTGAGGCATTGACTTCGATAATGCCCTTTTTGTTGACACAAGAAGCACACAATGTGCTCTTTGCTCTTCTTTGTCCCGGGGGTGGTCTCCTTGGACTTCTCCTTGTCCTTTAATGCCACTTGGCCTTTCTTCTTGACCAATTTAGGGCATTTACTTTTGTAATGCCCTTTTTCCCTACATTCAAAGCATATAATATGATTTTTATTATCAATTGAAATATTTATACCTTTGCTTGTAGGGGTGGCATCTTCCCCTTTTGATCCGGAGGTAGAAGCTTCCTCTTGGTATGAATTTGATTCTCCTCCATTTGATTTTTCTTGACTTGTGGAGGTAGTTGCTTCTTCCTCCTCTTCTTCTCTCGACCCGGATGTAGAAGCTTCTCCTTCTTCTTGATCCGGCATCACCAAGGAGTGCTCTCCCTCAATCCTAGAGGTGGAGGCTTCATCATCTTGAATATGAAACAAGGAGTATGCTCCCTCCTTGTTCCCTTCGGTGCATTCCCTCGAGGATGAAGCTTCTTGGATTTCCTCTTCTTCGGAGGTTGAGCATCTCTCAACCTCGGAGTCCTCCTCTTGGTCTTGCTCCAAAGAGTCACCCTCTCTGGATTCTTCTTGCTCTTGTACAGTGGAGGGGATCTCTTCATGAAGCTTGGCCAATTTGCTCCATAGTTCCTTTGCATCTTCAAAATCTCCAATTTTGCAAAGGATGGTGCTTGGCAATAAATTGACCAAGAGCTTGGTCACTTTGTCATTGGCCTCGCACCTTTGGGTTTGCTCTTGGCTCCACTTGCTCCTCTTGAGAACTTTGCCCTTTGAATTTCTTGGAGCCTTGAAGCCTTCCATTAGAGCAAACCATTGCTCTATCTCCATCATAAGAAAATTTTCGATTCTTGATTTCCAAAAATCGAAACTCGTAGAAGTATATGGTGGAGCCACCCTTGTGTCAAATCCAAGTTCATCTTGGAATTGCATCTTGAAGTTGAGCTTGATAAAGTCTTGAACTTGAAGAATTTGCTCCAACTTCTTCACCCTCTAGCTTTTCTTGTTATGCTTGACCCTTCCGGCGATGATTCCGGTGAAGAGCGGCCTCGCTCTGATACCACTTGTTAGGACCAAAAGTAGCTAGAGGGGGGGGGGGGGTGAATAGCTCGTCGCGTTCGCTCGGTGGTCGGCGTTGCTTGTTCCTTCAAAGATGTGCAGCGGAAATACAAAAAAACAATCACACAACGCTAACACGGTTGGTTTACTTGGTATCCACCTCACAAGAGGTGACTAATCCAAGGATCCACACCAACACACACACACCCTCCACTATGAATAACACTCCTTTATGGTAACTACCAAAGGCGGAGAAGCCCTACAACACTCTCAATACAAGAAGAAGAAAGGGAAATACAAGATAAGCAAAAGCTTACAAGATGTGCAATAAAAACCCTAACCCTAACTTCTTCCTCTTGCAATAGATCCACCTCTTGACTTGGAAAAGTCTCCAAGAATCTTCAAGAACTGGCGATCTGGAGCTTGGAGAGAGCTATGGATGTGCTGGAGAGTATCTGGAGTGAATCGGTGAAGAGATGCCGAAGGAATCGTGCGCCTGCGGCCTTTATCGACGCCAACGGTCGGATCCCGATCGATTCAAATGTTCCCAATCGATCGGGGAGGCTTTGGATCGATCCACGGATCGATCCAAAGCGCCTCTGTGCTCTGGGAAAAACGCCTGGATCGATCCATGGATCGATCCAGCGCTTATCGCGCGAAGCAGCCGCGTCCCAATCGATCCACTGATCGATTGGGACATCTGGATCGATCCACGGATCGATCCAGAGGCTCTCTGTTCGCTTAGGAAAGGCCTGGATCGATCCACTGATCGATCCATCTCCTGGATCGATCCACTGATCGATCCATCTCCTGGATCGATCCACTGATCGATCCAGCACTTGGTTTTTGCCCAAAACCAAGTCCCAAGCCTCTCAAACCAACATCCGGTCAACCTTGACCTGTTGGTACATCATGCCTAGCATCTGGTCACTCCTTTGACCTGCTAGGACTTCCCACCAAGTGTCTGGTCAATCCCTTTGACCCACTTAGACTTTTCTATTCATGCCAAGTATCTGGTCACTCCCTTGACCTACTTGGACTTCCATCAGATTTCCTCGTGCCAAGTATCCAGTCAATCCTTTGACCTACTTGGACTTCCCAACACTAGATGTCCGATCATCCTTGATCCATCTGGATTTTTCCTTGCCTGGCTTCACTCACCAGGACTTTCACCTAGCTTCACTCACTAGGTCTTTCACCTAGCTTCACTCACTAGGGTTTTCAATCTGCCTAGCTTCACTCACTAGGACTTTTCTTCTGCCTGGCTTCACTCACCAGGACTTCCATTCTACCTAACATCCTAGTTAGGACTTCCCAGTCAAGTATCCGGTCAACCTTGACCTACTTGACTCTTCTTCAATCAATTTCTTATTGTCAAACATCTAAACTCAAACCAAGACTCAGCTTGGTCAACCAGGTCAACCTTGACCTGAGTAATGTTGCACCAACAGGTACTGGGGGCACAGGTGCCACTGGTGTCGGGTACACCATAGGTCCAGGTGGCGGTGGTGCCGGGTACACCGTAGGCTGGGCCGGAGCAGGTGTGGGGTATGCCGGTAGTACCCCTGGTGGTACCGTAAATACAGTAGGGATGGGTACACTCGGTACAGCCGAGGTAGGTACCTCTATAGGAGCCATCGGGATCTGAGAGTCCGACGCGCCCGAAGTATCCTGAGTCTATCCCTGACTGACAGGCTCAACCCCAGTAGGCATCTCTGGCAAGTCCAGAGATCCCAAGGTCCTCGTGGCCGTCCAGCACCACGTCTCGCAGCAATACGTGTAGATCTCCTTATATATGTTAAGTTATATAACAGATATTACTACAAGTATAACAATCATAAAATAAACATCATACCTATTTGCCGTCTGGAGATGTTCCGTCGCTGTCCAATCCCCATATTACCTCGGAATTCCGTGCAAGAAAATCGCCGGAAATCCATATAAATCCGAAATGAAAGTCCGAAACATAACATAATGGAAATCCGTGCTAATCCGAAATAAATACCCAAGTTTACTAGTAAACTCGGGCTAACTCCAAAAATCCAGAACACCCAAAAGCAGGTATCATAATCCTCTCTGATACCAATAAATTGGTATAAGATAAATCTCGAAAATCCATAACACGAAAAATCAAAACAAGTATCGCCAAACCTGGCGCTCTGATACCAAATAAATTAGTATAAGGTTATCCCAAATATCCCAAAATACGAAAACAAAGGATCGTATAACTGTGCTATGATACCAAATAAATTGTCATCCCCCGGCGAAGTCCCTGTCCGAAGAAATTTTGGCAGCACCTCCCCTGTACGGGTGACAATTTGAAACTTTCTACAATGCCCTCTGGGCCACATATACCTCGGCCAACACGACCGGAACAATAACAGTAATAAAAATATAACACAGAGTCATCCACGCAGTATAATAGTTGACAAACTAGAATAGTAATAAGAAGACTCAAAAATAACCCTACTCAACTACACCCATAAAGCTCAAAATATATTTCCTACTCCACTACACCCATAAAGCACAAATCCGACGGAATAAATCCACTCACCTCTTCTGCCGTCTAGGCAGGCATGCAGTAAAAACAAACCCGAATGAAAGTCATCAACAATATTCATATAGTAAACTGATACAAGTCCAGATGTATCAAAACAGCACAAGTCTAAATATAGTCCAAACAATAAAAACCAAAAGATCAACACGTCCTCGTGGACTGTAGGGGACTAGCAACTGGAACTCTCCGGACAGTATCAACCTGAAAAATAACAACGGACGAGGGGGTGAGTCCACACTCAGCGGGTATCAACTGATATGCATAATAAAGAAAATAACAACGAATACTAATCATGCGTACAGTCTCCTGATACAAGAAGGATAAATGCAACTAAATAAAACAGGAGAAAACTGTACTAACCAGGACTAAGGTATAAATATCACAGAGTCGTCAGACCAAGAAGTATCAAAATCCTATATGCATGTCAATCATATGCATTCATATAAATGCAGCAAATAAATGCAGCAAACACAAGCAATAAATGCATCATGCATATGATGCTAATGTCATGGTCACCCCTGACGCCAGTTAGCCATCTCACACACAATGGTGAGACCGAGTGGGTAGGGCTGTGACAACCGTGCACTCTGCCGTCACTGCCCTTGATGAGTGACTGAGTGGACGGGAAGCTGTCGGAGTACACCTATCCTCCTACCCCAAATCATAAATGGGGGAGCTCAATGCTCTCATCTCCCGGTACACGATGACGAGGAGGAATCTCTGCCGGCTACCATGCTGCGTCACACTACCCATGGGCGGACCAACGGAGCCAAACAAGTCCAACCGCCTGCCGGCTACCACGCTGCTATACTAAACCAGCGGAGCCAAACAGAGCAGAACTGTCTGCCGGCTACCACGCTGAGTCACCAGACCAACGGAGCCAAACAGCAGAACCGCCACACACCTGTCTGATATACCACTAACCCATGAGTGGTGATGTGTACAGATACATGTAACTGGCGATGTGCTCGACAATAATGGAGCAGACTATCGCACAGCATGCAATCATGCGAGATGATGCATGACACTAAATATGGCAATATCCTGAACAGCATAGCTATAACCATATATATAAATATAAAATGTCTACCACAAGACAATGAATCAAATCAAAGGTACACAGATCAGATAGGGTATCAAATAAACCCTAGGTCATGAACATAATATATAACATGGTTGTGTCACTACCTCTATAAGCATGTATGATCAGGTAAATACTAACATGATGTGCATAAAAATAAACATACAAGCATGTAACAGATCGGGTAGTGATCAACCGAAGCAAATAAGAAACACAATCATTGTTATTTGTTAATAACATTACTATGCATATCAAATGACATAAAGTCAAAGTATCTGCCTCCAATCGAAAAGTCTAAATCTGGTCCAAATACGACGTCGAGATTACTCGTCTCGCGTTAAAGTCCTGTGTCACAAATAGAAACATATTTTTATTTAGCTACACAACGAATAGCTAAAATAAAAATCCTTAAGGTTAAATTAGGGTAAAACCCTAAACCATAATCCTCAACCTGTTCTTACCCACTGTTAGCGGAGGTTGCTGCCGAATCCAGTGATTGCAGCAAGGTGGGGTCAAAATCTCCACTCGAATACCCCTAAACTAAATTGGTAGGTTACTCTCGGATGAAGAGTGTCACTATGGTAGTGTGCCATGGCAGATAAGATCAACGACACTAGGGTAACCAACTCAAAGGAAATCAAGGGAAAAGTAGGATCAGTGTAGCACCTGATTGGGCACCGTGGCCTGCTCCAGTGAGTGGGGAAATTGGCCGGAAGCTAGGGCACAACCGAAACTAGGAAATTCGTGTGCTTGGCTTCTGGCAAGTGATCACAGCCAAGAATGAACGGACGACGGCCGAATTAGACCTGGGCAGTCGGTGCCGGTGGGAAATCCTTGTGCCAGTGCTTGACAAGGATGCAGATCATAAGTCGCAGGCACGGTGGGGGCGGCAGCAGTGATTAGGGCACGAGGAAATTGACGACACTACTGATCATAGAATAAGAGGAAGAAGCGGTGGCGTCAGCCAAACATAGTGGTGGTCGGCGAGGGCAAAAAGAGAAATCGGCCGGCGCTTGGGCTTAGGAGCGATCGACGCTAGGCGGTGGCTCGGCTTCACAGAGAAGAGGAATTAGTAGGAGATAGGCCGGCGGCGACTGTGAACCCAAAATCTAGGGAACGACACAATAAGGGGCGGCCGACGATCGGTGCCGTCGCTCGGCGAGGAGGAAGAGAAGGGGGTCTCGGCGCTGCTCCGTGCGGTGACAAATCTAGGGCAGAAGCGTCGAAAAAGAGAGAAAGGGAAGGAGATGAAGTGGCCGAGGGATTTGTATGCTCGGCGAGGAGAAAACCGCCGCGTGCGCGTGCGGTTAGGGCAAGGATCGGGTGCGGGTGGGGTGTCGGGCACGCGGGGTTCGGCGAGGAAGGGAAACGGAGAAATAGAAATAAAAAGAAACGGAAAAGGAATTATAAATATAAATATTTCCTCGCTTAAATGGGTAGCCTAAACAGATCTTTTCGGGACCCACTTTTATCCCCGTAAACTCGTGCATGCGAGCTCTCGAAAAATTTCTAAAAATTATGAAAAATTCTCCTTATTATTATCTGTCCTTTTTCGGTATTTTACAATGCTTGTCCTTGGTTTGCGAGAAGCCTGAGTATCTCATCCCTCTAATTGCCCAACTTGGCGTTGGTTGCTTCACAAGTCGGATGCATGTCAATCTAGGCTTACCAACTATCTTTGGACTACAATTTCTTCCTCAGATTAGTGGGCAAGGCTGTTAGCCTTTTTAGTTAACTCGTCTATTTTCCAAATCTTCTCTTGAGGTAACTCTGAAGGTGAACTGTTGGTATAATCAATTTCTAGGATTTTGATATTTGTTTAAGCAATTTGTTTAAAGGGAGTTGGTCAAGGTTAACCAAATTAGTGAGAGAATTCCAGCAAGTCAAGATTGATCTGATGTTTGGAAGTGAGTTGGTGATAAGTTTAAATAGGTTAATGTTGATCGAATGTTTGATAGTCAAGTCAAGTGAGAAGTCTTGAAGGGTTAAGGTTGACCTAGGCAAGGAAAAAGTCTAGCTAGGTCAAGTTTGATCGGATGATTGGTAAAAGAAAAATCAAAATAGATCAAGGTTAACCGAACGTTTGGTAGTGAAAGGCCAAGAAAGTCAAGAATGATCAAATGCTTAGTAAGGGAAAAGACCAGACATGTCAAGATTGATCAAATGTTTGGTTAAGGAAAAGTTCAAACAGGTCAAGGGTGACAAGATATTTGGCAATGAGAAGTCTTGGAAGAATAGACTCTAAGTGAAGAGGATCGAATGACCAAAAAAGATTTTAGTTGGCTGGATCTTTTGGTCGATGGGACCAGTATGGTCAGTCACTGAATAGCTAAGTTGGTAGAAAGATGCTAAGATTGTGCTAGATAAGCTTTAAAAAATTTGATGTGGCCAAGGAGAATCATCAGGAAGCTAGTGTTATAGAAGATAAGGTAAGAATAGATCTAGATAATGCAGGATCTACATAAGGTAAGAACATATCCGGATAAAATTGGACCCATATAAGGTATGAATAGATAACTAGATCCAGATAAGGTAAGAACATATCTAGCAAAGGTTGAACGGATCTAGTCAGCAAATGGATCTTGATGGGAAGCTGGCATAGAAGATGTTTGGTCGATCGAAACTATAGATCGATCGATCGAAAAATTGATCGATCGACGAGAAGGGACAAGTTGTGGATCAGTCGACTAGATAGACTTATTCGGTCGATCGGAAAAAGCCTATTAAAAACATATCAACTTCAAGACTCAGAGGACAAAAATTCTCATTCAATCCTCTTGCTTTATGCTCGAAAAATGTTGGATATTGGGGCCTTAAATGGACCAAAACGATTTAGAGGAAGGAAGTCATCAATTGTTGAAAGTCGTAATTGACTTCAAAATTGAAATCTACGATTCGCGTAGATAGATTTAGACTATTAATTTGCTCAAAACCGATTAAGGGTGAATGAGAAATTAATGTTTAAAGTCAGCCCAAAATAACATTTATTATTCATTAATAAAGTGCATGGGAGAATAGTCCCACAACGGAAATTCTCGATGTGTATTCTCTACTTATTAATGAAGATGTGTTAATGGAGTTAACACAAAAAAATAAAAGGACAGGTGACCCCTTAGCCCAGGGCGAGCAGGTGCTCGCACCTGTGAGCCCGCCACGCGCCACGTGCGCACGTGCGCACGTGCGCAATGGGCGCTTTGTAGGCGCACTTTGCACTTCGCCCCAAGGAACACATCCACTCACCCAAAGGACACTCAACCTCTTCTTACAGTATAAATAGAACCCTCCAGATGATGAAATACTCACTCAATCCTCTCTTCTCTTCCTCAAGCATTCATCTCATCTTGTGCATACAAGAGTCCAAGAAGTCTACTAAAAGGTTCGCTGGTCTCGGAAGTCGGAGTGCTACGATTCCGAGACGTTCGTCGTTGTATCTTGGGAACGAATTGCAACAATCCGTTAAGCACCGTAGCGGAGCAATATCGTTTATGGAGATAGTGTCGAACACTAGCATCGACGATCAGTTTGCATACTCCAGAAGCTACCCGGGGGTCAACAGTCGTAAACGATATTTCCTGCAAACTGATATGGCTACCAACGACATTCCGACGGCCGTTCCGACCATCGTTCCGACCGCCATTCCGACAACCATTCCGCACGGAGAAAAGCCAGAGAAATTCACCGGAACCGACTTCAAAAGATGGCAGCAGAAGATGTTGTTTTATCTAACAACGCTAAACCTTGTACGATTTTTGCACGAAGACACGCCAGTCGCTACGGAAGGTAGTAAGGCTGCTAGCGATGCGTGGTCTCATGGAGATTTTCTGTGCCGCAATTATATACTCAATGCCTTGGACAACACGTTATATAACGTATATTGTTCTCTAGAGACGGCAAAATCTTTGTGGGAATCCCTTGAGAAGAAATACAAGACCGAAAATGCTGGATTGAAGAAATTCATCGTCGGTCGGTTTCTGGATTTCAAGATGGTGGACTCAAAAAGCGTCTCATCTCAAGTCCAAGATATGCAATTAATACTGCATGATCTGGACGCCGAAGGCATGAAGCTGAACGAGACATTCGCAGTTGCTGCGGTAATTGAGAAGCTCCCTCCGTCATGGAAGGATTTCAAGAATTACCTAAAGCATAAGCAAAAGGAAATAGGGCTGCAAGACCTGATCCTGAGGCTACGAATAGAGGAGGATAATCGAAAGTTATCCGACTCCAGAGGAAATATCCAACCTGGTCGAGCCGAACGCCAAAAAGCCGAAGCAGTTCAAAAAGAAGGCTCAAGCAAAGAAGTTCAAAGGCTCCTGCTACAACTGTGGAAAGGCAGGACACCTATCCAAGGACTGCAGACGCCCAAAGAAGCCAACCAAGGGGCCAAAGGATGCTGCGAATCATGTCGCAACCTCTCTTGAGGACTTGGATCTCACTGCGGTTGTATTTGAAGCCAACTTGGTGGATACCAACCCGAAGCAGTGGTTCATTGATACTGGAGCAACTCGTCATATCTGTTCCGATAAGGCGATGTTCTCCAAGTATACTCCGATAAATGGCAGGAAGCTCTATATGGGTAATTCCACGACGTCGGCAATTGTTGGACTCGGAAAGGTTGTTCTGAAGATGACGTCCGGAAAGGAGCTAACACTCATTGATGTACTCCATGTTCCCGACATCAATAAGAACCTAGTTTCTGGAGCGGCATTGGTTAAGGACAGATTTAGGCTAGTGTTCCAGTTAGACAACTTTGTACTTACGAAGAATGGTGTCTTCGTAGGAAAGGGGTACCTAGAAAAGGGTCTATTCAAAATGGTTGTAATGCCTGTACTCCGAAATTTTGATGGTAATAAAATAAATGCTTCCAGCTATGTTGTTGAGTGTTTTAATTTATGGCATGATCGACTCGGACATGTGCATAATAATACTCTCAAACGTCTCGTCAAATTAAATTTATTACCAAACGTCAATGTTGACGGAACACACAAATGTGAAGTGTGCGTGGAAGCGAAAATGACGAAACTACCTTTTCATTCGGTGGAAAGGATAACAACTCCTCTAGACTTGATACATAGTGATCTATGTGACTTGAAATTTGTGCAAACTAGAGGAGGTAAAAAATATTTTATTACTTTTATCGATGACTGCACAAAGTTCTGTTATGTCTTTCTTTTAAGAAGTAAAGGCGAAGCCCTAGAGGCGTTCAGAACCTATAAAACAGAAGTTGAAAACCAACTTGACAAACGAATTAAAATAATTCGAAGCGATAGAGGTGGAGAATATGGTGCACCGTTTGATGAATTTTGTACAGAATCTGGCATTATCCATCAAACAACGGCGCCTTACTCACCTCAATCAAACGGTGTTGCCGAACGTAAAAATCGGACACTAAAAGGAATGATGAATGCCTTGTTGATAAATTCAGGCTTACCTCAAAACTTGTGGGGGGAAGCAATATTATCGGCAAATCACATTCTCAACAGAATCCCTCATAAGAAAAATGATAAAACTCCATATGAACTATGGAAAGGCCGCGAGCCATCGTACAAATACCTGAAAGTGTGGGGGTGCTTGGCAAAGGTCGAAGTACCTAAACCAAAGCAAGTAAAGATCGGACCTAAAACGTTCGATGCGATATTTGTCGGATATGCCCATAATAGTAGTGCATATCGTTTCCTAGTTCACAAATCAGACATTCCTGATATACATGTGGGAACAACCATAGAATCTCGAAATGCGATATTCTTTGAAAACGTATTCCCAAATAAAAAGGGAAACGTTGAAAGTGATAACAACGGAAGTTCAAACAAAAATGACGTTACCGAACTTAGCTATTATAAAAGGACTATTGACGATCAAAGTGAAGAGCCACGTCGTAGCAAACGGGCTAGAGTTGAGAAATCGTTCGGGCCAGATTTCATGACTTTCATGTCAGAAATGGAACCAAGAACATTAAGTGAAGCTCTCTCTAGACCCGATGCTCCAATGTGGAAAGAAGCTGTCAATAGTGAAATTGAGTCTATCATGAATAATCATACTTGGGAATTAGTAGACCTTCCTTCTGATAATAAACCATTAGGTTGTAAGTGGATACTAAAACGTAAGTATAAAGCTGATGGATCAATTGACAAGTATAAGGCCAAACTTGTAGCCAAGGGGTACAAGCAAGAGGAAGGCCTTAATTACTTCGATACATACTCACCGGTGACAAGGATTACATCCATACGAGTGCTAATAGCCATTGCAGCACTGTATGACCTTGAAATACATCAAATGGATGTTAAGACTGCGTTCTTAAATGGTGAGTTGGAAGAAGAAATTTATATGGAGCAACCCGAAGGGTTCATGGCTCCTGGAAATGAGAAAAAGGTGTGTCGACTTGTTAAGTCGTTGTACGGACTTAAGCAAGCGCCTAAACAATGACACGAAAAATTTGACAAAGTAATGCTGTCAAACGAATTCAGAATAAATGAATGTGACAAATGCATTTATGTCAAAAACACACCTGAAGGCTATGTAATTGTCTGTCTATACGTAGACGACATGCTAATAATGGGCAGTAATCATGATGTAATCATGACTACAAAGAAAATGTTGACCAGAAATTTTGATATGAAAGATATGGGTCAAGCAGATGTTATATTGGGAATTAAAATTCTCAGGACATCAGAAGGGATAGTTTTAACACAATCCCATTATGAGAATCTGTATTGAAAAAATTCAATGCGTACGATCTCTCTTCAGTGAAAACACCTATGGATCTAAGTCAACACTTAGCGAAAAACCATGGTGAGACCATATTGCAGTTGGAATATTCTCGGATAATAGGCAGTTTGATGTATCTCACAAACTGCACACGTCCGGATATTGCCTGTACGGTCAACAAACTGAGTCATTTTACGAGTAATCCAAACGACACTCATTGGAAAGCATTGATGCGAGTTCTCAGATATTTGAAATATACTATGAACTATGAATTACATTATGGAAAATATCCCGCTGTGTTGGAAGGATATTGTGATGCTAATTGGATATCAGATACAAAAGACTCCAAATCCACTAGTGGATATGTATTCATGATCGGTGGGGGAGCAGTATCTTGGAAATCCACTAAGCAGATTTGCATTGCTCGGTCAACTATGGAATCCGAGTTTATAGCACTAGACAAAGCAGCTGAGGAAGCTGAATGGCTGCGGAATTTCTTGGAAGATATTCCTAGCTGGGTGAAACCTATGTCTGTCGTACTAATCCACTGTGATAGTCAATCGGCGATTGGAAGGGCACAGAGTAATATGTATAATGGGAAGTCACGACATATACGTCGTAGACATTATACCATTAGGCAGTTGATCTCGAATGGAGTGATTGCAATCAACTATGTTAAGTCCAAAGATAATTTGGCAGATCCTCTAACGAAGGGGTTGAGTCGAGATCAAGTATACTGCTCATCAAGAGGAATGAGATTAAAAATCTACAACTAAAACGACTGTAGCGGTAACCCAACCTTGTTGACTGGAGATCCCAAGATCTTGGTTCAATGGGACAACGAAGTTACAGAAGTTGTGGTCCAGCACATTAGATAGTTTATCTCTATCCCAATCCTAGGATGAATTTGTGCTGTCCTACCTCATGTAGTGAGGTTAAGCTTATGCTTTTAGTGACTTCTATACCTGATAAGGTGGAGTATGGTATGATACTCTTGATAGAAGTGTCACCTATGTGAGTGTGAAGACAGGCCGCTTCAATGAAATACTCATGAATCTAAGATGGTATCCATGGCCGAAACGGAACCAACCATGAGAACCTAAAGTAGGTGAGATAGATCTCTGTGTGGGTGTTATTGTCTAAGTATACACCAACAGCTGAGCAGTTCAAGACATCACGTTCACTGCGCAGCCTAGTATACTCGATAGCATTTCACTACGGAAGGTTCAAAGCCACAAGCTACCTCTCCCGATGCAGTGACTTATCGATTGGACTCTTGTAAAATGTCAGCATGCATACACGCATTGCATTAATTTCCATTCATGTGGGGGATTGTTGGATATTGGGGCCTTAAATGGACCAAAACGATTTAGAGGAAGGAAGCCATCATTTGTTGAAAGTCGTAATTGACTTCAAAATTGAAATCTACGATTCGCGTAGATAGATTTAGACTATTAATTTGCTCAAAACCGATTAAGGGTGAATGAGAAATTAATGTTTAAAGTCAGCCCAAAATAACATTTATTATTCATTAATAAAGTGCATGGGAGAATAGTCCCACATCGGAAATTCTCGATGTGTATTCTCTACTTATTAATGAAGATGTGTTAATGGAGTTAACACAAAAAAATAAAAGGACAGGTGACCCCTTAGCCCAGGGTGAGCAGGTGCTCGCACCTGTGAGCCCGTCACCCGCCACGTGCGCACGTGCGCAATGGGCGCTTTGTAGGGGTGCTTTGTAGGCTCGTACCTCACGTGGCAGTACCTATACGGCATCCTCGTGGGCAAAGGGAGATGACTGGACAGTTGACTTAGGGAATGAATGGCTACCGTTGATCAAATAGGTATGATGGATCGCTTGTGATGCGATCTAGAGCGTTGGATCGCAAAGAGTAACGATCTGACGGCCTGGGATGAGACTTGATCTGAAGTATCGAATCAATGGATCAAGATCCGATGGCCGATGACAACGAGATCTGAGGGTCACAACTCCTCAGATCTGATGGATGAGATTGAAGTGGGCTTGGTGAAGGGTTACAACCCTTCAGAATAGATGATCTAGATCGATCCAGCCCAAGGAACACATCCACTCACCCAAAGGACACTCAACCTCTTCTTATAGTATAAATAGAACCCTCCAGATGATGGAATACTCACTCAATCCTCTCTTCTCTTCCTCAAGCATTCATCTCATCTTGTGCATACAAGAGTCCAAGAAGTCTACTAAAAGGTTCGCTGGTCTTGGAAGTCGGAGTGCTACGATTCCGAGACGTTCGTCGTTGTATCTTGGGAACGAATTGCAACAATCCGTTAAGCACCGTAGCGGAGCAATATCGTTTACGGAGATAGTGTCGAACACTAGCCTCGACGATCAGTTTGCATACTGCAGAAGCTACCCGGGGGTCAACAAAAAAGACTTTCAACATTTTACTTGTGTGATCTAGGAAGCATCAGGAGAAGTGTCGCACTTAGGACTTTCAGACTAGATTGACAAAACTTTGTTTGTATTATTTAATATTCGTTTAATTTGTAAGACGTTTCTCCGCATTCGTAATGTTTCTGAAAAGGAGAAAAAAATAGTGGACTCAGCTGAGTACACATGCCTTGGAGTAGCACCTTGGGGTGTGAACTAAGTAAATCTCTTTCTTGTCTTCTTTGTTTTTATTTTATCCGCTGTCTACTGATAGATAAGAAAGAAAATGACATGAAAGCAAATAAGAAAGCGTGAATGTTATTCACCCATCTCTAATGCATCTTTTTGGTCCTATAATTGGTATCACATTTTTCTGGTCCTACATTTGATATCAGAGCCAAACAGATTTTTCTCTGGACTAATCATTTAGGAGCAAACTAGAGGTAATTTTAAAATTTTATTATTTTCTTTGTCATTATTTTTTTTAAGATATAGAAAATGGAGCGTAAAGAAAAGCTCAGTTGAAACATCTACAAATCTCCACCATATGAGACAAACCCTCCACCATAGGAGACAAGCGAATTCAATTTATAGAGGTCGAAAATGAAAAGCTTCGTGCTAATGGATGACATGTTGGGTGACATAGAATAAGTCCTCTCAAGATTCGAAAACAAACACCAATGTAATAAAATTAATTTTAAGTATTTTACCTAATAAAATTGTTTATATATTAGAAAATTATAAGAATGCCCACGAGCTTTGGACTTAGCTAATCGAATTTCATGAGGATCCGTCAAAGCTAGAAGATCAAGTTGAACTCGAGTCCAAGTCCTCAACGATTAAGGGGGAGAATCATAGTCATGGTTTACAAGGTAAGTATTTTAATTTAAAGTTTAAATTACACTTAACATATTTTAAATACAGGGAAAGAAAATACTATAAAAATAGATGCCCTACTTTAAAGGGAAAGAGAATACTATAAAAATAGATGTCCTACTTTAAAGGGAAAGAGAATACTATAAAAATAGGTGCCCTACTTTAAAGAATCGACCTAAATGAAGGAAAGGAGGAACCAATGTCAGGTATCCGAAAAAGAAAGGAACATGTGGGGTGCTTCAAGTGAAACAAATCAGACACTACAAAAATTGATTCCCGAAGAAGAGATCCAAGGATCCAGGGATGTGTTCAAGATAAGTAATTTTAAAGTTTATAAAAATTTAATTTAATTGGTACTAGGTATTTAGCTTATGTCGATTAATCCTAGGGGTGACTGGTTCGGTCCCACAAAAATTTTTCAACAGTCACCAGAGTAAATCGGAAAGTGCTCATGGCGGACGACATATCAACCAAGTATTTTTAGGTCAATCATCAATTAAGAAAAATTTATCTGTTAATTCATCGAAGTTGGACTTGATCCTTAGATATCTAAAAAATTTAAAAAACGTCCTACCACTGTATAGTTACATCGAGGCTAAAATTTTTATTTTTGTATATGCTAGTAGAAACAAAGTAATTAATTATTATTATTCTAGTTTAGATGTTCTTGACAAATCAGATAATGATAACTGTAATAATTTAATTAATAATATAATATTGTTACTAAAAATCAATTAATTTAAATTTTATTATAAATCATAATAATAATTTAAGTAATTTACATAATTAGATAACTCATAACAATCAATTTAATCAAAACCTAAATTAAATAATATATTTAATCCAGACTATGATTGAGTTAATATAGACTAATAAGTTTATACAAATCTGGATTAGATCAATCAAAATCTCGGTCGATTCAACGAACACCTTGATTGGATCAATCAAAGTGATGATATGATTAATTTAAATCTTGATCAGACCAATTAAAGTGATGATATGCTAACCCCGAGCATGACTGATGTGCGTAGCTTATATATATTTTTAGGCATTCTTTGACACACATCTATTCGTATTTCATGAGTACAATTTATGTTTATTGCACCCTATTTCATTGTTATGTCATACTTTGATTCTATTTTATACGGAGATTTACTCTTTGCATGTTTTTATTGACAGGACGCAAATTAAAGTGAAAATGGAGCTAAGGTGTGCTTCAGAGTAATCCAAGAAGAACAAAGTCCGACCATGCCCCTTGGCACGACCATGTCCCCTCACCCGAGAATAAGAAGACCACGACTGTGCGCTTTCACCATAGGCTATTCCAAGGGTGGCCGTGTTAAATCACATGGCTGTGCCCTCTTCTAGAGCCGATTCAGGGTTCGGTCGTGCCAATTGGCACAGCCGTGCCTTTCCATCCAAGGTCATTCACACCACGGTCAACCGTCTAGCAGAGAACACAAGGGGGTCGTGCATTGGTGTAATCGACCTTTAGAGTTTTGATGTTTGACAATGTACCTAAGTCTGGTCAGTTTAACCAAGGGTTGATCCAAACATGACTTGATATTTGGAAGAGAGAAGTCTAGTCAGGACTAGATAACTAGTAAGAGGAAGTCCTAACCGAAGGATAGACATGTGAGAAGTCTACTGAGTGACTAGTGCTAACTGGAAGTTAGACAAGTGGAAGTCCTGGTGAGTGAAGCCAGACCCTAGTGAGTGAAGCTAGGTAGTGGAAGTTCTGGTGAGTGAAGCCAGACCTTAGTGAGTGAAGCTAGATAGTGGAAGTTCTAGTGAGTAAAACTGGGTCTTAGTGAGTAAAACTAGGTTGTGAAAGTCCTGATGAGTGAAGCCGGGTCCTAGCTAGTGAAGCTAAGTGGTGTAAGTCTTGGTGAGTGAAGCGAGACAATTGAAGTCTTAGTGAGTAAAGCTGGGCAACCATAGGGGGAGGTAATCTTAGGTAATGAGAAGTCTCGGAGGAGTAAACTCCAAGCATGCGTGATCGACGGGGGTCGACCGAACCAATGAATTATTAATAATGCTAATACTGTTTTTTCTTTACCGTTTTATATCTATTGTGCTAACTCAGTATTGCAGGTAAGTTTTAATAGATCAACTTGATCATATACTAAGAAAGGCTAGAGAAAATCCAAATAGGTCTAAAGGATTATATGTTTGGCAGGTTAGTGGAGGTAAGTTACTAGAGGAGAGTGACTCAGTGAGGTCGCGTTCCGATTGAAGGGACAGTAAGCGTCGATTTAATTTAGGTCTATTTTAAAAATCTAAATTGAGACCCTGGCTAGATCATGGTCTAAGTCATAATTTAATCATATCATTATTATGCTAACCTTGTTTTACATGTTAAATTATTTTATGTTGGACTAATACATTTTGCAGGGCAAAGGGAACACAAATTGTTGGAGCCCTAAGGTTATTTTGGTGTGATCAACAAGTTAAGTTAGGTCCTCCTAAAGTGTGCAGGAGCTTATGAGCACAGGTAGTCGAGTGGAAGACGCAGCTAGCATGAAGGACGGTAGTCCGAGGGACGAGGTGCTGCGGAAGAGTACACCGGCGGACGAGAAGGATGCGTGTGGTGGTTCCGAGGGACGAAAGCCGGAGCGGAAGATTGCTCGGGGAGCAAGAGATGCAGCTAGCGAGAAGGACGGCACGCGGTGCATCCGAGGGACGAAGACTGCGGATGAGTACGCCGGCGGACGAGAAGGAAACACGCGGTGATTTCGAGGGACGAGAAGCCGAGGAAGAAGCCCGCTGACCGGAACTTAGGTTCGGTGAGCCCTATTTCGGATAGCGAGATCACCCAATCAAGAGGATCCGGGCAGAGGACCGGGATGAAAGTCAACAGTCGACCTCCGGCGCCCGAAACCCTTCCGGCGCCGGGAGTCGGACTGACGGATCAAGCTGACTGATTCCGAACATTGAGGATAAATGTATCCTGTGGCGCCGAACCCTTCCAGCGCCCGACCAAGGCTATAAATATAGCCTTGGTCCGGAAGCTTTCAGAAATTTACATTCCAAACACTTGTGCGCTTCTGTTCTAGTTTAGCTTCTATCTTTTGTGCTTTCACTGCTGTAAGAGGCTTCTCCGCCTGAAGGAGATATTTTAGTGCACGTTCATTCCTTGGATTAACAACCTCCTTGGTTGTAACCAAGTCAAGTTGTGAGCCTCTTCTTTCTGCTTTTTATTTACTGCTAATTTAATTATTTTACAAGTGTTAGTTTGAAAAGTCGGGAAGGGTCTTTGTTTTAACAGGCTACTCAACCCCCCCCCTCCTTCTAGCCGGCCCAGCGGTTCTACAAGTGGTATCAGAGCCGAGGCGCTTTAGGAGGACTAACCGCCGAACGAAGCAACGAGATGGCCGGACCAAGCATCCACCCGCCTAAATACGAAGGAGATTTCGCCTCCTGGAAGAATCTGATGCAGGTATTTTTTTACTACAGACTTTGAATTAACCTTAACAATGGAATCTGGCTATGTAGCTCCAGAAGGTAAGGAAAAATGTCAATGGACAAAAAAGGAGCAGGCTGAATTCGTGGTGAACGGCAAAGCAGAATACCATCTGCTAAGCGTTCTTCCACCTCAAGAAGTCAACAGGATCGGGCGCTACGACTCGGCAAAGGAACTTTGGGAGAAGTTCCTCGAGCTGCACGAAGGTACGTCCGAAGCCAAGCTCGCTAGACGAGATCTGCTTCGCAATCAGCTCACCAGCCTACGACTTGGGAAGACGAGATAGTCGCACATCTACACTCCAGAATAAAAGAAATAATCACCGGACTCACGAATCTCGGAGAAAAGGTAAGTAACCGAGATTCGCTCAGGTACGCGTTAAATTCGTTTCCAAGAAATTCGAAATGGGCATCACTAGTAGATGCCTTTTACATTTCAAAAGATTTAGAAAAAATTTTATTAGAAGAATTTTTCTCGACTTTTGAAGTGCACGAATCAAGATGTGCAGGTACGAAGGAGCCCAAGAACAACGTTGCCCTCAAAGCCTCGAGAGATGAACCTGAGTCAGAACCTTCTCTCGACGACGAGGAAATGGTAATGATGGTAAGAAGATTTAAGAAACTTTGTAAATTCAGATCTACTAATCATCCGCAGGGGAAGAAGAAAAGGACAATCCGCTGCTACCATTGCGACGAAGAAGGGCACGTCAAGGACAATTGCCCCAAGCTGAAGAACAAGGACAAGCAGAAAGGTAAGAAGCCTATCCAAAAGTGAAAGACCCTAAAGGCGACGTGGGACGATACGTCGTCCGAATCGGAAGTCGAGGCATTCTCCGGACTCGCACTGATGGCGAGTCATCAAGACAACGACTGCGAGTCAAGCTCTTCCGAGATGAGCATCGAGAGCATCAATGAAGGGGGAGTTTCGTTAGAAGAAGGCAGCAGTTCAGGGGGAGACACGGACAACGAACTCGACAAGGTAAGTCAGGTACGTTCTCTTGCTCCCGATAAACTTTTTAAATTTGTTAAGTTATTAACTAAAGACTGCTGTAAATTAGAAAAAGAAATAAAAAATTTAAAAGTAATTCTAGCTAAGTCTTGTCCCTTAGAAGAATTAGATAAATTAAAACTAGCAAATGAAAAATTGAAACTTGAAAATGATGATTTGAAAATTCAAGTAGATAACTTGAAAAACTATGCATGTTCATCTAAAACCAATTTTAGAAGATTTAATAATTTAAATTGGTACTTTAAATATCACCTGGGATAAATTAAGAATATTTCAAGAAAATATGTCCCTAAAATTTTTTTGGTTAATCCAGTAGGCTGGAACCTATATTGCGTTCTGAAGTCATGCTTAAATTAATTTTAAAATTAAAATTAGCGCTTTAAGTGAGAAAATTAAACAATAAATTTCTCTATGAGGCTTTGTCTCAGGAAGTAGTTGTTGCTCCAATAACGAAGAAGGCCTAGTGCCTCGCCACGACCTGGAAGCCAAAATATTGAAATAAATGTTTAATTAACTTTCTGTCAAAGCATTAAAATTAGAATTACTTAATGCTTTCAAAATTTTTCAAACATTTTTTTTCAAAATATTTTTATGCTTAGAAAAATACTTTTACCTGAAATTCTTACTCATAAAACCTTAAGTTAGAATTTTTTTAAAATAATTTTTGTAAAGACTTAAATCTTTTTTCTCAAAAATAATTTTTGTTAACTTGGAAAATTTTTTTTCAAAAAATCATTTTTTCCTAAGTTAAATACTTTTTCTTGAAACTAGAAATCTCAACTTTAAGTACTTCAAAAAAATTTTTTTTCTATCCTTAGATTTTTTTTCTTTAAACCCCATTTTTTTTGTGATCAAAGGGGAGAAGGATTAGTAAGTCTAGGGGGAGGTAGACCAAAATATTAACTTATTTTATTTTTGCACTTAAATTACAAATTAAGTTAATTTACTTAATTTTATTTAATGTCTATTTTAACCCTAGCTTAACTTGGATTGATCACACCAAAAAGGGGGAGATTATTGGAACCCTAAGGTTATTTTGATGTGATCAACAAGTTAAGTTAGGTCCTGTGTGTTTCTAACCTTGTGTCTAAGTGTGCAGGAGCTTAGGAGCAAAGGTAGTCGAGTGGAAGACGCAGCTAACGTGAAGGACGGCAGTCCGAGGGACGAGGTGCTGCGGAAGAGTACACTGGCGGACGAGAAGGATGCGTGCGGTGGTTCCGAGGGACGAAAGCCGGAGCGGAAGATTGCTCGGGGAGCAAGAGACGCAGCTAACGAGAAGGATGGCACGCGGTGCGTCCGAGGGACGAAGACTGCGGATGAGTACGCCGGCGGACGAGTAGAAAACACGCAGCGATTCCGAGGGACGAGAAGCCGGAGGGAAGCCCACTCAAGAAGACCGGAACTTGGGTCCGGGTGAGCCCTATTCTGGATAGAAGAGATCACCCAATCAAGCGGATCCGGAGCAGAGGACCCGGCCGAAAGTCAACCAGAGTTGACTCAGCATCCGGGGCGCCCGGAACTGTCTGGGGCGCCCGGACCAGCCCGGGCCGCTCGGACCTGTAACGCCCGCCCCTCTGGTAGGGCGGGGTTACTGGAAACATACATGCATATTAATCTATTTCTAAGCAGAGGAAGTATTTATTTCTATATTCTTTTATGTTTTTAATTTACTTTTGTTTTTAAACACCAATAACTAATTATCTAAACATTTATAATCATATGAGCATGTTAATCATAATTTCATATTTAAATAGTCATGATATCAATTCCCAACATAAGCATGAATGAGTATTAAGTAATCATGCAAAACCTTAACATAAGATAGACATCGTTCATATCAAGCATAAAGTAACATAAGCAGGTCTTTTCCTTAGCCGAGCCACTACCACACACATCTCTTGCCCCTCCTGCTGCTCCCTTAGTTTATCCATCCTTTACCTTTATCTGCGGTACAAGGAAAGTAAGCTATAAGCACACGGGCTTAGTAAGATTCTTTCATATTCACAAAAACCTGTATCATAGCATAATCACATAAACATATAACATGGAGACATAATCATCTAAAACATCATATTATGTAAAAGAGTATCACAACATATCCTAGCATATCATTCTATATAAAAGCATCATGTCATATCATATCGTATCACAAAAGAGCATCATGTCATATCATATCATATCATAAAAGAACATCATGTCATATCATATCATATCATAAAAGAGCATCATGTTATATCATATCATATCATAACCTATCATATCATAAAGGTATATGCAAGATGTCTTTCAAAAACATACGTCATGTCATGTGCAAGATGTCTTTAAAAATAATATCATATAATACTTAAATATAATCTCAACATGAGGGCCCGGCTATGTACCACATAACATAAATGCGCGCAATCCCTAGGACGGGGTAGCTAATCCCGAACCTACTAGGGATACTAGGTCCGTACTACGTCCGTCGACCTAGGGGCGAACTAAGGAGCCCATCCCTTGGACACTAAGGTCCGGTACAAGCCACATAAAAAAAGTAAAGTAGCATGTCATATTTACTTATCATATCATGAAGAGTGCTCTTAGTCCACAAAAAAAGGGAAGCAACTCTTAGTCCTTTACTTATCATATCATAAAGAGTGCTCTTAGTCCCAACTAATAGGGAAGCAACTCTTAGGTCTTTACTTGTCATATCATAAAGCATGCATACTTGAACATCTAACCCATCATAAGAGTCATTATCATGCATGATTCATAAGCATACATAAATGAGCATATGACATATCATAGGGAAATATAATCATGCATGGAAATCATTAACTAGCATCTCCTAATTCATATCATAGCATGTGAGACACGTAGTAAATCATAATTGGATCTCTAACCCTAATTCCATGAAGTGGCCGAAACTTTCAAGGTATTGAATCTAAGTTACAAGTAACATAAAAGCATATGAACCCTAAACCAACTTCGTAACATTTACCATAAAGAACATCATGAGCATGCTTAGTTTAGTTTCTAAGCTTCCTAGGTCTTTAGTCTTGTTATGGCCGAAAGTTGCCAAGCCTAACCCTAGGTTACAAGTAACATAAAAGCATATGAATCCTAAACCAATTTCATATCATATACCATAAAGAACATCATGAGCATGTTTAGTTTAGTTTCTAAGCTTCCTAGGTCTTTGGTCTTGTTATGGCCGAAAGTTGCTAAGCCTAACCCTAGGTTACAAGTAACATAAAAGCATATGAACCCTAAACCAATTTCATATCATATACCATAAAGAACATCATGAACATGTTTAGTTTAGATTCTAAGTTTCCTTGGTCTTTGGTCTTGTTATGGCCGAAAGTTCAAGGAACATGAAACTAAGTTTAAGAAACATACAAGCATAAGAATATCAAGCTAACTTCATATCATCTCATAATTAAGGAAAACCATGAGCATATTAGATTTGGTTTCTTTTTTTTTTAAAAGCTTTCTTAGGCCTTTAATCTCATCATGGCCGAAACCTTCTAGGCCTAGGTCTAGACCACAAGCAACATAAATAAATACATGAGAATTTTAAACAAAGCTCATATCCTAAGCTACCTATCATAAGGAATATTGTGAGCATGTTTAGTTGGGTCTTAAGCTTTCCTAGGTCTTTTAATCTTATCATGGCTGAATGTTTAAGGAACATGAATATAAGTTCTAAGCAACATACAAGCATAAGAACATTAAACTAATCTTCTATCATAGGGTACATATCATAAGGAACATGGTGAGTATATTTGGTTTAGATCTTAAGCTTCCTTAAGATTTTATACTTTGGTGGCCGAAAGTTTCAAGAGGCAACCCTATATTTTTTTAGCAATCTAAACTCATGGAAGGACATATGAACTACTTGTACCACAGGTGAGGGGATACTTACATCCGCTTGCTTGGTTTTTCTTAAAAGAAGGTACCATTGTGAAGAGGAAGAAGAAAGCTTCTCCTTCTAGTTTTCCCTTTTGCTTCTCTTGCTTGTAGGGAGTAGATCTTGATGATCCTTCTTGTGAATTAGTTTACTTAGGGAGAAAACTTAGCTTGGATTCGAAAATGGGAGAGGAAAGAGCTCTAGGTTTCGGTGGAGAAGGAAGAAGGAGGAAGAAGAAGGAGGAAGAAGTAGCCAAACTTTCTTTCTCTTCTCTTTTCTCATTCCTATTTATTCTCAATGAGGAAAAAGGAAAGAATGTTCCAATTCATCCTCTTAACTCTTCTATTCTCTCACCCTCTTCATTCCCACGAAAATAGAAAGAAGAAGAAGAAAAATGCAACTTGCCTTTTGTCTTTTACTTGCTTCTTCTCTTAACCAAGAGGAAGAGGAGGAAAGCTACTTGACATTCTCTTGCTCCCTTACTTAATCATACTCTTACCTTTAACTATAATTTCCATTCTTTGTTAATCATATATCATTCATGACTCTAGTGGTTATCATACCCATTTAGCTTTATCTATTGTGAGGGGTTCATGGTTCAAGCCTTAACTCCCCTTTCTTTTTATTTCTTTTTTTGGTTCTATTTCCATTTCCCCTTTTTTTTCTAAAAGAGATTACCCATATGTATAGCTTAAATATTTCGTGGGTGTTACAGTTGTTGGAGTGTATACTGAAAGCCTAAGCTTTGTAAACATTCATTATGAATAAAGAATCACATTTGGTCTAATTATCTACATTTGTTTGTAGTTGTTCATTTAATTTATATTGTAGATAACATAGTATGTGGTGTCACATACAGAAGATGATGTTATCAGTACCTTATAAATTATAAACAGTAGCTCACGACCAGAATGGAAAGGAACAAACCATTAGAAGGTCGTAGTGTAATTAGGTATTAGTTTATCTTGACTATATAATTACACTAGTACACTCAGAGTGTATTGAGTAGGACTATTTGAGGTCGTTTCTTTTATACTGACTTTATAAAGGAACAAAGACCTCAGTTATTATGGAAGTGTGTGCTCTTAATCCTAATATAATAACAAGCACATATGTTTGATATTTATTTCTTTAATTTATCAATGGGTGAGATTTAGTTCGATGAATCAATAAACCCGATAAGTTGGGAAATGGTATCACTTATAGTGTGTGTTGTTGATTATAGAAGGAAACTGTGTCCTAGAGATACTAGGTTGATAATGTCCCCAAGAGGAGCTCATAAGGATTGTCATGTTAAACCCTGCAGGTGGACTTACATGGCGATAAGGTTGAGTGGTACTACTCTTGGACTTAGACATTAATTAAATGAGTTGTCGATAACTCACTTAATCAGTGGACATTCGATATCTTAAACACAGAGACTAACACACTCATAATAAGAAGGAGCCCAAAATGTAATTTGGGATTGGTGCGGTAGTTCAATGATAGTTCTCTAGTGGAATGAATTATCATTGATAAAATTAAGTTGTGTGTTCGGGGCGAACACGGGATGCTTTAGACCAAAACCAATTCCTCCTCTCGGTCCCTATCGTAGCCTCTTATTTATAGAGTTCTATACCCACCTATACCCACCTTCTATACCCACTAATGGGGCTGGCCAAGCTAGCTTGGGAACAAGCTAGGGCCAGCTCATGGGTGGCCGCCCTAGCTTGAACCCAAGCTAGTAGGGCGCCAAATAAAATTAAAAAGAAATTTAATTTTAATTTTATTATTATGTGGAAGATATATTTTAAAGATAATTAAAATTAAAATATCTCTTGTAAAAGATCAAAGATTAAAGAAAGAGATTAGATCTCTTTCCTTATTTGTAGATTGGAGAGATGTTTTATTTTTTCTTTAAAAATTATTCACATGTTGATAAAATTAAAATTATATAAATTTCCTTTTATCAACCATGAAGAGATTTTAAAGAGAAATTTTATTTTTTTAAATTTCCGAAAATAAATTAGGAAGTTTTAATTGTTGATTAAAACTTGTCCTCTTTTGTTTTCCAATGATGTGGCCGGCCATCTCAAGTTAATTGGGAAATTTTGTTTTATTTTTCTCAATTAATTCATGTCAAGAAAAATTAAGGAAATTTTATTGTAATTAAATTTCCTAATTTGCCTAGGCCAAGGAATATAAAAGAAGGGGTGAGGGTGCCTTCAAGAGACACAACATCTATTATTCCTCTACCTCTCTTGTTCCTTGGTGTGGCCGGCCATCCTCTCCCTCTCTTCCTCTTGTGGTGGCCGAACCTCTCTCCCTTCCTTGGAGCTCTTGTGGTGGCCGGATACTACTTGGAGAAGAAGAAGAAGAAGGAGAGAAAGCTAGTATCTCTTGGAGCTTGGTTAGTATTTTGGTTTTTCTCCTTGGTGAAGCTTTTCTTTTGTGGCCGAACCTTGCTTGGGGGAGAAGAAGGTGGTTGGTGATTTCTCATCTCGGTAGATCGTTGCCCACACAACGTCCGAGGTTAGAAGAGGAATACGGTAGAAGATCAAGAGGTTTTTCTACAAGGTATAACTAGTAATTTCTATTTCCGCATCATGCTAGTTATTTATGGAAATAATACCAAATACAAGAGGCTTACGTTCTAGAATTTCGAATATGTTTTTTCGAAGTTGTGTTCTTTTGTTTTTTCTTTTCCTTGTGATTTGATTGTTCTCTTTGGTTAACCTAAAGTTATTTTAGGAAATTAAATATTAGCTTTCTATTAAAGGTTTTGTCTAGTCGGTGGTGGTTGCTCCCATATCCAAGAAGGCCATGTGCCTCGCCACGTCAGTACTGGGAACCTTTTATGGAAATTAATATTTAATGGAATTAATAACTTAAGGAGACTTGGGTCGAACGTGTTAAGTTTCGCAGGAGATCCAAGTCAAAACCTAAAAGAACAAATAGATTAAGTTTTGGATCAAACGTGTTAAGTTCCGCAGGCGATCCAAAATTTAATTTAAAAGAACACATGGTAGCTAGGAAAAGGTTCAGACCTTTGTACAAAATTTTTGTACAGTGGAACCTATAGGTTTTCCGAGTAGCAACCAACAATTGGTATCGGAGCTAGGTTTGCCTCTGTGTATTTAGTATTTAGTTTAATTATGCATGTCATACATAATTTAGGCGGGATAATAGTAGGATGTGCTAACTTGGACGCAGGATCCAACTATTATGACTTTTAGTTATTATGTGTGTGATTGGACCTGGACATGTCAAGGGCATTTAATGTGTGTGCATGATTGTATTAAAATACAGCAGGAGTTGATTTAGTTTTATTAGGATTTTATTTTGATCTAGATACGTACATTCCTTTTATGGAATATATGATCAAAATGTAAAATTTTATTTATGTCATGGATCGAATCTTGCAAAGCGTGGAACCTTCTAAGGACCAGAGGCGCAGCGGAACTAGGAGCAAGATGGATGGCGGTGGCCAAATATGGCAGCAGCTTGGGATGACAACACACGGAGGACAATTAGAGATAAAAGCCATAATAGTTGAAAATTAAATTTTCTATTTATTGCTTTTATATTGTCTGTGTGTGCATGTTAGTTACAAGTTTAAGTAGGCTAGCATAGTTAAAATTCCTCATTTATAAATAACTAAGTGGGAGAGGAATTTTAAATAAATCCCATGGTCTCCATTACTGGTTTGTAAGTGATGCAAACAAGCTTGCGCGTTGGCTCGAGTGCCTTCCTCCATATCGGATGAGCTTGTTTGCGAATCACTAGAACAAACTTCTATTTTGGATGACTATAGGAAGTTAATTAAGAGCGTGTGATCTTCCCAACGAAGGGGTATAATCTTATTAATGGACTTAGTGTCAAGTAATGGTATACACTTGACACATCTAATAGTATCATCCCCAACGGAGTCAGCTATTATCTCAGTGACCAAATGATACCAACTATTATTTTATTTGTCAAAAGTTAGGTTGACAAGATAATAAAATTAATGGGTTAAACCTCCTTTACAAATGTTGAATTTGTATACGTCCACACTAACGTGGCATACAAAATTCACGGTGTTATGAGGGTGTTAATTTAAAATAGTATTGTTTGAGGAATCAATATTATTCTAAATTTAGAGTTCGACCAAAAGTTATTTGTGATTCTTAGGATGTCTTTCAACCCATTGTCCATCATACTTCAAGAATAGACTTACTGGACCAAACTACATAGATTGGAAAAGAAACCCGGACATTGTTCTTACTGCTGAAAGCTATAAATATGTCTTGTTGAGCAGTGCCTGATGCACCCATGGTGAATCTACTCAAGAGGAGATTGAATATCATAGGAAATGGGTAAAAGCGGATGAGATGGCGCGGTGTTACATTTTGGCTTCAATGTCAAATGTATTGCAATATCGGCATCAAGATTTACCAACTGCTTATGATATAATGATCAAGGAACTCTTTAGTCATCAGGATAGGGCTTCTAGGCAAGAAGCCATGAGAAAGATAATGACGCACCATGCAAGAGGGTACTCCTGTAAGGGATCATATCCTAAAGATGATGGCTTATCCGAACGAGATACAGATCCTTGGAGGAGAAATTGATGGGAAACCCAGATCGATATGATCCTCCAAACGCTACCTAGAAGTTTTGAGCGGTCGCCTCAACTATAATATGAATAAGAGGGTTTATTCATTAGCGGAACTACTGACATAACAGCAGAAGGATTATTTCGTCACAATGCTCAAATTCACTATGCCGAAAATGGTTCTACTTCTAAACCGAAGGAAAGAAGAAGAAGAAACAAGTCGGTTCAAGAAGAAAGTGAATAAATCCAGTACGTGATTTAAAGTCGAATGAAGAGCAAGTGCTTCATCTGTAATAGGCAGGACATTGGAAGGCGGATCGTCCTCGTAGGAACCAAAACAAAGGTATGTCTCATACTCTAGTTGTTGAAACATGTTTAGCGGTGTTATCTACAAGACCTGGTGTGTAGATACGGGAGCCACTGATCATGTCTGATTCCTTGCAGGGGTTCCAGAAACCCGACGACTATCTGAAGGAGAAATTACCGTCTACATGGGCAATGCTACTAAGGTGGCAACTGGGAGACGTCTACTTATCTTTTAGTAGAAATAGGAATTTGGTTTTAAGAAATTGTCTTTATGTACCCAGTTTTAGAAAGAATTTAATTTCAGTTTCTAAACTGCTTTTAGATGGATATTCAGTTTCTTTTAGTAACGATGTAGTTATTAAAAGAAATAAAGTGATTATCTGCTCGTGCATTAGTTGGCAATTTGTATACTTTAAATCCAATTTCTTCCACAAAGCAAAACATGGAAATTTATAACTCATCTTCTAATTCTAATAAGAGAAAAGAACCTTCAAATATGAACCATCTTTGGCATCTAAGGCTTGGTCATATTAACTTAAGTAGGATCAGAGGCTTATAGCCGATGGACTTTTTGTTCATTAGAGTTGGAAAATTTTCCAACTTGTGAATCTCGCTTGAAAGGTAAAATGACCAAGACGCTCAAGGCCAAGGGGTATAGAGCCAAAGAAGTGTTAGAGTTGGTTCACTGATTTGTGTGGTCCTATGTCCGTCCGTGCAAGAGGAGGTTTTGAATATTTTGTCTCTTTCATGGACGATTATTCAAGATATGGATACATTTACCTAATGCGCAAGTCCGAGTGCTTTGATAGGTTCAAAGAATACAAGGTGATGTGGAAAAATGACTAGGTAAAAGTATCAAGACACTACTACGATCGTGGTGGCGAATACCTCTTAGGAGAGTTTAGGAATTACTTATCGAAGGCCGGGATTCAATCCCAATTGTTCGCACTGGAACACCCCAACAGAATGGTGTAGCGAACGAAGGAATAGGACTCTTATGGAGATGGTTAGATCAATGATGAGTTATTCAGAATTACCAAATTTTGGGGATATGCTCTGGAAACAGCAGTGACATTCCGAACTTAGTACCTTCTAAATCAGTTTCTTCTACTCCCATAGAATTGTGGAATGGGCGAACCCAGCCTAAGACATATTCGGATTTGGGGTAGTCCACACATGTGCTGAAACCAAGATAGAATCTCGTCTGAAGTTCGCATGTTTGTAGGATATCTCAAAGGAACGAAGGTGGTTTATTTTATAGTCCTAAACCGAAGGTCATTGTTAGCACCAATGCCCGTTTTAGAAGAAGACTATATAATGGATCACAAGCACGAGCAAAGTTGTTTTAAAAGAACTTAGAGAGGACATGTCTACTTCACAGGACAAGATGAAGTACCACAAGAGACCGCAACACGTGTCACACATGATACACAACCACGGACAGTGCCTCGTCGTAGTGGGAGGGTTGGCACTGAAAGATTCATGTTTTGGGAGAGTCTTCGAACTTGTCCCGTGTAAACATGAACCCGATCCACGAACATACGAAGAAGCACTCCAAGATATAGATGCAAGATCTTGGCAAAAGGCAATGAATTCAAATAGAGTCTATGTACTCTAATAAAGTCGGGAGCTTAGAACCACGATGATGTAAAAGCTGTTGGATGCAAGTGGATCTACAAAGGAAAAGAGGGATGGCGAAGGTAGAAACCTTCAAAGCTAGGCTTGTTGCAAAAGGGTACACTCAAAAGAGGGAATCGATTATGAGGAGACCTTTTCACCGTAGCCATGCTTAAGTCTATCCGGATACTCTTATCCATTCATATGGATTATGAGATTTGGCAAATGGATGTCAAGACTTTCCTTAATGGAAGTCTTGAAGAGAACATCCATATAGCAAACAGAAGGGTTCATTGAAAAGGCAAAGAGCATCTAGTGTGCAAGCTCAATCGGTCCATTTATGGACTGAAGCAAGCTTCAAGGTCTTGGAACATCCGGTTTAATGAAGTAATCCAGTCATATGGATTTATTCAAAGTCCGGATGAGTCTTGTGTATATAAGAAGTGTAACGGAAACGTGATGGTATTTCTTGTACTATACGTAGATGATATTTTGTTAATTGGCAACAATGTCAAGGTATTATCAGACGTAAGGGTATGGTTGTCCAAACAATTTGATATGAAGGACTTAGGAGAATGTGCACACATTCTTGGGATCAAAGTTATAAGGGATCGTAAGAAAAGAATGTTGTGTCTATTCCAAGCTTCATATATAGATACAATCCTTGCTCGTTTTAGCATGCAGGATTCCAAGAAAGGTTTCTTACCTTTTAGACATGGAGTAGCTTTATCTAAAGAGATGTCTCCAAAGACATCAAAAGAGATAGAGGACATGAAAGCAGTTCCTTATGCTGGAGGAAGCCTAATGTATGCAATGTTATGTACGAGACCGGATATCTGCTTTGCCGTGGGCATGGTAGCAGAAATCGGAGTAACCCTGGACAAGGACATTGGAATGCGGTAAAGCATATATTAAAGTACCGAGAAGGACTAGAGATTATATGCTAGTTTACCAGGCAGATGATGCTCCCCATGGGTTACAGGATTGATTTCCAATCGAATAGGGATAACATAAGTCTACATCGGGCTATGTGTTTACTTTAGGAGGTGGAGCCATTTTATGGAGGAGTGTTAAGCAGAAATGCGTTTCGGACTCAACCATGGAAGCTGAGTATGTAGCAGCCTCTGAGGCAGCTAAAGAAGCAGTATGGCTCATGAACTTTCTAATGGACTTAGATGTGATTCCTGGTTTGCCCAAAATCATCACAATTTATTGTGATAACAGCGGTGCAGTTGCAAATTCAAGGAACCACGAGCCCATAAGGCAAGTAAACATATAGAGCGCAAGTACCACCGAATACGAGATATCGTGAAGCGAGGAGAAGTTGTCATCGCCAAGATTGCATCAGCGGATAACCTGGCACTAAGGCCCTTCCGCAAAAGCTTTCGATCGGCATGTGGAGGGAATGAGAATCGATGTATGGTAGAAGATATGGCAGCTTAGTCATTAGTATAAGTGGGAGATTGTTGAGGTATATCGAAAGCCTAAGCTTTGTAAACATTCATTATGAATAAAGAATCACATTTGGTCAAATTGTCTACATTTGTTTGTAGTTGTTCATTTAATTTATATTGTAGATAACATAGTATGTGGTGTCACATGAAGAAGATGATGTTATCAGTACCTTATAAATTATAAACAGTATCTCACGACCAAAATGGAAAGGAACAAACCATTAGAAGGTCGTAGTGTAATTAGGTATTAGTTTATCTTGACTATATAATTACACTAGTACACTCAGAGTGTATTGAGTAGGACCATTTGAGGTCGTTTCTTTTATACTGACTTTATAAAGGAACAAAGACCTCAGTTATTATGGAAGTGTGTGCTCTTAATCCTAATATAATAACAAGCACATATGTTTGATATTTATTTCTTTAATTTATCAATGGGTGAGATTTAGTTCGATGAATCAATAAACCCGATAAGTTGGGAAATGGTATCACTTATAGTGTGTGTTGTTGATTATAGAAGGAAACTGTGTCCTAGAGATACTAGGTTGATAATGTCCCCAAGAGGAGCTCATAAGGATTGTCATGTTAAACCCTGCAGGTGGACTTAGTCCGACATGACGATAAGGTTGAGTGGTACTACTCTTGGACTTAGACATTAATTAAATGAGTTATCGGTAACTCACTTAATCAGTGGACATTCGATATCTTAAACACAGGGAGACTAACACACTCATAATAAGAAGGAGCCCAAAAAATGTAATTTGGGATTGGTGCGGTAGTTCAATGATAGTTCTCTAGTGGAATGAATTATCATTGATAAAATTAAGTTGTGTGTTCGGGGCGAACACGGGATGCTTAATTTTATCGGGAGACCAAAACTAATTCCTCCTCTCGGTCCCTATCGTAGCCTCTTATTTATAGAGTTCTATACCCACCTATACCCACCTTCTATACCCACCCAATGGGGGCCGGCCAAGCTAGCTTGGGAACAAGCTAGGGCCGGCCTAGGTATAAAATTGGGTGGCCGGCCCTAGCTTGAACCCAAGCTAGTAGGGCCGGCCAAATAAAATTAAAAAGAAATTTAATTTTAATTTTTATTATTATGTGGAAGATATATTTTAAAGATAATTAAAATTAAAATATCTCTCTTGTAAAAGATCTACAAAAGATTAAAGAAAGAGATTAGATCTCTTTCCTTATTTGTAGATTGGAGAGATGTTTTATTTTTTCTTTAAAAATTATTCACATGTTGATAAAATTAAAATTATAGAAATTTCCTTTTATCAACCATGAAGAGATTTTAAAGAGAAATTTTATTTTTTAAAATTTCCGGAAACAAATTAGGAAGTTTTAATTGTTGATTAAACCTTGTCCTCTTTTGTTTTCCAATGATGTGGCCGGCCATCTCAAGTTAATTGGGAAATTTTGTTTTATTTTTCTCAATTAATTCATGTCAAGAAAAATTAAGGAAATTTTATTGTAATTAAATTTCCTAATTTGCCTAGGCCAAGGAATATAAAAGAAGGGGTGAGGGTGCCTTCAAGAGACACAACATCTATTATTCCTCTCCCTCTCTTGTTCCTTGGTGTGGCCGGCCATCCTCTCCCTCTCTTCCTCTTGTGGTGGCCGAACCTCTCTTTCCCTTGGAGCTCTTGTGGTGGCCGGATACTACTTGGAGAAGAAGAAGAAGAAGGAGAGAAAGCTAGTATCTCTTGGAGCTTGGTTAGTATTTTGGTTTTTCTCCTTGGTGAAGCTTTTCTTTTGTGGCCGAACCTTGCTTGGGGGAGAAGAAGGTGGTTGGTGATTTCTCATCTCGGTAGATCGTTGCCCACACAACGTCCGAGGTTAGAAGAGGAATACGGTAGAAGATCAAGAGGTTTTTCTACAAGGTATAACTAGTAATTTCTATTTCCGCATCATGCTAGTTATTTATGGAAATAATACCAAATACAAGAGGCTTACGTTCTAGAATTTCGAATATGTTTTTTCGAAGTTGTGTTCTTTTGTTTTTTCTTTTCCTTGTGATTTGATTGTTCTCTTTGGTTAACCTAAAGTTATTTTAGGAAATTAAATATTAGCTTTCTATTAAAGGTTTTGTCTAGTCGGTGGTGGTTGCTCCCATATCCAAGAAGGCCATGTGCCTCGCCACGTCAGTACTGGGAACCTTTTATGGAAATTAATATTTAATGGAATTAATAACTTAAGGAGACTTGGGTCGAACGTGTTAAGTTCCGCAGGAGATCCAAGTCAAAAACCTAAAAGAACAAATAGATTAAGTTTTGGATCAAACGTGTTAAGTTCCGCAGGCGATCCAAAATTTAATTTAAAAGAACACATGGTAGCTAGGAAAAGGTTCAGACCTTTGTACAAAATTTTTGTACAGTGGAACCTATAGGTTTTCCGAGTAGCAACCAACAACAGTACCCCATACCTAATAGAAAGTTCGTCCTCGAACTTAAAATAGCTCCGGGTACTTCCGTTTCATATCGTCTTCACGTTCCCAAGTGGCTTCTTCGAACCGTTGATTTTGCCACAGGACCTTTACTAAGGGTACCTCTTTGTTCCTTAGTCTTTTGATATCTTGGTCTAATATCTGAACTGGTCGGCTCTCATAACTTAGGTCCTCTTGCACTTGTACTATCTGTGGTTCGATTACTTGGTCCGTGCTCGGAATATATTTCTTTAGCATCGAAACGTGGAATACATTGTGGATAGCTGACATCTCCTGAGGTAGCGCTATCTCGTAAGCTACCTTGCCAACTCTTTTCAGAACTTGATATGGTCCCACATAGCGCGGGCTTAGCTTTCCCTTCTTCCCAAACCTCATCACTCCTTTCATAGGAGCTACTTTGTGGAATACTGAATCTCTGACACTGAATTCTAATGGCCTTCGTCGCTTATCTGTATAATTCTTCTGTCGACTCTGAGCAGTTTCTATTTTTTGGCGGATGCTCTGTATAGCACGGGTGGTGTTGTCAATAAACTCTGTTTGATATCCCATCTCTTTCTTTTCACCGCCTTCGTACCAACATATAGGGGATCTACATTTCCTCCCGTACAAAGCCTCGTAGGGCGCCATTCCAATAGTAGCTTGGTAACTATTGTTGTAGGCGAATTCCGCTAAGCATAGATATCGGCACCAGCTCCCCTTGAAGTCTAAGGCACAAGCTCGTAACATGTCTTCTAGTACTTGGTTCACCCTTTCTGTTTGTCCGTCGGTTTGAGGGTGGAAGGCAGTACTGAACAATAGCTTTGTGCCAAGAGCCTTCTGAACACATTCCCAAAAATATGAAATAAAGCGACCATCTCTGTCAGAAATGATGGTCTTAGGAATTCCATGTAATCTAATAATTTCCTTGACATATAATTGAGTCAGTTGCTCAATCGAATATGTCATCTTGATTGCTAGGAAATGGGTGGATTTTGTTAATCTGTCTACGATTACCCATATAGCGTTATAGCCGTTTGTTATTTTAGGTAATCCTGAAATAAAGTCCATAGAGATATCTTCCCATTTCCATTCTGGAATTTGGATTGGCTGCAGTAATCCTCCAGGTCTCTGGTGTTCTGCTTTAACCCTCTGGCAGGTCAGACAGATACTGACATACTGACTCACGTCTCTTTTCATACCGGACCACCAGAATTTCTTTTTCAGGTCTTGGTACATTTTGGTGGATCCAGGATGCATCACATAGGGTGTTGCGTGGGCTTCTTCCAGTATCTTCTTTCGCAACTCTGGGTCGTCAGGAATACATAAGCGATCCTTGAGGTATAATATTCCACTGTCAGCGATACAGAATCCATCATTCTTTCCCTCTAATACTTCTTGCTTGATCCTCTAGATGCTTGGGTCACGGGTTTGCTTCCCTAATATATTATCGAACAACGTCGGTACTATAGTCAGGGTAGAGAGTTGTCCGGACACATTTTCAGCCCCGTAGCACCAAATTTCCCTTGGTTTCCCAATAAATTCGAATATCGGTTCAGCTTCAAGTCGGAAGACCACTTTTCTTTTACGGCACTCGATCGAAGCACCGTACTTGCTCAGGAAATCCATGCCCAATATACTATCATAATCCTGCATGTCAAGCACTATCAGATCACAGTAGAGTTCTCTGCCTGCGATTCTGATGGGCGCGGCTCGCAACATATGAGTAGATGACATTACTTCTCCCGAACGCAGGGTCGTTAAGAATTTGCCATTTAAGGCTTGTGGTGACATCTCTAACTTCTTCATGAAGGGTGTAGAGACAAACGAGTGTGTCGCCCTAGTATCAAATAACACGTTAGCATACTGATTGAAAATAGGTAGTTGACCTGTGACAACTGTAGAAGTACTCGCCACATCCTCTTTGGTGAGAGAGAAAACCTTGGCATTCGTCGTATCTGGCGGGGCTTCCAATCTCCCTTGGCTAATCGGAGTCCCTTCTATAGCAGCTTGCATTTGGTGTAGCTGTGAGGGGGTACTTCTGTTCTGGTTATACTGCTGGGATGGTGCCTGGAACTGGATAGGGCAGTCCCTGGCCATATGTCCTTCCCGTCCGCAACTGTAACACTTTTTTGTACCCTTGTGATATACCTCGGAATGCTGCTTCCCACAAGTGGTACACTGAGGGTACTTAGGTTGCTTATTCGTTGGACCTCCTTTAGTATTGTTCCATTGCTTTCTCTTTCCATTAGGGTTTACTTTCCAGTTTGCTCTGGTACCTTGAGGTTCCTGTCCTTCTGTCTGTACTTGATTCTTATTCTCGTTCATCGCCTTCTGATAGTGTTCGGTGATCAGGGCACTGCTGACCAGCTCTTCTGTAGTATGCGGTCTGTTAATTCCGCAGGCCACATTCAAAGCTATCTCGGGTCGGAGCATCTTCAGCATCAGTCTGACCCTTTCTCTTTCCGTGCTGACCAACTCTGGGTGCGAGACGGTTGAAGCGCTTCACTGCTTCGTTAACTGATAAGTCACCTTGCCGGAACTCGGTGAACTCGTCGTAATGTCGGTTTGTTACCCGCATATGGAAAAACTCCTCGAAGAACTCTGCTTTGAAGTCCACCCAGTTCATCTGATTAACTTGTCTCTTGATCTTAACCCTTTCCCACCACATTCTTGCGTCCCCAGAAAAGCAAAATGACACGCACTTGATCTTTTCTGGTACAGGCCAGTCCAGTAGTTCCACTATACTTTCCACCGTCTTGAACCAGGCTTGGGCGTCCCATGGCTCACAAGTACCCGAGAAATTCTCCGGCTTCAACCTTAGCCACTGTATTAAGTAAGTCTCCTATCGGACCACTGGGGCAGGGGCTACCGGTGGTACTGGTGCAGCTATAGGTATGACGGGCAATGTATTCTGATTTGCTGGTGGGGTGACAGGGTTTCCTTGCTGATTCATCAAAGCAGTGATTACTTGTTGTTGTTCCGTGATCTGACGCTGGAGGTCGGTGACTACATGTGTCAGATCCAGTGGAATCACTGTCTCTTCGGTCCTGTTACCACGTCTTCTAGCCATATCTATTTTCGTAAATGACAATAAGGCTAGCATAAGTCCATGGTCATTCCTACTTATATCCGTGCATATTAAAACATCTCTTATCATACATAAAGGCAATTCATATCAGTTATACTTATGTTTATGCACACTAAAAGCATTTCTTATCATGCATAAAGAAATAGAGTAAGTACAGAGATTCTTACTTGGAGCGGCAGGATGGAGGCTTGATGTGTGTGTAGCGGGAAGACTAACCTGGCTCTGATACCAACTTGTAACGCCCACCCCTCTGGTAGAGCGGGGTTACTGGAAACATACATGCATATTAATATATTTCTAAGCAGCAGAAGTATTTATTTCTATATTCTTTTATGTTTTTAATTTACTTTTCTTTTTAAACACCAATAACTAATTATCTAAACATTTATAATCATATGAGCATGTTAAACATAATTTTATATTTAAAAAGTCATGATATCAATTTCCAACATAAGCATGAATGAGTATTAAGTAATCATGCAAAACCTCAACATAAGATAGGCATCGTTCATATCAAGCATAAAGTAACATAAGCAGGTCTTTTCCTTAGTCGAGCCACCACCACACACATCTCTTACCCCTCCTGCTGCTCCCTTAGTTTATCCATCCTTTATCTTTATCTGCGGTACAAGGAAAGTAAGCTATAAGCACACGGGCTTAGTAAGATCCTTTCCTACTCACAAAAATCATGTATCATAGCATAATCACATAAACATATAGCATGGAGACATAATCATCTAAAATATCATATTATGTAAAAGAGTATCACAATATATCCTAGCATATCATTCTATATAAAAGCATTATGTCATATCATATCGTATCACAAAAGAGCATCATGTCATATCATATCATATCATAAAAGAGCATCATGTCATATCATATCATATCATAAAAGAGCATCATGTCATATCATAAAAAAGCATCATGTCATATCATATCATATCATAACCTATCATATCATAAAGGTATATGCAAGATGTTTTTCAAAAACATGCGTCATGTTATGTGCAAGATGTCTTTAAAAATAATATCATATAATACTTAAATATAATCTCAACATGAGGGCCCGGCTATGTACCACATAACACAAATGCGCGCAATCCCTAGGACGGGGTAGCTAATCCCGAACCTACTAGGGATACTAGGTCCATACTACGTCCGTTGACCTAGGGGCGAACTAAGGAGCCCATCTCTTGGACACTAAGGTCCGGTACAAGCCACATAAAAAAGTAAAGTAGCATGTCATATTTACTTATCATATCATGAAGAGTACTCTTAGTCCCAACAAAAAGGGAAGCAACTCTTAGGCCTTTACTTGTCATATCATAAAGAGTGCTCTTAGTCCCAACTAATAGGGAAGCAACTCTTAGACCTTTACTTGTCATAGCATAAAGCATACATACTTGAGTATCTAACCCATCATAAGAGATATTATCATGCATGATTCATAAGCATACATAAATGAGCATATGACATATCATAGGGAAACATAATCATGCATGGAAATCATTAACTAGCATCTCCTAATTCATATCATAGCATGTGAGACACGTAGTAAATCATAATTGGGTCTCTAACCCTAATTCCATGAAGTGACCGAAACTCACAAGGTATTGAATCTAGGTTACAAGTAACATAAAAGCATATGAACCCTAAACCAACTTCCTAACATTTATCATAAAGAACATCATGAGCATGTTTAGTTTAGGTTCTAAGCTTCCTAGGTCTTTTAATCCCCTTATGGCCGAAACTTGCCAAGCATGAATCTAGGTTACAAGTAGCATAAAAGCATGTGAACCCTAAACCAAATTCATATCATATACTATAAGGAATATCATGAGCATATTTAGTTTAGGTTCTAAGCTTCCTAGGTCTTTGGTCTTGTTATGGCCGAAACTTGCCAAGCCTAACCCTAGGTTACAAGTAACATAAAAGCATGTGAACCCTAAACCAATTTCATATCATATACCATAAAGAACATCATGAGCATGTTTAGTTTAGGTTCTAAGCTTCCTAGGTCTTTGGTCTTGTTATGGCCGAAACTTGCCAAGCCCAACCTTAGGTTTCAAGTAACATAAAAGCATATGAACCCTAAACCAATTTCATATCATATACCATAAAGAACATCATGAGCATGCTTAGTTTAGTTTCTAAGCTTCCTAGGTCTTTAGTCTTGTTATGGCCGAAAGTTGCCAAGCCTAACCCTAGGTTACAAGTAACATAAAAGCATATGAATCCTAAACCAATTTCATATCATATACCATAAAGAACATCATGAGCATGTTTAGTTTAGTTTCTAAGCTTCCTAGGTCTTTGGTCTTGTTATGGCCGAAAGTTGCCAAGCCTAACCCTAGGTTACAAGTAACATAAAAGCATATGAACCCTAAACCAATTTCATATCATATACCATAAAGAACATCATGAACATGTTTAGTTTAGGTTCTAAGCTTCCTAGGTCTTTGGTCTTGTTATGGCCGAAAGTTCAAGGAACATGAAACTAAGTTTAAGCAACATACAAGCATAAGAATATCAGGTTAACTTCATATCATCTCATAAGGAAAACCATGAGCATATTAGATTTGATTTCTTTTTTTTTAAAAGCTTTCTTAGGCCTTTAATCTCATCATGGCCGAAACCTTCTAGGCCTAGGTCTAGACCACAAGCAACATAAATAAATACATGAGAATTTTAAACAAAGCTCATATCCTAAGCTACCTATCATAAGGAACATTGTGAGCATGTTTAGTTAGGTCTTAATCTTTCCTAGGTCTTTTAATCTTATCATGGCTGAATGTTTAAGGAACATGAATATAAGTTCTAAGCAACATACAAGTATAAGAACATTAAACTAATATTCTATCATAGGGTACATATCATAAGGAACATGGTGAGCATATTTAGTTTAGATCTTATGCTTCCTTAAGATTTTATACTTTGGTGGCCGAAAGTTTCAAGAGGCAACCCTATATTTTTTTAGCAATCTAGACTCATGGAAGGACACATGAACTACTTGTACCACAGGTGAGGGGATACTTACATCCTCTTGCTTGGTTTTTCTTAAAAGAAGGTACCCTTGTGAAGAGGAAGAAGAAAGCTTCTCCTTCTAGTTTTCCCTTTTGCTTCTCTTGCTTGTAGGGAGTAGATCTTGAGGACTCCTTCTTGTGAATTAGTTTCCTTAGGGAGAAAACTTAGCTTGGATTCAAAAATGGGAGAGGAAAGAGCTCTAGGTCTTGGTGGAGGAGGAAGAACGAGAAAGAAGGAGGAGGAAGAAGAAGGAGGAAGAAGTAGCCAAACTTTCTTTCTCTTCTCTTCTCTCATTCCTATTTATTCTCAATGAGGAAAAAGGAAAGAATGTCCCAATTCATCCTCTTAACTCTTCTATTCTCTCACCCTCTTCATTCTCACGAAAATAGAAAGAAGAAGAAGTAAAAGACAACTTGCCTTTTGTCTTTTGCTTGCTTCTTCTCTTAACCAAGAGGAAGAGGAGGAAAGCTACTTGTCATTCTCTTGCTCCCTTACTTAATCATACTCTTACCTTTAACTATAATTTCCATTCTTTGCTAATCATATATCATTCATGACTCTAGTGGTTATTATACCCATTTAGCTTTATCTATTATGAGGGGTTCATGGTTCAAGCCTTAACTCCCATTTCTTTTTATTTCTTTTTTTGGTTCTATTTCCATTTCCCTTTTTTTTTTTCTAAAAGAGATTACCCATATGTATAGCTTAAATATTTCGTGGGTGTTACAGGACCAGCCTGGGCGCCCGGACCAGTCCGGGGCGCCCGGACAATCCCGAGGCGCCTGGACAAACCCGGGGCGTCCGGACATGTCCGGGGCGCTCGGAACCCTTCCGACCGCCCGGGAGTCAGTTTTTGACCGGATCGAGCTTTGACTCGATCTGAACGTTGGGGGATAAAATTTATCCCCCCAAGGGCGCCCGGAACCCTTCCAGGTGCCCCGACCAAGGCTATAAATATAGCCTTGGTCCAGAAGCTTTGGATTAACTCAGAAATTTACATTCCAAACACTTGTGCGCTTCTGTTCTAGTTTAACTTCTGTCTTTTGCCGCCTGAAGAAGATATTTTAGTGCACGTTCATTCCTTGGATTAACAACCTCCTTGGTTGTAACCAAGTCAAGTTGTGAGCCTCTTCTTTCTGCTTTTTATTTACTGCTAATTTAATTATTTTACAAGTGTTAGTTTGAAAAGTCGGGAAGGGTCTTTATTTTTACAGGCTATTCAACCCCCCTTCTAGCCGGCCCAACGGTCCTACATAAATAACCTCCAGTGAACAGTACCCGAGGCGCCTTCCAGGCGACGGAAGGTGCCTTGAGTACTATTCATAGAAGATGCCTTCAAATGCTTAGAAGGTGCATTCGGTCGGATAAGACAGAGATACGGTCGATGATAAGGAGCCACTTTTTAAGGGATTGAGCTTGGCATTGAAGGCGCTCTCAATGTTATGGAAGGTCGCCTTCCATCCCTTATAAAAGAAGCATTCGACCAAGGCTTCTTCATCATCAATTCTACAAGCTTTTACATGTCCATTTGACGTTTTGACTGCTCCAGCTTCCTGCTGCTGCCCTGCTACGATTCTGCTATGCTCGACTGTCGTTGAGAAGCCATCCAACATTGAGTGTGATCCGGTCATCTTCGAAAGTGTTGGGTAACGAGTTTCACTACTGCACTTATTTATTACAAAAGGAAAAGTGTAGCGTGTTATACTTTTTCCTATTCTTTTTTACTTAATCCCCTCTTCTGGCAGTTTCAGAAGAGGTTATTAGTGGATTATCCGTCAATGGGTCAGTAGAACCTGGGTCTTAGAGTAGGAGTCGCTGAAGGCTCTGATAAAATCGACCTAATTTTTGTTTTCTTATTTAATTTTTCGCTGCGTACTTATTTTTTAAAACTGAAAAGAATTTTTTTTTAAAACCACATGATTCACCCCTCTTACGTTCGTCTCGATCCAACAACTGATATCAGAGTTAAGTTTGCTCTGAATTGGTACAACCACTAATCAAGCAAGGAGGTTTTTTTCTTTGTTTTTGGTTTTGGGTTTTTTTATATCTGAATTGGTACGATTACCCCTTCAGATAAATTTTCCTTTGCCACAGTTTCTGCTCAAAGTTGGTACAACACCACTCGAGATATTTTTTTCCCTTTTTCTCCCACACTATTAATCCTAAGACAAAGTCTTGGAAATTATTTCTTACCTATATTTGTCTTGCAAAATCTTACATCAATGGCTCAAGGCGAAGGGTGAAGTGTTCATGAACCTCTACCATATGAAACTAATTACTTTAAAATATGGAAGCATTAGATAGAGTGCTTCATCATGATGGGTGACTTCGACTGTGGAATATCATTGAAAAGATCCACCCAAAATTCAGAAGCAAACCAAAAGGTAATAAACTTTATTTTAAAATTATTGCATAATAAAATTATGTGCAGGATCGGAGAATTCAAATATTCCTACGACTTTTGGACCTGGCTGAACGAATTTCATGAGGATATGTCTCAACTAGAAGATCAAGTCGAACTTAAGCTCGGATATGAGCCTGAATCCCCAGTCATCCTAAGAATTAGACTTAGGAGAATCAAATCAAACCAGCTTCATGACATTAATGGCAAAATGAGGAGATAGAAGTATTTAAATCAGAGTCAAAACAAAAGTCAAAATCCAAATCTGAGACGACAGTGGACAAGGAGGAGAATCCTAACTAGGATTCAAAAGGTATATTTATAAATTCAAAATTCAAAGATCATATAATATGTTTTAAATGTAGTGAAAGAGGACATTACAAAAGTAAGTGCCTGTATATAAGATTTGAACCACACAACCGGAGATATAGGAGAAGTCGACACCAAAAGTTCAAGAAGGGAGGAGCACATTCAATGTTTCAAGTGCAGACAAATGGATCACTACAAACATCAATAATCAAAAAGAAGACCTAAAGATCCAAGAGGAGCAAATGTTAGTAAGTTTACAATATATAAAATCCATATTTTTTTCTAAACATGTTAGTAATTTGGATAATCACTACTGCTAAGTTTAGATTCTCCCTAGAAATTAGATATGCATGCTCACTTAAACAAATCAATTAATTTAACTAATCAAGCTAATTCAAAATCATTTATTAGTCTTTTAAAGTTTAAAAATTTATGTTCAAATTTTAGAAAATTAAAAAAAATAAAATAAGCTTTTAAAAGATAAACTTGATAAAGTAGAAAAAATTATTGATAATTTTATCAACATATAAAATTTAGATTCGGGTTACAAGTCTAAATCAAATTTAAAATTTAAACTACACAAATCTAAAACCTAAATCCATAGTTCAATAATTCAGGGGGAGATTCTAAATTAGTTTGCACCTCCAATACAATAATTTACTCAACTGGGTAATTAGGACTAAGTTAAATAGGGATAAAAATTTAACTTGATAAACAGTAGTAGAGAAGTTTTGAATGATAGTAAGTTAGGGAAGCTCTGCTTATGCATGTTTAGGAATATATGACTTTGACCTAATGCATTTGGTTCAGTGGAACTAACTAAAACTATCCCTTATTAATACAATTTAGTTAAACTAAAGTTTTGTACTAAGTTCAAAATTTAGAAAATTTAAAAGGCATGGTTACTCTAATGATGTTCAGGTGACTCATTACAGCTTAGACGTTTATCCAAAAAATATTTGCTTGTTGAACATAGAGATAAGCTTGAACCTAATACAAGTTAAGCCAAACTTTAAAATTCAAATTTAACTCATCTTATAAAATTATAGAACTCTCTGATTAAAAATATAGATCGGGTGAAATGAGTAAAAATTAAATTAAATTAAAATTAAATTAAATTTTAAACTTAAAAATATAATTGAATTAAACGTAAAGTTAATTAACGTATTATTTAAATATTTAAGAAACTTTTAAACTTATTTTTAAAATTTTTAAAAATTATCTTAAAAGTCCAACAAACTGTTTTAAAAATCTTTAAAGAATTATCCTTAAAACATTATTTAAAAAATCTTTAAAAAAAAATATTCTAAAATTAATTTTAAAAATCCTTAAAAAATTGTTTTAAAAATTATTAAAAAATATTGTTGTAAAATTCTTTAAAAATTATTTGAAATTGTTTTAAAACTCTTTAAAAAATATTTTAAAAAATTTTAGAAATAATTATAAAAATCTTTAAAAAATTATTTTAAAAAATCTTTAAAATTATTTTAAAATTCTAAAATCTTTACAATTTATTCTTAAAAATTATTTTAAAAGTACTTTAAAAATCTTAATTTTTTAAAAAAATAATTTTTTAAAAAAAATATTAGTTAAATTAATTAATTTAAACCTAAATTTTAATTAAACAAACAATTAAATCAACTGAATTTTAATTAACTTAAAACTTAAATTTAAACTAAAATTTAAAACTTAAACTCAAATTAAAACTAAAATTTAAAATTAAAACTTAAACTTAAAATAAAACTTAAAACTTAAACTTAACTTAAAACTAAAACTAAAACTTAAAATAAAAACAATCTTAAACTTAATTTAAATATAACTCGAGATGAATCTGAACTTTTATTTCAAAATTCAAAATAATCAAATATAATTAATGAATGATTCAAGAACTTTGCTTAATCAAACTTAACTTATGATTAATTTTAGATGGTTTAAGTTAGAATTTTTAATCTAAAATAAATTAAAAATCAAATTATGTCTACCTTAGACAATACATGTTATGCATCTCTCTAAACATATAAGATTACTATATTTGAAAATCTAGAATTGTTGATATGCTAGGGAAAGAAAATTAAGTCATGACTACAATTACTTATATAGGTTTCAAAAGTATACACAATTTAAAATAATTGTTGACCAACTCTTGGTGTCTAGATCTTTTAATGTCAACAATAAATTTGTAGACCCCCAGGCACATAGGTGGTTAATAAGGGTTTTTTAAGAAAGTGTCAGATTAAGGGGGAAACTTATTTGAAAGATAAATTTAATCACTTACTTTGAAAAATATTTTAAAAATTTATCTTTAAATTTTTGATAAAATAGTTTCAAAATAATTTTTTCAAAACCCTTGTGATTTTTTTTTGAAACCCACTTTGAAAATTCTTTAACAAAAATGTCCGGAAAATACTTTTGTAAAACTTATGAAATTATTTTGAAATAGCTTTTTAAAAATATTCTGAAAATAGCTTAGATATTCTTTTGATTTGGATCAACCCCCAAGATATATAGGAAGTTTTCCTTATAGTTAAGAAGGACTCTTAAGAGCGTGTCAAGTTGTGGGAGAGTCCTAATTAAAAGATTAATATAATTTTCAAAACTTTTTCAAAAGTAGTTTTGCCAATCTTTGAAACCATATTTGCAAACTCATTGAAAATCTTGCAAAATATTTTAAAAAATCATCTTGCCAAAAATTTAAAATAATTTTTTAAAATTATTTCATAAAAGATGGTAGAAAATTATTTAAAAATGCATAAGTTTTCAAAAAAAAATTTTAAAAAAATCTTTTTTCAGCACTTAAAAGATTTTTTATTTTTTAAAGAAATTTAAGTACTTAATTTTTTTTAAAAGAACTTTAATAGTTTTTTTTTTGAAAAGAATCTCAAATACTCTAAATGATTTCACAAATTAATACATGTCTTATTTATGTCTTTCCCAAGTTATTGTTGGTGCACAACCTGATAGAAAAGTGACTTTAAATTTATGTCTTTTTATATATGTCGAAGGGATATAGTGATCTTAAGTTAGAAAAGTTAAGAATACTTCTATGTGAGAAGTGTACTGAGTGACTAGTCTTAACTAAAATTTAGGAGAAGCCCTGGTGAGTGAAACCTAGCCCTAATAAGTTGAGCTAGTGGTGGAAGTCCTGGTGAGTGAAGCCAGATAATAGAAGTCCTAGTGAGTAAAGCTGGGCAACCCTAGGGAGAAGTAATCTTAGGTAATGAGAAGTCTTGGATGAGTAAACTCCAAGCATGTATGACTGGCTGGTTTTCGGTCGACCTTATGTGGTCGACTGGACTAGCGAATTATTAATAATGCTAACATTGTTTTTCTTTATCATTTTATTTCTATTGTGTTAACTCAGTATTGCAAGTAAGTTTTAGTAGATATGCTTGATCAAATACTAAGCAAGATCAGAGAAAGTCCAAACAGGTATGAAGGACTAGATGTTTGGCAAGTAAGTGGACGTGAGTCACTAGAGGAGAGCAACATGTCCCGATTGAAGGAACAATAGGCGTTGGTCCAATTTAGATCCATTTCAAAATTTTAAATTGAGACCCTGACGAGATCCTGGTCTGGAGGACAGGGTCTAAGTTATAATTTTATTATATCATTATTGTGCTAATCTTGTTTTGTAGGTTAAATAGTTATATGTTGGACTAACACATTTTACAGGGCAAGGGAGCACAAATGACCTCGGGTGAACAGTACCTAAGGTACCTTCTAGGCGACGGAAGGTGCCTTGTGTATTGTTCATGGAAGGTGCCTTCAAGTACTTAGAAGGAGCCTTCGGTCGGATAAGACAGAGACATCATCAACGATAAGTAACACTTTTTAAGGGATTGAGCTTGGCATTGAAGGTGCCTTCAATACTATGGAAGGTGTCTTCCATCCCTTATAAAAGAGGCATTTGACCTAGACATTTTCATCATCAATTCTACAAGCTTCTACGTGTTTGTTTGTCATTCCGACTATTCCGACTTTCTGTTGTTGCCCTACTACGACTCTACTATTCCTGACTGCGGTTGAGAAGCCGTCCAACACTGAGTGCAATCTAGTCATCTTCGAAAGTGTTGGGTAATGAGCTTCAGTACTATACTTAATTATTACTAAAGGAAAAGTGCAGCGTGTTATACTTTTCCTATCTTTTTGTACTTGACCCCCTCTTCCAGTAGTTCCAGAAGAGGTTATTAGTGGATTACCTGTTGATAGATCCGCGAGACTTGGGTCTTGGAGTAGAAGTCACCGAAGACTCCGAACCAAATAAAATCAATCGAGTTTTTATTTTCATATTTAATTTTTCGCTGCATACTTATTTTTTAAAGCTAAAAAGAAAAAGTATTTAAAACCATGTGATTCACCCCTCCCTCCTCTCACTGTGTGTTGATCCAACACTGTGTGGCGTGGAGTCGGGGTCATGTCATGATGAAACAGGGATGTGTTGAATCTAGGCAGACTATAGACTAATTTTGAAACGATAATAACTTTGTACTAGATTAGAGTTACGGGCTATTCTAGATACTAAATTGTAGCTAATATCAAGGTCTACAACTTTTATTTAGAGTTCAACATAAGATAACACAGTCTAGCTATGTTAAAAGGCACGGTCGTGACTCCCATCTACTGTCGCATCACAACCTCCACCCAGACCGCATAATATATTTTGAACAACCATAACTTTTGGCTTGGTTGGATCTAGAGCTCGATCCAAATATAAGAATTTAGATAATTTCAAGGGATACAACTTTTGTTCAGGGTGAAATATGAGAAAATCATGTTTAATGGGTGAATAATCCATTTTGACAGAGCCCTATAGATCGGGTAGATTCGGATAGTTTGGAGGTATAAAAGGGTCAAGAAACTTATTCTTTGACTTATCTTGGATTTAGGATTTTGTCCCTCTCCTTGAGAGAAGAGTTTTCCCCATAGGAGAAAACCCTAGAGCTCTTCTTCATGATTTGTCCACCTCCGGAGCAAGGGAATGTCTCTAAAAATATCAGGCTTCAAGAATAAACACTCTCCTTTCTCTATTTCCATATATTAAGTAGTTTGTTACTTTCATTATTTTTTGGTTGTATTATCTTGTAATGGAATAGATCTTTCCTTTTCTAGGATGTAGGGAGTAGTTTTGATATTTTGATTGATGTATGAATTATGTATGTATCATTTCCTTATTCAATAAAGTGTTTATGCCATACTCTATGTGTGTTGTACCTTCTATGTGTGTTGATGAAATATGTGAATGGTGTAAACATATAGATGTTTATTGATTGTTCACCCTATTGAGAGAATACTCTAGATTGTATGACCGGGGGTCCTAGTGATAAGGATGTTCCTTTAATTGGACATCTAGAGTATCGCCTTGAAAGGGAGGATAATTCTCCATAAGAAAACATCTAATTAGATTTAATGGGTTATCCCTAATTCTATGTTACTAAGTGTCTTGTGTAATCTAGCGATTGTATGATCAGGAGGCTATAGTGACAAGGGTATCCCTTTAACTGGACTTGCTAGGTTACCTCTTCTACTTAGTGGCATCATATACCAATAGGAGTAACATTCTAACATGACCATCGAGGGGTAGTATCGGTATTTAGTAAACTTTCTACATGTTCATAAGGATAGAGGTAAGGATATGAACAATGTATAGAGACATTAACTAGCATCATAGTAAAATTGAACTTCTAGAATCATTTTCCCCAACTAACTCTCTCTATTTGTTCACTTACACTCACAGTCTCCCTCTCGCTTCTCTCTTTCCTTCTCTCTCTTCTCTCAATCTCTCAATCTCTCTCTCGAGTGTTCATGAACTACCTTTTGATTGTCTAGATAATTCACTATGTAAAGTTAACTAGTATTTAATCACTAATCCTTGTGGGATTGATATTTTATTACTAATGATATAATCGTACACTTGCGGTATCATACTAAGTTTTTGGAGCCATTGCTAGGGGCTATTATGATTAATATTAGTTGATTAGCATATGAGTTACTCTAAACTTGTTAATAAGTTTTTCATTTACTTGTTTGTTTTCATTTTTACACCTTTCTTTCTTGCAATTTAAATTCTATATTTTCTTTCTTGCTTTTCGTTATGCATTTTATTCCTTGTCTTTAATTTTTTTTTTTAATTTTTTTCTCATAATTTTTTTAGATATCATGAGCACTAACATATTAAACAAGCTTTTAAGAGAATTTTTTATACCCATGAGTGAAAGAGTAAGATCTTTCATTGATAAAAATTATGATTTAGATGATAATCAATTTGAGTACCTTTGTTAAATGTGTGGTAGTACGTTTTATCCATCTGCTATTTGTCACTTCTTCCAAAAAGCTGCTAACACTCCTACGAAACTTCAGAATCTATTCGAACCTAAACATCAAGACATATATGATTAAGTTCCTAATATTTCTAGCTATGACTAGGGAGATCATCAAACTCAAAACTTGCAACCACAACACACTTCTAAGGAGGATGAGCAGTTATTACCACAGTAGTATATCCTTGACCCACCTCAGTACTACAATCAAGATTGAATGGATTATCAAATATTGATTATAGAAGCATGCAAGGTGTTGATCAATCTTTTCAACCATCTCAGAGTTTGTTAGAATTTCAGGATGATTTAACACTAGATGGACTACATCAATCTCAACACATTGAGCTGATTTTCTGAGAAGAATCCCAAAACGTAGAAACTCTTGCTCTCAGTCAAATGAAGACCATAACACATGATTCTGAAGAGCTAATGGTGCAATGGGGAATTTGGTTTCTATAGACATTATAACAAATTAATGAAGATTTTTCTGATGAGGATGATCAATTTGAAATTTTTTATGAAATTGTCGATCATTTAGTTGATAATATTGATGTTATTGGTCTCTTCACCAATTATGATGATGATGTGGTGGATAAAAGTGTAGGGACATGTACTATAGAAGAAATATCTCAAGAATTACCTCCTTTGACCACACAACCAATTGACACTATGAAATTTGTAAGAATGAAATTGGTTGATGATAAATGTGTAGGGTTTTGTGCAGTGGAAGCAAATCCTCAAGACTCACCACCTTCAACGACACCTCCACTTGAGCCAGAGCTAGAGCCACTATAAGACCACGAGGAAGTCACATCACATCCATGTGTTTTAAACTTTCAGTACCTCTCAGTAATGCAATATTAGTATTTTTGGTTATCTTTTAGAAAATTTCATAGTACCCGTAATAGATTTTGTTGGATGTGATTCAATTTTTAATACATACTTAGCTCATCTTAATATGCTTATGGTACTATCTTATATAGCATGCTTGTGGGATGCATATTTTTTCTTTGGGTGTGCAGATTTCACTTGGGCAAAAAATTAGAAGTTCAATCTGAACTATCTTCGACCACTTACAAGAACATTCAATAAGACAAAGATGGAGAGAGTGATACTTCACTTTATAGCTCCTATGATGAAAACTCTCTCCGTAATAAGATCCGTTGGTAAGGAGGTGTTGAAATATCCTACCTCTCCAAGAGCGAAATTTAGATGAATCTAATGGGATGATTGAGCTAATGACATAAAACAAGCGCTTCTTGGAAGACAACCCAAGTTCTTTCTAGTTTCTATTTAAGTTTTTTTTATTTCTTTTTAGTTTCTTAACCTAAACTCTACTTAATTTCTCTTGTCCAATTTCTTTTTGTAGGTTTCAAAGTTATGGAGTAATGTAAATATCAGAAGTTTTTTCTCTGTCTGAAGTTTTTTCAGAAGAAAATTTAGTGTATTGCCCATTGAAAACGTCTTAAGGGGGCGTGAGCTTTGGAATAGTAGTCGTTAGGCTGCGAACCAAGGAACCGATCATGTATATATATTTGTTTTTTTTTTAATTTTATTTTTCTTCCACTATGCACTCGACTTTGGATAAGCCGGCCAATCCTACAACTAGGGCTTCTTATCTCCCTAAGAGTTTACCTATTGGCCTTTTACCCGCCAAGAATTCATTCCTTAGGATTTTGTAGCTATTAGGAGTCACTTGCCCACAATTTCCATCTGTCAAGAGTCCCACCACAGGGACTTTGATCTCCTAAGACCTCTTGAATAAGAACTTTCGGTTTAAACCCTCGTAAGACCAAGCTCAAGATCGAGCTTCACCATTGACTACAACCTGAACTCTCTACAAGTCAACTAAGCAATCCCTACCTAGTTTACCCACATCAATATTGACCAAAAGAGTAAACCACATATTACAAATTCACATTTAATCTCTCGTAATACATAAATAGCTTCTAGATCGTCAACCACCGTATGATCCTTGATGATGTTGCCTAGAGTTTTCTCAGAGCGATACGATGATTGAGACATGGAGTATTGTCACATGAGATTTTGAGATCAAAACTCAATACCTCCGAGTATGTCATCCCTTATGCCTTGACTACTTGTACTAATTTATCTTTTCTATGTTGGCCTAGGAACATATTCGCGGGAGCACTTGGGGCGAGTGAATTATCTTTTTGCCACATGATGATGTGTCCTAGAGCCCTGGGGGAGGGCTAAGTTATCTAGCGTGAGACAGAGTTGTTACCATAAGACAAGGGTTCAAATCGCGACAAAGCTAAAGTCTTCCCCGTACTGATCAACTATAGTTTCCCGATTTACTTCCTCATATATGATCTTGGGGTTGACCATGTGAGACCGCTAGAATAACGAATTTCATCTTTTACCATCGTTGATGATGTTGCCTAGAGATTCTTGCCTCTATGTATTCACATCTCTTGGCTAAAGACTCCTTGCCCCTAGATCTTTAACTATTAACCTAAAGACTCCTTATCTAAGTCTTCAACCATGTCCGCCTAACTCGACCACATCGAGTCATGAGCTCTCTGACCTCCAAGCTTATTCTATTGAATCCTTGTACACTGGATGCACATATCAATAATATAGACAAATCTAACTTAAAGACTTTTCAACACATCAAATAAAATATCAAAACAACTTGAATATAATTCACTAAACCACGTGGGAGCATCATTGTATCAAGATGGATGACTTCATGGGCTTCAAAGAATATAAACCTTAAAACTTAACAAAGCATGATAAACCATAAAACTCCCAAAGTAAAATCTAAAAGTTGAAACCCTAAAACATTTTTCACTAACCTTGGTAGACCTTGTGGTGTCAATGTGTGTTCTTGAAGATTGCTTGGATTAAATGCGTTGAGAGCCTAAAAGAATCACGAAAGGTGGTAATTGGAACGACAAGGTCGAAGAATCATAAGAACAACAGGAAGTGAAGTGTGAGTGATTTTCGAGAATAGAAATTAATAATGAGGTTAAGCAATTGGTTAAGGCTAGAAGAGAGCGAGTCGAGTTTGTTTGGCCAAATACGTGAGTGGTTCAGGTAGATTTAGAGGGCATATAAGGCTTTTCACAATCAAGTGCAGCATCTCTAGGAAAATAAATAAAGTGTGGGGCTTTTAGTGAGAAAAATAGAAATGTAAGAGCATGATTTAAGAATTTTTTTGTTCGAGCAATCTTAATGGTTCATACGATTATGTATTTTGATATTTGGATAAAGGGTTTAAATTAGGTTCATCGTTATATTTGATATATGTATGTAAGTGTGTAAGTTTGTAGGATACACATATGACTCAGTTTGATGACTTTGGGTCGGTGAAGGATGGAGAATCTGAGGGACTATGGATAAGGCAGCAAGGACAAAGGCCGAGGGAAGCGACTTCGAGGCATACGTGAAGGATGACATTGGGGACGAGCCATGAGCTTGAATGCATCCGAGGGACGAGAGCCAAAGGAAGTAGGCTTGAAGGCAAGAGGTCAAGGCTGCAACGAAGAAGAGTCAAGTGAGTCGTAAGGGTGAGGGTCCGAGTGTTGAGAGACTGTACTGGGGGTACCAGTCGACTGATGGAAATGACAGTCGATTGGTACAGTCATCTGGGCAGTCGACTGGGAGCAAACAGAATGTTTCTGTTCACTCAGCCAGTGTGGAGCAATCGACTGGTATCGAGCCATTGGATTATAATGGTCGAATCTCCACAGAGGGCAATCGACTGACATTTTCACCAGTCGACTGGTAGACAGAGTTTTCCAACTAGTGGCCTACATAACCAAAGTTTTGGAGTTTGGTTATGGTTGATGAAATTAGTGGTGGTTAACCCTAATTAGTAGTCAACTAGTGCCCTAGCAATCTGTTTGCTCTTGGTTGAGTTGTGGCGAGGTTTCTCCACCGACAAGGAGGATTGTGCTAGCCGGAGTTTCCAGGGATTAATCCACCGACGGATTGAGAGATTGTCCACCTTACAGACAGCCATGGAGTAGAAGCAAGTTATCTTCGAACCACATAAACGAGTTTGTTAGCGGTTTGCATTTCTTTCTTACTCTTTAGCTTGTTTATTTTGTATTATTCCGCTACACAACCTAACAAGTGTAGGAAGCTATTGATTTGGGGGCACCGACTATTTAACCCCCCTTCTAGCAAGCCATACAAGATCCCAAACAAGTGGTATCAGAGTGAGGACGCTCTCCATTGGACTAACCGCCAAGGAAGCAAAAGTCTAGAGGGGGCAAACGGAAGTTAGCCATGCTCAACATCCAAGGAGGAGAAGGAAGATGAGGTATCATCTACATTCTCAAGGATTGAAGAAGAATCCAAGACAAGTGAAGAAGAATCCAAGACAAGTGAAGAACAAGAAGAGGTCTTGGAAGTCAACTTAGAAAGCACCTTTACCGAAGTGAAGTCCAAAGAACACATTGTGTGCTTCAGGTGCAATGAGAAGGGACACTACAAGAGTATGTGTCCAATGGGTAAGAAGAAGGTGTAGGGAAATAGGTTGCTAAACACGCAAACGCGCAGCGGAAAAACCTATTTCCTCCAGAAGATCCATGCGAAGGGAAACAAAACTTATACTAAGTTAGATCTAAAGAGCATGAAATTATACCTTTATAGCGTGCACTCGATTTCCCGACTGCTCGGATCTCAGCACGATCAAAGCGTCCGTGCCTCTTTCAGTATCCACACGAACAAGTACTCCTCCGTTTGTCTTACAAATTCTCAAATATGGAGAAGAAAAATCACATATGGTTGTGCTAGCAACCAAGAGTAATTTCGGCCAAGGGAGGAAGAAGAAGAGAAAAAGAATAAAGAAGTAAGGAAAAATGAGAAAAAAATAGTTTAAGTATTTTCATCTAATGAAAAACACTTAATACTCATTAATCCCATTAATAAGTCTTAATTAGTATTCACTCTTTATTAAGGACCATTTTGAAAACTCCTCCTTTCATATTCAATTTCGAAAATTGAATATTATGATTCATTGAATTTCGAAAATTCAATGAATACTCTCTCATTTCATATTCACTTGAGTCTAACTCAAGTTTAGCTCACTTGAGTCTAACTCTAGTCTAATTCAATCGAGTCTTACTTAATTAATTCTCATGCAATTCAAATTCAAAGAATCACTATTTCATTAATTTAAATTGACTTCCTCGAGTCTAGTTTGAATTAGACTTGATCCAATAATTAGATCCAATTGAGTCTAACTCAATAAGTCTAATTCAAATTAGACTTAATCCAATTATTCATCATATGAATACATCTCCAAATTTACTTGTTCTTTGTGTGTGACCCAATAGGTTCTCGTAACGTTGGCAATGCATCCAAATCAACATTTAAATACATAAGCAATGAGTGACATCTAGCAAGGCATCATTGCTACCCAAGTGACGAGAAAGTTGAGATCCGACCTAATCTTTCCATGACTATTATCTTGTATGACTTGGTCTCTCTATCCTTGATATTTAGATTGATCAATGAGGCATAGACCGTGTCATCCTCTTATCAATCTTTGTGTTTCTTGATCTCTAAATAGACACACTCAATCAAATGAACTCAATATCTCATATTGACTCATTTGAGCATGACCATGCTTTCTTTGTGTTCTACTAATCAAGGGGCCCACAGATATCACTTTCGTCATATGGAAGGGATATATCCCATTTACATCACTCACATCCCTCCGCATAATTCATTGCATACCCAGTGAGTGACTTTATTGTCCATCTTGTTACAAGTGACGTTTGTCGATACCAAAGTACACAACTCCTTATGTAGGGAACCGTAGTGACTTCAGGTCTAAGGACTATTCATACCAATAGTCACATGAGAATGTTTATGACACTCATATAACGATCCATGAAACATTCTCATGGCGGGTCATTCAGTATATATTCTCTAATATATACCCATGTATCAACCTGATATCTCATATCCATGACTTGTGAGATCAAGTCATCCGTTGACCTATATGTTAGTCTCAACGCATTAATATTGTCCTTGTATATTAATGCTAGACTAGGAATAGTTAAGAGTAGTGTTCTCTATAATATCTCACTATCAATTCAACCAATTGATATACTGTAGATAAGAACCTACTACCCAAGGATATTATTATACTTATTCAATTGGCACTGAACTGAAATAAATATAATAACCAACTTTGCCTTTTATTAATAATGATATATGATATAAAATGAGCCCTTTACAATCATCTCATAATTGGTACTAGGGCTAATACTAACAGAAGGTAACTCCTAAATTCATTTAAGTCAATTTGAATACTAACAAGGGTTGTAGGAATGAAGAAGCCCAAAGAAGAAAAATGTGCATTGTGTGCTTCATGTGTGGAGAGAAGGGTCACTACTATACCAAATGTCATAAGAAGAGGGAGATCAAGAAGCTAGCGCAATTGAAGAAATGGGAGAAAGAGAAGAAGAGGAGCTCAAGTCTAGAGGGAGCTTCAAGGGTAAGGGAGGTATACCCTAATTTGAATTGTAATTCAAATCTTTGTTCTCCTATGCATGCTAGGATAAATAATGATAATCATTATGTAGCAATGAAAAATTTTGACTTTAGATATCAAGATAAAAATAGGGTAAATGTAGATCATAACCTTATGAGACTCATTCATGATAAATCTAGAAATGGTAGACCTAAGGAGAACCGAGACATTAATCCCAAGAAGGGGAGACATATGTCTAGAAAAATGGATAGGTCTAGGAATGCCCATGGTGGACATGTTGAGTCTAGGTTTAGGAAGCTAGAAAGGGAAAATCAAGCTTTGAAGGCAAAGCTTAATAGTTTGGAAAAAACCCTAGCAAGATTTATGGTTGGATCTATAGGGTTAAGCATGGTGTTGGGTAGCTAAAGACCCAACAATAATAGATCGATTTTAGGATACTGATCTAGTGTCTCCAAGGCTTATGGAAAGTCTTATGTTAGGGTTGCATATGAATATAGCAAGGAGAAGTCAATAAATGTCAAGGGAAAGTCATTTAATGGTAATAAGAAATTAACCAAGGACAAGGTATCCAAGGTTAAAAAGGTTAGGTTTGTAGGCCAAGTGTCACCGGAGGTGCATCGATATGACCTAGCAATTATGGATAAGTCACCTAGGGAGGTGGCTAAAGCTAAGAGCTCTAGGAGAGCTCAAAGAGTCAATTTAGGACCCATGACAAATGGATCTCAAATAGGTTTTACTTGGGAGTTTAGATTGAGTCATGAAATGTGCCAAAAGGTTTGGAGACGAATTTGAGTCTCAACCTTAGGGAATTGATATAATTGAGTTGTGTTTTATGCAAGGAAATATGACATTAGGGTCATATTGCATGATAATTAGTTTTGGATGTATAGATGTCATATAAACCAATACTAGGGATGCATTTTAGTTTAGGATGAGAAAATACATCAAGAGGAAGCCAAAACTAGGACTTTAGGTTAAGGTTCAATTGAACCATTTAGCTAGTTTTGGATTCTGTGTTAATCTTAGAATTGGTGATAGATACATTTTTGAAGGTATTTTTCCTAAGTAGACATGGGTAAAATAGACATCACCACAAAATTTAGGGATTTTTGGATGTCTATGGAATTTCTGGTGCATTCCTGAAATTGGTTCAGAATGCTATTTGGGTTGAAAATAGTGTGCCAATCGACTGGTACAGTTACCAGTCGATTGATAACAGTGTTTATCGAACACAGAATGGTTCTGTGAGTTTGTTTCGATAAGGGCAATTGACTGGTACTTTTGGCAATCGATTGATACCAGTTTGAAATTATTTCTAGCACTAGATTTTGACCGGGTCAGCTCGTATAGGTGTATGAGATCCTAGGGGGATAAATACATGAGTTTAGGGTCAATCTAGATGATAAGTTTTTGCAATTAAAATATTGTTGGAGTTTTTTGATATTAGGCAAAGAGGGAGAAGTCAGGTTTAATTGAGAAAACCTTAAATGCCTTTGTATGAAATTCCTAGCTCAATGGGGAGCATATGTGTAAGGGGAGTCTTGTGATAAGTTCTTAAATAGCCCTGTGGTAAAATTCCAAGCTCAATGGGGAGCATAGGTGTAGGGGGAGCCTTGTGATAGGTTCCAATGTATTTTTGCATTTTCCATTCGGCGGTATAAGTCCAAGTGTGTAGCCTTGACAACTCAAGTCCATTCGATGATGTAAGTCCAAGTGTATAGCCTTGGCAACGTAAGTCCATTCGACGATGTAAGTCTAAGTATATATCCTTAGCAATGTAAGTCCATTATTTTTGGCATATTTATTTTCTATTATATTTTTTCTAACTTAAACGTATTGTCAAATATCAAAAAGGGGAAGATTGATAGAGCAATCCCAATGGTCCATGCGACCATGTGTTTTGATGTTTGGGCAAAGGGTTTAAGTTAGGTTCACCCTTGTATTTGATTTGTGTATGTGAGTGTGCAGGTTTGCAGGATACACATATGACTCATCTTGATGGCTTTGGGTTCGGTGAAGGATGGACCATCCCAGGGACCATGGAAAAGGCAGCAAGGACAAGGGACGAGGGATGTGACTTCGAGTAGGGGGAGCCTTGTGATAGGTTCCAATGCATGTTTGCATTTTTCATTCGGCGGTATAAGTCCAAGTGTGTAGCCTTGGCAACTTAAGTCCATTCGACGGTATAAGTCCAAGTGTGTAGCCTTGGCAACATAAGTCCATTCGGTGGTGTAAGTCCAAGTATATATCCTTAGCAATGTAAGTCCATTGTTTTTAGCATGTTTATTTGCTATTATGTTTTTCCTAACTTAAACGTATTGCCAAACATCAAAAAGGGGGAGATTGTTGGAGCAATCCCAATGGTCCGTGCGACCATGTGTTTTGATGTTTGGGCGAAGGGTTTAAGTTAGGTTCACCCTTGTATTTGATTTGTGTATATGAGTGTGCAGGTTTGCAGGATACACATATGACTCAGCTTGATGGCTTCGGGTCCGGCGAAGGATGGAGCATCCGATGGACCGTGGACAAGGCAACAAGGACAAGGGACGAGGGAAGTGGCTTCGAGGCATACGTGAAAGAAAGCATTATGGACGAGCCACGGGCTTGAATGCATCCAAAGGACGAGAGCCAAAGGAAGTAGGCTTGAAGGCAAGAGGTCAAGGCTGCAATGAAGAAGAGTTAAGTGAGTCGTAAGGGTGAGGATCCGAGTGCTAAGAGACTGTACTGGGGGTACCAGTCGACTGATGGAAATGATAGTCGACTGGTACAGTCGACTGGGCAGTCAACTGGTACAGTCGACTGGGCAGTCAACTGGTACAGTCGACTGGGCAATCGACTGGGAGCGAACAGAATGTTTCTGTTCGCTCGATGATAACCATGATTTTGGCTATATTATCTTGATTCATAATGCATGTTTTTAATGATATTTTCGTATCTTAAAGTCATATTTACTCTACATTTCATAATTTCATTTTATCTTGGACCTAATTACAAATTGGTTTATTATTATGATATTTGGTGTTAATATCTGATTCTTATTTTGTAGGCATCAAAAGGTCATGGACTCGATCAGATTAGACCACACTGGGTTTAAATCTAGGGCTGAACAAGACAATCAAGCTCCAGAACAACCGTAGTCGTTCATTCAAGTGTGGAGCAGATCTACACCATCCATTGAAGATCTGGCTCATCCAATCTAATGAGGAGTAGATCTGGACCGTAGATGAAGATCCAGAGACTTTGATCCAGATCCAAGATGATCTAGCCGTTGATTAAGCCCAAATCAATCTGGATCGTTCGATCAGATTTGAGGAGGTTTAAAAGCCGCGTGAGGAACTACAGTGTCCCTGGGCTTGGCATTTCCACGACAAAAACACTGTTCCTCCTTCTTCCTTGCGGTGTCGTAGTTCCCGTTCTCCACTTCAGATCCAGATGTTAGCATTCTTCATCGGTGGCGATTCCTGAGCTCCGGCGATCATCGTCCGAGGGCACAGAAGCGGCATAGAGTGTTCCCCAGTCCGTGAAGTTGAGCTCTGTCCATTTTGCAATCCGGATTTAGAGGCGTTCTCCGATCCGCGATTACCATAATCACCGGAGTTCGAGGGCGTTCCCAGAAGCTCCGATCACACTTCCATTTCTCCATTCCATCAGCAACTCCGGGATCGATCTGATCAATCGATTGGTCTTCGCAAATTCTAGAACTCAGCGATGTTTCTTCGTGCGTTGTGAACTCCAGTCGGGTGTGAGCTAGAAGGGCGTTCTCTGAGGCTATGATCATCCGGATGGATTAGTTGATAGCTCAAGATTCAAAGCCAATTGCCGAAGGGCGTTCTCAACAACAATTCTGTAGTGAAGAAGGTTTGCGGCAAGGATCTGTGGTTTGTGGAACGTTTAGGGTTTTAGTTTTCTTCATTATTTGTCTTTAAATTGTCTCAAACTTGCTCAGATCTTTAGATCTGATTTCCTTTACCTTGCAATTTCATTGTTGTTTCAGTTTTGTTACAATCCTATTTCTATTTTCTTCCTTGAAATTCTGATTTCTTTGAATTTCTGCATCTTAACCCCATGTTTAGCTACTAATTTAGTCTTTCAATCTATTTCCTATTCTGATTTCCTTATTCAGTTTAAACCAATTAATGTTTAGTTACTAACAAGTGTCATCTAGTGTTTTGTTTTGAATTTCTAGCTACTAACTAGGTTTTCCTTTATTAGTGTTGGTTTGACTTTTAATTTTAGTGACTGTGAACTACTTTAGGTGTTGAATTGATCACGAGATGGACTTCATGATTTACCTTTGTATCATTTTTGTTGATGGTGAGAATGACTTGAAGATGTGTGATTGAGTCAATTGTTGAAGTTGTTGTAGTTGTGAACATGCTAGTATGATGAACGCTTGACTTGAGATTTAAAATGCTACTGTTAATATGAGAGTTGAATTCTTAGTTACTGTGATTTGAATAGAAGGTATATTAATTGACTCATTTAGTAGATGAAACTTAAGAATCCGAATTTAATTGTGGACAACTTGACGAGGTGGAATTAAATCAAGTTTAGATGAGAATGAACCTTCTTTGATTTTATTTTTGATGGTAGAAGAATTCGATTTGCAATGTGAATCAAATGGAGAAGTTTAATTGATCTTGTTGATGTAATAATTTGATTGGAACCAATTCTAGAGTTGCACACACATACTAGTTATCCTTGGAAAAATACGACTTGGGACTCCGTACTACAGGAGTTTTCTTTAGTTAGTTGAGTTCCTAATCTTAATTAATTTGATGTGCCACGTGACATGTGAAAATGGCCAACACCAAATTTTGGCGCCGTTGCCGAGGAAACAACTAACTAGTAGTGTGTGTTTAATTTTAGATTGTGTATTGATTGATTGTCTTTGTTAGCATCTTTCTTGATTTGATTGCTTATTCTTTTTGTATTTTCATGTTGGTTTGTTCTTGAATTTGTAAGTGCTTTTACTATTCATGTTTTCATGTGTACGAAACTTTATGCTTTTGAATCTTCTAATTTTGATTGCTAGTGTTGTAGTGAAGAACAAGAGATTTCAGTAGCATGAATCCATATTTTTAGAATTTTGGAGGTGGAATGGAGAATCAGTATTTTTAGCCTGAGTATCAATTTTACCCAAACATGGATCAACAGAATAGGTATGAATTATTTTCTAATGATTTTAATGCTAATTGGGTGGATAATTCATGTTTCAGGTATGAAAGTGCACAAGGACAATTTGTTGAGCCATATCTAGTCTACCAGAATTCATATGGGTTTCAAGAAGTTTCAACATTTTCTATGCCCAATTCTTTTCAACAAAACGATCCTCAGATGGATGAGTCAACATGGAAACTCAGAGAGATTATGCAACAAATGAGTGAACATCAAGAGCAACAATTTTCAAGGATACAGAACATACAGATTCAGTTAGATCAAATTACATCATCCATCAATCAACTGCAAGCACGAAATTCCAGTGGAGAGATGGAAAGTAGCGATTCTGTCAGGCCTGACCCTACTTCTATCACTTCACATGATTTTTCTAGTAATTTTTGTGATAATGATGTAATTATCTAAATTTCTGATCCTACTGATATTGTTGTTGAAGATGTTGTTAGTGATTCAGGTTCTGAATATTTTTTTGAAGATGATTTAAGTGTAGGGGATTGCTTACTGGAAGCATTACCTCAAGAATCACCAAGAATTGAGGATGAAAGTGTAGGGACTTGTGCTATGGAGCCAAACGCCCAAGAATCACTATATGAGGATGTACATTCACCAGAACCAGAGCTTGAGCCATATCTTGATAAAGAGGAGGTAACAATCACCACTCTAGGTACTTTTCAAAATGACAAGGTGAGTATTTCTTGTGATTTATCAGAAAATTCAATAGAGGCACCATTTGTTGATTTTATTAGTTGTGATTCATTTCTAGACATATCTTCTATCGAAACTAATATTCTCCTATTTTCTTCTCATCCCACATGTGTATGGGAGGTATTTTCTTTTATTGATGTTATAGGAGAATACTATTGGTGCAATATCCCTTAGGTCAATGTTGACTAAGTTGACCAAGCTTGAGTCTTGGTCATAGTTTCGATGTTTGACAATACATGTAGACATATGGACAATGCAGGTGCAGTTGTTCATGTGGGGAGATTCTAATCAGGGACTGATCAGTGTGGATGAAGAAGAGTCAAGTAGATCAAGGATGATCGGATACCTGACTGGGAAGTCCTAACTGGAAGCTAGGCAGATGGAAAATCCTAGTGAGTGAAGCTAGGTGGAAGTCCTAGTGAGTGAAGCTAGGCAGATGAAAAATCCTGGTGAGTGAAGCCAGGTGGAAGTCCTAGTGAGTGAAGCTAGGCAGATGGAAAATCCTAGTGAGTGAAGCTAGGTGAAAGTCCTGGTGAGTGAAGCCAGGCAAGGGAAAATCCAGATGGATCAAGGATGATCGGACATCTGGTGTTGGAAAGTCCAAGTGGGTCAAAGGGATTGACCGGACACTTGGTGGGGAGTCCTGGCAGGTCAAGGGAGTGACCAGATGCTAGGCATGATGTACCAACAGGTCAAGGTTGACAGGATGTTGGTTTGAGAGGCTTGAGACTTGGTTTTGGGCAAAAACCAGGAGCTGGATCGATCAGTGGATCGATCCAGGCCTTTCCCAGCGAACAGAAAGCCTCTGGATCGATCAGTGGATCGATCCAGAGGTCCCAATCGATCAGTGGATCGATTGGGACGCTGCTGCTTCGCGCAATAAGCGCTGGATCGATCTGTGGATCGATCCAGGCATTTTTCCAAAGCACAGAGGCGCTCTGGATCAATCCAAAGCCTCCCCGATCGATTGGGAATAATCGAATCGATTGGGAATAATCGAATCGATTGGGATCCGACCGTTGCGTTGTATTTGAGCCGCAGGCGAGCGTTGTCTTCGGCACTTCTTCACCAATTCATTTCAGATCTTCACCAGCTCCTCCACAGTTTTTCTCAAGCTCGAGATCGCCAGTTCTTGAAGGTTCTTGGAGGTTCTTCCAAGTCAAGAGGCGGATCAAGAGAAGAAGAAGAAACTAGGGTTAGGGTTTTTGCACTCATTGTAAGCTTGTAAGCTTGTATTTCATTACCTTTCCCTTTCTTCTTGTATTGAGTCTTGTAGGGCTTCTCCGCCCTTGGTAGTTACCATAAAGGAGAGTTTTATTAGTGGAGGATGTGTGTGTAGGTGTGGATCCTTGGACTAGTCACCTCTTGTGAGGTGGATACCAAGTAAACCAACCGTGTTAGCGTTGTATGTTTTGTTTCTGTATTTTCCGCTGCACATCTTCGAAGAAACAAGCAACGTCAACCACGAAGCACACGACGAGCTATTCACCCCCCCCCCCTCTAGCTACTTTTCGGTCCTAACAAGTGGTATCAGAGCGAGGCCGCTTTTCACCGGAATCATCGCCGGAAGGGTCAAGCATAACAAGAAGAGCTAGAGGGTGAAGAAGTTGAAGCAAAATTGTCAAAGTCAAAGAAATTCAAAAGCTCAACTTCTACAATGGAATTCCGAGATGGGCTCGGATTCGACACGAGGGTGGCTCCACCATACACTTCCACGAGCTTCGATTCTTGGAAATCAAGAATCGAAAATTTTCTTATGATGGAGATAGAGCAATGGTTTGCTCTTATGGAAGGCTTCAAGACTCCAACAAACTCAAAGGGCAAAGTTCTCAAGAGGAGCAAGTGGAGCCAAAAGCAAGTCCAAAGGTGCGAGGCAAATGACAAAGTGACTAAGCTTTTGTTCAATTTATTGCCAAGCACCATCCTTTGCAAAATTGGAGAATTTGAAGATGCAAAGGAATTATGGAGTAAATTGGCCAAGCTTCATGAAGAGATCCCCTCCACTGTACAAGAGCAAGAAGAATCCAGAGAGGGTGACTCTTTGGAGCAAGAACAAGAGGAGGACTCCAAGGTTGAGAGATGCTCAACCTCCGAAGAAGAAGTCCAAGAAGAAGCTTCATCTTCAAGGGAGTGCAATGAAGAGAACAAGGAAGGAGCATACTCCTTGTTCCATGTACAAGATGATGAAGCCTCCACCTCTAGGATTGAGGGGGAGTGTAGATCAATGAACCCGGAGCAAGAAGAAGCCTCCACATCCGGGTCAAGTGAAGAAGAAGAAGATGGTGCCACCTCCAAAATTCAAGAAATATCAAATGGAGGAGCAAGTGTCATCCCTACACAAGAAGGTATAAATGTTTCAATTAAAAATAAAAATCATATAATATGTTTTGAGTGTAGGGAAAGTGGGCACTACAAGAGCAAGTGTCCCAACTTGGCCAAGAAGAAGGGTCAAGTGACACAAAATGGCAAGGAGAAGCCCAAGGAGACCACCCCCGGGACAAAGAAGAGCAAGGAGCACATTGCGTGCTTCTTGTGTCAACAAAAAGGACATTACCGAAGTCAATGCCCCAAGGGGAAGAAGATGATCAAGGCTCAAGGAGGCACTAGTCAAGGGGGAGCCTCCAAGGTAAAGAAGAAGGTAACATTTATTGAGCCTACCCCTTTACGTTATGGTAAAAAATGTGATAGTTCTAATTTTTATCATTTTAATGCAATTTACCATAAGAATAGAAAGCATGATGGCATTAAGGAAAAGCATGTGGCCTTACATGCCAAGACTACCCAACCTAAGGTTAGGTAGGTAGATAGTCATTTGGGCAAGAACACTAAGGATAATAGATACAAGCCCATGAATAAAAATGCTCATGGATCAAATGAAAAATCAAATACTGAGGATTTAATGATAGAAAATCAAGTCTTGAGGTCAAGACTTGACAAACTAGAGAAGACCCTAAAAAGGATGGAAAATATCCTTAAAGGGAAAAATGAGCAAAATCTAGGTTTAAGACAACAAGGGTCATCCAAGGGCCATAGAGGTTTGGGATACAAACCTAAAATCAAAAAGGATGTACCTACTTACCATAGGGTTCCATATAGCTATGGAATCAACCCTAAGTCTAGAAGTCAAGTCAAGGATACAAGGGAAGTCATCCCTAGAAGTATCTTTGCAACAACAAATGTGACTAGGACTTCTAAGAAGTCTAAGAAAGTCATTAACAAGGTCACAAGGGAGGTTATCCCTAGAGTTGACCTAGAAAAAGTGACCAAGGCTTCTAAGAAGCCCAACAAGGTCACTAGGAAGTTATCCCTAGTGAGTACCTAGAGCATCCAAGGAGCACCAATAGGTGTTGGATTCCTAGGAGCATCTTCTCTACCCCATAGATGGGTTAGAGAGTGTCAACTCCGATTGGAAGGGTAGGTAACCCAACTTTGAGGAAATTGACACTCAAGGAGCATTTCCAAGGTTTTTGGTAACCTTTGAAAATGAAATGGAATTATTAATTACTCCTTGAAAGAGTAAAATGTGCCTAATGGTGGAAAAATTGATTTTATCTTAAAATGGCATAAATTAGGAAAACCTAGAGAAATACCAAGTTGGGATTTTGGTATTCTCTTAGAAATTTAAGGCAATCCGGGCCTTGATTTATGTGATTACTCTTGAGGAAAGATGGAATATGCCAACATTTGAGGATATGCTTAATTTTTAAAGTGGTATAAACAAATCAAGAGAAATAGGTATGTCAATTTAGGTTTTGGCATTTCTTTGAAGCATTTAGGGCAATCTAGGCTTAACGTTTTAAGTTAAAACAAGTGGTAAATTTTGAGTTAGCTAAGTGGTTAAGAATACTTAGATAGGTAATCTAGGTATATTTTATTTTATTTATGCTAAACCTTGCCATGATTGTTTGCTCACAATATGTCATGACATCATATTTAGTTTTGTATTTTGCACTCATGCCGTATTATGAAAACACAAAAAATATCATGTCATGACATACATACATCATGTAGTTATAGGAATCTTTCTTTTGAAAACTATTTCATTTTGATGTATGCCATAACATTATCATGCATTATTTTTAATTCCTTAAAATTAAGGACAAATGGTATTTACGAAGTGTATCAACAAGTGACATCCTAGGTGGATGTCCAATATCTACAAAATGCCTAGATAAATATGCATGATCCCTAGATTAGGGCAAAAACCAAACTTTACATCTCACAAAGACCTATAAGATGACTTGTATGTGTTTTGTACACAATAGATACAAGTGAGATGTTAGGATGATGAACAAAACTCAACATGTTGATTTAGTGCATTTCTTTGAGTTTTAAGTTCATCAAAACACATAGTTATGTGTTTTCCCATCATTGGGAAAGCTAATGTACAAGTCATGTGCATTAAGCCCAAGGAATGTGATAGGATATTGGTTTTGAAAATTATTTTAAAATGCTTTTGGAAAACCTTGGTGAAGGCTATCTTTTGATAGTAAATCACCATTGAATAGTTAGACACAAACTTGAAGAAAACGCTAAAGTTTAAGCAAGTTTTCAAGCTTGTGTCAATCTTTGAAAATATGATGTATTTTCATAGAAAACTATTTTTCCATGATAGAGTATGTCCTAAATAATGTCTGCACGAAATTTCATGATTTTTAGATTTTTGTAGAATTTTCTAGGGGTTTCTGAAGTTGGCTGAATTTGAAATTCAGCAACTATCAGAGCTCCGATCGATCTATGAATCGATTGGAGTGCCTGAATCGATCAGCGGATCGATTCAGAAGGCAATTCTCACGAGCAGAAGCTCGCTGAATCGATCAGCCAATCGATCTACACATCCTGAATCGATCAGTGGATCGATTCAGATAAGTTCAATCGATTGGAACCCAACTCCAATCGATCCAGGATGCTGATTTTGGCTGAGAAAGCCTGATTTCAGCATTTTGAACCTTGTTTAGTCAATATAACCATTCCAAACCCCTCAAAATATATTTGTATACATAAAAAGGGTGTTCTCATGTTGAAAACAAGGATGGATTGGTTAAGGAAGACTAAATTGAAGTTTAGGTTGAGGTTTGTTTCAAATTTTTAAACATTTGAACCTCAAAACTTCTAACTTTGGGTTCCTAAAGGTTTAGGGACTCCAAGTCATTGTTGGTGCAATGACAGAAGTTACCACCATGTCTTTAGGGGGAGGGACTCGTTAAAGACATGAAACATTATTTTTTCATGAACCTTGGAGGGTGGTTAACCTTCTTTAGAGAAAATGCTCATGAATGAGCATTTGAACTTGAAATGGGGAGTGGATATCCTCATTATTTCAAGTGGTATTTCAAGTGGTTGAAAAATGCTCAAGGTTGGGAATTTGTCTACATTGCGGGAGAATGTAGGGGAAATGAAGGGTATGAGACCTTCATTATGATGTTGATTACAACCTTGAGAAACTCTTCAGGGGGAGAGTTTTAAAGAGGGATAAAGGTTCAACGAGTGTAGTTGTAATCAATGATGAGTATCTCTTCAGGGGGCGAGATAGTGTTTGTTTGATGTGTGCCAATAGGGGGAGAATGTGTGGTTTAAGTTAGGCCTTCATTACCTATGGGGGAGGTCATAGGGGGAGAATGAAGGGAACCAACATTCATACTTTGGCATGAAGAGAGTTAAGGCTATGGGATTAGCTTAACTCAGAGTGGACCTAACTTAAAGGTATTGTCAAACATCAAAAAGGGGGAGATTGTTGGTGCAATATCCCTTAGGTCAAGGTTGACTAAGTTGACCAAGCTTGAGTCTTGGTCATAGTTTCGATGTTTGACAATACATGTAGACATATGGACAATGCATGTGCAGTTGTTCATGTGGGGAGATTCTAATCAGGGACTGATCAGTGTGGATGAAGAAGAGTCAAGTAGATCAAGGATGATCAGATACCTGACTGGGAAGTCCTAACTGGAAGCTAGGCAGATGGAAAATCCTAGTGAGTGAAGCTAGGTGGAAGTCCTAGTGAGTAAAGCTAGACAGATGGAAAATCCTGGTGAGTGAAGCCAGGTGGAAGTCCTAGTGAGTGAAGCTAGGCAGATGGAAAACCCTAGTGAGTGAAGCTAGGTGAAAGTCCTGGTGAGTGAAGCCAGGCAAGGGAAAATCCAGATGGATCAAGGATGATCGGACATCTAGTGTTGGAAAGTCCAAGTGGGTCAAAGGGATTGACCGGACACTTGGTGGGGAGTCCTGGCAGGTCAAGGGAGTGACCAGATGCTAGGCATGATGTACCAACAGGTCAAGGTTGACCGGATGTTGGTTTGAGAGGCTTGGGACTTGGTTTTGGGCAAAAACCAAGAGCTGGATCGATCAGTGGATCGATCCAGGCCTTTCCCAGCGAACAGAAAGCCTCTGGATCGATCAGTGGATCGATCCAGAGGTCCCAATCGATCAGTGGATCGATTGGGACGCTGCTGCGCGCAATAAGCGCTGGATTGATCCATGGATCGATCCAGGCATTTTTTCCAGAGCACAGAGGCGCTCTGGATCGATCCGTGGATCGATCCAAAGCCTCCCCGATCGATTGGGAATAATCGAATCGATTGGGATCCGATTTGAGCCGCAGGCGAGCGTTGTCTTCGGCACTTCTTCACCAATTCATTTCAGATCTTCACCAGCTCCTCCACAGTTTTTCTCAAGCTCGAGATCGCCAGTTCTTGAAGGTTCTTGGAGGTTCTTCCAAGTCAAGAGGCGGATCAAGAGAAGAAGAAGAAACTAGGGTTAGGGTTTTTGCACTCATTGTAAGCTTGTAAGCTTGTATTTCATTACCTTTCCCTTTCTTCTTGTATTGAGTCTTGTAGGGCTTCTCCGCCCTTGGTAGTTACCATAAAGGAGAGTTTTATTAGTGGAGGGTGTGTGTGTAGGTGTGGATCCTTGGACTAGTCACCTCTTGTGAGGTGGATACCAAGTAAACCAACCGTGTTAGCGTTGTATGTCTTGTTTCTGTATTTTCCGCTGCATATCTTCGAAGAAACAAGCAACGTCAACCACGAAGCACACGACGAGCTATTCACCCCCCCTCTAGCTACTTTTCGGTCCTAACAAATACAAGCTCCCGGAGTGGATGCTTGAACTGAACCGCCTTCGTCCTCCGAAAAGAATTTGGAAAAGTAAAATGAAGAATAAAAAGAATTTTAGTGGAACAACGATTACTCCATTTCCTGCGTGGATTCTTTTGCTAAATCTTCTTCGACCACTGGAATTAAAGGGGAGTTGGTTCCAATTTTGATTTCTTTTGCATTTTAATTCATGCTTTGTTAATAAATTCTTTTTATGCATTTATTTAGTTTCATACTTTGCATTTTGCATTTTGTTTCCACACTTTGTTTTCATATTTTGTATCTTGTTTAGTACATAGCATTTTATTTTGAATAAATCCTCCATGGGAATTTTCTAAGTAATACTTTTAAGATGGTAAAAGCTTCTTAAATTTGATCATCGATTTTAGGTCATGTGACATAATTGGATGCTTTTCTTACATGATATTGGTTAATATGGTGGTGGATTCCAATTTGATTGATTAAGCTTGATTGCATAAAAATACCTAGAGAGGACCACTTCAAGCCTACATTTTATTTTCTTGTTGTGTGACATGCACTTACAACAATTGAAACTCTAGAACTTGCTTGGCTTCTTTTCAAAGTCACAATAGCATTTGTATGCATGGAAATTGAGGATTTTGTCAATTTTGTTCCCCGTCATACTTTCCAATTCCTTTCCTCACAATTTTTCTTTATACATTCTCATCTAGCATTTTAATTCTTGATAATCTTTGCTTGTAATTCTTTAATTGGGTGTTGTGGTTGAAAACTTGATGAGTTAGATTTTGCAAGATGGCAAAGGATAAGTGTGGGGGAGATGTGTAGTATTTTTGAATTTTTGGATGCACTTGTTAATGGATGGGAAAATTCAAGCTAATGATGGAGTTTTGGAAGAATGCTGTTGATTCCAGCTTCGAGCTTCAAGTTCTAGAACACTTCAAAAGAATAAGAACTCCAATGCAAAAACTACTGGTTTAAATTGTGATATATTTGATGTGTGAGTAGAAATATTATTAACAGTTTGGAATTCTGGACTTGATACTATGGTGATCTTTTATTGAGTTAGGGATATGTACATCAGAAATACAGAAACCTGTTTGCTGGTATTGTGTAGTAATTTCAGAAGTTGTTCAATCTGATTATTGCTATTGTGTAGTGATGGAATTCTAATGGAGACCACTGAAATTCAAAAACATCATTGAATTTGAACCTTGTAAGTGTGTGCTAATGCTGTGTAGAATCCAGGGTCCTGAAATTAAGGTTGGCTGGTTCTAGAGTAGGAATTTTTAAGTAGAAGAGTTAAGCATGGAGTTCAGAATTCAAGTATTTAAAAGGAAATCAAACAAAGTGTTGAATTTGAGCTTTGTATCCCTGAGTTTAATTCTTAAAGAAGCAATCTGAAATTGTTTTGCACCCACTCGATTTAGCAACAACAATGTAGAATTCCGCAGAAACATTGTAGTGAAGAAATATTGGAAATGGAAAGTTTGTATCAAAGTTGTATCAAGATTTAATAATAGAATTTGAATCAGTGAAAGGGTTTCGATTGCTGGAAAAGGTACAAGTGAAGGGGAAATTTAGAAACTGTGAAGCTGAAAAGTGAACTGGAAGCTATCCGTGGTGTTAATTCTGTGGGCTCTAAAGTGCAAAATAAAAGGAATTTTAAGCTAACAAAGAAACTAGAGTTAAATACAATTGAAAAAACAAATTTTGGAAGTTTTAGTGGAAGATAGTTCAATAATGTAGTAAAAGGAGCAGCTGGAGAATAGAATTCAGATTGGAGAATTTTATCAAGTATATGTCAATTTTCTATCACCAGCTCCAAAAATAGTGAGGAAACATAGAGAGGCTCTTGCTTTCACAATGACAAATGGTGTTTAATTGCTTATCATGTCTTTACAAACTATGTTAAACAGCATGTTGAAATTATCATAATGCAGTGAAAGGGAGATCTGGAAAACTGAAATGTTTGAGGTTGTAAGGAATTAAAATGTTGTTATTACACTTGGAAAACATCTTGATGAAATCAAAATGTTGGATATTTTTTATAAGGGCAATCGACTAGTACTTTTGGCAATCGATTGATACCAGTCTGAAATTATTTCTAACACTAGATTTTGACCGGGTCAACTCGTATAGGTGTATGAGATCCTAGGGGGATAAATACATGAGTTTAGGGTCAGTCTAGATGATAAGTTTCCGCAATTGAAATATTATTGGAGTTTTTTGATATTAGGCAAAGAGGGAGAAGTAAGGTTTAATTGAGAAAACCTTAAATGTCTTTGTATGAAATTCCTAGCTCAATGGGGAGCATATGTGTAAGGGGAGTCTTGTGATAGGTTCTTAAATAGCCCTGTGGTAAAATTCCTAGCTCAATGGGGAGCATAGGTGTAGGGGGAGCCTTGTGATAGGTTCCAATGCATGTTTGCATTTTCCATTTGGCGGTATAAGTCCAGGTGTGTAGCCTTGACAACTCAAGTCCATTCGATCATGTAAGTCCAAGTGTATAGCCTTGGCAACGTAAGTCCATTCGGCGGTGTAAGTCCAAGTATATATCCTTAGCAATGTAAGTCCATTATTTTTAGCATGTTTATTTTTTATTATATTTTTCATAACTTAAACGTATTGTCAAATATCAAAAATGGGAAGATTGTTAGAGCAATCCTAATGGTCCATGCGACCATGTGTTTTGATGTTTGGGCAAAGGATTTAAGTTAGGTTCATCCTTGTATTTAATTTGTGTATGTGAGTGTGCAGGTTTGCAGGATACACATATGACTCAGCTTGATGGTTTTGGGTCCGGTGAAGGATGGAGCATCCGAGGGATCATGGACAAGACAACAAGGATAAGGGACGAGGGATGTGACTTCGAGTAGGGGGAGCCTTGTGATAGGTTCCAATGCATGTTTGCATTTTTCATTCGGCGGTATAAGTCCAAGTGTGTAGCCTTGGCAACGTAAGTCCATTCGGCGGTGTAAGTCCAAGTATATATCCTTAGCAATGTAAGTCCATTGTTTTTAGCATGTTTATTTGCTATTATGTTTTTCCTAACTTAAACGTATTGCCAAACATAAAAAAGGGGGAAATTGTTGGAGCAATCTCAATGGTCCGTGCGACCATGTGTTTTGATGTTTGGGCAAAGGGTTTAAGTTATGTTCACCCTTGTATTTGATTTGTGTATGTGAGTGTGCAGGTTTACAGGATACACATATGACTCAGCTTGATTCCTTCGGGTCCGGTGAAGGATGGAGCATCCGAGGGACTGTGGACAAGGCAGCAAGGACAAGGGACGAGGGAAGTGACTTCGAGGCATACATGAAAGAAAGCATTAGGGACGAGCCGCGGGCTTGAATGCATCCGAAGGACGAGAGCCAAAGGAAGTAGGCTTGAAGGTAAGAGGTCAAGGCTGCAATATTGAAGAAGAGTTAAGTGAGTCGTAAGAGTGAGGATCCGAGTGCTAAGAGACTGTATTGGGGCTACCAGTCGACTGATGGAAATGATAGTCGATTGGTACAGTCGACTGGGTAGTCAACTGATACAGTCGACTGGGCAATCGACTGGGAGCAAATAGAATGTTTTTGTTCGCTCCGCTAGTGTGGAACAGTCAACTGGTACTTTCACGAGTCGACTGGTATCGAGCCGTTGGGTTGTAACGGTCGAATCTCCACAGAGGGCAGTCAACTGGCACTTTCACCAGTCGATTGGTAAGCGGAGTTTTCCAACTCGTGGCCTATATAACTAAGGTTTCGAAGCTTGGTTATGGTTGACGAAATTAGTGGTGGTTAATCCTAATTAGTAGTCAATTAGTGCCCTAGCAATCCGAGTACTCTTGGTCGAGTTGTGGCGAGGTTTCTTCACCGACAAGGAGGATTGTGCTAGCCGGATTTTACAAGGATCAATCCACCGACGGATTGAGCGATCGTCTACCTTACGGACAGCCGTGGAGTAGGAGTAAATTATCTCCGAACCACGTAAACGAGCTTGTTAGCCGTTTGCATTCCTTTCTTAGTCTTTAGCTTGTTTTTTTTTGTATTATTCCTTTGCGCAAACTAACAAGTGTAGAAAGTTATCGATTTGGGGGCACCGACTATTCAACCCCCTTCTATCCGGCCATACAAGATCCCTAACATTTTTCCCAACTACAATCAAGTTGGATCTTCTTTAGAGGAAAATTTTCATTCAATGTCGCAGAGTAATATAAAGATTGTTGTCACCTTTCTTCAGGTGATACAATGCCATATTTAACAAGTCGAAATAAGTGATACGAACAAAAAATATTAATCTTTGTCAATGAAGACGGCTCAATTCTTGTTGAGACTCCGTTACCTATCAACTTTTTATATTGCCAGCTGTATGCACTACGGAGAATAGGAAAACACTGTGTTTTGCAAAAGAAGGGGGATATGGGCTACGAGACCTTCGGACTTGGAATTCAACCTTACTATCGAAATCCTTGTGGAATATACAATGGAAGAAGGCTCTCTTTGGATGAGGTGGGTTCATCATCAGTATTATGGGAATGACAAGCCAAGAGATAGCGGTATTTCAGAGATAGCCGGATCAACAAAGGAGGCCTTTTAGGTGTGTCTTCTATGGTTTACTTGATGTGGCAAAGCAGAATGTGCGCCAACATGGTGGTGGTGTGTCGAATATAGAAATAGTGTTTAGGAAGGTCCAACACATATATTTCAGTCGTAAATCCTTGATTGAACAAAAAGAGAATAGGAACAAATATCAAAATGTCAACTGTAGTACGAAACACTTGTTGGAGATCATTAACTTGTCAACTGTAGTATAATGTGTGTTTCTGTTTATGTTCTTTCAAGTTCGCGGATAATGACACATGTGTCTCAACTATCACTAAGTAATTTTGTTGGAATTTGAATGTCTATTTTTCTTGGTTTTATAGTTCATATGATGTACACTTTATACTATTTTTTATTACATATATAGTAATTTTGGTAAAATGTTCACAATTATACTATTTTTTTACAACAAAAACACTATGGTATAACTAAACAATATTCACTATCTATGGTAGATATTATAGATCCATCCAACTAAATAATATACAATTAGAAAGACAAGATCCAGCTTGAACATAGAAGAAATAATTCTTGGTGGATCCCAGAAACTTCCCTATCTTGTAGTGGAGTAGCCAAAGCTCAAAATGCAAAGTAGCAACTAGCAGACTGACTACTGATCCTATACATAAATCTGGCATACTAATGATGTACTTACTGCATCATGTCTTCCATTTGACTTTTAGTTCAAATGGAAAATTACCTAGAAGTCAAAGCTGTGGCTGTTGAAATGGAAGACTGCCTGATTCCTTTTGCGCTTGATGTTCAGCGACCTGACCTCTTTTGCAACGCTAGTCTGGAGGCCCGGTGGTCCACATACAATGACACCCACATCTATGAATTCCTTTTCCTTCACAAACAAACTGAATAAATCTAGATAAAAAGAAATAAGTTAGTTGTAGATATAGCAGTCATTTTGCAAGCTAGAAGTTGTGTATATTTTCACTCATTGAAAGTGTCAATAACAGGAATCCTTTAACAATGCTAACTGACATTTTGCTCCCTGAAAGTTTTAAGGTTCAGAGAGTTGGATAGTTTGAGGGAAGAAAATTAACTGATAGAGTTTAACGTTTGTTTCTTACAAAAAAAAAAACTGAACTTTCAGAAGTTTGGTAGTACCCAGAATTTGGAGTGGGATCACCAATAATTTTTTTTTTCAAATAATATACTGACTTTTGTTGAATTACGTAGTAGAAAAAACATATGATAGAAGCCTCAAACTACTAAGCAGGTGAACTTTAGAAGAATAAAACATCTACTAATTATAGTGATGTGATAAAAAAAAATGTATGATAATGTTGTCATTAGTATTAAAGATATTGAAAGTGTGCACATGATTTTTTTTTTTTTTCATATTTGTGGGGTTTCATTAAGAGTCAACTCTAAATAACTATTTTTTACATTAGTCTATAAGATGAACTAACAAATTATGTTCAAGATGAATCCCTTAATTTATGTTTTTTTACTGATGATATTTGTTAATGACAAGAATGTAATTAAGCTAGAATTATGGACAAAAGTTTAGAAACTATAGGTTTAAAATATAGAGATCTAAAAATGAATATTTAAAACATTTTAATCACAAGAAAAGAATCAATGGGAAAACAAATCATTAAAAGGCACAAAAAAAAATCAATGGTCAAACTAGAAAGGTGCATGTGGAACCTTGTGCAATGGTTGTGTTCCCTTTTGGCTAAAAGAAAAGTTTTAAAAGCTATGGTGTGATCACGAATTAAAATCTCAAGGCGAGCTAAAGTTTAGGTCCTTGTCTGGCTCAAGATGATGTCATCAATGCCAATATCAGTATCAGAGGTGTGAACAAAGAGGAAAAGAGGATGTCCGTGTTAGAGGAAAAGGAAGAAGATGTGTAAGAGATGAGGAAGCATACCTAGAATGGAGCTGATGATGAAATTTGATGAAGCTAGGATTTCAATTTTGGCAGAGATGAGGAGAAGCTATAAGACAAAGGAGGAGACCATGAAGGTGTGCCAAGTTTTATGGAATCGGTCAATGAAGGAACTACAATTATTCGTCAAGCATATCTAAGATCTCACATGTGAGTGAGTGAAATGAAAAACATTTGTTGGTGAAATTATGCTCCAAATGTTCTAGTCGGCCAATTGAATGATATTAGGGGAGATTAATATGTTTAAGAGATTGTTGGTGCAATCACATCTAAGTGGCAGTTGAGTTCAACCAAGTGGTTTTGATGTTTGAGTAAATGTTTAAGTTGGAAATATATGATGCTTACTGATGAGGTTTGTTGAGTGTGCAAGTGCAAGATTACTTAATAAGGTATTTTAGGTGCAAGGCATAAAGCCTAAGTAGATCCAAGTTGACTGAAAAAGTCCGAGCAAGTCAAGAACCGGATACTTTGCAGATGGAAGTCCAAGAAGGTCAAGAGTAATGCTTAGTGATTGGAAGCTTAGGTGGGTTAAACGAGATACTTAGTAAATGAGGAAGACTTGAAGGTAGTGGCCTCTTAGCACATAAGATCTGGATGCAAGACTTCTTGGCATACGAAGAAGTCCAAGCGTGGCCTCCTGGCACATAACTCATGGTGAGTTGTGAGAGTCAAGTAAACCTATAATTTAGTTTCAAGTTAAACTTGACTTTGGCAAAGACTCAACCTTAGAATTGATTGTAGCCGATGACCCAAATGACTAAAGGTTGAATTGAATTAGCTGCAACCTTCAATTTACTACATGTGAGTCAACTCATGCTAATTTTCTCACAAATAGATTGTTTATGCTTAGGGTGGAGTCGACTAGGCAGTAGTCAACTTAGGCAAGATCATGAGGCAATTGACTAGTTTCTTGATAACAAGATTATCAATGTAATAAAAAAAATGCTAAGATTGTTAAATGGATTAGGTGATGGAGTGCTCTAGTCAACTAGAAATTAATTGAGTCGATTAAAGTACTTGTTGTAAGGTAGAAGGCTGACGCAACCAAGGATTCAATCAATGGTAAAAGCATGAGTCAAGTCAATTGTTTTCGTGCAGAGCAACTATTTTGAGAATGAAATGTAGCTTACTTAAAGGCTAAAAATTGGGACCAACGGGTGCTTGTGAAGATAACTAAAACTACTGAAAGTGTTCATTCTCAACATCAAATGCTCTCGTCTTGTTCTTTTATAGTCTTCATTTTATTGTTCAGCTTAAGGTTTCTACCTTTAAGCTTCCTGCTTTTTCCATTCTTACTTATGCTTATTATTGTCTTATTTGTAAGCAAAAGAAATGTAAAAGATTTTTTTACTTATGAAAGGAGAAAATATAGTGGTATTTGAGGAGTGACTCACCGAATGAGCCATAAGCTATAGAGCTAGAACTAAAACTTCCAAATCACTTAAATTGATGTGTTAGCATTGGTTCAAGTTCTTAATTGTTGCATTCTTATTTTCTCTACGAAATTAACCATACTCTTGAGTTTAAAAACTTGCATTTTTAGTTTTCATCTATTCACCCCCTCCGTATATTGGTTTCAACAAAAACAACTAGGGATTTTTTTACTTATGTATTGAAGTGTCAGGTAGGCTATTAAGAAGTATAACACTTAAAACATTAATATAGCATGGATCAGAATGCTAAGATTGATGTGTGGAGTTAACAAAATAAAAATACTAGTAAGTAAAGCAATTAGGTGTACTTCAATATAACAACAACCAAACTTTCATTCCACCAAGTAGAGTCGACTATATAGATCCTTTTATGCCATTGGACTCGATTGCCCACTATATTTCTCATCTATATTTAAATGAATTTTACCTTATTTTATAGTTGCTAACCATTTTTTCTTTGCTCTCCTTCTTCCTCAATTAATGTGTGTATTTATCATAGTGTCATATCATCTAATTGTGGCATTTATTGGTCACCTAAGTATATGTCTATACCATCTTAAATGTGACTCTTGGAGTTTTCCTTCAATAAATGCAATCCTAACTTTTTCTCAAATATTCTTATTTTTTATCTAACTATCCTTGTATGTCCATATATCCATCTTAATATCCTAATCTTTGTAAATTTCATCTTTTGCTCATATGCTCACTCATAGTCCAATATTCAATTTCATATAATATAGCAGATCTAACTACTGTTTTATAAAACTTCCCTTTAAGCTTTAGTGATACCTTACAATCATAAAGAACACTTTGACACCCTCCTCCATTTTAACCATCCTGCTTATATCCTATGTAAAATATCTCTATCAAATCCTTTATCATTTTATAAAAATAATCCTAGATACTCAAAACTATCATTTATAGGGAACTCATCAATTTTTATCGTAATAACTATCTCGTTACATTTACTACTACTAAATTTAACTTCTAGATATTTATCTTTACTCTACTAAACTCAAAGCCTTTTACTTCTAATATGTCCGCTAAAATTTAAGCTTGACATTTACTCTTTCACATGTCTTGGCTTTGTCCAGTGAGTTCATCCATGACTAGCATAAAAAAATATGGTATTAAAGTTGATCTTTGATATAACCCTATCCTTATAAGAAACTGTTCGATTAATCTACTTGGAGTCTTCATTCTTATCATTACATTCTTATATATATTTTTAATACTTTTACTATATGCTACACAAACACCTTTTTTTATGTAGAATTTTCTCGAAACTCTATTATAATTTCCCTATAGGGAACTCTTGTAATATATAATTTCCCCAAGAACTCTATTATAAGTTTTTTCTAGATTAATAAAATTATGTGTAAGTCTTGTTTCTTTTATTAATACTTTTCAATCAATTGTTTGAGAAGATATATAACTTTATCATAAATCTTTCAAGCATGAATTCAAATTTATTTATAATCACCTTAATTTTTTTTATCATTCTTTCTCAAAATCTTATAGTATGACTCATTAACTTAAGGCCCCTATAATTCACATAATTTTGTATAACTCCTTTATTTTTATATAGGAGATTAAAGTACTTATCCTTCACTGATTAAATATTTTCTTCGTTTTCAATATTAGGTTGAATAACTTCATAAGTCTTTCAATACCTTACTTCCTTAGGCACTACATACCTCTATTGGAATATCATTTGTTTGATCGATTTTCCATTTTGCATCCTATTTAATGTATGTTATACTTTTAAAATTTGAATTCTCTAATAAAAATTAAAATTTCTCTACTCCACTTACTTAAATTTCCTAAGATAAGTTAGTCACCTAAACTTTTATTAAAAAGTTGATAAAAATACATCTTCCATTAATCCTTTATTTCCTCATCATTCACTAGTACACTATTGGATTAATCTTTAGTGCAGCTTATTTGGGTTAGATCACTTGTTTTCATCTCTCTCACTTTGTCTATTCTATGTTATCCATTTTTCCTTCTTTTGTATTAGACTATTGATACAAGTATTCAAAAGCTTCATTCTTAGCTTCATCCACTGCTTTCTTGGTTACTCCATACTTTTTTTTAAAAAAAAAAACATTCTTATAAGTGTACAATAACTTATAGGTTATTTATTTTTTTCAATTTTTTTATACTTCCTCATTCCACCACATAGATATTTTATTTGGTGGTGTCCATCCTTTTGTTACCGAATACATTCTTAGCTACTATTTTCAAATTTAATATCATCTTATTCCATATCGTATTTGACTCTCTATGTATTTCTCCTAATACTTATGCTCCGACCCTCTCCATAATGATACTTTACTTTCCATCCTTTACTTCCACCACTTGATCCTAAAAGCCATGCATATTTTCCTTCTACTAATGCTATGCTAAAGGCGTGTCTCTAGTGCCACTAATTTGTGTTGGTTATGACCTTGCAATATTTACAAAAAATATTTATCCATTTTCCTGGCCATATAAAAGTAAATTTTGTGACTTATTATTTTCACTTTTAAACGTAACATTCTTCTCTTTTCATAAAAAAAGTATTAGCTACTATAAGTCCATATGCTATCACAAAATCTAATATAGATTTTTTTTTTATTTCTTGTTGTAAAATTATAATCCTCATACACATTATCATATTCTTCATAAGAAAATAGATTGAGATAATGCTAACATTTTCAAAGATGTTCAATAGATTTTGTAATTAGAACAATTGAATTTATTCAAGTGGGATGTGAAAAGGTGAAGGGAAGCCATATAAAATATTCATTAATGTAATAAAAAAAATTAATTAATTTAAGAGTCATTAGTGATATCGGCTTGCAAAAGGGCTCAATAAAGGGAAGGTAGAAAACTTATCTAGCAAATTTCAAATATTTGGGTTAATATGGATAAATGTGGCATGATGATATAGAATTTTAGTGGCACAAAATAAGTTAAAATCATCATCCGCACAGTTCCATTTGTTGAACTTTTGCGACATCACTAGGTCATCTATTTATTCAAATGGATTTTTCTCTACTACAATACTATCTAGTTTTGAGGAAGTGTGTAATCTTCATTATTTACTAATATAGTCTTAGATTTATGCAAAATGAATATGTGTTATGAATGACATTAATGTATCAATTATTCAGATAAAATGTGATTAAAATTGATTAATTGATATCCCTCAAAAGCTCAAACTATTAGGAAACGTACCAATTGTACTTTGATTATTCAAGTTGGGAGAAAAATATTTCTTTTTAATTGAAGAGAATACAACTTATGTATTTAACCCACTACCTCAAATACTAAGTAAATATATGACTAGATAATATGAAGAAAGCCTACACTAAGTACTTCAAAAGGCATTATTCTTTCTTAGTGTTAGAATATTGTAACATAATAACTAGGGGTATTATTGTAATTATACTGTATATCCTTCTCTATATAAGTCAATAACTCCGTGGTGTCTAATACACGGTTTTCTCTTAACACTTACAATATGAAAGCCCTCGAGTGTAGATCAACTGATTGGATGACAGATCCAATCCAAGCACAACAACATAAGACATCAATATTATGTTAAGATTGATAAACTAATCATTTAATTATCTCAAATTTTTTTACTCTTAAGAAAGGAACCCGTGTATGTATATGTGCTTAATAAAGGGTTCCTTTGGTGACCTTTGCGCCATTATGACAGACCTCCTTTAGTTTGTATATATGCATGTGTTTAGTGTAGTTTGATGGAACTATAGAATTAACATCTATAAGTATAACAAAGAGTCGTGCAAGAAGTAGAAACCTTACCATGGAAATCTGGTCGGCGTCCATATTGAGGGGAAAGCATGCTTGTAAAATCGACATGAGGCAGGGTGCTTTCCTCATTATGCAGCACACTTTTGTTCTCATCCTTTTCAATCCACTTTGCATTACCTGAATTCTTCTCCCAGTGGTTCCATAAGAACAATACAATTCCTCCAAAAACAACAGCACCAGCAACCATGCATAGAGTAAACAAGAGTCCACGATACCACCACGCATAAATTCCAAAAGGACCTATATAGTATTTTTCCACCAAACCAAATAGCAGAATGAAGCCGAGTGTAGATACTGCATAGTATATTGCAGAACAAAAGGTGTTCCCTGTGCCAACCAAACATGACATGCTCTTTCCATTGATAGTGAAGATGGAGGCAGGCTTCACATCTTCATGAACAAGATTGCCCTCTTCCTGAAATAATTAAGATGTAGAACATAGAAAGTAGAACAATTATCAAGAAAAAAGAACAGTTTAATAGACTGAGTAGTACCAATGGAGGTTCAGATTCTTGAGTGACATAAGCGAGTAGATCCAGATGCAATTTGTCAAAGCAAGATGATGAAATGCACTGTTCATTAAGAACTGAAAGAAGAGAAAGCTCCTTGGATTTCTTTACAGACCAAATAACAAGCACATTCTGGGGGAGGCATGGTTTGCCTTCATTGATTCGCCGACATATGTCACTTATAATAGCCAAAAATGGTGTAATGCCAATTCCTCCAGCTACCAAGATAAGATTCTTGTACCTGGGAGTTAGTAAATAATCAGTTGTGTGAAAATCTTTTGTTTTCTTTTGCAGATGGCTTGTATTTGATATTGTATATATAAAATGTCTTACTTTACCTTCTTTTATGCCCTTATTCTTTGTTGTTTCATTTTGAAAAAAAAAAAATTTACAAGGGCATGGAAATTGTTTATGGATGTAGTAGTAAAACCAAGACTTGGTAAAATTAACAAATGGGGTTCACTAGGAGGCATTTCATGTTAATCTGTCACAGGAAGTCACAGGAGAGACTTACATCAAATGGTATGGTACCTCATGACCATAAGGTCCTTCAATAGAGGCAGTTATCTTATTAGCTTTTGAGTTAATGTTACTTTCTTGTTGCTCTGGTGAATCCGTGATTAGGCAACACAGTTTGTCTGTCCATTCACCAAGAACTTTTATAAGAATAGATAGATGGTAGCTACCATCCATTGGACTGGAGGAAACGCTGAAGGGATGCCATTGCAGCCATGACAACTCTCGAACTTGAAGGAAAATAAAACTTAGTGCATTATACCGAAGGCCTGCATAGTTTAACCAAGTGCTCATTAGGAAACCACAGGAGAGCTAATAAAACTATAAGACCAATCAATTTTAGAGGAAATTATTACAACATTTAGATTTAGTCACACATTGCCAATGGTTTGCTAATTGAGATGAATAGTCTATTATCTTTTGTATTTAATAAAGAAATAGTTTATTATCATAATTAACCTACTGCATGTTATGCACGAGGTTATTAAACATCAAATTAGTGGATTTCTAATAATTAATGTCGTAGTAGAATTAGTTATACTTTGTCATTTTTAGGATTAAACTTTGGGCTGTTGACTTGGGAACCTATTGAGTGGCAAAAGTTATAACAATCCAAATTAATAGATATCAGAAAAAATGGGTAATATTATGGCTGTTCAAGTCTAGAGGGGTCTATTAGCATGTGATTTGGGGCTCATTTTTATGCCCCTCTTTCAATACTGTTAATTTAATTTGGATCAGCAAAGAGGTATAAACGATCTAAACTACTGATAATTTTCTTAAAAGATAAACTTTGCATTCTAATAAGGAAATAGTTCAGGATATTTAATTTATATCAAGAAATATTCTCAGTTTGGACTTTATTGGGACATTGAAAAAAGATAACATTCTTCTCAAGCTGAAAGGGACAAGTTAAGAACCATCTCTCCTCTTGTGGTTTAGCCCAATATCAGTATATCACTAATCAACACTTAGCTAATCATTTATCAAATTACATCTATGCTATCCAATTCCATGCATCCTCATTCTCTTAAATGAATTAATCTACTCTGCATTTCAAAGTAATTATATACTCTTTTTTAATATTTTAGACAGAGAGAGTATTCTCGATATAAAGAGCAGAGATAAATGATGACCTTCACAATTAAAGAGTTAACCTTCACAATTAAAGAGTTAAGGAATTTTACTTGCTGGTTTTGAGAAAACAAGTTCCACAGTTCCACATGGCCTGCAAACTGCTGAAAGGACATCCACATTTGTTCTTGATTGACAGAATCTAAGAAAACGATCCAGTACAAAAAGGAAAATTGCAGCAGCAGCTATGCTGAAAACGAAGTCCCCAACATGCAAGGCTAGGAATATAACAAAGATCACATACAGTTGATGAGTGTAAAAGAAGAGCTCAAAGTAGTTCTTCCTCACAGGATGAAATGATGTAACCCACATAAATAAACCAGCTAGCAGACTAATAACACCTGGGAGATTGGCAACACCCACTTCCTTCCACTCTAGAAGCTGCAGCAATGTTAAATTGATTGAAATAAAGGAAGAAGAAAAAACTCTCTTATTACAAGTTAGTTTCATTATATTGAAGCATTTATTGACAAACATTAATTCCAAAATCTTAAACTGGTTGATAAATTTATGGTTTAATAAACAGGAACAAGCAAACCATGAGTTCAAAATGTTAAAGTGACTACAACTATTTATGTATGAGCCAAATAACTGAAAAAGCAAACTAGAATTGTGTGAAACAAATGTTGAAGTGTCTTCTGTTATGTCACTGTTCTTTAAACAAGATAGTTAATGAATCTTAATGTTATAGACAATTCTGATCCACATATATATTGATAGTTATTGCATTAAATTAAAGTGAATTTATATAGTGATCGTAGTGTTTGTATAAATGTTGAAACCCTGCGTTATTTTGTATCCAAGCCTTTAGCATCTGAATTATCTTGTAAATCTTCTTTGCACAAATTTCATACAAGTTTTTCTCTTGTACTTGCTTTTTCTTCTTCATTCTTCTTCTCCTGGTTAGAGATTGCCAGATAGTGGTAAATTGTTAGCCATTATTTGAAAAAGTGTTGAACATTAAGACTTAAGCTGGTACCTTCCTTTCTTCACAAGTACCAAAGCCTAGAGGAGGGTTGATAACAATTATACTTCTTATATTACTATTGCTAATGGTTAGTGAGGTCACACGATCAATTAGCAGCAGAATAAAAACACACTCAAGAATTTAAGCATACCACAAAGCTAATGCAGGCATATAATATGGTTTGGAATTCTCGTTCCTACTCCACGACCTACGATTCACCAATGAGTCACTCTCAGAAAGCCCATTATCTTTTTCCTTTATAGAAAAGCCTCTAACAACATGAACATACACTTGAAGATTAAGAGGAAGGCTAAGGAGAAGACATTGGAAAGGCCTAAAGCCAACTCACCACAGATCAGTCGATTGTCTAGTCAACAGAACCCCCACAGAAACATTCTGTCTGGACTTAGTTCCAGTAGAATCGAACCCGACTACGATGATCATGATCAAGTTTCTCCAAAGTTGAGATATGCCCTCTCCCAATAGTAGATCTCTCATCTTTCATAAATAACAAGCAAAGCTTACCATCTACAAATTAACTTTGTCGCTATGGTCATCTCCTATCATGTTACTCATCCCTCGGATGCACCAATTCATCGGGTTGCTCCACATGTCATACTTCACATATGTAGTTCACCTTCACCATTATCATCAATGTTGTACTTTAATGCTCCTCATCTTCTGGCCCCTCAGATGTTTTATATCATCCTTTTTCGATCTCTACGAACCTTAAGCCACATAGTTGCCAACTTAGTCTACATAGTTGCCAACTTAGTCTTGCCATGTCATGCTCCACGAACTGCTCCATCACCATCTCAGTGCTTCTTATCATGTGGTCCCTCGATTATTTCATGCAACCTTCTTTGATCTATATGGACATCCAAGTTACTTAGCGAGTCACCTTGGCCGCACTAAGTCGTCATCATCATCATCACTTAACCTTGTCAAGTCACAAGCTCTTCAAGTTCATTGTGTGTTTTGTCAAGTCTCTACACAACTCAAACACACACATATCAGATCTAGTTAGACCTAACATAAACCCTTTCCACAAACATCAAAACCCAAGAAAACCCAAGGTCAAACACAACCACTTGGGATATGATTACACTAACAAAGTTTTCGTTCAAGATCTTTTGGTAATAAGTCAAGATTCTAACATAGTTCAGATTCGTAGTTCTACTCTATGACCTATTGACTTGTAAGGTAAGTCATCCCTCGAAATTCCATAAAAGATAAAGTTCTCTATCTAGTAGGTGGAGAAACCTCATATAAAAATCTTTATTTGTCTCTTTATAAAAATATGGAAATTAAAGCACAAAAGAAAATAACAACTGAAAACAAGAAAATAAACCATTTTAGAGAAACCTCTCCTTCAGGTCCTCAAGCACACCTCTGGAAAGTAACAACAAAGAAGAGAAAGAAGATTGAGAGTTTGTGATGATGAAGTTTGAAGTTGTATCACTCTCTTATTTATACTTGCAATATGCAAGACTCAGTTGACCCAAATTTACTTAATAGTAGACTAAAACACTAAATTTGAAAATTTATTTGTAACAACTATTTCTTCTCCAATTGAATCAAAGTTTATCCAATCAACTAAATCTTCATCAATTGACTCAAAACAATATCAATTGACTTTAAAAAGCATCAGTCAACTCAACTCAACTCAACTCAACTAGATAACCACTAACCTTTTCAACTAATAACTATGTCTTCAGTCAACTCTAATTTATAACAGTCTACCCCAACCTTTGTTAGTAAACTCATCTGGATAATTCCTTAACCTTTTCTTCTAATGATTATGTCATCAGTCAACTCAATTAATGCTCAATCAACTTACCTAAATGCGACCTATTTGTTGATGAATTGGCTTTAGGTGATTCCACTCAAATCTTGTCACCATGAACCTTAGCTTGCAAATAACAAGTCTTGAGTTAACTCACAACCATTCTGGTTGAGTCAACTTAATAAATATTAGTCAATTGAATTTTAGTTCAATCAACTCTACTTAGAACATAATGTTTTTGTTCTCGAGTAGACCTTTTATAGTCGACTACCGGGTTGACTCAACTACTAATCAACTAAATCTACTCGACTTTGAGTTTATTTGTTAACTTGGATCCAAAATACCTATTCTCTATTCAAGCACATAGCTATGTAGAATTTTTTTTTACCCAAAATCACATTCACTCATACTCTCATCTCACATGTCTTCATGCTAATGATTCTCCTCCCTCGAGTCTTTCTCAACAAGCATTTAGCCTTTAGAAGTATTCAAGCTCCCCTACCTTGACCTACTTTTGAATCCAACTTTATTTGAATCATTGAACCATTAACCCAACATCTTCATAGACATGTGTATCTTTCTCAACACTTGTAAAACAAAAAGCTACCTACTCCACAATAAATTGGCTAAGAGGTTGCCTCCAAAACTTCTTTTACCAAAGACCTCTTCCATTTCTATCAACACCTGACACTCTTTTCAGGTGTGAAAAATATCTAATTAGCCTTCAGCTATTTGACCTTCATCCATCTTCAAGTATCTAGTCATATAACCTAGTTGGAATTCTTCTATCTGTCAAGTATGCAGTCATCTTGACCCATTTGCGTACTTCTTCCATCTACCAAGCCATCCACATCTACACCTATAGTTCCTATCGAGTTCATGCTCTGGATTCTCGACATTCATTAGAATAACATAAATTAGGGGGAAAAAATCAATTACCTCAAATTCATCCATACTTAGGGGATGACTGCACTAACAATCTCCCCGTCAACTTAGATAACCTAAGGTATGATTATAACACAAATCATCCCCTTAACTTAAACTTCATAGGGTATGATTATGCTAGCAATAGCTATTGATGCAACACATGCATTTGATTGGTTAAGAAAAATCTTTCAAATTTGCAACAAAATTAATCTTCACCATCTATCATAATTATGATAGCATGTCAACATTACAATGACCAAAAATCATATCTTCCATGTAAGATCCAAAAAACTTAAAAACTTTGGAGGTGAAAGAAATTTATCAATACCACAACACTAGAAAATAAAGTGTCGATAGATAGAGATAATGGAGGACAAGGTTGCTTATTAGCAGTAGAGGTGAGGATGCTATTGATGAGTGTATTTCATATAGGATTTTTATTAGTATTTTGCACTCATCTTGTGATATTCTAAGAGCATATTTTGCATGGCTTGTTCCCTTTTAGTATTGTTTCACTACTTGCTTGTTCAGAGATCTGCTCTTCTACTTTTTTATTGCTAGGATGAAGAATCAGAGCTAAAAGGGAATAATAGGAACCTTGGAATGAAAACATCAAGCAAGGATTATGCTCTAGCCATGTTCCAAGGCACGAGCGTATTCCTCGGGACGAAAAAGAATGAAGACTGAGTAGCCGTGGAGGTCCTAGAATTCCACACGGCCTGGTCGTGTGTTTTTCACATTGCCATGCAATGTGTCTGTTGGAGGTCCCACAATTCCATACGGCCGTGCGCCAACTCTTACCGAGGTCCCAGAACTTCACATGACCCAGTTGTGTTCCAGTACCTACCGAAGCTTAGAATTTCACACAGTCGTGTGGCCCTACTGTAGGAATTTCCAAATGGTATTTTTACTAGGGAGTATCCCTTTGATATGTAGACACTCATTTTCTTTCCATGGGTTGATATATTTGTATTTCTTAATATCTCTGATTTAATTGTTTGTGGTCCCTTTCCACTGTGCATACTCGAACTCGAAGTCAAAAGCATGTTTTCATATCCCAAGGGGTGAAAGGAAGGACCGAAAGGTGAACTCAATCCTCCAACCTGTAGAATACCGAAACGTGGGGGTCAGCCACGAAAGTAGGTTGGGTTGCCACGAGGATTCCCTAGACTTTCACGAAGCTTAATAGGTTCGTCTCAATTCGACGTTACGCAGTAAGGGAAGGCAACTCGAGAATCGTGGGGCATCGTGACAGGAGTGTTTGGGATTTTCGAGCCGCAAAAATCGCTTTTTGCGTTGCGGAAACCTCGAAATTCCATGCCACCGGATCCGTGCGAAGAAAATAATTTCAAAAAACTTTACGTATACGAGTTTCTAAACCTAGATCTACTCTAGATCTACATGGTAGAGAGATTACCCTTGATGCGAAGCCCTTCGCTTATCCCGCTCGTCCAAGTTTGCCGGATCTCGAGAGTGTTCAAGTGGACACTCCTCTATACGTATCCACACGAACGATTAGGTGGAGAAAAACCAAACAAAAGGTGTGCTAGCACATTTGAAGGTTCGGCCAAGGTGGAGGAGAGGGAGAAGAAGATGAGAGGAGGAAGAAGAAGGAGGTTACAAAACCAAAATGAAACTCACACAATGAGTTAAAGTGGCCAGCCACTTCAAGGAAGGCTTTTAAACCTCCATGGGATATCAAGAGTCACAACTCTTGATCTCCCTCATGAGGTGGCACACACATGTGCTAGCCTTGATGATGTGGCACATCATAATTAGCCCACTCGATGCCAACTCACAAATGAGGTGGCAATGGTCAAGTCAAACTTGACCTTTCATCTTCCTCTCAAGTCAAGTCAAACATGACCACTTCTCTCCCATGGTTGATCAAATCTAACCATTGGTTCAAGTCAATTTTAATTTAATGAATCTCTATTCATTGAATTAAATTGGCTCAATGAGTCTAAGTCCAAATTAGACTCATTTAACACATGAACCAAATTGAGTCCAACTCAATTAGTTTACTTTGGATTACTCTTAATCCAATTTGGTTCATCACATGAACCTAATCCTCTTGGTTCATCAAATGAACCTAATCTCCATCTAATCGCCCTTTGTGTGTGACCCTATAGGTTCTTGTAACGTTGGCAATGCTCCTAAACCCATTTAGAAGCATAAGTAATGAGCGGTATCTAGCTACACATCATTACTACCCAAGTTACAAGAATGTTGAGATCCAACATCACCTTGTGACTACTAATTGTGACTCTTCACAATATGTGGCAATGTCCTTCTATCCTTGACATCTAGATTGATCAATGTGAGGCATAGACCGTGGCATCCTCTAATCAATCTAAATCTTGAATTCCAAGTAGACTCACTCAATCAAATGAGCTCAATATCTCATATTGACTCATTTGGGCATGGCCATGCACTTAGTGGTCTCACTCTATCAAGAATATCGATGTCTCTCCCGTCATATAGGAGGGATAGATCCCATCTACATCACTCACATCCCTCCGCATAATTTGTTACATACCCAGTAATCGCCTTTATAGTCCACCCAGTTACGGGTGACGTTTGACAAAGCCAAAGTATGCAACTCCTTATGTAGGGAACTATGGTGACTTCAGGTCCAAGGACTAATAGTCATACTAATAGCCACATGAGAAAGTATATGACACTCATATAACAATCCATAATACTTTCTCATGGCGGGTCATTCAGTATACATTCTCCAATGCATACCCATGTGTCAACTTGATATCTCTATATCCATGACTTGTGAGATCATGTCATCGAGTTGACCTACATGCTAGTCTCGTCGCATTAACATTGTCCCTGAATATTAATACTTGACTAGGAATGATTAAGAATAGTGTTCCCTATATCATCTCGCAATCGATTCAACCAATCGATTGATATAGGTAAGAACCTTCTACTCTAGGACGCTATTATACTTAGTTATTTGACACCAATACAAGTAAGTATAATAACCATAAACAAATGCCTTTATATATATAAGAAATATGATACAACGAGTCCATAAAACAATCATCAAATGATTGGCTCTAGGGCTCTAACTAACAGGAGCCTCCATGAGAAAGCGGTTCTTCAACAATGTTGCCCTAAAAGTAGACATCGCGTTTGGGCATATACACCGTCGTAGTTCCAAAAGATCACATCAGGTAAATCGGGATTGTCTACCTACGCAAACAACCGATGAGAATTAGGAAATCAAATATAGGTTAGGGTGTCTACAGTCATTGTGGTGAAACTAAAGTCCTAGGATCACTTCTTAAGATCAGATTTTCTCTCTAGAAACTTTTCCTCGTGATTTTCTCTGTTTTCTAAAGACTTTCATAACTTTCAGATTCTCTAGATAACTATTTTTACATTAAAGATCGTTACTCCATTTTCAGTTCTCGTGGGATCAATACTTTTATTACTTGACGACGACCGTGTACTTGCGATGTGCGACACATTAGCTATCTTGTATGACATTCTTACGAGGCCATTTTGCGTCCCTAGGGGAGCTCCACATGTGCTATACATGAGGATGAGAGGAAAGGAGATAAAAGGATTAGGAGGATAAGGGCTAGGTTAGTAACTCACGGGAATATCTCTTTGGAAAATTCTAAAAGAGTAGCATTAATACTATGTCAAATTTAAGGAATGGGAGAAAACATTGCTATGTTATACTCAACATAAAAACCCTAAACAAGTTTAGTTCTATATAAATGACTCATCTTATTTAAATAAGTGTTTTATTTAAAACATAGGCATTATACTAGGTATGCCTTTAAACTAGATTGTTTCCTATATTTTTATCAAAGTAAAATTCTCTATTCCATAGGAAGCAAACATCACCCAAATAGATAGCAATTTTGATAGTGATAAAGGATTCAATAAAAGCAATATCTAAAGTATGTATAGATGCTATAGTGATGTTGTTAGGTGAAAAAAATTCACTATAGACAAACTCACTTGCTGTAGGAGGCGCCCTTGAAGTGCCCATGCAGCCACATAGAGGAGGCCATGTATGGTAAATATAACCATTGTGAGATGTCCAAGCCACACATGGTATCTAGTAGCATGCTCAAAAGGGATGTCTATTAAACGAAGAAGAATGGAACCCCTGGCAACTGGCAAAAACAAAAACACCAAGCAAAACAACCCTATTGAGCCGAACTGAGCCCCAGTAATCTCCAAGAAAAAGTACCTATAAGTTTGAAAAAACTCCTAAATTAGAGGTCAAGAACACATTGAATTAGCATAAATTTGCTTAAAAATAATAGACAATGAAATATATAGAAACATCTTATGATACTGCATACTGTTATGAACCCAAATAATTAGCATCACCGAGAATTATTTCAACAAGATTGCAATGAGGTCTTTGAGGGTTGTTTTACTCTTCAATTATATCATGTACCGATAATTATCTTTCCGTAACATGCTTCAAAAGGTTCGTAGCTTCTCATAAAAGGGCATCCAACTAGATCAAGAAATTGGAACATGGAATGGGAGTTTGATTATATGCTTTGAGTGTATCATAAGCCATTAAATTCTTCAACAAGAAATTGGAACATGGAACAGGAGTTCAATTAGAGCCATTCAATTATTTCTTTATTGATAGCTTCTCCAATCCTGGTGTGGTTTTATTTGCATGTAAACCACTTGGTCAAGTGTTCTCTCTTTCAATCATCCAGACAAGAAAGTCAAAACATAGATTAATCTGATTCAAAATAGGCAAGTTGATCTAGCCCTTTTGATATTCTATACATAAATTAGATTCTTATCAAATAACTTGAGCTTTGAGGATTATACGAACCATTTTAATCTTTACACAAATGTGCACACCTAAAATTTTGTGTTATAAGCCATCATTAAAAATGAAGAATTTATACAAGAAACAAAATTGCACTTATAAACAAAACTGTTAAGCTAACATACAGTTTCTCATTTGATGGCAAGGGCAACATCGAAACTGTGCTCTGGTTCTCGATGATACGAGCAGTGACTGTCCACAAAATATAGATTGAAAACAAGAGTACCCCTATAAACTCAGCAGCAGAAACAACACCAAAAGGACCGTCCACAATAACCGGAAATGTCCAAAGACGAAACCTGGGTAACTTCCCACTATTCTTCCTGATAATTAAAGAAGCCATCATCGATTCTAAAATCTCGCAAACGTACAACAGGAATTCAATCAAAAAATTCATACGCGTACTCAAATTGGCATCTTGGGAAAGCAATTATGTAGACAAACGCGAGAAGGGTGATGACAAGGATCGGTCCGCTGAAACCAAGGAAGATACTTCCTGCAATTTATACTTTATCTGTTATAGCCAAAAAAAAAAAAAAAAAATCATCTGCATCGAAGGCAAATCCAAGAGCAGAAGAACGGTTTGCCTGTGATCCCAAAAAGGGTGCTTTCGGTTAATTTTGCCCATCGTGAGAACAAACCCATGACGGTGTGGGTGGGGAAGAAAAATATGACAACGACCCAGAGAATGAAGATGAGCCACATGAGGGATTTGAGAAGAAGCCTGGCCAGAGAGCGAAGGAAGGAGGTGGGCTTGGATCCGCCATGGTCGACAAGGTTTTGCTCCTTTGCAAGGAGGGGTTGGTGTTCAGCCATGGACGTAGTGCTTCAGAATTGAGCATCTTCTTAAGACGGACCTCAACTTCATTTTATACTCCCTAAAGGATGAATAAAATATGTTGCAAATTGCAATCAGGTGTGTACAGTTAGCGTAAGAGATTATAGTAAAAAATTAATATTTATTAATTCATCTCTTTATCATTTTTTTTTTTTGAAGTATTTCTCTTTTTATTTCTTCTATATTTTCACGCATATATTTTTTAAATAATTATTCATTCAAAATCGCACTTTCTACCCTATATTTTTTTAAATTACTCACTCGTTATTCTTTTTTTTTTTACTTCTTTAGGATCATGTTCGTTTGGCTAAAATTATTATAAGAATCTAAAATTCTAAAATTAGAAAAGAAAAATATATAATGACTCTGTGGGGTACAAGAAATGCATAATTCTATTTATTTGTGAATTTCAGTTCAGATACGTGTAATAATTTTATCCATAATTATTATTTAAAATTGCTATATAAATCCAAAATATTCAAAATTTAAAAAGAATGCAAATAATGACTTTATAAGGTCCGAAGAATGCCTCTTGTTTGTGAATTTAGACTAGTACAAATCCATATAACAGGTCTGCCTAAAATTTTTAGATGAACCTAAAATATTCTAAATTTTGAAAAGATTGCATATAATGAATCTATAAGATCTAAGGGACGCATATGATTGTTTGTTTGTGAGTTTTGGTTAGTTTTTATCCATGTAATAGTTTTGATCAAAATTGTTACATTAATCTAAAATGTTCAATTTTTTTTTTAAAAAAATGCATATTACTTCATAGGGTGTAGGAAACACGTAGAAGTACTTGTTCGTTTGCTTGTTTATTTTTTTTTTTTTTGATAAGTTAAAAAATATATAAATAATAAATATAAGACTACACAATAATGGAATTAGAAGTTATTCATGTATGATAAAGTATTAGATCCGAATACTTCTAATGTTATATATATATATATAGACCTCAAATATCCGTTGGTATATAAACATCTCTTGTCCCATATGAAGTTAAACTTTGATCCTCTTTTATAAATCCGCGATAGGTGGACATCTAAAGAATATATGCTCCTATGTCTTTAGCACATGTTTACAAAAAGTATATTATCGATCATCTAGATAGTCTTGATTGTCTCTAGTCGAAAGACAGGTCTATGCCAACATCCAAATCGTAATTGCATGAATGGGCTAAATGTAAAACTTCCACACCATCCACACATAGGGTTTAATAGGGTCGACCTACCTAAAGAAATCATAGGCCTTGGCCACTCTACCATCTTGCTTAAACCCATCTGCCATTCTCTATGTATCATTCACCGACTACCCAACAACCGATAGGATGCAATCTCAGATATGTAATAGCCGCTTGATTAGTAGAGAATCTGAGCGCACCATATCCCTGTTAGCTAGAGCCCTAGAGCCAATCATTTGATGATTGTATTATGGACTTATTGTATTATATTTTTATATTAATAAAGGCATTTTTTTTGTTATTATACTTACTTGTATTGGTGCCAAATAAACTAAGTATAATAATGTTCTTGAGTAGAAGATTCTTACCTATATCAATCGATTGGTTGAATCGATAGTGAGATGATATAGGGAACACTACTCTTAATCATTCCTAGTCGAGTATTAACATTCAGGGACAATGTTAATGCAATAAGACTAACATGTAGGTCAACTCGATGACTTGATCTCACAAGTCATGGATATAGAGATATCAAGTTGACACATGGGTATACATTAGAGAATGTATATTGAATGACCCGCCATGAGAAAGTATCATGGATCGTTATATGAGTGTCATATACTTTCTCATGTGGCTATTAGTATGACTACTAGTTCTTAGACCTGAAGTCACCATAGATCCCTATATAAGGAGTTATGTTGGTTTCGTCAAACGTTACCCGTAACTGGGTGGACTATAAAGGCAATTACTGGGTATATAACAAATTATGCAGAGGGATGTGAGTGATGTAGATGGGATCTATCCCTCCTATATGACGGGAGAGACATCGGTATTCTTGATAGAGTGAGACCACGAAGTGCATGGCCATGCCCAAATGAGTCAATATAGGATATTGAGCTCATTTGATTTAGTGAGTCTACTTGGAGTTCAAGATTTAGATTGGTCAGAGGATGACACGGTCTATGCCTCACATTGACCAATCTAGATGTCTAGGATAGAAGGACACTTGTCATATATTGTGAGGAGTCACAATTAGTAGTCACAAGGTGATGTTGGATCTCAACATTCTTGTAACTTGGGTAGTAATGATGTGTTGCTAGATACCGCTCATTACTTATGCTCCTAAATGAGTTTAGGGCATTGCCAACGTTACAAGAACCTATACGGTCACACACTTAGGACAATTAGATGGAGATTAGGTTCATATGATGAACCAAGAGGATTAGATTCATTTGATGAATCAAATTGGATTAAGAGTAATCCTAATTGGGCTAACTTGAGTTGGACTCAAGTTGATTCATGTATTTAATGAGTCTAATTTAGATTATGACTCATTAAATCAATTTAATTTAATGAATTAGATTCATTATATTAAGTTAGCTTGAATCAAATGGTTAGATTAGATCAACCATGGAAGAGATTTGGTCAAGTTTGACTTGACTTGAGAGGAAGATAGAAAGTCAAGTTTGACTTGACTTTATGCCACTTCATTGGTGAGTTGGCATTGATGTGGACCAATGATGTTACTCCACATCATCATGGGTGCCACCTCATGGAAGTTACAAAGCCATTTTCTTTAATAGCTTCACATTAATTGCACTCAATGTAATTTTTGGGAGTTACACAATTTGAAGTGGCCGACCACTTTTGAATGGGATGGAATTGATTTTCCTCATTCAAGTGCATTATTCCTTCTTCTTCCTCTTGGAGCTCTCTCCCTCTCCCTCTCCCTCTCCTCCTCAACTTGGCCGAACCACACATAGGTGCTAGCACACCTTTTTGTGTGATTTTCTCCACCTACGTGTTCGTGTGGATACTTCTAGAGGAGTATCTATCTTGATACTCTTGAGATCCGGCACCGTTTGGACGAGTGGGAACGCGAAGGGCTTCGCTTCAAAGGTATAACTCGTTTCATATAGATCTAGGAGTAGATCTAAGTAGAAACTCGTACTCGTAATTTTGTTTTGAAATCTTTTCTTCGCACGAGATCCGTTGGCTAGGGTGATTCGGGGTTTCCGCGATTCGAAAAAGCGGTTTTCGCGGCCCGAAAAACCCAACAATCCCAAGTCTAGATATCCACTCTCCTCAAGTAGGTGTGGTACACCCACTTGATTCATAGGGCATCCTCCTTGGCATGTATCCACTAGCTAGAGCACCTTAGATAGAAGGGTAAGGTTCCAAGCTCGTAGGTCACAAAAATTCAATTCACCCTTATCTTTAGGTCTACACATATCTGACCATGACACCGATGCGTATTTTAACGTTCACATAAAAAGACCTGTAGATGCTATAATTGCGGTCAATGATGGCCATGGGGATAGGAAGAATTGAAAGCCAAAAGAACTTAACTACTTGTAGGACATACAGGATCAACTGTGCCTTGCTAGCATAAAACAAAGTCTTTCATGACCAAACATTAATCCACTGACCTAGGAAATCTAGTAGTGGGTTGTAGTCAGAGAGTCAAAGACGCTATGCAACTAGTAGATTCTCCAAATATCTGAAAAGCATGATCTCCTCTTGAAAACTCGTGATGGTAAGTAGCTAGTGATGTGCCGAGTCTGCAACTCTAGTAAGAAAAATATTTGACTTTAGCCTATCAACTTGAAGTCCTGCCATTGCACCAAAATCTAGTAAACAATCTATCATGATACCAATAAAAGCTACATCACTTCAGCTAAATGGAAGAAGATCATCCACATAGGCAAGATGGGCTAGTTTGAGATGACCACATTGAGGATGATAGTTTAATTATACTCTTATGGTATGCCTCTGTAGTTGTCTTACAAAGATCTCTACACAACCCCTAAAATATAAGGTGATAATGGATCTCCCTACCTCAGTTTTCTAGCCCATCTGATGTGCCCATAGGTGCCTCCATTAATAGCCATGATCCATGACACAAACAACAATAGAAAGTTCAGCCTAGCAAAACATCTCACAAGAAGTCCCAATTCACAGAATCAAAAACCTTCTGGAGATCAATTTTCATGATGTATTTGTTGGTGCGGTTAGCACTAATGGTCTAACCCAAGTTTTGATGAATGACAAAATAGGTTAAGTTATTTTTGTTGTTGATCTAACACTCTGACCGAGTGTGCATGAGAAGCTCAGACAGGTCGACTGACTGACTGGATGTCTGGCACGAAGCCCAGCTAGGTCAACAGGCCGACCGGATAGCTGGCACGAAGTCCAAACGGGTCGACGGGCTGACCGAACATTTGGCACGAAGTCCAGCTAGGTCGACGGGCTGACCGGATAGCTGGCACGAAGTCCAGACGGGTCGAAGGGCTGACCGGACGTCTGGCAGGTAAGTGGAGGTAAGTCACTGGAGGGGAGTGACTGTGAGGACGCGTTCCCGGGAAGGGAACTTAGGCGCCGATCTGACTTAGAACCATCTCGGAACTCTAAGTTGAGATCTTGACTAGATTCCGGTCTCGGAGAGACAGAATCTAATTACTATTTTTCTTATCTATAAAACTGTGCTAACAATCTATGTTGTAGGGTATAATTGCCTCGGACTAAAGTTTTTCTTGCAGGAAGGAGTCTGCTGGAAAACTTGGGTTCGGCCGCTCGGGAGGTACCCAGGCGCCCGGAGGTCCGGGTGCCCGGGAGATCTGGGCGCCCGGGAGGTACTCGGGCGCTTGGAGGTAAATTTTATCATCTTTGCGTCGCCGCCACGTGGAGCCTCCTGGTTGGGTCGGCTATGTCATGGTCGAGGCGCCCTGAAGGTTCCAAGCGCCCCGAGCCTTCTATATAAGGAGGGTCAAAGGAGGAGCACCCACAACAACTCACAATCTGCTCTTCTGCGCTCCTGCGACGCTACGAAAGCTCTCCGACAAATTGTTAGTTTGTTTGTAATTATTTTTTTTATTGTCGATTCTTTCATTCTCTAATAATTCCTGTACTTATTTTTTAATCTACATTTCGAATTATTAGTGATTGCCTATCGAAAGCACCCTTGTGTGCGGGCCTTGGAGTAGGAGTCGATACAGGCTCCGAACCAAAGTAAAAAATTACTTGTGTCATTTCCTTTTCGCTTTACTTATTTCGCTGCGTATTCTCGATAAATTTTTTTTAATCGATATTCACCCCCCCTCTATCGAACGTCTATGATCCAACAAGTGGTATCAGAGCAGGTACCGCTCTGATTTGGTGCAACCACCAGTCAGACAAGGGGGTGACATTTTTTTATTTTATTTTTCGGCTTTTCAGTTTTCGCATAATTTCAAACTGGTAATATTACCTTTCTGGAAATATTTTCTCGTTGCAGTTAATCTAAATTGGTGCAACACCAATTTAGCTTTTTTTTTTCTCTATTATTTCTCGTTCCTCCCGTACTACTAATCCAAGACCAAGTTTTGGGACTTTGCTTGTCTATCTACTCTCTTATGTGCAGGATGTCTCAGATCGAAGGCTTTAGTACGGCGCACCCTCCCCTATTCAATGGGGATGATTTTCTGTACTGGAAGAAAAGGATGGAGGTCTACCTGAAGACGGACTTCGACCAATGGCTCAGCGTCACAAAATCCTACAGACCACCAGTTGACAACTCCGGAAATCTTCTTGATCCAGAACAATGGACGTCAGATATAAAGAAGAAAGAGTCGATGGAGAACAAGGCGATCAACACGCTACAATGCAGACTAATGAGGGAAGAGCTGAACCGGGTAGGACCGCATCAGAATGCGAAAGAACTCTGGGATAAGCTAATCGAGCTGCACGAAGGAACCAGCGACGCTAAGGTAACAAAACGTGATTTATTATTAAATAAAATATTTAACATAAAAATATAGGAAGGAGAAACGGCAAGTCAGCTTCATGCGAGGATCAAAGATATCCTCAACGGGCTTCACGCGATAGGCCACCAGATGGAAAACAGAGATCTGATAAGGTATGCGTTAAACGTATTTCCACGCAATAGTTTGTGGGCATCCATTGTGGATGCCTACAAAATTTCTAAAAATTTATCTAAACTAAAATTAGACGAACTTTTTTTGTGAATTAGAACTACACGAACAAACTAACGCTAGATCCAAGAAAGGTATAGCCTTGTTTGCAGGTTCCTCCAAAGAAAAGAAGAACAAGCCTGAACCTGAAGAAGATTCTGACCAGAACTCTGAAGATGAAGAGCACCTGGTGAACCTGGTAAGGAAGATGTTCACCAGGAGGAAGAGGAGCTTCAGCAAGAAGGATCTTCAGAAGATCAATTCTCCAACAGAATCAAGGAATGTGACGTGCTTCGGATGCAACAAGAAGGCTCATTACAAGAATGAGTGCTCGAGATTGAAGAACAACAAACCAAAGACGACCAAAAAGAAGGCCCTCAAAGCGACGTGGGACGATACCTCCTCGGACAAATCGGAGGCCGGAGATCAGAAGCACCAGAGTTATCTTGCGCTAATGGCCTACGAAGCTGAGTCGGAAGGCGAATCAGAAGACGAGTCCGAACCCGAATCGAGCCACGAGTCCGTACTCGTTTCCGAAGGTCCCGAAGAGGTATATCTTAACTTAAATACAAAATTCTTTAAAATTATTTCGTGTTTGAATAATAAATTAGTTAAATTAGAAAATGAAAACAAATTTCTCCTTGAGGAGAATCAAAATCTCAAGGAACAAATTACAAATAATAATCCAACTCAAGATCTAACACTTGAGGAAGAAAATTTGACACTAAAATTAGAATTAACAAATTAAAAGATATGTTAAAAGAATTTACAACAAGATCTAAGAACTTAGATCTAATCTTAAATAATCAAAAAGCAATTTACAACAAAACCGGACTTGGCTATAAGTCAAGTTCAAATAAAACATTTAATTCATTAATAACCCAACACAAACCAACAAGAAAAGCTTGGGTTTCGAAAGTGTGCTTAACCACGCAAGTAGAACTTAACCAATACTACATACCTAAAGAAAAAATATACTATCTAAAATCAGATAATTCAAATCAAAAACCTAAATACAAATCTAAATCAACAAATTCAAAAACTAAACATTTTAAAACCCACCAAAATTCAGAATATCATGAAGTTAAATATAACTATAAAAGAAATAGACATAAACCAAAAATTAAAAACAAAAAATAAAGGGCAATAATTCAGGGGAGGCTCTAGAATAGCTGGCACCTCCAAAACTAACCTACTCGAAAGGGTAATCCAAACCAATCTACCTGGCAAGATAATAAAGAGTAATTAGAAAAGGTTCAAGTTTAACTTGACCCATGGTACTGGTGAAGTTTTGGATGATAGTATGTTAGGGAAGCTTAGTTTATGCATGTCTAGGAAGATATGGCTTCGACCTGGTGCATTTGGCTAAGTGGAACTGACTGAAGTTACCCTTTATGGATCCTAACTAGTTAGACCAAGGTTTTGTACTAAGTCCATTGGATAGGACTATTTGGAAATCCTCGAAGGCATGGTTACTCTAATGATGTCCAAGTGACTTACCATAACCCAGAAGTTTATCCAAAGAATGACTATTTGTTGGACCCAAAGCCAAACCTGAATCTAACACACAGTTAAACCAAACCCTTAAATTGAAACAAATTCATCTCACAAAATTATAGGATTCCTTGATTGAAAACGCAGATCGAGTGAGATGACTAAGGACTAAAATTAACATATTAAAATTAAATTTAATTTAATTAAAATATTAAATTAAATTAAAATTTTGTTTTTAAAATTTTAACTTAATTTTTTAACTTAAAAATTCTTTTTAAAATTAAAACTTAAATTTTTTTTAACTTAAAAATTTATTTTAAAATTAAAAATTAAATTCTTTTTAACTTAAAAATTTATTAAAACTTAAATTCTTTTTAACTTAATTTTTTTTAAAAAAAATTAAAACTTAAATTCTTTTTTAACTTAAAAATTTATTTTAAAATTAAAACTTAAATTCTTTTTAACTTAAAAATTCTTTTTAAAATTAAAACTTAAATTCTTTTTTAACTTAAAATTTTATTTTAAAACTTAAATTTCTTTTGCTTAAAAATTTATTTTAAAATTAAAACTTAAATTCTTTTTTAAAAATTTATTTTAAAATTAAAACTTGAATTCTTTTTAACTAAAAAATTTATTTTAAAATTAAACTTATTTTTTTTTAAATTAAACTTAATTTATTTTAAAACTTAAATTTATTTTAACCTAAAAATTTATTTAAAAAATTTATTTTAATCTAAAAATTTATCTTAAAATTAAACTTTAATTCTGCTTGCTTGAAAATTAACTCAAATTCTCACATAAAATGACCAACCTTGAAAATAATCCTAAAGGAATAAAATAAGACTAATTTTAACTCCTACCTATTGTAGGAAACCAAGTGGATTTTGGATAGTGGTTGCTCCAAGCATATGACTGGAGATCACACCAAGTTCACCCAACTTACTTACAAGAATCTAGGAACAGTTGCCTTTGGAAACAATGGTAAACTCAAGATAATTGGTATAGGTAATATTGAATTAAAAATAGATTTTATTATTACAAATATTTTACTTGTTGAAAACTTTAAATATAATCTCCTAAGTATAAGCCAATTGTGTGACACAGGATACAAAGTTAAGTTCTTAGCTTCAGAATGTTCAATCAAGCACCTAGAAAATCCTAAGATAAACCTAAAAGGATTTAGGAAAGACAACATCTATGCAATTAACTTAACCACTTCTTCAGTTAAGTGTTATTTAACACAAAAAGAAGAAACTTGGTTATGACATAGAAGAATGTCATACACAAATTTTAGAAATATAAGCAAATTAAATGGATTAGTTAGAGGTTTACCAAAGTTACCTAACTTAGACTCAACCATATGTAATGCTTATCAACAAGGTAAACAGACAAAATCTACTCACAAACCAACTAATCAATCACAAACCAACTCTATTTAGAACTTCTACACCTAGATCTATTTGACTCCCATGGAGTCAAATCAATAAATGGAAGTTTATATTGTCTAGTCATAGTAGATGACTACTCTAGGTTCACTTAGGTTAATTCTTAAAAAATAAAGATGAAACTTTTGAAATATTTACAAACTTTTGTAAACAAATTGAAAATGAAAAAGACCTTAAAATCAAAAGAATTAGAAATGACAATGGGGGAGAATTTAAAAATCATAACTTTAATAAATATTGTCTCGAAAATGGCTATCATCACGAATTCTCGTGTCCCAAAACTCCCCAACAAAATGGAATTGTACAAAGAAAAAATAGAACTTTGCTTGAAGCATCTAGAACAATGCTGAATGAATACAACCTACCTAAGTACTTTTGGGCAGAAGCTGTTAGTACAGCCTGCTATGTGCAAAATAGAACAACATTAAATAAAACACATAATAAAACATGTTTTGAACTCTATTATAATAAACAACCCAATATAAAATACTTTAAGGTATTTGGGTGCCTAGCCTTCATCTTAAATACGAGATAACACTTAGGAAAATTCACATCTAAAGTAGAGAATGGAATTTTTGTAGGATACTCCCTAAATAGTAGAGGTTACAGAGTTTATAATAAGGTTACCTTAAGAATTGAAGAAACTACTATTGTCAAATTTGAAGAATCCAAACAAAACCAAGAACAAACCCAACTTCAACCAATTGAATTTGTTCAAGAAAATACTAATTATGAGAGAACTAATCAATTTCTAGATCACGAAGAGGAAGAACAACCTCAACCTCCTAGAACCATTAGAGTCAACCCAAATCATCTAACTAGTCAAATAATTGGTGACACAGATCTAAGGGTTCGGACTAGGCCATCCTTGAGAAACCTAAGTCAAATTTCATTAATTTCAAAAATTAAACCTAAAATAGTGGCTGAATCATTACTTGACCTAGACTGGGTAATTGCCATGCAAGAAGAACTAGCCCAATTTGAAAGAAATGAGGTTTGGGATTTAGTACCACCACCCGAAAATAAAAAGATAATAGAAACAAAATGGGGTTTTATAAATAAATTAAGCGAAACTGGGGAAATCATAAGAAATAAAGTTAGACTAGTTGCTAAAGGGTTCAGTCAAGTAGAAGGACTTGACTATGATGAAACGTATGCCCTAGTGGCTAGACTAGAGTCCATTAGAATGTTACTTAGTTATGCAACCCACAAAGGGTTGAGGCTATACCAAATGGACATTAAGTCAGCCTTCCTAAATGGATTGATAAGGGAAGAAGTCTATGTAGGACAACCGCCTGGGTTTGAAAATCTAGAACACCCTGATTATGTCTTTAAATTAAAGAAGGCTTTATATGGACTTAAGCAAGCCCCTAGGGCATGGTATGAAAGACTTACTTCGTACCTAATTTCTAAAGGGTTCAACCAAGGTCAAATTGACCCAACCCTTTTCGTTAAGCGAATACAAAAGGAGATTTTCATAGCCCAAATCTATGTAGATGATATCATCTTTGGGTCAACAAATTCAGAATTTTTAGATGAATTCACAAATCTAATGGAACAAGAATTTGAAATGAGTTTAGTAAGAAAACTAACTTATTTTTTAGGATTACAAATCAAACAAACAAATGAAGGAAACTATATTTATTAACAAAAATACACTAAAGAATTACTTAAAAAATTCGGAATGAAAAATACTAAAGAGATAAAAACGCCTATGGCCGTGAACACAATCCTAGATAATGACCCAAATGGAAAATCGGTTGACTTAAAATATTATAGAAGTACCATAGGTAGCCTACTATATTTAACTGCAAGTCGACCCGATATTTTATTTGTAGTTAATATGTGCCCTAGATACTAAACCTGCGCTAAGGAATCACATTTAACTCAGGTTAAAAGAATCTTTAGATACCTTAAAGGAACAACAAATGTAGGTATTTGGTATCCTATAACTAACAATTTTGAATTAATAGGGTATTCTGACTCAGATTATGCTGGGTGCAAATTAGACCGCAAAAGCACAAGTAGTGGTTGTCAACTTCTAGGTCCATCACTTGTTAGCTGGTTTAGTAGAAAGCAACACTGTGTTGCGTTATCTACAACTGAGTCAGAATATATAGCCATAGGAGAATGCGTTGCACAACCATTATGGATGATGCACACTTTAAAAGATTTTAACTTAAACCTTACAAATGTAAAAGTGTTAATTGACAATATTAGTTCAATTAATGTAACAAAAAATCCAGTGCATCATTCCAGGACCAAACACATTGAAATTAGACATTACTTTATCAGGGATCAAGTCACTAAAAGAGACATTGAACTCAAGTACATTGAGTCAAAGTCTAACTTAGCTGACATATTTACTAAACCCCTCCCTGAAAGTGAATTTAGCAATCTACGTAGAAAATTAGGGATGTGCCTAATAGATTAGGTGTAAAGTACCGAAAAAATGGCGAATAATGATAAGGAAAATTTCCAAAATTTTTAGAAATTTTTCTAGAATTTTTCAGAGCCCGTATGACTCAGGTTACGGGGATAAAAACGAGGTCCGGGAAAGCCTATTTAGGCTACCCCGTTTAAGCAAGAAAATGTTTTGTTTTCTTTTGTTTTTCTCTTTTCTTTTATTCTTCTATGTTTTCCTTTTTCTCCCGCGTGCCCGAGCCGTTCCCCGACGCACCCTCTTCTTCATCCTCGTGTGTGCCCTAACCGCTCCTCGCCATTTCTTTTCTCAACCGGCGTCGAGCTTCCTCTTCCTTCTACTTTCCTCTTCTTCGATCGCGCCACTCTCCTCTGCCGACAGTTGCCCTGGTGGAGCGATCTCGACGCCGCCGCCTAGCGCCGAGTAGCAGTGTCGCCGACCTTTCCCTATGCCCTAGCGCCGCTGTTGTCGCCCACAACCGACTCCGCTCCGATCTCCGACGCCAATGATCGCCAGATGCCGCTCCTCCTCATCCCTAGCGCCGATCTTCTACACTCGTGCCCTGGATCTTTTCACTGATCTTGCGCCAGCAGATGACCGCGCCCCCTGTACCAGCCACCTGAGCCCTCGCCTCTGTCCGATTTCCCTTCTCCCCGAGTCATCGCTGTACAGGTGGATCTCCGTTCTTTCCTTCGTCGGTAAGGACGCGCTATGCCCTAGCACTGTCGCCGACCACCAGCTTCGATCCAACGTCGACTCTCCTCACTGTGCCCTAGAGCCTCATCCGTGTGTTGTTCTGATTCAAGGAGGAGGGTCGGCAAAGACACCGTCTTCATCAGGAGATTGTAGATCGGGATTTAGGGGCTCTTGTGATGAAATTGATTGGCTGATCACGGTGGTACCTGTCACTAATTTCTCACAGCAACAATCGGATTTCATTAGAGAGGAAGCTACGAGTTGGAATTTGGCCACCATTTATTAGCAACGACTTCTTCCAGCAGCGACCATCCTCTGTTGTGAGTCAACAGAGAAGTCTTCGAATTGGGTAAGTTTTGTGTTAAGTTATGTTAGCAAGAAATGTTCATGTAGGAATATATATATATTGAATTAGGTTTTAATTGGATTATATGGAGAGTTGTTCATGTATAGATTGATTTAGGGATAGTTAACTAGGATTAACTATTTAATTAGGGTTCCTGGAGAAAATAATTTAGTTTAGCTATTTTGTTTACGATAAAAACTTAGCTAAACTAGACGATTTATCACAGGACTTTGACGCGAGACGAGCATCTTGACGTCGGACTTGGACAGGATTGGACCTTTTTATTGGAGGTGGGTACCTTGACTTATCTTTGATAATGTCATGTTGATATGTTTAGTAGCTTATAACCTTTAGTAATAATTATGCTCGTCTTTACTTCGGTTGGTCACTACCCGATACCTGTTACATGCTTGTTTTGTTTACTTATTATGCACTTCATGTTAGTACCTACCTGATTATACATGCTTATAGGGGTAGTGACACAACCATGTGTTTATTATGTTCAGGATCTAGGTTTTTATACCTTATCTGATCTGTGTACCTTTGATTTGATTCATTGTCCTATGATACACATTATATATATGTATGGATATTGCTATGTTGTTCAGGATTTTTCCATGCTTAGTGTCATGCACCATTCGCATGATTGCATGCTGCACGATAGTCTGCTCCATTATTGTTGAGCACATTGCCAGTTTCATCTCTGTCGGTGCTCCGCTGGTCCGCTCATGGGTAGCGTGACGCAGCGTGGTAGTGTTGGGTTTTTCGGGCCGCGAAAACCGCTTTTCGCGTCGCGGAAACCCCGAATCACCCAAAGTCGTAGATCCGTGCAAGGAATAATTCGAAGACAATACGAGTACGAGTTTCAAAAACTTCTAGATCTACTCCTAGATTTATGTGTTAAGAAGTATACCTTGAAGCGTGCCCTTTCGCGTTCCCGCTCGTCCAAGAAATTGCCGGATCTCTAGACCGTCAAGCGTCGGTCCTCTAGAAGTATCCACACGGACACGTAGGTGGAGAAAACCTCACACAAAGGTGTGCTAGCACCTTGGTAAGATTCGGCCAAGCAAGGAGGAGAGGGAGAGGGAGAGCTTGAGAGGAAGAAGGAAGAAGATACACACCTTGAATGGAAAAATGAATTTTTTACATTCAAACCAAAGTGGCCGGCCACTCTTTATTGTGAAACTCCCAAATTAATTGCATTAATTGCAATTAATATGAAGTCATTAAAGAGAATGGCTTTGTAACTTCCATGAGGTGGCACCCATGATGATGTGGAGTAACATCATTGGTCCACTTCAATGCCAACTCACCAATGAGGTGGCATAAAGTCAAGTCTAACTTGACTTTTAATCTTCCTCTCAAGTCAAGTCAAACTTGACCAAATCTCTTCCATGGTTGATCGAATCCAACTATTTGATTCAAGCCAACTTAATATAATGAATCTAATTCATTTAATTAAATTGATTCAATGAGTCAAAATCTAAATTAGACTCATTGAACACATGAATCAACTTGAGTCGAACTCAAGTTAGCCCAATTAGGATTACTCTTAATCCAATTTGATTCAACAAATGAATCTAATCCTCTTGGTTCATCATATGAACCTAATCTCCATCTAATTGTCCTAAGTGTGTGACCCTATAGGTTCTTGTAACGTTGGCAATGCCCTAAACCCATTTAGGAGCATAAGTAATGAGCGGTATCTAGCAACACATCATTACTACCCAAGTTACAAGAATATCGAGATCCGACATCACCTTGTGACTACTAATTGTGACTCCTCACAATATATGACAAGTGCCCTTCTATCCTAGACATCTAGATTGATTATTATGAGGCATAGACCGTGTCATCCTCTAATCAATCTAAATCTTGAACTCCAAGTAGACACACTAAATCAAATGAGCTCAATATCCCATATTGACTCATTTGGGCATGGCCATGCACTTCGTGGTCTCACTCTATCAAGAATACCGATGTCACTCCCGTCATATAGGAGGGATAGATCCCATCTACATCACTCACATCTCTCCGCATAATTTGTTACATACCCAGTAATCGCCTTTATAGTCCACCCAGTTACGGGTGACGTTTGACGAAACTAAAGTACATAACTCCTTATGTAGGGATCTATGATGACTTCAGGTCTAAGGACTAGTAGTCATACTAATAGCCACATGAGAAAATATATGACACTCATATAACGATCCATGATACTTTCTCATGGCGGGTCATTCAGTATACATTCTCTAATGTATACCCATGTGTCAACTTGATATCTCTATATCCATGACTTGTGAGATCAAGTCATCGAGTTGACCTACATGCTAGTCTTATTGCATTAACATTGTCCCTGAATGTTAATACTCGACTAGAAATGATTAAGAGTAGTGTTCCCTATATCATCTCACTATCGGTTCAACTAACCGATTGATATAGGTGAGAACCATCTACTCAAGGACATTATTATACTTAACTTATTTGACACCAATACAAGTAAGTATAATAATCAAAATCCAAATGCCTTTATTAATATACAAGAATATGATACAATGAGTCCATACAATCATCAAATGATTGGCTCTAGGGCTCTAACTAACAATCTCCCACTAGCACTAGTGCCAATCAGTATAGGCTCTAAGGCCTAATGACCTAGTGTGACCATCATGCTTTCTCTGTGCCAAAGCCTTGGTCAAGGGATCTACGATGTTAGCCTCTGTAGGTACTCTACAAATCTTCACATCTCCTCTATCGATAATCTCTCGAATGAGATGGAAGCGCCGTAGTATGTGCTTGGTCCGCTGGTGTGAGCGAGGTTCCTTCGCCTGTGCTATAGCTCCATTGTTGTCACAATAGAGCTCAACTGGGTCAGCGATGTTAGGAACCACCCCAAGTTCAGTGATGAACTTGCGGATCCAAACTGCCTCCTTTGCTGCCTCTGATGCAGCAATATACTCGGCTTCTGTTGTAGAATCAGCTACTGTATCCTGCTTCGAACTCTTCCAGCTGACAGCACCACCATTAATGCAAAATACGAACCCCGACTGCGATCTATAGTCATCCTGGTCGGTCTGGAAGCTAGCATCACTGTAACCCTTTACAGCTAGCTCATCATTGCCTCCATATATTAAGAAATATTCTTTAGTCCTTCTTAAGTACTTAAGAATATTCTTGACCGCTATCCAGTGACTTTCACCTGGATCTGACTGGTATCTGCTCGTCATGCTCAAAGCATACGAGACATCAGGTCGAGTATATAGCATGGCGTACATGATCGATCCTATGGCTGAGGCATAAGGGATCTGATCCATGCGGTTTCTCTCCTCTCTAGAAGAGGGACCTTGAGTCTTCGAAAGACTCACGCCATGTGACATCGGCAGAAATCCCTTCTTGGAGTTCTGCATGGCAAACCGAAGGAGTACCTTGTCAATGTATGTACTCTGACTTAGGCCAAGCAATCTCTTAGATCTATCTCTATAGATCTGTATCCCTAGAATGTGGGATGCCTCACCTAAGTCCTTCATTGAGAAGCAACTCCCTAGCTAGGTCTTGACAGACTGAAGCAAAGGGATGTCCTTCCCAATGAGTAGTATGTCATCCACATACAATATGAGGAAGACAACTATATCCCCTACAACCTTCTTGTAGACACAAGGTTCATCTTCGTTCTTGATGAAACCAAACTGTTTGATTGCATCATCGAATCAAAGATTCCAGCTCCGAGAAGCTTGCTTTAGTCCATAAATGGACCTATGCAGCTTGCATACTCTACTAGTATGCTGTGGATCTACAAAACCCTCAGGTTGTGTCATGTACACATCCTCGAGCAGGTTTCCATTCAGAAACGCGATTTTGACATCCATCTGCCATATCTCATAGTCATAGTAGGCTGCAATAGCAAGCATGATCCGAATGGACTTAAACATCGCTACTGGAGAAAAGGTTTCATCATAATCAATACCATGAATCTGCTTGAAACCTTTAGCTACCAAGCGACCCTTATAGATAAGTCCATCCATGTCAGTCTTTCTCTTAAAGACCCACTTGCACCCAATGGGTTTTACCCCTTCAAGTGGAGCAACCAAAGTCCACACTTGGTTGGTGTACATGGATTCCATTTCGGATCTCATGGCCTCTAGCCATTTCTCGGAATCTGGTCTCATCACAGCTTCCTGATAGGTGGTAGGCTCATCCTCTATGAGCACAATGTCATCATGGTCAGACAAGAGAAATGAGTATCTCTCAGGCTGACGACGTACCCTATCAGACCTGCGAAGAGGTATGTCTACTTGAACTGGTTGTTGTTCCTCAACTCTTTGTGGAACAACATCATCCACAACACTTTGTGGTTCCAGTTCAACTTCCATCGAGGCATCAGTGCTATTGTTCGCATCTTGAATTTTTTCAAGATCGAACGCGCTCCCACTAGTCTTTCTAGAAACAAAGTCCCTTTCTAGAAAGACCCCAGTCTTTGCCACAACTACCTTGTGCTGACTGGGAATGTATAAATAATATCCCTTAGTTTCCTTGGGATATCCAATAAAGTAGCACTTGTCGGATTTGGGTCCTAACTTGTCTGAGACTTGACGTCTAACGTAAGCCTCACAACCCCAAATCCTCACGAAAGACACCTGGGCATCTCTCCCAGTCTATATCCTATATGGTGTCTTTATCACGGCCTTTGATGGAACTCGGTTGAGTATAAAAGCTGCCGTGTCTAGAGCATATCCCCAAAAGTATGTCGGAAGATCTGTGTGACTCATCATAGATCGTACCATATCTAATAGGGTATGATTCCTCCTTTCGGATACACCATTCCACTGTGGTGTTCCAGGAGGAGTGAGTTGGGATAGAATCCCACACTCAGCTAAATAGTCACGAAACTCATGGCTTAAGTATTCACCACCTCGATCTGATCGAAGTACCTTAATACTCTTGCCAAGCTGGTTCTGTACTTCATTCTTGAATTCTTTGAACTTTTTAAAAGATTCAGATTTATGTGTCATCAAATACACATAACCATATCTACTGAAGTCATCAGTAAATGTGATGAAGTACCTATAACCTCCTCTAGCAGCGACATTGAAAGGGCCACATACATCACTATGTATGAGTCCTAACAAATCAGTCGCTCTCTCGCTGTGCCCACTAAAGGGAGTCTTAGTCATCTTGCCTCGTAAGCATGACTCGCATATCTCATATGATTCAAAATCAAATGAGTCCAGCAAACCATCCTTATGGAGCTGGGATAAACGCTTGTCATTTATATGACCTAAGCGACAGTGCCAGAGATAAGTTTGGTTCAGGTCATTTGACTTGAACTTCTTGATATTTATGTTATAAATAGGGCTCTCAAGATCTAGAATGTAGAGTCCATTTATCAGAGGTGCACTACAATAGAACATATCGTTTAAATAGACGGAACAACATTTGTTCTTTATTGTAAACGAGAAACCTTTCTTGTCTAAACAAGAAACTGATACAATGTTCTTAGTCAAAGCAGGCACATAACAACATTCATATAATTCTAATACAAGCCCAGAGGGCAGAGATAAACAGTAAGTCCCTACAGCAACAGCAGCAACCCGTGCTCCATTGCCTACTCGTAGGTCCACCTCGGCCTTTGTCAATGCCCTGCTATTTCTCAGCGCCTGCACATCAGTACAAATGTGAGAAGCACATCCAGTATCTAATACCCATGATGTAGAAATAGATAGATTGACTTCTATAACATATATACCTGAAGTGGAAGTCTCACTTCGCTTCTTCTTAAGATCCTCCAAGTATACCTTGCAGTTCCTCTTCTAGTGCTCGGTCTGACCGCAGTGGAAGCAGGTAGCATTCTTGGTGACCCCTCCTTTAGGCTTCAGTGCCTTGCCTTTGCCCTTGGCTTGGGACTTTCCCTTGCCTTTGGGCTTGCCTTTGCCCCTATGCTTCTGGACAATCAGAATGGGCTTAACCTTCTTAAGGTTAACCTCAACAGTTCGTAACATACTAAGGAGCTCGGGCAGTGGCTTGTCAATCTCGTTCATGTTATAGTTCAGAACGAATTGACTATAGCTATCCGGCAAGGATTGCAAGATTAAGTCAGTAGCCAGCTCTTGGCCAAGTGGGAACCCCAGTCTTTGTAGGTTCTCTATGTACCCAATCATCTTGAGTACATAAGGACCTACGGGAGCCCTGTCTGACATCTTGCACTGAAACAGTGCCTTAGAGATCTCAAATCTCTCATGTCTCGCTTGTCCCTGATATAGTTGGCGAAGATGCTCAACCATATCATAAGTGCCCATCAACTCGTGTTGCTTCTGAATCTCAGAGTTCATGGTCGCGAGCATTAGACATGACACATCTAATGCGTCATCTTGATGCTTCTTGTAAGCATCTTTGTCAGTTCGCGGGGCATTGGCAAGAGGAGCCTCCGGAATGGGCTGCTCCAGAACGTACAGCTTACGTTCCTGAGTGAGAACTATTCTCAAGTTCCTGTACCAGTCCAAGAAGTTTGCTCCGTTGAGCTTGTCCTTCTCAAGGACAGATCGCAGGAAGAAGGTGTTCGTATTTGACGTCATGGTTATCTACAACAGAATAAAAGCAGAAATAAATATCATATTCTTTTAAAATCATTTAATTAGGCCTTTAATTAAATGATGCTCTCACTGAATTCTATAATTCTTGTGGGACAAGATCCACATCATACTAACCCTTGAGTTAGCTTTGGCTAATACGCCCAAGGCTTAGTATGATCAGTAGGTAACGATTACCAATTACATCTCTATGCAACTCTTGTTTATAAAATCAATATCCGCATTTATATTAAAATTCGAGTTAGCTTTGGCTAATACGCCCGAGAGTTAATATAGATGTGATTTTGACCTATCTTTTCCAACCGTTGGAAGAATGCCTATAGTTGACTCAATCTAACCGAGCAACTAGGAATACTCAATCTAATTGAGTTTGTATTCACCCATGCGTTGATAGGCGGGACCAAGATTGTCCCTCCGTACCCTACCAAGATAATATGTATTGCTCTGCTTTGGCAGATTCAACAATACATGTGATCGAGGTAGTGATAGGTATCACGGCACGGTTAGGCATTTAGAGTTGGTTCGATCGAGATCTAATCTAATAGAAAAGGATGCATCTTGTGCATGACTTAGATCTAATCTAATCGCAAGGGTGCATCATGTGCACGACTTAGATCTAATCTAATCGTAAGACACTAATTAATTAATTACTTATTAAACATGCATCATATACATAAGCAATTAACTAATTAATCTATTTGTGATTTAGTCATGGCCCACTATGATCTTCTCAAGCCAATGAGAAGATCGAATGGTCAACCTAGGGTCAACAGCTTCTCCAAGCTCCTCCCTTTGACCACCTTGTGTTGCTCGTGCCCGCCTCGGAACTCCGTCTCGTGTGGACCCTCCACCGCTCCAATTTGTACATTACAATTTGAAACTCGAGTTACATTCGAGTCTAAATCTAATTTACAACCAGAATATATGAGATAGGCACGACGCGCAGGTCGTGGAAAAAAAATAATACAACACTCGCAAACACATAACGCACGCAGGCCGTATTATAAATTACAACACAATCCAATCATATTGGGTTTTTGGGCCATTACTATCACAAAATTAATATATAATTCAAAATTATATATTTTCATAATTTTCTATAATTTTAAAATTAATTTTTACAATTTTACGAGTAAAATTTCCTGGCGGTCCCGTTTAGCGGCAATCGTGAACGGATCCCCTTGCGGGGCTAGGGGCAGCGCCCCTACCCGCGATCTAACCATCGCGAGGGTTCCTTTGCGATCCAACAGCGCCTAAACTCGCTGTCCCAAAACGATTTGGGACGAAACCTTTGAGAAGAATTTTCCCAGCCGTCCCGATTAGCAATCGCGAAGCAAATCCCCTTGCGGGGTTAGGGGGAGTGCCCCTACCCACGATCTAACCATCGTGAGTTTCTCCTAAGCGATCCTACAGCGCCTTCGCTCGCTGTCCCAAACGGATTTGGGTCAAAACATCACCGTTTTGGAAAAACTTCCCGGTAGTCGAAGCCTACAAGCGTCTAAACACTTGTGCTTCGATTACTCGAGAAAAATACTCATAAAAACCCAAAAATCATAATTTTACAGAAAATTACAGAAACTTTAGTTTTCATAAAACCAAAAATTAAACTCGTACAAGCCTTGCACGTGGCTCTGATACCACTGTTGGATTTTTCGGGCCGCGAAAACCGCTTTTCGCGTCGCGGAAACCCCGAATCACCCAAAACCGTAGATCCGTGCAAGGAAAAATTCGAAGACAATACGAGTTTCAAAAACTTCTAGATCTACTCCTAGATCTATGTGTTAAGAAGTATACCTTGAAGCATGCCCTTTCGCGTTCCCGCTCGTCCAAGGAATTGCCGGATCTCTAGACCGTCAAGCGTCGGTCCTCTAGAAGTATCCACACGGACACGTAGGTGGAGAAAACCTCACACAAAGGTGTGCTAGCACCTTGGTAAGATTCGGCCAAGCAAGGAGGAGAGGGAGAGGGAGAGCTTGAGAGGAAGAAGGAAGAAGATACACACCTTGAATGGAAAAATGAATTTTTTACATTCAAACCAAAGTGGCCGGCCACTCTTCATTGTGAAACTCCCAAATTAATTGCATTAATTGCAATTAATATGAAGTCATTAAAGAGAATGGCTTTATAACTTCCATGAGGTGGCACCCATGATGATGTGGAGTAACATCATTGGTCCACTTCAATGCCAACTCACCAATGAGGTGGCATAAAGTCAAGTCTAACTTGACTTTTAATCTTCCTCTCAAGTCAAGTCAAACTTGACCAAATCTCTTCCATGGTTGATCGAATCCAACCATTTGATTCAAGCCAACTTAATATAATGAATCTAATTCATTTAATTAAATTGATTCAATGAGTCAAAATCTAAATTAGACTCATTGAACACATGAATCAACTTGAGTCGAACTCAAGTTAGCCCAATTAGGATTACTCTTAATCCAATTTGATTCATCAAATGAATCTAATCCTCTTGGTTCATCATATGAACCTAATCTCCATCTAATTGTCCTAAGTGTGTGACCCTATAGGTTCTTGTAACGTTGGCAATGCCCTAAACCCATTTAGGAGCATAAGTAATGAGCGGTATCTAGCAACACATCATTACTACCCAAGTTACAAGAATATCGAGATCCGACATCACCTTGTGACTACTAATTGTGACTCCTCACAATATATGACAAGTGTCCTTCTATCCTAGACATCTAGATTGATTATTATGAGGCATAGACCGTGTCATCCTCTAATCAATCTAAATCTTGAACTCCAAGTAGACACACTAAATCAAATGAGCTCAATATCCCATATTGACTTATTTGGGCATAGCCATGCACTTCGTGGTCTCATTCTATCAAGAATACCGATGTCACTCCCGTCATATAGGAGGGATAGATCCCATCTACATCACTCACATCTCTCCGCATAATTTGTTACATACCCAGTAATCGCCTTTATATCCACCCAGTTACGGGTGACGTTTGACGAAACTAAAGTACATAACTCCTTATGTAGGGATCTATGATGACTTCAGGTCTAAGGACTAGTAGTCATACTAATAGCCACATGAGAAAGTATATGACACTCATATAACGATCCATGATACTTTCTCATGGCGGGTCATTCAGTATACATTCTCTAATGTATACCCATGTGTCAACTTGATATCTCTATATCCATGACTTGTGAGATCAAGTCATCGAGTTGACCTACATGCTAGTCTTATTGCATTAACATTGTCCCTGAATGTTAATACTCGACTAGGAATGATTAAGAGTAGTGTTCCCTATATCATCTCACTATCGGTTCAACTAACCGATTGATATAGGTAAGAACTATCTACTCAAGGACATTATTATACTTAGTTTATTTGGCACCAATACAAGTAAGTATAATAACCAAAATCCAAATGCCTTTATTAATATACAAGAATATGATACAATGAGTCCATACAATCATCAAATGATTGGCTTTAGGGCTCTAACTAACAGGTAGCACGTCAGTTTTGCTCAGTGGTGCTCCGCTGGGACGCTCATGGGTAATGTGACTGCAGCGTGGTAGCACGCCGGGATCCCTCCCTGTCATCGTGTACTGGGAGATGAGAGCATTGCGCTCCCCCACTTATGATTTGGGGTAGGAGGATAGGTGTACTCTGACAGCATCCCGTCCACTCGGTCACTCATCATGAGCAGTGACGGCAGAGTGCACGGTTGTCACAACCCTACCCACTCGGTCTCACCATCGTGTGTGAGACGTCTGACTGGAGAGTAGGGGTGACCAAGACATGTCATTGGCATCATATGCATTGATGCATTTACTGATTGTGTTTGTTGCACTTATATGCTGCATTTGGATGGATGCATATGTTTGACATGCATACAAGATTTATAATACTTTCGGTCTGACGACCTGACTATTCTGATAAGAGGCTCTGGTGAGTACAGTTCTCTTCAGCCTTTTCTATTGTGCATTTCCAGCTTTTTCCCAGGAGACTGTACTCTATAGTTATTACTATTTGTTATAGTTTACTATACATGTCAACTAGGTATCTGCTGAGTTATTGAACTCACCTCCGTGGACACTATCTTTTTCAGGTACCAGGTTATTTATGGAGTTGCTTGGAGTATCCTACCTACCGGTCCCCACATCACATCAAAAGACCTGTCTCCGCTTTTGTTTATTTTTATTTTTGGTATATGAAATTTATGTATTTCGCTTTGTGTTCTAGTTTTGTTTCTGGAGTGTTGTTTTGTTGTGTGGTGTAAGCCTAATCGGCTAGCATTCTTCGTTTTTAGTTGTATGTGTTGTCCATTGCATTTTCCGTTGTGTTTGGTTTTGGTACAGCCGAGTGGGCTGTTAGATTTGCATATAAACTGCGTGGTTGTGTGTATATTCCAGCCACCTGTGGCTGAGGTATATTATGTCTGTAGAAATGGTTCAGATTGTCAGTCGTACAGGGGAGATGCTGTCGAAATTTCTTCGGACAGGGACTCCCCTGGGGCGTGACAATTTATTAATCTTAAAATTGTTTTCAAAAATAGGTATTTTCAAATTCTAAGGTAAAATTTTTTATGTTTTCAAAATTTCCTATCTTTAGAATTTCAAAAAGGTTTTTAGCCTTAGACTATAATAACTCCTTAGAAATCATGTTCCCCTAGGGCTAGCATTTGAGCATCTCACCAATACCCTAGGATTTCCTTATTTGTGATTGCCAAACATAGAAAGGGGTGAGATGTATAGGTAGATTGTCTGGACTTAAGATACTTATGTCAGTGCATCAATATAAGTCTGGGCGTTAAATACTAAACATATATTAATCAAATTAAGTCATTCAGTGTAGTCAAACACTAACTGATGCTTAGACTTAACTTGGCTAACCAAGTGAAAGCTACTATCTATTGGTGCAATATTCCCTAGGGTCAGTGCAATATTCCCTAGGGTTAAGGTTGACCAGGTTGACTAAGCTTGAGTTGGCTCAAACTCGAGTCTTGATGTTTGGGTTTCGATGTTTGACAATACATGGAGACAACACATGGAGATTCCAGGTGCGATTGTTCATGTGGGGAGATTATGAAGGAGAGTCAAGTAGGTCAAGGTTGACTGGATACTTGACTTGAAAATCCTGGTGAGTGAAGCCAGGTGAAAGTCCTGGTGAGTGAAGCCAGGCAGTTGTGGAAAATCCTGGTGAGTGAAGCCAGGTGAAAGACCTAGTGAGTGAAGCTAGGCAGAAGGGAAGTCCTGGTGAGTGAAGCCAGGTGAAAGACCTAGTGAGTGAAGCTAGGCAGAAGGGAAGTCCCGGTGAGTGAAGTTAGGTGAAAGACCTAGTGAGTGAAGCTAGGCAGAAGGGAAGTCCTGGTGAGTGAAGCCAGGCACAGGAAATCCAGATGGGTCAAGGTTAACCAGACATCTGGTGGAAGTCCAAGTGGGTCATGGATGACCGGACACTTGGCACGAGGAGAGAAGTCCAAGTGGGTCAAAGCGATTGCCTAGACACTTGGTGAGGGAGTCCTGGCAGGTCAAGGGTGACTGGATGCTAGGCATGATGTACCAACAGGTCATGGTTTACCGAATGTTGGTTTAGGGGACTTTGGACTTGGTTTTGGGCAAAAAACCTGGAGCTGGATCGATCAGCCGATCGATTAGCTCATGCCCAATCGATCAGCTGATCGATTGGGTGAGTCCGCGTGACAAGTCTCCTCCCAATCGATCAGTGGATCAATTGGGGAGAAGTGTCGCGCGAACCGAAAGCCTCCCAATCGATCGACCGATCGATTGGGAGCCTCTAATCGATGGGCCATTGATTGGGAGCTACGATTTTGTGCAATAAGCCCTGGATCGATCAGCGATCGATCCAGGCGATTTCCAGGAGCACAGAGGCGATTTGGATCGATCGACTGATCGATCCAAAGCCTCCCCAATCGATTGGGAGCAATCCAATCGATTGAGATTCGACCGTTGGTGTTGTATTTAGCTGTTGGCGAGCGTCTCTCTCGGTAGATCTCTCGACTTTCTTCTCCAGCGACAACAGTGACCACAGAGCTTCTCCACAGTCACTCTCACGCCAGATCTTGAAGGTTCTTGGAGGTATTTCCAAGTCAAGAGGCGAATCCACAGCAAGAAGAAGAAGCTAGTGTTAGGGTTTCTTATGTAAACCATGTAAGCTTTCCCTTGTATTTGCTTCTCTTTGTTTCTTGTTGTATTGAGAGCCTGTAGGGCTTCTCCACCTTCGGTAGTTACCGAAAAGGAGTGTTTACATAGTGGAGGGTGTGTGAGTGTGTGGATCCTTGGATTAGTTACCTCTTCTTGAGGTGGATACCAAGTAAATCCCTAGTGATAGCGTTGAGTGTTGTTTCTTTGTATTTCCGCTGCATATCATTGAAGAAACAAGCAACAAAGAGCACGAGGAGCGCGACGAGCTATTCACCCCCCTCTAGCTACATTTTTTATCCCAACATTATCCTCTGAATAGTCAGTAAGTAGCTAACTGGTTAGATAGATTTTGCATATCAGGTTCAGGGGGAGAAATTAATTTTTTTTAGAAATTAAAAGCTTTCTTAAAAAACATTTTAAAACTAACTTAGTTCGTTTTTCTTAGTCTTAAAAGTGTTTTCGATTTTAAAAAATTAAACTTGAAAATTGGATCTACCTTAGTTAAAACTTTTCTTTGAAAATTAAAATTTTCGAACTAAGTTTTTGGAAATTGAAAACTTAAAGATTACTTTTTACTTAGTGTTTGAAAATTGGAATTGAAAATAGAGTTCACTTAATATTGAAAATTTGATATAAAAGCTAAAATTTTACAAAGTTAGTTTTTAAAAATTGGATTTTTCAAAACCTGATTCTACTTAGTTGGACTTTGAAAATTTTTTACAAACTAAGTTTTCCTTCAAAATAGTTTTCCTTAAAACTTGAATCTTTTCAACCTACAAAATTATTTTGAAAAGTTTACTCTTGTAAAATTACCTTTATAAAACTTATGTTTTAAAAGTTTTGAAAATTTGGTAACTTTTTATTATATATATATATATATATCTTTCTCACTTAACCATTTTTTTCAAATCTAGCTAAAGCTTGTTAAAAATTATTCCTTCAAAACTATTTTTCTAACTTTTTAGAGTAAATTATTTAACTCCCTTGAGTCGATCTGATTTGTATTTACATTCTTTCTGCAATGATTTTGTATTTTAGATCAATGTTTATTTTTGATGAATGCCAAAGGGGGAGGGTTAGGGTGGTTAAGTTAGCTAAAATAAATCAAAAATAAAAACTAACTTAAAAACTTGTTAATGCTTGTTTTTACTTGCATTTTACACTAACTTAACTAAGTTGTCATTCTATCAAAAAGGGGGAGATTATTGGTGCGGTTAGCACTAACGATCTAACCCAGGTGATCCGGCAGTAAGGACGGGGGACCCCCCTTTGAGGGAAGTCAACGCTACGTGGAGGTCAAAAGTCAAAAGGCCGACCGGAAAAGGGGGCCGACCGGCCGAACGAGGTATAAGCAGATGCGATGATAACCCGACAAGGAGTTGGGTCTCCGACGCTCATGGTAAGCTAGGTCGCCGGGCCGAGCGGGTATAAGTAGCCCGCTAGGCCGAGGCATAAAGCAGTAATGTGAATAATTTCATCCGGGCACCCGAGCACCCGACCTGGAATCTCCCGAGCGGATCCGTACCTACGTTCAGTCGGACGCGATGGGACTGCCGAGCGGCCTGACGCTCGGCGCAGGAGAAGAAGAGACAAAAGGGCAAGGGCAACATCGGGAAACATCTTCTGACAACAAGCATGTCCAGTGACCAAGCCCTATGCTGAATCTTACGACAGAAGGTTCTGACGTCCCATAAGAGAGATGCTTGGACTGTAGCGGTATGGTGTCAGGCAAGCTCCTCTGACAAGCCCATACTGAGGTATGGTAAGACGACACGTATTCACCTCGGTATGTGTGCATCAACCTCCTCATAGCTCTATATAAGGGTCCTCATACTTCGCCGGAGGTACACATTCTCGCATATTCGGAGCCACTTCTTAGTTTCCTCTTGCCTGACTTGAGCGTCGGAGGGTCGTCGCCGGGAACCCCTTCCCGGCTCGACTTCTTTGCAGGTTCGCCGGAGATCCCTACTACCGGCCAGAGATCCACGTCATCAGTTCGGAGAGTGCCACGCGCCCAGCGTCCGTTGATTTAGCGTTCGGACAGGATCAAATTGGCGCCGTCTGTGGGAACGCACCTGCATCCGAGCGGAAGCAATGGACGAAGCTGGACAACCGCATACGTTGATGCTCTCCACGGAGGAGCTCGACGCTCTGATCGAGACAAGAGCGGCTAAGCTTGTGGAATAAAAACAGAAGGCACAAGCCGAGCCGATCGAGCAACAAGCAACGTCCGTATCGGGAGGCCGAGCGGAAGTACCCCCCACCACAGTTCCATTTCATCGGGCCCTATTTCGGACGCCTCTCGAAGCCGCAGCAGTCAATCGTGACCGAGGTTCTTCATCCGACGAGGCGCCTATGCGAGACAATAGAAAAGGCAAGGCCCCCCCGAACGGACGCTTCCCCCGAGCGGATCAACCGGCAATTTTCAGAGACCATCCTGCGGGACCCTCTGCCGAAGCACTATGTGCCCCCGGCGATCGGTGAATACAACGGAACCACCGACCCGGACGATCATTTGGGTAAGTTCAACAACACAGCTACCCTACATCAATACACAGATGGAGTAAAGTGCCGGGTATTCCTTACCACTCTCTTGGGATCGGCGCAACGGTGGTTTCGAAGGCTGCCGGACGGATCCATCACAAGTTTCAAGGACTTCCGCACGACCTTCCTCCACCATTTTGCAAGCAGTCGGCGTTATCAGAAGACTAGGGTGAGCCTATTTTCCATCAAGCAATAGCCCAGGGAGCCGCTTAGAGCTTATATCCAACGGTTCAACCGAGTGGCCATGGATATTCCAACGACCACCTCAGAAACGATGATGAATGCGTTTACACAGGGCCTCGTGGACGGTGACTTCTTCCGTTCACTTATTCGAAAGCCGCCCCGAGACTACGATCATATGTCACACCGGGCTAATGAATATATCAATGTGGAGGAAGCCCAGGCAGCCCAAAGGAAGGAAGCTCCAACCGAGCGTCCACCCCCTGCCGAGCGGAAGCCGCACACTGCTCATCAGCCACCCAGAGGGCCGCGAGCTGAAGTAGCCCGCCCCCAGCAACATGCAAGATCCCACGCCATTCAAGAAGTATCTGCCGAGCGGCCCAAACCTAAAAAGAAGGTATGGACCCCAATGTTTTGCTCATTCCACCGGACAGACACGCATAATACAAGAGATTGCCGGAGCCTTCCCCTGATCGCCCACCCCGTGCCCCAGGGTGGCCACCGTCGATCGCCATCGTCTGACAGGCGACAGTGACACCATGAAGCCGATCGACGCCAGTCTCCCGAGCGGTATCACCCTCAGAGGCACGAGAAAAATCTCCGGGTGTCTAGGGAGCGGCCTAGGCCGTCCGCTCGGGAAGAAGAAAACAGAAGTAACACTTCCCAAGGTGAAATCAACATCATCGCTGGTGGGCCGACCGGAGGTGACTCCAACAGAGCAAGGAAGGCGAGCGTCAGGCAGCTTCAGATCCATGCGGTCGGCTGCAGCCAAGAACGAGCGAGCAGGCCCGAAATCAGTTTCGGGCCCAGGGACTTGGAAGGAGTCGAAGTGCCACATGACGACGCTCTCCTTATCAAAGCGGTAATAGCTAACTATACTATTCATCGCATTTTCATCGATATAGGAAGCTCGGTCAATATTATATTCAAAAAGGCCTTTGACCAACTGCAAATTGATCGAGCCGAGCTGCTGCCCATGACAACCCCCCTCTATGGGTTTACGGGCAATGAAGTTCTGCCGGTCGGACAGGTCCGACTGGCTATTTCGCTGGGAGAGGAGCCGCTCAGAAGGACGAGGACTGCCAACTTCGTTGCGGTCGACTCTCCTTCAGCATACAATGTTATCTTGGGGCGACCGGTGCTCAGCGAGTCCCGAGCGGCCGCCTCCACCTTCCACCAGAAAATCAAGTTCCCGGTGGAGGATAAAGTAGGAGAAGTACGAGGAGACCAGCTGGCGGCTCGGCGATGCTACGTCGAGATGGTCCGAGCAGAAGCTAACTCCGCTCGGAAAATGCCACGGATCGAGGTGAACGCCATAACCGAAAAACCACCCTCTTTGGTTTATAAAGAAAAAGAGGAAGTGCAGATTCACCCGACCCGACCGGAAGCAACCACCTTCATCGCGGCCGATCTAGAGGCAAGCTAGAAAAAGGAAGTGATCAAATGTCTCCAGAAAAACTGCGATGTCTTCGTTTGGTCGACGCATGAGCTGCCCGGAATTTCGCCAAGTATAGCGCAGTACGAGCTCCACGTCCGACCGGACGCTCGGCCGGTGAAGCAAAAGAAGAGGAACTTCAGCGCTGAACAAAATGCCATCATCCGAGCGGAGATTAAGAAGCTCCTGGAGGCCGGCCACATACGCGAGGTCCAGTTCCTGAGCTGGCTGGCGAACGTGGTGCTAGTCTCCAAGCCGGGCAACAAGTGGAGAGTTTGCATCAATTTCCGGGATCTCAATAAAGCATGCCCAAAGGATTTTTATCCTTTACCCCGGATCGATCAACTGGTGGACTCCACAGCCGGCTGCGAGTTGATATGCATGCTCGACGCCTATCAGGGCTACCATCAAGTGCCGCTCACCCGAGAAGATCAAGAGAAGGTCAGCTTCGTTACAGCCGATGGCACTTACTGCTACAATGTGATGTCGTTCGGACTGAAGAACGCTGGAGCAACTTACCAGCGCTTGATGAACAAAGTGTTCAAAAAGCAGATCGGACGAAATTTGAAAGTGTACGTGGATGATATTCTCATCAAATCCGTCCGAGCGTCCGATCTCTTTAAAGACATGGAGGAGACTTTCCGAACGCTGAGGAAGTATGGAGTTAAGATGAAGCCTCAGAAGTGTTTGTTCGGGGCAAAAGGTGGACATTTCTTGGGCTATATAGTGACCGAGCGGGGCATCGAGGCCAATCCCAGCAAAGTGAAAGCATTACAAGACATGCCGCCCCCAAGAAATCTAAGGGAAGTACAGCGCTTGACCTGTCGGATAACCGCATTATCCAAATTCATCTCGAAGATGGCCGATCGGAGTCTCCCTTTTTTCAAAATCTTGCGCAAAGCTACTAAGTTTCAGTGGGATGAAGAATGTGATCGGGCGTTTGAAGAACTGAAGATATATTTGAACTCTTTGCCCGTGCTAGCCAAGCCAGCTGTGGGTGAGCCGCTCTGTATTTACTTATCTTCAACCGAGCAGGCAATAGGCTCGGCATTAGTGAGGATGAGCAGAGAAGAGCAACCCGTGTACTTCTTGAGCCATATTTTAAAAGACGCTGAATCTCGCTACACTGGGCTCGAGAAGCTGGCTTTTGCTTTGGTCCTCGCCGCTCGGCGACTTCGTCCTTATTTCCTAGCACATACCATCATAGTCCGGATGAATATCCCATTGGGAAGAGTGCTGTTGAACCCAGAAGCGTCCGGCCGGCTCATCAAATGGACAATAGAGTTGAGTTAATTTGACGTCCAGTTTCAACCCCGCTCGGCAATAAAGGCGCAGTCCTTGGCAGATTTTGTCACTGAAGTGTAGAGGCCAGAGCCCGAAGCTGTGTGGAAAATATTTGTGGATGGATCGTCCACTCGGCTCGGGAGCGGGATTGGCGTGCTATTACTCTCTCCCCAAGAAGAAAGGATGCACCTATCCGTCCGGCTGGATTACAGAGCCACAAATAACGAAACAGAGTATGAAGCCCTCATAGCCGGCTTGCAGGCAGCCCGCCATGTAGGAGCCAGTCGAGTGACAATCCATTCAGACTCCCAGTTGGCAGCTCAGCAACTCTCGGGCACTTTTGAGATTAACAACGCTCGGCTCAAGCTTTACACTGAAGCCTTCGAAAAGCTCAAGGCCAACTTCAGAGAGGTCATTATCCAGAAGATACCCCGAGCGGAGAACTAGGCTGCATATGAGTTAGCCAAACTTGCAAGTTCAATATCACCAGTCGTCATACAACAGCCAATTGAGCAAGTATGCCTGGTGGCGCATATCGATCGAATGGAGGGCCTCGAGTTTTCGAGCGATTGGAGGACAGCCATCATGGAGTTTCTCCGCTCGGGTGCGACACCGTCCGATCGGGAGGCAGCCCAGCTATTGAGGAGGAGAGCCGGCCGGTTCACACTTGTTGGAGATCAACTCTACAAGAAGGCTTTCTCCCACCCACTTTTGAAGTGTGTGAACTCGTAAGACGCAGAGTACATCCTCCAGGAAGTGCACCAAGGATCGTGCGGAGGACATCCGGGCGGACGATCGCTGGCCAAGAAGATCTTGCTGGCCGGATATTTCTGGCCAACCCTGCAAGCAGACGCCGCTCGGACCGTCGCGATGTGCCTTTCTTGCCAGAAGTACCACAACGTCTCCCACCGACCGGCGGAGGAAATGAAGGCATCTACAGTTTCCTGTCCGTTCGATCAGTGGGGAATGGATATCGTGGGTCCGTTCCCTATGGCGACCGGTCAGCGGAAGTTTTTACTGGTGGCGGTCGACTACTTTTCCAAATGGGTGGAGGCCGAGCCGCTCGCGAAGATCACAGAGCAAATGGTCAAAAAGTTTATCTGGCAGCATATAATCTGTCGGTTCCGCATTCCTCGTCAGCTGGTATCTGATAACGGGCGGCAGTTCATCGGGAAGCAGCACGAAGAATGGTGCAAAGGTTATGGCATTGAACAATACTTCACTTCCGTGGCGTATCCCCAGAGTAACGGCCAAGCGGAAGTAACCAACAGAGAAATACTCAGAATTCTTCGAGCTCGACTTGACCACATAGAAGGAAGTTGGGTGGACGAGCTGCCAGGCGTCCTATGGGCCATCCGCACAACTCCAAAGGAGGGAACGAGCGTCACGCCGTTCCATTTAGTGTACGGCGGCGAAGCGGTTATCCCGGTTGAAGTTGGCGTCGAGTCCGTCCGGATCCAGAACTATGATGACGACAATGTCGAGCGGAGGAACATGGAGCTGGACTTAATCGACGAAGAGCGAGCCAAAGCGTCCGTCCGGCTGATGGCGTACCGACAGAGAATGAAGCAGAATTACAACCGGCATGTGATTCCCAGAGTGTTCCAGGTCGGCGACTTAGTCTGGAAGAAGGTAAAGCCGGTCGGGGACGTTGGCAAGCTAGAGGCTCCTTGGGCGGGACCCTTCAAAATAACGGAAAAGCTCCGCTCGGGTACTTATTATTTGGAGGATGAAGACGGATGGCGGCTGGATCGACCATGGAGCGCGAATCATCTCCAACCGTACCGAGTTGGGTGAGAGGTGCGCTGATGCAACTCATTTTATGTATCTTTTGGTCGCCTATGTCCTTGTAATGCAGGAAGCAAAATAATAAAAGAGGCATTTACCAATCTTCGCCAAACGACCGTGTTGAAATTAGCCTTAAAGGCCATCGAGCTCCGATGTTAAAAATCGAGAGTCGCGCCGGCGACTATAAACCCTCCGAGCTGAAGACCATCGAGCTCCGACGTTAAAAATCGCGAGTCGCGCCGGCGACTATAAACCCTGCGAGCAGAAGACCGTCGAGCTCCGACGTTAAAAATCAAGAGTCGCGCCGGCGACTATAAACCCTCCGAGCGGATGACCGTCGAGCTCCGACGTTAAAAATCGAGAGTCGCGCCGGCGACTATAAATCCACCGAGCGGAAGACTGTCGAGCTCCGACGTTAAAAATCGAGAGTCGCGCCTGTAACGCCCACCCTTCTTACCTTAGGGCGGCGCTACGTTCTTATACTACTTACGTACATGTTTTACTATAACAGCGGAAGAATAAAAACTTTAAAGAATTTAATTTATTAAGCATAATATCACATATTCTGATTTGTTCAAATGTGCATATATTGAACTTATAACTAAAAATATTAATTTGTCCGAATTGTCCTAGCCGAGCCACCACCACACACATCACTATCTGCTCCTCCTGCTGCTCCGTTGTTCATCCAGCTTTCTCTTTTATCTGCGGTACAAGGAAAGTAAGCTATGAGCACTCATGGCTCAGTAAGTTCCTTTCCTACTCACTAAAACCGAGAATCATCGTATATCAAGAATGGATCAACATATCATCGTCTCAACTAATCATAACATAACATATCATTCTATTCAAACATATCATGCATATTTCTTATTCACATATCATTTCATAGAAGCATGAATATCATATCATAAAACAAATAAATCACAAGCATAAGACATACAAGGGCATCATATTCATATCATAATATCACATGACATTATATCATATCATCATATAATTCAAGCACATATGAATGTAGGCAATGCATCGTGAATTTGAAAACTTATACTTAATAGTACTTGAAATTAATATCATCATCATTTGGGATCCCGGTTTGTACCACATACATAATGTCGGGTTCAAAGTAGGTCTAAGCCCTACCATGCATACATACTAGGCCCGAGTCTTACTCCATCGACCTAGGGCACTCAAAGGCCCATTACTGACGAGACCCGAGTCTTACTCCATCGACCCCGGGGCGTTTACGGAGCCCACCCTTGGTACAAACCATAAAAATAACTTATCATGCATAACTATCATATCATGTCCTTAACAATCTTTCATGCATTTATTCTTTTCATTTCTTTTCATTATGTATAGCATTTTCTATGCTATCACATATCATAACATGACTTCATTTCTTTTCATTATGTATAGCATTTTCTATGCTATAACACATCATGGCATATTTCATAATATAACTTCATTATGCATATCATTTCGTAACTAAAGCAATCATGCATTCTAACTTATTATCATATCATTTTCATACAGCATGGCATAGACATATTTAATTTTTGTTCTAGGGTTTCTAGGGCATCTATCCCTTCATGGCCAAACACATAATGATTCATTTAGGTCATACAAACATGTATCACATTCACACATTATCAAGTTTTCATAAGAAGTACTTTTAACCCCTTAGGTTTCATTTCCAAGGCCTCTAGGTCCTTTAAACCTTACTTGGCCGAAATTCATAGAATATAAACTTCCTTTAAGTGGCCTAAAGCATGGGAAACCTAAGTAAATTTCATAGCAAGATTTACTAAGAACATCATACACAAAGTTGGATCATAAACAAGCTAGGACTCTTGTGATCTTACATGTCATAAATCATGTAACTAATTTTCTACATTCTAATTAAACATGAGAGCATTAATCATCTTTCATAACATAATATCACAGAGGTCATTGAGCATATTAGAATTTTGTTTAAGCTTCTCTAAACCATCACCTTACCATGGCCGAAATATTAAGAGTAAGGTTCATGAGTTTCTTTCAACATACAAGTATACAACTCTTAAGAACTTTATATCATGTCATATAAGCATAGTTATTTTAAATTCAAGGTACTCCTAACCCTAAATTCTTTCTTGGCCGAAACATGAGAGTGGGGTTCTTTTGGTTCCAATCAACTTCCAAGCAAGAAAACCATAGGAAGGTCCTTAGCATTTCATAGAGGGAACCTTACACTAGTTTGGTTAGACAATAATTTTCCTAACCTATTTACAATATTTTTGATTGAAATTCTAGGGTTACATACACCTCTGATCATGCATCATATATGTATAAAAACTTTCTTTCAAGGCATAGAAAAAGAATCCGAAAATCACATGAAAGCCTTGTACCGCAGGTGAGGGGAAGCTTACCTTCTTTGCTTAAGTTTCCTAGAGTTGAGAACTTGCTTGTGGACCTTTCTTCCTTGCTTGCTTTGCTCGGCACCAATGGAGGAAGAAGTGGCTAGGTCTTTTGGTAGAGAGGAGGAGGAAGAAGAAGAGGAGGCTTCTTCCTCTTGTGTTGCTCGGCAACAAAAAGAAAGAAAGAAGGGGGAGAGTTGTTGCTCTCGGCAACAAGAGGAAAGAGGGAGGGAGAGTGCTCGGCACAAATGGAGGAGAGGAGGAGAGTGAGTTGAGGATGAAGCCCCCCCCCCCTCCATGCCTATTTATACTAAAGTGAGGGGAGGAAAACTTGACTTGATTCATCCTCCTCATTTACTTCTCCTCTTAATGAGAAAGAATATGCTAGAGAAATGCTTCTTGAGTTTCTCTCTTTTCTTTCTCTTAATTTCTCTCCTTTCTTTCCTTTAATTATAATTCCCATCTCTCCTCTTACAATATTCACTCCTATCACACTTGGTTAACACATGCATGCATCCACAAGAGAACCAAGGATCAAATCCTTCTCCTAACATATTTTTGTACAAAATAATTCATGTATATACATTATGCATAAATATTTCATACATGCATATATAATATCTCATATTTCTTTTGTTTACATTAATTCCTTGCATTATAAATCATGTATAGAACTTTATATTCTCAACTTTATTTTCTTTCATAAAGTTTTTAATCATCTAAATCCTTCCCATCGTAACATTCAACGTAGACTATCTACACATTCTTTTCATTACATTCGTACTCTCATTGCCCTTACTTTATCTAGGCTTTCTAGGGGTGTTACAAACTCCCCTACTTATTGAAAGTTCGTCCCCGAACTTAGAATAACAATTTCTGCTCCGATTCCTTAGATACTGGTGGAGCTTCCAATCTCCCTTGACTTATTGAAGGTCCCTCAATAGAAGTCTGCAGTTGGTGTAACCTTGCGGGACCACCTTGGTTCGGCACATACTGTGGTGCTTTAGTTTTGGTAGGGCAGTCTCTAGACAGATGTCCTTCCAGTCCACAGTCGTAGCATTTAATTTTGCTCTTGCGACAGTCTTTTGCTTTATGACCCTCTTATGTTATAGCCTAAGGTTCTTGTATCTAGGCTACCATTCATGCATCCTACTTATCATCATGCACCATTCTCTAGGGTATAGCTTAAGGTATCCTTCCTAGGCTACCATTCATGTATCTTAGAGTATCATACTATTTTGCATACAAATAAATTATGCAACTGTACTTACTTGGAGCGGCAGGAAGGAGCTTGATGTGTGTGTAGTGAGCTGGCTAACCTTGGCTCTGATACCACCTGTAACGCCCACCCTTCTTACCTAAGGGCGGCGCTACGTTCTTATACTACTTACGTACATGTTTTACTATAACAGCGGAAGAATAAAAACTTTAAAGAATTTAATTTATTAAGCATAATATCACATATTCTGATTTGTTCAAATGTGCATATATTGAACTTATAACTAAAAATATTAATTTGTCCGAATCGTCCTAGCCGAGCCACCACCACACACATCACTATCTGCTCCTCCTGCTGCTCCGTTGTTCATCCAGCTTTCTCTTTTATCTGCGGTACAAGGAAAGTAAGCTATGAGCACTCATGGCTCAGTAAGTTCCTTTCCTACTCACTAAAACCGAGAATCATCGTATATCAAGAATGGATCAACATATCATCGTCTCAACTAATCATAACATAACATATCATTCTATTCAAACATATCATGCATATTTCTTATTCACATATCATTTCATAGAAGCATGAATATCATATCATAAAACAAATAAATCACAAGCATAAGATATACAAGGGCATCATATTCATATCATAATATCACATGACATTATATCATATCATCATATAATTCAAGCACATATGAATGTAGGCAATGCATCGTGAATTTGAAAACTTATACTTAATAGTACTTGAAATTAATATCATCATCATTTGGGATCCCGGTTTGTACCACATACATAATGCGTAGGTCCAAGGTAGCAAGTCTTGAGCCCTACCATGCATACATACTAGGCCCGAGTCTTACTCCATCGACCCCGGGGCATTTACGGAGCCCACCCTTGGTACAAACCATAAAAATAACTTATCATGCATAACTATCATATCATGTCCTTAACAATCTTTCATGCATTTATTCTTTTCATTTCTTTTCATTATGTATAGCATTTTCTATGCTATCACATATCATAACATGACTTCATTTCTTTTCATTATGTATAGCATTTTCTATGCTATAACACATCATGGCATATTTCATAATATAACTTCATTATGCATATCATTTCGTAACTAAAGCAATCATGCATTCTAACTTATTATCATATCATTTTCATACAGCATGGCATAGACATATTTAATTTTTGTTCTAGGGTTTCTAGGGCATCTATCCCTTCATGGCCAAACACATAATGATTCATTTAGGTCATACAAACATGTATCACATTCACACATTATCAAGTTTTCATAAGAAGTACTTTTAACCCCTTAGGTTTCATTTCCAAGGCCTCTAGGTCCTTTAAACCTTACTTGGCCGAAATTCATAGAATATAAACTTCCTTTAAGTGGCCTAAAGCATGGGAAACCTAAGTAAATTTCATAGCAAGATTTACTAAGAACATCATACACAAAGTTGGATCATAAACAAGCTAGGACTCTTGTGATCTTACATGTCATAAATCATTTAACTAATTTTCTACATTCTAATTAAACATGAGAGCATTAATCATCTTTCATAACATAATATCACAGAGGTCATTGAGCATATTAGAATTTTGTTTAAGCTTCTCTAAACCATCACCTTACCATGGCCGAAATATTAAGAGTAAGGTTCACGAGTTTCTTTCAACATACAAGTATACAACTCTTAAGAACTTTATATCATGTCATATAAGCATAGTTATTTTAAATTCAAGGTCCTCCTAACCCTAAATTCTTTCTTGGCCGAAACATGAGAGTGGGGTTCTTTTGGTTCCAATCAACTTCCAAGCAAGAAAACCATAGGAAGGTCCTTAGCATTTCATAGAGGGAACCTTACACTAGTTTGGTTAGACAATAATTTTCCTAACCTATTCACAATATTTTTGATTGAAATTCTAGGGTTACATACACCTCTAATCATGCATCATATATGTATAAAAACTTTCTTTCAAGGCATAGAAAAAGAATCCGAAAATCACATGAAAGCCTTGTACCGCAGGTGAGGGGAAGCTTACCTTCTTTGCTTAAGTTTCCTAGAGTTGAGAACTTGCTTGTGGACCTTTCTTCCTTGCTTGCTTTGCTCGGCACCAATGGAGGAAGAAGTGGCTAGGTCTTTTGGTAGAGAGGAGGAGGAAGAAGAAGAGGAGGCTTCTTCCTCTTGTGTTGCTCGGCAACAAAAAGAAAGAAAGAAGGGGGAGAGTTGTTGCTCTCGGCAACAAGAGGAAAGAGGGAGGGAGAGTGCTCGGCACAAATGGAGGAGAGGAGGAGAGTGAGTTGAGGATGAAGCCCCCCCCTCTCCATGCCTATTTATACTAAAGTGAGGGGAGGAAAACTTGACTTGATTCATCCTCCTCATTTACTTCTCCTCTTAATGAGAAAGAATATGCTAGAGAAATGTTTCTTGAGTTTCTCTCTTTTCTTTCTCTTAATTTCTCTCCTTTCTTTCCTTTAATTATAATTCTCATCTCTCCTCTTACAATATTCACTCCTATCACACTTGGTTAACGCATGCATGCATCCATAAGAGAACCAAGGATCAAATCCTTCTCCTAACATATTTTTGTACAAAATAATTCATGTATATGCATTATGCATAAATATTTCATACATGCATATATAATATCTCATATTTCTTTTGTTTACATTAATTCCTTGCATTATAAATCATGTATAGAACTTTATATTCTCAACTTTATTTTCTTTCATAAAGTTTTTAATTATCTAAATCCTTCCCATCGTAACATTCAACGTAGACTATCTACACATTCTTTTCATTACATTCGTACTCTCATTGCCCTTACTTTATCTAGGCTTTCTAGGGGTGTTACAGCGCCGGCGACTATAAACCCTCCGAGCGGAAGACCGTCGAGCTCCGACGTTAAAAATCGAGAGTCGCGCCGGCGACTGTAAACCCTCCGAGCGGAAGACCGTCGAGCTCCGACGTTAAAAATCGAGAGTCGCGCCGGCGACTCTAAACCCTCCGAGCGGAAGACCGTCGAGCTCCGACGTTAAAAATCGAGAGTCGCACCGGCGACTACGAGCGGAAGACCGTCGAGCTCCGGCGTTAAAAATCGAGTCACGCCGATGACTATAAACCCTCCGGCGGAAGACCGTCGAGCTCCGGCGTTAAAAATCGAGTGCGGCGATTATAAACCCTTCGAGCGGAAGACCATCGAGCTCCGGCGTTAAAAATCGAGTCGGCCGACTATAAACCCTCGGCGGAAGGCTGAGCTCCGACGTTAAAAATCGAGAGTCGCGCCGGCGACTATAAACCCTCCGAGCGGAAGACCGTCGAGCTCCGACGTTAAAAATCGAGAGTCGCGCCGGCGACTATAAACCCTCCGAGCGGAAGACCGTCGAGCTCCGACGTTAAAAATCGAGTCGCACCGGCGACTATAAACCCTCCGAGCGGAAGACCATCGAGCTCGACGTTAAAATCGAGAGTCACGCGGCGACTATAAACCCTCCGCTCGGCACGGCGAGTCGAGACGGCGACTATAAATCCTCCGGCGGAAGAAGACGACAAAGAGGTCGAATTGAGTCGGCGTGAATATAAACCCTTGACGGAAGACCGTTGAGCTCCGGCGTTAAAAATCGAAGTCGGCGACTATAAACCCTCGGCGGAAGACCGTCGAGCTCCGGCGTTAAAAATTGAGAGTCGGCGACTATAAATCCTCGTCACGGAAGACCGTCGAGCTCGGCGTTAAAATCGGGAGTCACGCGGCGACTATAAACCCTCGGCGGAAGATCGCCGAGCTCCGACGTTAAAATCGGCGGCTATAAACCCTCCGGGCGGAAGACCATCGAGCTCCGGCGTTAAAAATTGAGAGTGGCGACTATAAACCCCCGGGCGGAAGACCGCCGAGCTCCGGCGTTAAAATCGAGAGTCGCCGTATAAACCCTCGGCGGAAGGCCGCGAGCTCGGCGTTAAAAATCGAGAGTCGTCGGCGACTATAAACCCTCGGCGGAAGACCGTCGAGCTCCGACATTAAAATTGAGTCGGCGACTATAAACCCTCGGCGGAAGACCGTCGAGCTCAGGCGTTAAAATCGAGTCGGCGACTATAAACCCTCGGCGGAAGACCGTGGAGCGGCGTTAAAAATCGAGAGTCGCGTCGGTGACTATAAACCCTCAAGGCGGACCAGTCGAGCTCCGGTTAAAATCGAGTCGCGCGTATAAATCCTCCGAGCGGAAGACCGTCGAGCTCCGACGTTAAAAATCGAGAGTCGCGCCGGCGACTATAAACCCTCCGAGCGGAAGACCGTCGAGCTCCGACGTTAAAAATCGAGAGTCGCGCCGGCGACTATAAACCCTCCGAGCGGAAGACCATTGAGCTCCGACGTTAAAAATCGAGAGTCGCGCCGGCGACTATAAACCCTCCGAGCGGAAGACAGTCAAGCTCCGACGTTAAAAATCGAGTGTCGCGCCGGCGACTATAAACCCTCCGAGCGGAAGACCGTCGAGCTCCGACGTTAAAAATTGAGAGTCGCGCCGGCGGCTATAAACCCTCCGAGCGGAAGACCTTCGAGCTCCGACGTTAAAAATCGAGTCGCGCCGGCGACTATAAACCCTCCGGCCGGAAGACCGTCGAGATAAAGACGGAAGAGGTCGACTTGTGAGTCGTTTGGCCGTTCGGCCAAGTAGCCAAAAACTCTTGCGAACATCTAGCGAAAATCCCGTTTGCAAAACAAAACATATCAAGCCGAGCGGATGGCATGCATATTGATTTTTAAAAGAAAAAAGCAAACAAGGGGATAGCATATCATTAGAGAAATTATGGCCGAACCGCCGAATTACAAAAAGTGATTATTTTTAGCCGAGCGGCCAGATTACATATAAGCTTCTATTCTAAATACTCATAGAGATCCTTCGGGATATTGTTGAGGAGTGTTGCCTGGTCCTGAGCGGGGATAACGGCGGAATCGGGTAGTTTCCCTTTGTAGTTCAAGTATTATGTCATGGCATTCATGGCAAGTTCAAAGGCCATGTACATCCGCTCGCAAACTTTCTCCGAAAATTCAGCCGAACGGATGTAATTCAGCCTTAGGGCTGCGACTCAGCCAGGCTCAGCGTCTTGATATTCCTTGAAGGCCTCTTGGGAGGCTGCGAGGGACTCCTGTAGAGTTTTCAGCTCTTCCTTATGCTTATTTGCATCGGCCGAGCGGCCCGCCTTTTCTCCATCGAGCTTCTCCATCAGCTCTTTCACTTTTTGCTCCAGGCCCCGAGCCTCTACGTTCTTCTTCTCCAGATCGGAGATAACCGTTTTCTTCCGCTCGGTGGCCAGGCTTATCTTGCGATCCAGTGATTTGTTCTGGCGATCAAGTTCGGCCAGAGTGTGAGCTTGCTCGGCCGTCTTCTTCTGCTCGGCTGCCAGCAAGTCTTGGGCCTTTTTGAGCTCTTTCTGTAGCTCGGCGTAGGAAGGGCCTTGGGAGCCGGACGGGCCGCCCGGAGCTTTCAGCCTTCTCAATTCTTCGTCTACCATCGCTAGACGATTGGAGATAGTAATCTCCTCTACCCATCTCTGCAATTAACAAATTCATTAATAGCCGATCGGAAAGAATGCATAAAAAACTTCGGAAGAAAATGCACTTACCCCGGTGGCCTGCTGCATGTGGCTATTGGCCAGGTTCCTCAACGGAATCATAGCGATGCGGGCTCGAGCGTCGGCCCACATTTCGGCTAGGGGCCCCTTTAAGGTGATCGTGTGCTCGGGCGCGGTTGGTCGATCGGCTTTGGACATTAATTCCTCTGTGGGGAGATGCAGGGAGACCCGGACGGTGCGGCGCCGACCGGGGGTCGTTTGAGCGGAAGTCGGAGAAGGATCGGAAGCCGGCGCAGAGAACTGGGACAAAATTGTTGAAAGATGGACTTGACGGGGAGCGGGCGGAAGGACGCTGACTGGAACGACCTCAAGAGGGTCCGCCGACGCGTCCAATTACGATGGGGTCCGATCGGACGATATCACCTCTACCGCTAGAGCTTTGCCTCGAGAATCAGCGGTGGTTCGCTCGGAAGGATGGACCGTAGATGTCGCCGAGCGGAGTGGTGTCTCCGTGCGGCGCCGCTTTTGTCGGGGGGGGGGGGGGGGCGCCCTTCCCCTTGAGCAGAGCCTCCCTCCCGGATGGAATGCTCTCGACTAGTAGTTGTGCCAGCCGCTGGCTCTAGGAGAGAAGCCTGAGCAGCCGACTCCCCGGCATTTGTCTCACTCTCTTCTTCATTAGAGTCGACCGGCTGGATGCCAAGCGTCTCCATCTCTTTGGTCGCCGCGGCCTCGAGCGCCGCCGCCTTCCTTTTCAAAATACCAGCCATCACCGACTCCATGACGATGTTCGTTGCAAAGGAAAAAGAAGAAAATCAGTTAGCAATCAAGGCAAATGTACAGGTAAGATTCTTACCGAAGCCGCTCGAGAGGGGCGTCCTGATCGGACTCAGGCCGAATATGTACATCACCCTTTCTGGTAATAACTTGTTGATGTCGACCCTCAGACCGGCGAGCATGTTGGCAGCATGAAGGTAGTTCGGTCTAGTCTTGAACCTTTTGAGCTCAGGGGAGACTGGCGGTCCGGTCTGCCATTGGGTTCGGAAGGGAGCCCGCTCGGGAAGGCGAATATAAAAGTAGAATTCTTTCCAATGCTTATTGGAAGAAGGTAGTTTATTGAAGAAAACTAAACCGGGCCGAGCCTGGAACATGTAAGTGCCCAGCTCAGATTGTTTAGGGTAGTAGAAATAGTAGAAAACCTCCGGTCGAAGGGGAATGTTATGGATTTTGAATAGGACGACAGCGCCGCATAGAAGGCAGAAAGTGTTGGGAACTAGGCTTCCGAGCGGAATGCCGAAAAAATTACAAACGTCAATGATAAAGGGATGGATTGGAAGTCGCAGACCGGCAGTGAACTGGTCGCGGAAAACACAAAAGGCTCTTTGTGGCGGTTTGTGTGGCCGAGCGGAATGAGTGGGTAAGATAATTTCGAGGTCGGAAGGGATGTCAAAGTTATTTATCAGAATATCGGCGTCACGCCGATCGAAGCGTGACTCCATGGTAACATACCACGGGCCAAGAGTTTGGTCTTGGGATTGAGAGGAATGGGCCATTGTCCAAACGGACCAAATCAAAAAAGGCGAAGAAAGGTAGAGGATAGGAGAAAGAAGACAGCAAACGAAACAGTGCCCCGAGGACCAAAACTCTGGAAAGAAATGCAAAGAAAACACAAGAACCAAAAGGAGAAAGAAGGAGAGCCTTACAACGAAGAGGAGGATCGAGGAAAGAACGCAGGGGATCGTCGGAGAACAGGAGCAGGATCGCCGGAGCGCTGAGGAAAAGGAACTGGGGGGCACGCGAGGGCAGAAGTGAGGCGAAGGAAAGAAGAAAAGCCTTTATAGGGTGGAGCCCGAGCGACCTCCTCCGTCGGATCCAGGTCGCGAGAATCGGAGCGCGCATCGCGCCGTCCATTTCGAACCACCTCGGTCTCGTCACCCGCGGCGCCGCCGTCGTATGATGACGATAGCAAGGCCATGTGGCATTCCATCACGGGGGAGCATTTAATGAGCGCCTTAACGAGGCACAGAGCGCGTGCCCGGCCTTAATGTCGAAGATTGGCGCAAATTCCGAAGTGATCCGAGGAATGTGGCCGTTGACTGAACGTCGTAGCTACCCGCGTGGTGGTCGAGCGGAAGATAATTTCACGGAGACGCCGCTCGGTGCAACTAATAATCCAGTCAGTCGGACTAATCGCCTCCTTCGACTAGACTTGAAGGGGAGGCAAGTGATCCGGCAGTAAGGACGGGGGACCCCCCCTTTGAGGGAAGTCAACGCCACGTGGAGGTCAAAAGTCAAAAGGCCGACCGGAAAGGGGGGCCGACTGGCCGAACGGGGTATAAGCAGAAGCGAAGATAACCCGACGGGGAGTCGGGTCTCCGACGCTCATGGTAAGCTAGGTCGCCGGGCCGAGCGGGTATAAGTAGCCCGCTCGGCCGAGGCATAAAGCAGTAATGTGAATAGTTTCATCCGGGCACCCGAGCACCCGACCTGGAATCTCCCGAGCGGATCCGTACCTACGTCCAGTCGGATGTGATGGGACTGCCGAGCGGCCTGACGCTCGGCGCAGGAGCAGAAGAGACAAAAGGGCAAGGGCAACATCGGGAAACATCTTCTGACAACAAGCATGTCCAGTGACCAAGCCCTATGCTGAACCTTACGACAGAAGGTTCTGACGTCCCATCAGAGAGATGCTTGGACTGTAGCGGTATGGTGTCAGGCAAGCTCCTCTGACAAGCCCATACTGAGGTATGGTAAGACGACACGTATTCACCTCGGTATGTGTGCATCAGCCTCCTCATAGCTCTATATAAGGGTCCTCATACTTCGCCGGAGGTACACATTCTCGCATCTTCGGAGCCACTTCTTAGTTTCCTCTTGCCTGACTTGAGCGTCGGAGGGTCGTCGCCGGGAACCCCTTCCCGGCTCGACTTCTTTGCAGGTTCGCCGGAGATCCCTACTACCGGCCGGAGATCCACGTCATCAGTTCGGAGAGCGCCACGTGCCCAGTGTCCGTTGATTTAGCGTTCGGACAGGATCACCAAGTTTTGATGAATGATAAAATAGGTTAAGTTAGTTTTGTTGTTGATTTAATACTCTGACCGAGTGTGCAGGAGAAGCCCAGATAGGTCGACGGGCTAACCGGATGTCTGACACGAAGCCCAGCTAGGTCAACGGGACGACCGGATAGCTGACATGAAGTACAAACGGGTTGACGACTGACCGGACATTTGACACGAAGTCCAGCTAGGTCGACGGGCTGACTGGATAGCTGGCACGAAGTCCAGATGGGTCGAAGGGCTGAATGGACGTCTGGCAGGTAAGTGGAGGTAAGTCACTGGAGGGGAGTGACTGTGAGGACGCGTTCCCGGGAAGGGAACTTAGGCGCCGATCCGACTTAGAACAATTTCGGAACTCTAAGTCGAGATCTTGACTAGATTCCACTCTCGGAGAGACGGAATCTAATTACTATTTTTCTTATCTATAAAATTATGCTAAGAATCTGTGTTGCAGGGTATAATTGTCTCGGACTAAGGATTTTCTTGCAGGAAGGAGTCTGCTGGAAAACTTGGGTCCGGGCACCGAGGAGGTACCTAGGCGCCCGGAGGAAAATTCTATCATCTTCGCATCGCCGCCACGTGGAGCCTCCTGGTTGGGTCGGCTACGTCATGGTCGAGGTGCCCTGAAGGTTCCAGGCACCCCGAACCTCCTATATAAGGAGGGTCAAAGGCGGAGCTCCCACAACAACTCACGATCTGCTCTTCTGCGCTCCTGCGACGCTGCGAAAGCTCTCCGACAAGTTGCTAGTTTATTTATAATTATTTTTTTTATTGTCAGTTCTTTCATTCTCTAATAATTCCTGTACTTGTTTTGTAATCTACTTTTCGAATTATTAGTGATTGCCCATCGAAAGCACCCTTGTGTGTGAGCCTTGGAGTAGGAGTCGACACAGGCTCCGAACCAAGTAAAAAATTACTTATGTCATTTCCTTTTCACTTTACTTATTCCGCTGCATATTCTTGATAAATTTGTTTTAATCGATATTCACCCCCCCTTTATCGAACGTCTACGATCCAACAGTATTTGGGTGATATCCTCTTCCTGTCATATCTTTTAAAATGTTCTTGGGCTAACTGAATATTATAGAGATAAACTTTCCCTACACAAACGTTGCTTGAGACTGGTGTAGATTTTGATCCATTGTGCCTGAGATCATGCTTGGCAATATCTTAGAAATAACTTTATAGAAAATCATACAGCAAGATATAGGTAGGTTGTCAGACACTTTACTAACATGTGCCGACATAGGAACAAGTACACTCAAGATATGATTCCATCTCCATAATAGCTTCCCAGTGTAGAAAAATTCTTGTATAGCAACCACAAAGACCGGATGGACTATATCTTAAGCATGCTTGAAGAACTTAGAGTCATATCCATCTGAACCAAACACCCTCTGATCATCAATATCAAAAAGGTCTCTTTGATTTTTTTCATTGGAGGGAATACATAAAAGCTCATCCATGTTTCATACACTCATGCAGAAAGGAAGATCTATCTACCCTTATGTCAAGTTGCAATTGGAAGTGGTTCATAAAGGCTATCACAACTTTCGTAAAAGATGTAGTGAGATGCCCATCTAATTTCCCCACAACTATAATCTCATTATTTTGATTGTTCTGCTTCATAAGGGCATGAAAAAAAAAGAAGAGTTTCGATCTATAAGGTCTCACGAGCTAGGTTAAAATAAAATAATAGATATTAATTAAGAAATTAACTTATGAAATTTTCTAAAAATTTTAAATTTTTTTTAGGATTTAAAATAAATTCATACAACATGTTTTAAGGGTATAGATCTATTAAGCTTGATGAAAACCTATTTTAACATCCAATTAAGTTGAGAGTTGATTGATCTGATTAGACTAAGGTGAGAATCAATTAATCTAAGTATAAAAACACAAACCTAGGTTTAAGTTCCATGATCTCTCGATTTCCTCCTCAATTCGCTGCCCCTCTTCTTCCTTCCCATCTCTGCTACCTTCGACCCAAGCCTTCCATCGTACCTTGAGTCCCAACAAGGTGTCGGCTCCACGCAGACGATCCCTCCAAGGACATCGCGATCAGTCATAGAGACCTTCGACCACCTTACCATTGACGCAATATCGCTTGGGCCAGGGCTCCCAATAGTGGCACGAAGAAGGGAAAGGCAAGTGCATTTCTTTGTGTTGGTGTGGATTCAACACGGTAAGGGTCAAATGTCTAAGGAGAGCCGAAATGCTTAGTTTTATGATGCCAAAATTTTTGATTAGGGTGTAAGGTTGATTTCTTTTGATGTTTTGCTTCTTTTTGTGATACATTTCATTTCTCTACCTTGAATTTGAGTGTTTTTTGACTGAATGCGATATTGCCCTATTTCATCACATTGGTTTGAGTTTGGAGATAGGATTTTTGGTGATTTAGATGTGGATTGATGAAGCTATGCTTCTTCTTAATGCTTCTAGAAGTTCTGGGATAGATTGATGATAGATTAAGTTTAATCGGAGATGATTTTGGCTTCTTCTTGTGACTCCAAATTTTGTGGACAGATTGTTGGGTGATTTAGGCTTGGAATGATGATGTTTTTTTCTTTGCTATTGATTCCGAATTACTAGATAGATTTATGGTGAAGTAAGTTTTGATTGATGATGTTTTTCTCTCTAAGTTCTTGCCAAAAATTTCTAGATAGATTCTGGATAGTTTGGATTTTGAATGTTGATGCTTTTCTTCCCCTTTATGCAATCGAAATTTCGGATATAAGTAGGTGAACTAAATTGTGATTGTTGAAGTGTTTAGTTCTTTTATTTTGTTATGAAATGCCGGATAGGTCTTAGTGTAGTTCCTTGCGACGTCTATGTTTGGGATGGATTAGGGGGGAAAGGTAATTAGGTGTTGATTTGAGAAATTGTTTCTTCCATTCCCTTTGGTTATGCATGATTTTGGTGTGAAGAGATTCTTGTTTTCTCAAGATAGGCATGTTTATAAAATGAATGGAACAATGTATTGGATCGAGTCACACATGAGAAGGGGGGGGTTGAATCACGTGGTTTTGAAAATTCATTCTTTTTGGTTTTGAAGTTAAAGTGCGTGGTGGAAAACTAAGTTAGAAAGCAAAATAGAAAATGAGCAAAATAATAAGAACACAACGGTTTTACTTTGTTTGGAGTCTTCGATGACTCCTACTCCAAGACTCCGATCCCACAGACCTATCGATGAATAATCTACTAAAATACCTCTTCTGGAACCATTAGAAGAGGGGATCGAGTACAAAAAAAGTCGGAGAAGTGTAACATGCTATACTTCTTGTTTGCAAAAATTAAGTACAATAAAAGAACTTTGGTTACCAAACAATGTTTGAAGTCGGTTGACTTGAGCTCGGTGTTTGATAGGCTTATCGGCGACAATCAAGTGTAGCAGAGTCATAGCAAGGCAGTAGCAGGAGGCCGGAGCAGTCAGAAAGTCGTTTGGACGCGTAGAAGCTCGTATCGAATGTATCTTTAGGTCAAATGAGGAGAATTTGGCCTTATCCTTTACTGTTCGAATCTGGTTAATTCGAGGCACCTCCATCAAGTTGGTTTAACACACTAATCTTCTAGAGGCTATATCTTTTGACTTCGAGCTCGGAATCAAGCTCTGTCAGTTGACATACGTATAAAATTTGAAGATCTACGTTTGTCTCTATAACATAGAGTTATAATATATACATGAACAATTATATATATTTATGAGTTAGATCCTATCTTACCAAGACTAGGATCTAGTCAGAGTCTCAATTTAGGTTTTCGAAATGGACCTAAATTGGACCGACACCTGTTGTCCCTTCGAACGGGGACACGTCCTCACTTAGTCACTCTTCTCCAGTGACTTACCTCTAATTACCGAGTGTAGAGTTACCTTCCTAAATCACACATCTAGACTTCAGGAATCAAACATCCCGAACTACCGAATTACACATCCGATCTTCTTCAGTCAGAAATCGCACATCTCGACCTACCGGAATTGTACATCCGGACTTTGCCAATTGGGAATTAGACATCCCAGCTACCAATCGAGAATCGAACATTCCAATTAGACTTTCTTCCAATCGGGAATCAAACATCCCAACTGCTAATCGGGAATTGAACATCTCAAAATCTGTACACTTAGTAAATGCATTAGATTATGACAACACTTAACTTAAATCATTTATCATTTATCAAAATCTTAGTTAGACTGTTAGTGCAAATTACACCAATAATCTCTTCATTTTTGATGCAATGATAACCTGAGTTAGATTTAGGAAAAATAATACAGAAGGAAATAACAATAAAAACTAGCAAGTTTTGTTTTGTTTCTGATGCGGTGATAAAGGGGAGCCTACTAAGTGTGGGTCAAAGGACGGAGATAGAGGCCAACGTGGAGGTCAAAGTCAAGGAGGTCAACGCCAGAGACTCGACAAGCACACCTTGAAGGGGCTCGAGTCAGTCTCTATTGCAATGGTCGATCGGGAATGAGGATCCTGACTGGCAATGATCTGGCCAGAGCTGGTCTCCACTGCAATGGCCGATCGGGAATGAGGCGCCCGATCAGCCATGATCTGGTTTGAGCAGAAGGCTCGTGTAACCAAGATCATTGGATGCTCATCATGGAGAAGAGAAGTGTTAGGGCGATCAGGTCGTTTGCCTGGTTGGGCGAACACAAGCTGTCAAGTCGGTTACCCCATGGAAATGAGGTATAATCAGGCCGAGCGGGGAGTACTCGGCCGAGCGGCTATCCTGCTCAGCCGAGTAAAGGGATCACTGCCGTATTTTTCAATATTCTTTTGGGAGATAGTGTCATTGACACCAAGCATGGTCAACAGGCAGATTGAACAACTACACTTAGCATATAAATATAGATATTTGACCAATGTGATTCTTTATTTCAAAATAAATATTTACAAAAGCTAGACTTTTAGTATACACTCTAACAATTTTCATTATGAGAAAACCTTTAGTCTTCTTCTTCTTCCTCCTTCCCTCTCTTGGCCGAAACCCCTTAAGTGGTTGCTAGCACAACCTTAGGTGGTTTCCATCTCTTTCTTGTGAGTTTGTGAGACAAATGAAGACAAAGCTTGTTCATGTGGATATCGTAGAGGCGCGAACGTGTGATCGTGCTGAGATCCAAGCTGTTTGGAGTTTGTGAGCACGCATCAAAGGTATAACCACTATTATGCAACTTAGTATAGATTGTTTTAAGCAATGTTTCTTCCCTTCGCATGGATCTACTGGATAAAGGAACTTGAATTTTTTCGCTGCGCTTTCATGTGTTTAGCGCCCTAGTTCCTTACAGTGGTATCAGAGCTACTTGCGAAGGGATATACTAAGTTTTAGAATTTTATATGTGATATAGAAATTGCATGATAGGTTTACTGTGATTTACAAAATTGTGAGTCTCGGCCAGACTATGAGTCTCGTCCAGATTGTCAGTCTTGGCCAAATTCTTAATCTTGACCAAAATTAGTGTTTTGTTGAGAACAAAACATAGTTGGTATGTGACCAATAAGGTCTCGACCAAAAGTGTTTTGTTGAGAATGAAACATAGTTGGTATGTGACCAACAAGGTCTCGACCAAAGGTGTTTTGTTCAGAACGAAATATAGTCGGTCTTGAGGGTAGGAGGGTCTCAGGTATAGCAGGACTGCCGTGGCGTTGCGGTTCATAATTTATTGTTGAAATCATAATAAATTTATGTCATAAGAATATTGTGAATATATATGACACGGTTCATGGTTATGGCCCTTGAACCCCTATGTGATTGTGTGTGATGTTGTAATTCATAATACGGCCTGCGTGTCATGCCTTCATCCTTTTATTCTTGTTATAATTTTAGACTACACTCGAATGTAACTCGAGTTTCTTTAGATTTTATAATGTACAAAATATAAAGGAGTTAGTCTACTGGGCGACTGGTGAAAAGGAAGGAAGGACAACAACACACGACGACCAAGAAAGCGCTTGGAGAAGCTGCTTTGACCTAGGTTGACTTATCGCTCTTCTCATTGTCTTGAGAAGATCATAGTTTATGGGGGCCATAACCATGTCACACTTTAATTTATGCATATATGTGATGTGTGCTTGATTGTATTCGATACATGTCTAGTTTAAATATAATTAGGTCTTTTAACATATGCCTACCAAATTTTAGTACTCACATCTAACTCGATCAATTGTAGTCAGGTTTTGCCAAAGCAAAGTGACTCAATTTATCTTGCGAGAGTGCGACAGGACAATTGTGATGTCCGACTATTAAACTTGGATGCGACTTAACTAAGTTGTCTCATTTAGATTGAGAGTTTAAAGGTATATCTCATAAGATGGAATTCAAATTGTACTAATCTTGGGCGGTTAGCCAAAGCTAATTCAAGATGAACTATAATATGAATTTCATGAGATGGGTAAATGAACAAATAGTATTGTTCATCTAGCTATACAAGAGTTGCATTTGATGCAATTGGTATATGATGCCTACCTACATTATACGAGTCTTGGGCGATTGCCAAAGCTAACTCAAGATGAGGTATAATATGGATCTTGTCCCACATGAATGTTATTGAAATTGGATTTGGATCTAGTAGTGTGGGTAAAACCACAACCATGACTTGCTCCTACCGAGCTTTATAATTCTATGGGAGAATCATTTAATTAAAAGTATAATTAAATGATCGATATATGATACTAAGTTCTACATTTTTCTATTATAGATTACCATGTCGTCAAGTACGTTGAACACACTCTCTCTACGATATGTCCTTGATAAGGACAAGCTCAATGAAGCTAACTTCCTGGACTGGTACAAAAACTTGAGAATAGTTCTCAAGCAAGAACGGAAACTCTACGTCCTAGAGCAGCCTATTCCTGAAGCACCCCCCGCTACCGCCACTAGAGCTGATAGGGATGCTTACAAAAAGCATCAAGATGATGCATTAGATGTGGTATGCCTTATGCTCGCCACCATGAACTTTGAGCTTCAAAAGCAACATGAGAACATAGATGCTTATGATATGGTAGAACATCTTAGACAACTATATCAAGGACAAGCAAGACATGAGAGATTTGAGATATCTAAAGCATTGTTTCAATGCAGAATGCAAGAAGTAAGTCCCGTAGGGCCATATGTACTCAAAATGATTGGGTATGTAGAAAACCTACAGCGATTGATATTTCCACTAGGCCAATAATTGACCACTGATCTTATCTTGCAATCATTGCCCGATAGCTATAGTCAATTTATCATGAACTACAACATGAATGAAATTGACAAACCACTGCCTGAGATGTTGAGCATGTTGAGAATTTCTAAACTCAACCTTAAGAGGGCAAAGCCTGGTTCCATTTTGATGGTGTCTAAGGGCAAAAGCAAGTGGAAGCCTAAAGGTAAGGGTAAGACCCAAGCTAAAGGAAAGGGCAAGACTCATGCACTGAAACCCAAAGGTGGGGTTGCTAAGGAAGGAACCTACTTCCATTGGGTGAGACTAGACACTGGAAGAGGAACTGCAAGGTATACCTAGAGGAACTAAAACGGAAGAGAAGTGAGATTCTGCCGTAGGTATATATGTTATAGAAGTCAATCTATCTATTTCTTCTTCATGGGTATTAGATACCGGATGTGCGTCTCACATTTGTACTAATGTGCAAGAGCTGAGAAATAGTAGAGCGTTGGCAAAGGGCGAAGTGGACCTACGAGTAGGCAATGGTGCAAGAGTTGCTGCTGTCGCTGTAGGGACATATTCCTTATCTTTGCCCACTGGACTTGTTTTAGAACTAGAAGAGTGTTGTTATGTGCCCTCTTTGACAAAGAACATTATCTCTGTTTCTTGTTTGGACAAGAAAGGTTTTTCATTTGTAATAAAGGAAAAATGTTGTTTCGTTTATTTCAATGATATATTTTATTGTAGTGCACCTCTTATGAATGACCTCAATATTCTAGACTTTGAAAACTCAATCTATAACATAAATACCAAATGATTCAAATCTAATGATTTGAACCAAACATATCTCTGACATTGTCGCTTGGGTCACATAAATGAGAGTCGAATATCCCAACTGCATAAGGATGGACTTTTGGACTCATTTGATTTTGAATCATATGAGGCATGCGAATCTTGTCTTCAAGGCAAGATCACAAAGACTCCATTTAGTGGACAAGGCAAAAGGGATAATGATCTGTTAGGACTCATACATACTGATATATGTGACCCTTTCAAAATAGCAGCTAGAGGAGACTATTATTACTTCATTACCTTCATTGATGATTTCAGTAGATACGACTATGTGTATCTGATGAGACACAAGTCAAAATTCTTTGAAAAGTTCAAAGAATTCAAGAATGAAGTACAAAACTAACTTGGTAAGAGTATTAAGATACTTCAATCAGATCAAGGTGGGGAATACCTTAGCCAAGAGTTTCATGACCATCTCGTTGAGTGTGGGATCATATCTCAACTCACTCCCCCTAGAACACCACAATGAAATGGTGTATCAGAAAGGAGAAATCATACTTTATTAGATATGGAACGATCGATGATGAGTCATACAAATCTTCCTACTTCCTTCTGGGGACATGCTCTAGAGACATCCGCTTTCACCCTTAACCGAGTTCCATCCAAGGCCGTCATAAAGACACCATATACGATATGGATAGGGAAGAGTCCCAAGATATCTTTTATAAAGATTTGGAGTTGTAAGACTTACGTTCGATGACAAGTCTCAGATAAACTAGGACCCAAATCAGACAAGTGCTATTTTGTTGGATATCCCAAGGAAACAAAGGGATATTACTTCTATAATCCCACACAAGGCAAGGTGTTTGTTGCCAAAACTAGTGTATTTCTAGAAAGGGAACTTATTTCTAGAGAAATTAGTGGGAGTGAAGTTGATCGTGAAGGAATTAAAGATACACAAACTAGCATTGACACCGTAATGGAAATTAAACATGTACCACAAGATGTTGTGGATCAGGATTTTGTTACACCACAAGAAGTTGTGGAACAACAAGCTGTTCAAGTAGCACATGCTCTACGCAGATCTGATAGGACTCGTCATCAACCTGAGAGATATTCATTTCTCTTGTCTGATCACGGTGATGTAGTGCTTATTGGTCTCAATGAGCCTACATCTTATCAGGAAGCTGTACAAGGCCCAGATTCTGAGAAATGGCTAGAGGGCATGAGATTCGAAATGGAATCCATGTACACTAACCAAGTATGGACTTTGGTTAATCCACCTGAAGGGATCAAACCCATTGGGTGTAAGTGGGTCTTTAAAGTGAAAACTGACATGGATGGACATATGCATACCTATAAAGGTAGATTGGTAGCTAAAGGTTTTAGGCAAATTCATGGTATAGATTATGATGAAACTTTTTCACCAGTTATGATGCTTAAGTCCATTCGGATTTTACTTGCTATTGTAGCTTACTATAATTATGAGATTTGGCAGATGGATGCCAAAATCACATTTCTTAATAGAAATCAGTTCGAGGATGTAAACATGATACAATCTAAGGATTTTGTAGATCCAAAGCATGTTAGAAAGGTTTATAAGTTGCAAAGATCCATTTACGGATTAAAGCAAGCTTCTAGAAGTTGGAATCTTCGATTCGATGATGCAATCAAAACATTTGGGTTCATTAAGAATGAAGATGAATCTTGTGTCTATAAGAAAGTTAGTAGGAGTACAGTCATCTTTCTCATATTGTATGTAGATGGCATACTACTTATTAGAAATGATATCCCTACTCTTCAGTCAGTGAAGACTTGGCTTGGAAATTATTTTTCAATGAAAGACTTAGGTGAAGCAGCCTATATGTTAAGCCTTAAGATCTATAGAGATAGATCTAAAAGATTTCTTGACCTAAGCTAGAGTATATACATTGACAAGGTGTTTAAACATTTTGCCATGGAGAATTCCAAGAAGGGATTCCTACCTATGTCACATGTTGTGAGTCTTTCGAAGACTCAATGCCCCTCTTCTAAGGAAGAAAGGGGTTGCATGGATCAGATTCCTTATACATCTGCTATAGGGTCTATCATGTATGCCATGCTTTGTACTCACCTAGATGTCTCATATGTGTTAAGCATGACGAGTAGATACCAGTCAAATCCAGGTGAAGGTCACTAGACAGCAGTCAAGAATATTCTTAAGTACTTGAGAAGGACTCAAGATTATTTCTTGATCTTTGGAGACGATGAAGAGCTTGTTGTAAAGGGTTACACCAATGCTAGCTTCCAAATTGACAAGGATGATTACAGATCACAGTCAGGGTATGTGTTTTGCTTAAATGGTGGTGTTGTGAGCTGGAAGAGTTCAAAGCAGGACACAGTCGCTGATTCTACAACAGAGGCCGAGTACATTGTTGCTTCAGCTGCAGTAAAGGAGGTTGTTTGGATCAGGAAGTTCATTACAGAACTTGGTGTTGTTCCTAGTATAGCGAACCCAATAGACCTCTATTGTTATAACAATGGGGCTATTGCATAGGCTAAGGAACCTCGCTCTCATCAGAGATCCAAACACATACTCCGACGATTCCATCTCATTCGAGAGATCATCGATAGAGGAGATGTGAGGATATGCAGAGTCCCGACCGATGTTAACATTGCGGATCCTTTGACCAAGGCTTTGGCATAGAGGAAGCATGATGGTCACACTATGTCAATGGGTATTTGATATCTCAGTGATTGGCACTAGTGCTAGTGGGAGATTATCAGTATTAGCTCTAGTACCAATTATGAGATGATTGTAAAGGGCTCAATTTTGTATCATATTTCATTATTAATAAAAGATAAAGTTGGTTATTATATTTGTTTCAATTCAGTACCGATTGAATAAGTATAATAATGTCCTTGAGTAGTAGGTTCTTATCTACAGCATATCAATTGGTTAAATTGATAGTGAGATATTGTAGATATACATAGAACACTACTTTTAACTATTCCTAGTCAAGCATTAATATACAAGGACAATATTAATGCGTTGAGACTAGCATGTATGTCAACGGATAACTTAATCTCACAAGTCATGGATATAAGATATCAAGTTGACACATGAGTATATATTAGAGAATATATACTGAATGATCCACCATGAGAATGTTTCATGGATCGTTATATGAGTGTCATAAACATTCTCATGTGACTATTGGTATGAATAGTCCTTAGACCTGAAGTCACTACGGTTCCCTACATAAGGAGTTGTGTACTTTGGTATCGGCAAACGTCACCTGTAACAAGGTGGACAATAAAGTCGATCATTGGATATGTAATAAATTATGCGGAGGGATGTGAGTGATGTATATGGGATCTATCCCTTTCATATGACGGAAGCGATATTTGTGAGCCCCTTGATTAGTAGGACACATGAAAACATGGTCATACGCAAATGAGTTGATATGAGATATTGAGCTTATTTATTTGAGTGTGTCTACTTAGAGATCAAGAAACATAAAGGTTGATAAGAGGATGACACAGTCTATGCCTCATTGATCAATCTAGATATCAAGGATAGAGAGACAAAGTCATACAAGATAATAGCCACGAATAGGTTAGATCAGATCTCGACTTTCTCGTCACTTGGGTAGCAATGATGCCTTCCTAGATGCTACTCATTTCTTATGTATCTAAATGTTAATTTAGGTACATTGCCAATGTTACGAGAACCTATTGGGTCACACACAAAGAACAAGTAAATATGGAGATGGGTTCCTTGGATTAAGTCTATTCCGAATTGGACTTATTGAGTAAGACTCAATTAGATCTAATTGTTGGATTAAGTTCAATTCAAACTAGACTCATTGAATCAATTCAAATGATTGGAATGGTGATTCATTGAATTCGAAATTGCATGAGAATCAATGAGTTAGACTCATTGGGTGAACTTGAGTTCACCAAGGAAGTTGAATGATCAAAATTGAACCATTGGATTGAATGGTCAATTTTGAGCCATTGGATTGGAAGATGAAATGGTTTGAGCCATTGGATTGGAAGATGAAAGGGTAAAACCCTTTGGTATTCATGAGATGAGTATATATATCATTTTGGATGATATTTTTATTATGAGAAAACCTTTAGTCTTCTTCTTCTTCCTCCTTTCCTCTCTTGGCCGAAACCCCTTGAGTGGTTGCTAGCACAATCCTAGGTGGTTTCCATCTCTTTCTTGTGAGTTTGTGAGACAAACGAAGGCAATGCTTGTTCGTATGGATACTGTAGAGGTGTGAACGTGTGATCGTGCTGAGATCTAAGCTGTCTGGAGTTCGTAAGCACGCATCAAAGGTATAACCACTATCATGCAACTTAGTATAGATTATTTTAAGCAATATATTTTCCCTTCACATGAATCTGCTGAATAAAGGAACTAGAAGTTTTCTGCTGTGCTTTCACATTTTTAGCGCCCTAGTTCCTTATAAAGTAAGCAGTGGTTGGTCGTGTGAGCCACACGGTTGTGTAGCATTTCCAGAGGTCAAAAAGAGCTAGGCCGTGTGAGTCACATGACCGTGTAGCCCTTCTAGAACTAAAGCAGAACATGGTCGTGTGAACCACACGACCGTGTCACCCTGGCTGAGATCAAGAAGAAGGAGATCATATGGAGGCCACATGGTCGTGTCACGTGTCATGTGGTGCCCTACCCTGCTCTATAAAAGAGGTTTTAATCCCCTTTTCACTCATCTTTGGCTTGGAGCACTTCGCCATTGCTTGGAGAAGGGGTCTCCCCTTTGGGGACACCCTAAATCTTCCATCTTCGCCAATCCATCCTCCTCCGGAGCAAGGGAGCGCTTCCAAGGATGCTACGCCTTAAAGATAAACATTCTCTTCTCTCTATCTCCATGTATTGAGCTATAGATTGTTTTACTTGTTGTCTTTGGTTGTAATTCCCTTGTAATGGAGTAGATCTTTAGATCTAGGATGTAGGAAGTAGTTGTGATGTGTTGTGATGTTTGAACTATATATTTGGACATTTTCCTATGCTATGAAGTGTTTATATAATATTCTATTGTGTATTTGGTCTTGTATGTGTTTAACGAAATATGTGTGAGGACAATTCATGTAGGTATAAGGGAATTTGTATTTATGTTAAGGTTGCTATTAGATTGGATAATCGGAGGATCCTTGTGATAGAAGGATATCCATTAAGTCGGACATATTATGCCCTTCATGACAGAGGACATCGATACTTACCCAATTTTTAGAGTCAAAAAATTTTAACATAGGGAATGATCCTAGTTAGGAAGATTAATTAGAGTTTAGAGGGTTCTCCCAAATTAATGTTAGGAAGTGATCTGTGTAATCTAGGAACGTGGATCGAGGGCCCTGGTGACAAAAGGATAGCCCTATAATTAGACTTCCTAAATTACCTCTTCTACTTAATTGCATTAATCTACAATTAGGAAGCGACTTGTGTAATCTAGGAACATGGACCGAGGGTCCTTGTGATAGAAGGATAGCTCTATAATCGAACTTCCTAAATTGCCTCTTCTACTTAATGGCATTAGAGAGAGAGAGAGAGAGAGAGAGAGAGTGAGGGAAAGAGAGAGTGTGAGTTGAGAGAGGGGCTAGAGCAATTGAGAGGATAAGAGCAAGCAAGTGATTGAATGAGAAATCTAGATTAGGAAAATGATTATAAGATTTCAGTTTCGCTACAATATTTGTTAGCATCATAAGTGTTATTTACTTTTCTATCTTTATGTTTATTCTCATGTAGGTGGACCTATCCTAAATTACTGATAAAAACTTTTAGAATTATACCAGTGTATCTACCCAAACTCAATGCTTTTTTTAAGGAAACCTAGCTAGTACAACCACTTTCCAAAAGGAGCCTCCTGTCATTGAGCCCCACGAATCCGCTAGATTATATCCTCTACATCGAGACGCTGAATTGAGGTAGACCCATCAAGATCTATGATAGCCATTGGTGCACCTTCTGGGGTAGAACGTCATCCCCTTATGGCAAGTCGATCAACATTCTAGGTGATATTACTAGGATGCCCCCTTTAATAGATTACCCTTGTCACTAGAGCTCCACGGTTCACCTAAATTATCTCCTTTACTTTGTAACTAACTCTCCACATCTCATAAGATGCGAATGTGCAGGTTATTGTCCCAATCATGTATGATAACATTCCACACATGTCATGCAATAGAGAAAGATAAACAAATACTTAATTCAAATATCAATAATTACATTGAGATACTTCCTAATCCTAGAATATAGAGAACTACTCTATAGAGATAGAGTTATAATTGAGAGATATCAAATATAGCATTCTACAATTCAAAACTAGAAATAGAGAGAAGAGAAAGCTTAGCTGAGTGTTATTGGTGTCTTTAGAAGAGTCTCTAAGCTCCGATGGTGGATAGATTGTCATGACAGCATATGGAATTGCTGCTCTAGGGTTCCCTGGAAAGGGAAAACCCTCCTCCAAAGAAGGGGGTGGAGCCCTTGGTCCCAGATCTATCAAACTTTTTGGGTGCCGCCAAAATATGTTTTTCACCCCTTAGACCAGGTTTTTACTAGTTTCACCCTGGTTTAAACTTGTAGATCTTGAAATTATGTTCAATTGATAGGTCATAGGCCCCATTGATCTAACCGAGGCAAAAAGTTATGCACATTCGAGTTTTGGTCTATTGTTTAGCCAGAGGCTGACACAGTCATGCTTTGGAGGCACAACCTAGGCATGTGAGAGTTGGGATTTTGGATAGATTGACATGAGGATACTTGGTAGGCAAGGCTAGGGCTTGTTGGAATCTGGATTAACGACATGACCGTGCCTAGGGGTATGGGGAGGTCATGTTAGAGGCTATAGACTCCATTTTAGCACCGTTTCATATCAAATTTTGCATAGAGGAACACGCCCATGTCATAGGACACGGTCAGAGTATGTTTCTTAATTTTTTTTAAAAAAATCAATTTTATGGTCTTTTAGCTACTCTTTTTCTTCTTGTATGATCCACAGTCATGTACTATGTTGGAAATATACATTATAAGGCTTCTTTTCTCTCTTTTTTTTACTTTGAAAATGCGTTCTATCAATAAAATCAAGGCAAAGAGAATTTTTTTAAACTAATAAAAAAACAAAAAGGAAGATGCAAGAACTCGAAATATGCTCATAAAATGCCACAAAGTGTATGTTAGACAATGAGAAAAAAAAACACATAAGAAATACACTTATCATTTGTTCAAATACTCACTGATGATAATTAAGTGTCACATTCTCAATGATCTCCTTGGCCTCATCTAACCCCTTATTTATTAGATCTCCTCCAACTGTGAAGTCTACAGATACCTTCGTCTGGTAGGTAATCCCATTATAGAAGGTGTGAATGATGAATCACTTCTCTAATCCATCATGAGGGCATTGACTGAATCTATCACATGCTTCAAATAGGGATCCACCATCTTTTTGCATGATGCTTGTGCTAAGATTCCTTAGGAAGATTGTCTTACTTGGAGGGAAACTCAAGGAATCGTTGTTCACATTGGTCCATGTAGTTATGTTGTCTGTTGGAAGAGAATTTAGCCAAGCCTTGGTCTTATCCTGCAATGAGAATGTGAATAGGAGCAATTTGATCGCATATGTAAACACACCATTGTACTTTATGGACCATAAATCTTCAGGAATACTTATAAGTGTTGATTGGGATCCTCAATAGGTCCTCCATCGAACTAGTTTTGTTGAACAATCAAAATCACAGTAGGCTTAAGGCCTAGTGCTTAGTGCGACATATCCTTCAAAGGCCTATTTCCCATGGTGGAAGTTGTTTGAGATTATGATGCCTCCAATTTCTTTTACAATTTACATCTCTAATGGAATGCCCTATCAATCTTAGAATCAACTGGAAGAAGAATTCTTATTGGGTTGTATCTGCGCATACAATGGCAAACAAACACTATCCCCTACCAAAAAGAGTCATTAGAAGAATAGAGAGATGAAACAATAAAGAAAAAAAAAAGAAAAGAAGTGAAAAATTGTAAGAAAATAATAAATAAATTTAGATTAACTAAATCATATTTCAACCAATATCAATCTTAACAGTCCTTAGCAACAGTACTAAAAACTTGATGTGTTGCGATTGTAAGTGCACGACCATTGTCACGTAATAAAAAGTGTCAATCTCACGAGGACTATAGATCAAGTACTAGTTGAATTTACAAAGCAAGTTATCCAGAGAATCACAAATTGTAAGAGTTTGAGAGAGTGAGAGAGTGAGAGAGAGAGTCGAGAGAGGGAGTCTAGAACTCATATTACAAGAAGTCGAGGGTGAAATATGAAATCGGGGGAACAATCTTAGGATTTCAATTTCATCAAGATGACTATTAACATCCTAAATATTATTTACTTTCTTAGCTTTATATTTGTCGCATACAGGTGGACCCATCTCGATATAGAGATATAGAGTTTTAAAATTATATCGTCATATTTATCCAAACATGATGCCTACTTTCAAGGTGACATTGCTAGCCCAACCTCTTTCTTAGGGAGACTTATGTCCTATAAACCGCACGGTCCCCTAATTTCCCTCCTTTAGTTCATGACACTGAATCGAGGCAAACCCATTAGGTTATGTGGTATTTGATGGCGTCCATATTAGGACGCCATCCTCTTATAGTGTTCTTGTCTAATTTGTAACTGACTCTCTATATCTCAATGATTTATGGGTCGAAGAGTTGGGTTCACCATTCGATCCTTCCCCGCTTCCTATGAGATTTCGAGGTGTAGGTTAGTGTCATAATAGTGTTTGCACAATAAAGTTGGACCATGGAATAAACTTGTCATGCAATAGAGAATGATAAATAAATACTTAACTTGATTGTTAACAATTAGATCAAACTACTTTTTAATCCTAGAATATGAAGAACTACTCTATGGAGATAGAGTTACAACTGGAAGACATTATAGAAAGCATCTAACAACTCTAAAAAGAGAAAGAGGAGAAAAGGAAAAAAATGATTAACTAGGTTGGGTAACGTTGAGCCTGGGGTGACCGGTCCGACCCCATGAAAATTTTTCACCGGCCACTAAGATAAATCAGCAAGCACTTGCGGCAAGCGGCCCAAAAGCCTAGCATCCCTTAGTTATAAATCCCATTTAGAAAAAAATGATTAACCAGGCTGGGTAACGTCGAGCCTAGGGTGACCAGCTCAATCTCACAAAAATTTTCCACTGACCACCAGGATAAATCAGGAAGCACTTGCGGCGAGCGCCCCGAAGCTCAACATCCTTTAGTTGCAAGTCCTATTTGGAGGAAAAATCCCTACACACACCATAGCTGAGAAACGAACTGAGGGGTCTGAGAGACAACGTAACTGAGCTCCCTTACCGTTGCATCATAGCCCCAGGGGCTAAAGAGGAGAAAAGAAATCTTAGTGGGATGATTGTCGGTCTTCGAAAGGAACTACAAGCTCCAATTGGTGGATGGATTGCTTTGACAGCTCTTGGAATGGTGGCTCTAGGGTTCCTTAGAGGCTTCTTAGGCTTTTATAGGCCTTCTAACCGTTAAAAATGGTTGGAAAACACCTAACCGTTAGGCCAAAATAGCTTTCATATGATTGTGGTTGGGAGGCACGGTCTACTCGTGCTTGGCTCGACGGAGAAAAGTATGGTCATGCCTGGGAGTCATGACCGTGGTGTGAACACTGATTGGTTCTAAGGTGAAAAACATGGTTGTGTGTCACGCCCCAGAGGAGTCCCTGTCCGAGAAAATTTTGGCAGCATCTCCCATGTACGGTGGACAATCTGAAACTTTTCTACATCTCACAAATACCTCAGAATAATAACAATAAATAAAATCAATCACCACGGAGTTTATATATTTGCCTGTCACAACCACGCAGTTAATAAAAATAAACAACATAGTAATACTCGACTGAAATCAACCTACTCAACTACACTCGTAAGCCCAATCCATTTTCTTACCTCTTACGCGTCCGAGCAGCGTATAAGTAAATCAAATCATACTAAAAGTTCATCCAACGGAAAGATTCCATACAATATCCATATGTAAGTCCAAAACAAAACTAAAACAAAGTCCGATAGTGAAAGCTAAGATAAAACAACAACTCAAAAACCGGAGGAGGCACTACGTCTGTGGGGACCATTGGAACTCCCTCTGCGGCATCGACTCGAAATAACAACAATGGGCGGGGTGAGTCCACACTCGTGAGTCAATTGATATGTAAAGTAAAGAAACAACACCTAGCATTAATCGTGCGTCGGTCTCGATAAGAAGATAAAAATGCATCAGTAAGCGGAGAATCTTGCTAACCGAGTCCGAGTATAAGGTCAACGGTCAAGGTGGTATAGGGATCACGTATGCGTATCAACATAGGTATCCAAACAATATGGCGTATAAATCGGCGTGACCAAAACCAAGCAATAAATGCATCATCGTATGATGCGATGATCGTCTGGTCACCCCGGCGCGTCGATCATCTCACAATAGTGAGGCCGAGTGGGTAGAGCTGTGACAACAGTGCACTCTGTCGTCACTACTCGTGATGAGTGGACGGGATGCTGTCGGAGTACACTATCCTCCTACCCCAAATCATAGATGGGGAGCTCAATGCTCTCAACTCCGGTACGATGGCGGGAGGAATCCTGTAGGATAACTCGTTGTGTCACACTACCCATGAGCGGACCAACGGTGCCTACAAGACACACTGCCTGAATCGACCACTAACCCATGGTGGTGGTGTGTGCAGATCTGTAATGGCGATGTGCTCAACAATAATGGAGCGGACTATCGCACGGCATCATGCAAATGATGCATGACAATAACCATATAAACATCCTGACCTAATCCATATATATAGAAAAGTGCACCCTAGGTCAACGAATCATATCGAATCAAAGGTACACAGAAGGTATAAAAACCTAGCTCCTGAACATGGTGAAGCATGGTATATCACTACCCGTATAAGCATGTATAGACAGGTAAAGTATACATGGGATGCAAAACAAATCAATCAATCAAACATATATCAAGATTTGGGTAGTGATTAACCGAAACAGATAAGAAACACAATTGATGCAATATGTTAATTTCATTACTAAGCATATCAAAGACAAAAAAAATCAAAAGTACCCGCCTCCAAATCGAAAAGTCCAATCTGGTTCACGACGTTGAGATACTCGTCTCGCGTCAAAGTCCTGTATCAAACAAAATGTCTAGTTTAGCTAATTCTATAATATAACAATTAGCCAAACTAAATTCTAATCCAACTAATCAATTAGGATTAATTTCGTTAACCTTAACCCTTCCTTTATTCAATTGATCAAGATCCATATATACAAATATGTATATCCGACCTAACAAAATAAATTCAAGTGTACACGGTAACCAAAAGAAATAACTTTCTCTACATCTTACCTCAATTCACCTCAATGTCGTTTCTTGATCCACAGTCTCAGAGTGTGTTCGCTGCTGGAGCTAAAGAGAATTCACAGAACCAATCTACTAGATTCCTTCCCACTGGTCAGATCAGTTTGTGATCAAGAAACAGAGATAACAATTTCTAGAAATGACCCAAATTTTCCAACTCACCTTACCTAGTACAATGTCGTCCCTGTGGACACACTGCCAAGAGATACAGATGCAGGACAATGCTAACCGGAAGAGTTTGTTGCCACAAATCTGTTGTCAACACTAAATCAGTGCCTCTCGTTCCCTTTGCCGGCAACTGGTGGACGAAAAAGGTCGTCCCAATGATGAATCTAGGGCACGGGAGGTGAGACTAAGTGCTTGGCAGAACCTAGTGATCAGATGCTGATGATGCTAAGGCACGACACAGTGGTGGCAGCCGGCTCTAGGGCTCGGCTGGATCGGCGTCGGTGAAGGGGAGAAGGCGTTGCCTAGGGCACGCGGCTGGAGGCTAGGATACCGGTGGAAGGTGGCGGCGAAGCAATCTCGACGGCGGCACAACCCAATTAGGGCATGGCTGGCGCTGTGGTGGCGGCAGAGAAGAGGAGAAGAGGAGAAGAGGTGAGGAGATGGCCAACAGTGTCTCGGGAGGGTTTGGCGTTGGGGTAAAATAAGGGGAGAAGGAGGAGAAACTGCTCCAAGTAGTTAGGGCTCTCGTGCCGGCGGTTAGAACTCCGGCGGTTTGAGGCTCGGAGAAATCGGCGAGGGGCGAGGCTCGGCACAGGTCGGCTCGAGGAGAAAAGAGAACGGCGAGGAATAAGGAAAATATAAAGAAAAAGAAAAATAAAAAGAAAAGGAAAAGAAAATAAAAACTTTTCCTCATTTAAATGGGGTAACCTAAACAGGATTTTCCGGACCCCGTTTCTATCCCCGTCAACTCGTCCGTACGAGCTCCGAAAAATTCTCGAAAAATGTCCAAAAATTCCGGAAAATTCCCTTACTCATATTCGCCTATTTCCGGTATTTTACATTGTGCTCGGGAGGCACAACTGTGGCTAGTGCAGTGTCAAAAGTTATTTGGTTATGTGGAGAAGGACACGGTCATGCCTAGGAGGAACTATCATATCGTGCTTGGGAGACATGGTCATGCCTGGGAGGCACAATCGTTGGGCATCCAGTTGTCCAAACTTAGGAGAATAACACGACCATGCCTAAGAGATACGATCGAGCTAGGAGGCACGACCGTTGCGGTTGTCCAACTTTGTGGAGAAAAGAATAGTCCTGCTTGAGAGGCATGGTTGTGTTAAGCGCTAGAAATTCATTTTCACTCCATTCTTCAATTAATCTTGGCTGGAGAGCACGCCTGTGCCTTGGGGCATGGGTATAGCATGTTTCTTGTTGTAATTTCTCGTTCCAATACTTAATTACTCCATGTTTACTAAGGATATGTGTCTTATCTTATCAATATAAATAAACAAAGAGTAGTTCTCCGAAGTTATTTAGTAAAGCAAATAAAAAGAATATATATATATATATTTCATGTGGAGTTTCTTAAAGTTTTATGGTCTTACCTCATCAAGACACACCTTCCTTCCTGAATTCGCTCATATAATTCACCTCCTTAGTTGTGTAGCGCTCTAATGTTCTTTGTCCTATGGTCCTAGATGTCGGCGTCATTTTCTTTGATCGCTATGGACCTCATCTTGTGGTCCTTAGGATTCTTATGACATTCTTCTACAATCTTCATAGTCCTCATCCTGCGGCCCTCGTATTCTTACGTCATCCTTCTCTAATATCCACATATCTATGCTATGGTCTTCGTATTTCCACGTCATCCTTTTTTGATTATTACGGATCTTGAGCTATCAAACATCTTGATCACGCTAAGTCTACCCGTATACATGATAAATTAATTTGTATTTTGATTTATGTCATATCGAATTATATTGTCCTGTTTATTCCAATGAATACTATATAGTCGTATTCTTCATTTTATAGTAAATTAAACCACAGCTAAATTGGCAGATCGCCAATGCCATGAGGTTGTTATCTTTAGTTTCCTGCCATATGCAATTTTTCTGGACAAACAATTGGCTGATCGCCAACCTTACATAATCTTGCAAGGGAGACCACAAATAAAGGCCATCGAGGCGGAAAACCAGCCCCGAAATAGACTGTTTATCTTCACTGTTTTTTTTAAGGTAAAGATTTCACTTCGACCTTATATTTAATTTGTCCAACTCTAACGAGCTTTTCTTGGTTCCAAATTTTTTGAATTGTCAAATTATATGATTATTTTCAAGATTTTTGCATTTAATCTGTCCATCCAACTTTATTCATGTCATTTGTTATATTATTTTAAAATGTGTGGATAGAATTACCCACTATCACTATTATAATGTGAAAAAAAAGATAATTGTCAGTATCCCATTAATTTATTTCTAGAGTAATACAAATATGATAAATTATGGATAATTATTAGCTATTAATTCAGTTGGAGAAGGTATATTCGAGCATGTCAAGTTTCGATCTCAATATCTCATATGGTAACATCTTATGTCTTAACCATCACATCACCTTGAGATCAACACAGATGAGTTAAATCTTGGATCATTACTAATCATTAGTGTACGTGGTTAAGATATGGGAGAAGGTATATTCGGACATGTCAAATTTTAACCCTAAATCTCTATATCTTAATCACCGCAACATCCCAAGAGACACTATCACTTATAATGCTGCAAAGGTTGGAACCGCCAACCCAGCGGCCCCCTCAACCCGGCCCCACAAGTATGAGAGGGAGTAAATCACGGTGAATACGGGCCCAGCTATGACATGGTGGTCTCAGGTGTTTAGCACGGACAGATATTGATGTTATCGCATTTGCTGCCGCAGACCCTCGACCTCTCGACTCATGCTGTAAGAATTCATGTCATAACCAGTTGACCCTCGACACTATCACTTATAATGGATCATCACAACGTTGACATGTCCACTATCATTTAAAAAAAACAAAAACAAAACCAAAACCAAAAGACAACAAAACTTTAACTTCCAGTAGGGTTGAATACTTGAATCTAATGCATCAGAGATTCCCATCAGTTATGGGCTTAGAGAAGCCCATGAATATGGATAAAGATATATGCGAAGCCATGAACATCAAACCACATGGGCCAAGTTTTGGAGCAAGATGAGAAACAAGAGTAAGTCCTATCTAATGTAATGAGACTGAAGAGCAAGGCCTTATCTCAGTGTCTGGGTTCGAGAGAAAGGGAAAACTGCATCAAAATTCAACAGTTAAAATAGTATGTGAATATAGATTATAGTTGTGTAAACCCATCAGAGCATGTCGGCGTTGATTCTAAAGTATGAAATAAAGAAATATAAAATCTGTAAAATTTATAGTGATCTCCTGTATTAAATCTTGATTTTCACTTGTGATCACGAACGAATCGAAAAACTCTTCAAGATTTCACAAACTAAATCTCAAACCTTCTCTTGTGTCTTCCTTCACTCTTATGATAAACTCCCCTCTCTATGAATTCCTAGGATGGACTTATATAGGAGAAGAAGATAAACTTTTCACCTTCTAAGCTTTTCACCTTCCTCTATAATGTAAACTCTAATTGCACATAATAGATGGAAGAGGAAGAGAAAGAGAAAGAGAAAGAGAAAGAGGAATGAGCAATCGATCAATAACCATTCTTCCATCAACGTGTGAAGTCAATGCACAAGTCCAACATCTGTCACTCATTCAAGGCAATTTATAAAAGTCAACTAATCACAAAGATTATATAAGTCACATAGACTATATTATAATCAAGTCACAAAGACCAGAGCAAAACACTAATTAGTCACAAAGACCAAATAATTAAGAACATCCAATCCATACTTTAGGAAAAATAATCCGTACGATAGCAAGCACGCTGAGCAATTATTGCTAAGAAGATTATTACATTTTACATAGCTGTTCAATAGAACAATTTAAAGACATCAATAACTTACCTTTACCCTAAATTAATCATTTTCATTTACATCAATATGAACATCTTTAATCTCTCATAATGACTATTATGTCAAGAGCATGTTTCATATTCAAATATTCACAAATATTTCTATACATAATATAAATGGGTTTACCAAAGAATAACATCAAAAGATGTAAATCGATCTATTTAATCTTCTTTTTTTATTTAGAATCTATTAATTCTAATTAGTTGCTTTCCTAATTATGCTCTAGAGACCAAATCACCTACAACCAATAGGAAACATGTTAAAGTAGTAGACACTGATCAGAACTTTAAGTAAACAACTAAATAGTCACATATGGTAAGGTTGAAATTAACTTATAATCTCAAGGGTCTCACATATTAAAGAAGTAAAGATCCATTTCCCTACTATCCTTATTATCGCTAAGTATAAGTAGTATGAATCATATGCTACGATATTTTTATTTTTACTAAAAAAAGTACATATTTTCTAAAAATTTAACATTGTATAAATTTAGATTTAGAAATATCTAATATCTAATTCTGAATTCAACATATGAATTCTAATATCGTCTTAAGCAAATTCAGTAAATCATGGGTTCATTTATTCTGATCATTATATTAATGATCTTATCTTGACACAATTATCAAGACGACCTTAACTTATGGGTATGTCTCTATTCACAGTAACATAAGTTGTCCTATAAGTAATGATCTTACCTCTATTTATACTTAACTAATAGAGATAATTGTCCATATGAATGGATCAATCTTAATCTACCAACATGTTCATCGAGACCTTAATCAAAATATAACAACATATACAATAAATAGATCATGATATTTTACAATATCTTATATTTTACGAAGTCACAAAGACTTTACATATCCTTGAAAATATTTTTTAGTCAATGACTTAGTAAAAAGATCTAAAAGTGTATTACATGTAGGAATGCACTCAAGAACTATCTTTTTCTTATCAATAATATACCTTACAAAATTATACTTAATTTTTATATGCTTGCCTTTTTTGTGATATTTGAGATATTTGGTAAAAGATATAGCAGCTTGACTATCACAGTACACTATAAATGAACTCCAACCGTCCTCAGCAATCTTTAAATGCTTTAGCAATGTAATGTCTAAAACCAAATTATTTAATTAGGAGGATTTATTCAATTAATTTAGATTTAATTAAGAATTGATTAATTTAAATAGGTTTAATTAATCAAGTTAGCTTACATTTATGGAATTTGGATTAATCAATTATATTAAGAAAATGGTGGAATATAAATATGTATAAAATTTATTATCCGAATATGTGTGACTTAATAAATATATAAAAATTTATATAACCTATGTGTATAAATTTTTATATGAAAATTTATATGAATTAGTATATAAAAAAATCTATAAGACTTAGTATGTATATAAAAATTTATATACCATATGAATATAAATTTTTATAAGATGTAGTATAATAAAATTTTTATGCCTATTAGAGGAATTTTTAGTTGATAAAATTTAGATGTTTTCCTTAGATTTATTATGTGGTAATTTTAATAGGACTAGGCCCAATATTTCTTGTAAAAGAAGAAAAGAAAGACAAAGCCCTAAGCTTCCACCTTCTATAAAACCCCTACATTTAAAGTTCCATCTTCTTCGAATTCTGCCGGCCCTAAAGCTCCACCCTCCCCATTGTTTCTTCCATTGGTTCTAGAGCTCCAAACAAAGGTCAAGAAGAGGGAGTTGGTAGCTAAAAATTGAAGGTATGCTCTCTACCTTAGTTGATGCTTTAGATAGGTTTTATAACTTGTGGAACTTGAATTCTATAGCTTCTAATGATTGGTTTTTCCTTGCTAATTTTAGGAAGAGGACACCATGTTTAGGTTCTTTTGTTATGCTCCAAATTGTTTGTATAGATGTGGGATTTCGGATATTATAAGATTTGGTTTCAAAACCTTTTGTTTAGTTCATGCATCTTGGTTTTAATTCAGTTTTTATGTGTGTCATCATCATAGTTGGATTCAGTTTTTGTGTGCAATCATCTTAGTTGCAAATTCTATTTTTATGGAATGCATCATTTTTAGAAGTTAGTCCTCTTGATGGACACTCTACAATGGCTTTATGATTCCCATTTGTTTTCCATTAGAAACTAGAGAATTTTGCATGCTCAAATTATAGTGTAAGACATCCAAGTTTCGGATTCAATATGGTTTAGTTTATATCATTGTTTTTGGAGGTTTATTCATCATGATATTGCACTAAAATTGCTTCATGGTTTCTATTTATTTTCCATCAGAAATTGGAGAACTTTGCATGCTCAAACTATAATGTAGGACTCCCAAGTTTCGGATTCAAGAGGGTTTAGTTTATATCACTATTTTTGGAGGTTTATTCATTATGAAGGTGCACCACAATTGCTTCATGTTTTATATTTGGTTTCCATTAGAAATTAGAGAACTTTGTATGCTCAAATTGTAGTGTAGAACTTCCAAGCTTTGGATTCTATAGGGAGAAGTTTAAATTCTATTTTAAAGTTCATTATTCATGGTGTTGCACTACATTTGCTTCATGTGTTACTATTTGTTTACCATTAGAAGTTAGAGAAATTTCATGCTCACATGGATTGATAAAACTTGTAAGATTTAGATTTTTGAGGGGTTTATAATCATGTTTTCTTTCTTTACAATTATGGCTAGGTTCTTCTACTTGTTTCCAATTAGGAATTAGCAATTTCTTGTTGTTACAAATGGTTGAATAAGTTGCATAATGGGATTAGGAGGAAGTAGTTTACTCACTACATTAGAGAGTATAAATATGTTGTCTCTTTTCTATCATATTAGCCTCTTGTTAGGATGTATACTAAAAGCCTAGCTTTTTGTATGAACATTTATATTTTAAAATGAGAATCATTTTGGTCAAATGTTGAATTTTATATTTATATGTTAATGTAGTTATTCATTTAATTTATATTGTAGATAACATGGTGTGTGGTGCCACACAGAAGATCATGTTATCAGTTCCTTATAAATTATAAATAGTAGTTCACGACTGAGATGGATAGGGGCAAACCATTGGAACAGTTGTAATGTAATTTAGTATTAGTCTGTCTTGACTATAAAATTACACTAGTACACTATGTGTATATTGAGCATGACCATTTGAGGTTGTTCGAGTTATACTGACTGCATAAAGGAACAAAACTTCTGTTATTATAGATGTGCGTTCTCTTAATCACGATATAATAACAAACATGTATACTTAGTATTTATTTCTTTGACTTATCAATGAGTAAAATTTATTTGTTAAATCAATAGACCCGATGAGTTGGGAGATAGTACCATTTATATGGTGTGTTGTTGATTATAAAAGGAAACTATGTCCTATTTATTTAGGTTGATGATATCCCCTTGAGGAGCTCATAAGGATTATCATGTAAACCCTGCAGGTGGACTTAGTCCGACATGATAATAAGGTTGAGTGATACTACTCTTAGAGCTAGATGTTAATTAATTGAGTTGTTAGTAACTTATTTAATTAACGAACATACGATATCTTAAATACAGGGAGATTAATGCACTCATGCTAAGAAAGAACCCATATTGTAATATGGGATTGGTGCAGTAGTTAAATAATAACTCTTTAGTGGTATGAGTTATTATTGATGAACTTGAGTTGGGTGTTCGGGTCGAACATAGGAAGCTCAAATCCATCAGGAGGCCAAAACCAATTTCTCCCAAGTCTTGTTTCCTACCCAAGAAAGGGGTCGACCAAGCCTTGCTTGGTGCCCAAGCAAGGGGCCGACCAAACCAAAAGAAAAAGAAAAGAAAAGGAAGAGAAAAGAAAAGAAAAGAAAGAAAAGGGGAGATTTTTTTTTCAACAGAACTAGAGATTTTTCTAAAAAGAATTATGTTGATTCTTTTTTAGAAATTTTCTAAAAAGAATTATATTAATTCTTTCCTAAGAAATTTTTCTAAAAAGAATTATGTTAATTCATTCCTAGAGATTTTTTCTAAACAAAAAATTCTGTTAATATTTCTCCGCTTTTATCTGGTGCCAAAGGTTATAAAAATGGAAGAGGCCATGCCACCATAACCTAATCTCTCTTGAGTTATTTTCCCTTGCTTGTGGCCGACACCTCATCTCTTCTTTTCTCTCTTTTCTTTTCCCCTAGAGCCGGCACCCACCTCCTCTCTTCCTCCTAGGGCTGGCGCTCCACCTTCTCATCTCTTCCTCCCTTTCCTCCCTCTAGGGTTGGCGCATATCTCCTTTGGTGGCCAGAGCTTGGAGGAGAAGAAGAAGAAGAGAAGAACCACCCTAGGTGGTAGGCGGTTTGGAGGAGAAGAAGAAGAAGGAGGCACCCTTTTCTTTGCATCTTTTGGTGGTAGGCGGCTTGGAAATAAAAGAGGGGAGGAATACAGCAGAAGATCAAGAGGTCTTTGTCTACGAAGAAAGGTACAACTAGTTATTTATTCTGCAACGCAACTAGTTATGTTTTCTTTGTATGGATCCTGAGCACCAACACAAGAGGCAAGCGATCTTGTGCTTCGATCAAGGTGCATTTTTGTCAATCATGAACTTGCCTGATTGATCAAACACATTTCTGATCGAGCATGTAGGTTGCTAGGAAAATTTCTGTGCCTGTACAAATTTTTGCACAGGGATTTTACACAGAACGAAATTCCGAGCGCCAACAATTGGTATCAGAGCAAGGTTTCTGTCTTTGTGTGTTTGGTTTTCGGTTAAATTATGCACTAGTCATATATAATTTAGGCAGGATAATAGTAGGATATGCAAAATAGATTAACTTTCTAGTTGCAAGCATCCTAGTTCCAACTATTATAGCCTATTGTGTTTGTATTCTCGGGCGCTACTTGAAATTTCGTTCTGTTTCCCCTGTATAAAAATTTGTACAAGAACAGAACTTTTCCTAGCAACCTATGCGTTCTTAAACTTGGATTTGAAATGAAACTTAACATTTTTACTCCAAGTTCAAACCATGTGTTCTTCATAAGTTAAACTTGGATTGGAAACGAAACTTAACATTTTTACTCCAAGTTCAACTCATGTGTTCTTTAGAAGTTAAACCATATTACAGAAGTTGATTAAATATCTATTTCAAGGATTGACTTCCAGGTCATTGGTGAGTCACTCGGCCTTCTTTGTTATGAGATCATCCACCACTTCCTAGACAAAGTCTTTCAAAGAAATTGAATATTTAAACTCCTCACAGTAAACCCTAGGTTTAACTAAAGAGACCTCAATCAAAGCACAAGATCGAAACACAAAATTGAAGTACAAAATCAAAATACAAAATCACTAGCCTCTTGTGTTGGTATTTCAGGATCCATACAAAGAAAAACTAAACTAGTTCGCAGTGGAATAAAGAACTAGTTGTACCTTTCCTTGTAGCTAAAGACCTCTTGATCTTCTGCTGTATTCCTCTCCTTTTCTTGGACATCGTGTGGGTGACAATCTACCAAGATGAAGACACCCGACCTTCTCCTTCTTTTCCAAGCTTTCGGCCATCAAAGAATACAAAGTGAAGAGGCCTTCTTCTTCTTCTTCTTCTCCTCCAAGCAACCAACCACCAAGGTAGAGTCTTCTCCAAAGGGGTACCGATCCTAATAAAGAAGAAAGGATGGATGCCACCGACCTTTAGGGAAAGAAGACAATAGAAGAAGATAGAAGAAGGTTCGACCACACAAGAGAATAAAAGAGGAGCCTTAGGTTGTGTTTAGAGAGCATCTCCTCCTCTTCTTTTATAATCTTTGCTAGCGGCTAATAAGGAAAGTTTTTAATAAAATTTCCTTTTGTTTGCTATTGTAGATGGTTACAAAAAAGAAAAGATTTTAACAAAATTAAAATCTCTCTTTTAAACCATTGTAAATAGCTATAAAAGGAAAGATAAATTTTTGTTTTAAACAAAATCTTCCTTTTTATTCCAATAATGGTTGGTAACAAAAAAGGAAAGATTTTAACAAAATTAAAATCTCTCTTTTAACCATTGTAGATAACTACAAAAAAGGAAAGATTTTAACAAAATTAAAATCTCTCTTTTAACCATTGTAGATAACTACAAAAAATGAAAGATTTTAACAAAATTAAAATATCTCTTTTAATCCATTGTAGAAAGCTATAAAAGGAAAGATTTTAACAAAATTTTATTTTCAACAAAACTTCCTTTTCTCTTCTTGTATGGCCGGCCCCATGCTTGGGCACCAAGCATGGTTTGGCCGGCCCACATCTTGGGCACCAAGAGGGCTTGGCTAGCCCCTTACTTGGGCACCAAGCAAGGATGTGACCGACCTCATTTGGGTAAGAAGGAAAATTAAAACGGATGAACACGAGGCTTTATAGAGGCTACAACAGGGACCGAGAGGAGAAATTAGTTTTGGCCTCCTGATGAACTTGAGCTTCCTGTGTTCAACTCAAACACCCAACTCAAGTTCATCAATAATAACTCATACCACTAAAGAATTATTATTGAACTACCGCACCAATCCCATATTACATTATGGGCTCTTTCTTATCATGAGTGCATTAATCTCCTTATGTTTAAGATATCGAATGTCCATTAATTAAATGAGTTACTAACAACTCACTTAATGAATATCTAGCTCCAAGAGTAGTATCACTCAACTTCATTGTCATGTCAGACTAAATCCACCTGCAGGGTTTATATGACAATCCTTATGAGCTCCTCAAGGGGACATCATCAACCTAGATAACTAGGACACAGTTTCCTTCTATAATCAATAACACATCATATAAATAATATTATTTCCCAACTTATCAGGCCTATTAATTTAGCGAATAAATCTCACTCATTGATAAATTAAAGAAATAAATACTAAGTATATGTGCTTGTTATTATATCGGGATTAAGAGTACGCACATCCATAATAACAGAGGTTATGTTCCTTTATGCAGTCAGTATAAAAGGAACAATCTCAAATGGTCCTGCTCAATACACATATAGTGTATTAGTGTAATTTTATAGTGAAGATAAACTAGTACCAAATTATACTGCAACCATTCCAATGATTTGCCCTAATCCATCTTGGTTGTGAGCTACTATTTATAATTTATAAGGAACTGATGACATGATCTTCTGAGTGACACCACACACTACGTTATCTACAATATAAATTAAATGGACAACTATATTTTACTAAATGCAGACATTTGACCAATGTGATTCTTATTTGAAAATAAATGTTTATACAAAAGCTAGGCTTTTAGTATATATCCTAACATATATGTGATTTGGACCATCGGGCATGTCGAGGGTATTTTGTGTGTGCATGATTGTAATTATTAAATACAGCTAGAGCTCTATTAGTTTATTTACATTTTGATCTAGATTACATGTACATTCCTTTGTGGAATATATGATCGATAAATGTAAAATTTTATTTTGTTGTGGCTCGTCTCCTTGCTATGCGTGGTGCTACCTTGAGGACCCAGGCGTGGTGGAAAAGGAAGCAAGAAGGATACAACAACATAAACCCTAGGGTCAGCGGCTAGGGTTGGTGGCATACGGAGGACAGCTCTGGATGATGCCATAACAGTTGGAAATTTATTTTCATATTTATTACCTTTATATGTTGTGTGTGCTTGTGTGCATGTGTGCATGTGTGATGTGTGTGCATGTTAAAATTCCTCGATATTAAATACTAAGTGGGAGAGGAATTATTTAAATAAATTTCACGGTCTTCATTACTGGTTTGTAAGTGATGCATTCAAGCTTGTGCGTTGGCTTTAAGTGTTTTCCTCCACATCGGATGAGCTTGTTTACGGATCACTAGATCAAACTTCCTTAATGGATGATTATAGGAAATTATTTAGGTTTGTGTGATCTTCTACATATGAAGGGACACAATTCTAATTAATGAACTAAGTATCAAGTAATGGTATACACTTAGGCGCATTTAATAGTATCCTCCCCATCGGAGTCACTGCTATTATTTGTGTGACCGAAGTCAAACCAACTATTAATTTTATTTGTCATAAAGTTAGGTTGACAAGCTAATAAAATTAATGGGTAAAACCTCCTCTTACAAATGTTTGAATTAGTATACATCCACACTATCGTGGCATACGAAATTCATGGTGTTTTGAAGTGTTGGTGAATTTAAATTACATTGTTCAAGGAATTAATATTATTTTAAATTCTAAAGTTTTGACCAAATATATTATTTTGTCACTACAAGAAAAACCCTCATAGACATCGGTGGAACAACAACGGTTTTAAACAAAAACTGATGTCTTTGAGTATTTTACACGGGGTTTTCCAAAAACTAGTGTCTATAAGCGCAGATTTTGCCTCATAGACATCGGTCTTTTAGTCGATATCTATGAGCGCCTTTTTTTGTTAATAGACGGTTTTAACAGCGATTTTTAAAACCCGGTGTTAATGAACAAAAAAAAATAATTTAATTTTTCCTCCAGCCAAAATTTACAACACTTCACAAAGTTCCCTCCAAACCTAAACCAATATCGCGCCCCTTCTCTCAGCCTAAACCTAAACCTAAACCTCCGACCATCTCTCTCAGCCTCATCTCCCTCTTCCCCTTCGATCGACGCCCCTTCCTCTCCCGAGCAGGATCAAAACCACCTGCTTCGGTCCTAAGAAAAATCGTAGCATAAATCATTCCGTTCTGCCTCCTCGTCTGTGTTGGTTAAACCTAGGAAAACATACCGGTTCCACTGTACAAAAATTTTTGTACAAGTGTCGAACCTTTCCTTAAATAACCTATTGTGTTCTTTAGAAGTTAAATAAGGAATCGCAGACGGAACTTAACATCATTGATTCCAAATTTAACTTATCTGTTCTTAATGGTTTAGATTTGAATCGCAAGCGGAACTTAACACTATTGATTCAAATCTACCTAGGTTATTAATTCCATATATATTAATTTCCAAAATTGGCTTCCAGGACTGCATGACGAGGCACATGGCCTTCTTGGATATGGGAGCAACCACCACCGCCTAGGCAAAGCCTTTTAAGGAAAGCTAATATTTATTTCCTTAAATAACTCTAGGTTAACCAAAAGGAACAATCGAATCACAAGTTCGAAAAAGAAGAAAACACAAACTCGAAAAACTATTTCGAAAAACTAGATCTAATTACCTCTTGTATTTAGAATTCTTACAAAGAGAAAAACTAGCATGATGCGGAAAACAATTGCTAATTATACCTTCTCTTTGTATGCTAATGACCTCGAGATCTTCTGCCGTATTCCTGGACATCATGTGGGCGACGATCCTCCAAGATGAACACCACCCAAAAGCTTCCTCCTTCTTCTTCTAAAATCCGGCCACCACCACCACCACCAAGGAGAAGAGAGCAAAGGGAGAGGAAGAAGGGAGAGGGCCGGCCACACCAAGAGATCACCCAAGCAAAAGAATAAGAGTTGTGTTTCATGAAGTCCCCTCACCCCTTCTTTTATATTACTTGCCCAAGGCAAATAAGGAAAAACCTTTTACAAAAAATAAAATCATCCAAGAGTTTTTCCTTTTTCATTTTTATTTTTCCTTTTCTTTCCTCTTGATTGAGTCAATCATCAATCAATGGTTGAGATCAATCCTATTTGGTTTAGGATTAAACTTGGCCGGCCCCTTGCTTGGACTCCAAGCAAGGTGGCCGGCCACCATGTTTTAGGAAAGGAATAATATTTTTTTTAAAAAAAATTTACAAGAGAAAAACTCTTATAAAATTTTACAAGCTCTCTTTCCTAAAGTAGGAGTTAAAAAAGGAAAGTTTTTAAAAATTAAAACTATGTTTTAAATTTAAAAACTCTCTTATAAAATTTCATTTTTTAACATGGTGATAGAAAATTTAAATTTTAAAACTTCTTTTCCCTTTTTTTCTTAAACCATGAGGATGGTTAAAAAAGGAAAGTTTTAAAATCTTTTAAACTCTCTATTTAAACATGTGGCTTAATTCAAATAAGGAAAGTTTTAAAAATTAAAATCTCTCTTTTAAAACTTATAGTTTTCTACAAAGAGAAGATTTTTAAAATTCAAAACAACCCTCCCTTTTGAATGTGTGGCGGCCCCTGAGCTTGGTCAGCTGAGCTATAGGGCCGACCCTGAGGATGTGGTCGGCCATTGCTTGGTCACCGAGCAATGGTCCCCCTTCTTGGACACCGAAGAGCCTTACATTGGATGGACTTGAGGTATAATGAGACTACGACGGGGACTGAGGAGAATTGGTTTTGCCTTGGAGTGAGCTTGAGTATCCTGTGTTTGCCCCGAACACACAACTCAAGTTCATCGATAATAACTCATTCAACTAGAGAGTTATTACCGCACTACCGCACCAATCCCAAATTACATTATGGGCTCCTTCTTATCATGAGTGTGCTAGTCTCCCTGTGTTTAAGATTACGAATGTCCACTAATTATGTAAGTTACTGATAACTCACTTAATTAATATCTAACTCCAAGAGTAGTACTACTCAACTTTATTGTCATGTCGGACTAGGTCCACCTGCAGGGTTTAACATGGCAATCCTTATGAGCTCCTCTTGGGAACATTCTCAACCTAGATAACTAGGACACAGATTCCTTCTATAATCAACAATACACACTATAAGTAATATCATTTCCCAACTTATCGGGCATATTGATTTATCGAGCTAAACCTCACCCTTTGATAAGTCAAAGAAATTAATATTAAATATATGTGCTTGTTATTATATTAAGATTAAGAGCACACACTTCCATAATAACTAAGGTCTAGTTCTTTTACTAAGTCAGTACAAAAAGAACATATCTAAATGATCCTACTCAATACACTTAAAGTGTATCAGTGTAATTTATTAGTCAAGATAAACTAATACTTAATTACACTACGACTATTCTGATGGTTTGTTCCTTTCCATCTTAGTCGCGAGTAACTGTTTATAATTTATAGAGAATCGACAACATGATCTTCTGAGTGTGACACCACACTCCATGTTATCTACTATATAAATTAATTGAACAATTACATTTAATAAATAAATGCAGATATTGATCAATGTGATTCTTTTATTTCAACAAATAAATGTTTACAAAAGCTAGGCTTTTAGTATACACTCTAACAATCTCCCACTTATACTAAAAGACTAAGCTGCCATATCTGTTGCCTTACATCTGATTCCCATCCCCTCCACATGCCGATCAAAAGCTTTCGCTGGAAGAGCCTTTGTGAAAGGATCTGCTAGGTTATCTTCTGATGCAATTTTGGCGACGACAACTTCTCCTCGCTTGACGATGTCTCGTATCAGGTGGTACTTGCACTCTATATGTTTACTTGCTTTATGGGCTCGTGGTTCCTTCGAGTTTGCAACTACACCGCTATTATCACAATAAATTGTGATGATCTTGGGCAAACAAGGAATCACATCTAAATCCATTAGAAAGTTCCTGAGCCATACAGCTTCTTTGGCTGCCTCAGAGGCTGCCACATACTCAGCTTCCATGGTTGAGTCCGAGACGCATTTCTGTTTAACACTCCTCCATGCAATGACTCCACCTCCTAGAGTAAACACATAGCCTGATGTAGACTTACTATTGTCCCTATCTGATTGGAAATCCGTAACCCATAGGGGAGCAAATCGTCTGCATGATAGACTAACATATAATCTCTAGTCCTTCTCGGGTACTTTAATATACCGTAGTCCAATGTCCTTGTCGGTTACTCGATATTCTGCTAACCACGCCCACCAGAAACAAATATCGGTCTCGCAGCACATCGTAAGGCTTCCTGGTAGGCGTAAGGAACCATCCTCTATCTCCTTTGATGTCTTTGGAGACATCTCTTTAGATAAAGCTACTCCATGCCTAAAAGGTAAGAAACCTTTCTTGGAGTTTTGCATGCTAAAACGAGCAAGGATCGTATCTATATATAAAGCTTGGGATAGACACAACATTCTTTTCTTGCGATCCCTTATAACTTTGATCCCAAGAATGTGTGCACATTCTCCTAAGTCCTTCATATCAAATTGTTTGGACAACCATACCCTTACGTCCGATAATACCTTGACATTGTTGCCAATTAATAAAATATCATCTACGTATAGTACAAGAAATATCACCACGTTTTTGTTACACTTCTTGTATACACAAGACTCATCTGGACACTGAATAAATCCATATGACTGGACTACTTCATTAAACCGGATGTTCCAAGATCTTGAAGCTTGCTTCAGTCCATAAATGGACCGATTGAGCTTACACACTAGATGCTCTTTGCCTTTTTCGATGAACCCTTCTGGTTGCTTCATATGGATGTTTTCTTCAAGACTTCCGTTAAGGAAAGCTGTTTTGACATCCATTTGCCAAATCTCATAATCCATATGAGCGGCAATGGATAAGAGTATCTGGATAGACTTAAGCATGGCTACTGGTGAAAAAGTCTCCTTATAATCGATTCCCTCTTTCTGAGTATACCCTTTTGCAACAAGCCTTACTTTGAAGGTTTCTACCTTCCCATCTATCCCTCTTTTCCTTTTGTATATCCACTTGCATCCAATGGCTTTTACATCATTAGGTGGTTCTACAAGCTCCCAGACTTTATTAGAATACATAGATTCTATTTCGGAATTCATTGCCTTTTACCAAGATACTGCATCTAAATCTTGGAGTGCTTCATCATATATTCGGGGATCTGGTTCATGTTTACCTGGGATCAAGTCCGAAGACTCACCCAAAAACATGAATCTCTCAGGGTTGCCTCACCCTCCCATTCTACGACGAGGCACCTGCCATGTATCATGTGTGGACACGTGTTGCAGTTTCTTGTGGTACTTCATCTTGCATCTTGTTGGTACTAAAGTAGACGTGCCCTCTCTAATTTCTTCTAGACCTATTTCACTCATGGGCTTATGGTTCATTACATAATCTTCTTACAAAAATCAAGCATCGTGGTCTAATGATGATCTTGATTTTTAGGATTATAAAACAAACCACCTTTCATTCCTTTGGATATCCCACAAATGAACTTACATGTGATTCCGACTTATCTCCTTCAAGACGTGTGCTGTCAGACACCCCTGGATATGATTCGGACTAGCCACGCCCATTCCATAATTCCATGGGAGTAGAAGGAACTGTTTTAGAAGGTACCATAGAATGTACACTGCTATTTCTAAAGCATATCCCCAAAATAAATTTGGTAATTCGAATAACTCATCATCGATCTAACCATTTCCATAAGAGTCCTATTCCTTCGCTCTGCCACACCATTCTCTTGGGGTGTAATCGAATTGGGATTGAATCCCAACTTCGATAAGTAATTCCTAAACTCTCCAAAGAGGTATTCGCCACCACGGTCAGACCGTAGTGTCTTGATACTTTTACCAAGACGTTTCTCCACATCAGCCCTATATTCTTTGAACTTGTCAGCGTTCGGACTTCTGGCGATCGGTAAATATATCCGTTCTTGAATAATCGTCATAAAAGGGCATTCATAACCACCTCTTCGGATAGACATAGGACCACACAAATCAGAATTAGTTCTAACGCATCTTTGGCTCTATACCCTTGGCCTTAAAAGGTCTCTTGGTCATTTTACCTTCCAAGCAGGATTCGCATGTTGGAAAGTTTTCCAACTCTAATGAACCTAAGAGTCCATCAAGCCTTTGAATCCTACTTAAGTTAATATGTCCAAGCCTTAGATGCCAAATATGGTTCATTTCGAAGGTTTTTTCTCTTAATAGAGTTAGAAGATGTGTTATTAATTTCCGTATTTTGCTTTGTGGGAGAAATTGAATTTAAAGTGTATAAATTGCCAACCAATGCAGAAAAGATAATCACCTTATTTCTCTTTATAACGACATTGTTACTAAAAGAGACGAATATCCATCCAATCAGATTAGAAAATTAAATTCTTTCTAAAAGTGGGGTACATAAAGACAATTTCTTAAAATCAATTCTATTCCTATCGAAAGATAAGTAGGCGTCTCCCACTGCAACAGCTGCCACCTAGTAGCATTGCCCGTAGATAGTTATCTCTCCATCAAATAGTCGTGGGTTTTCGAACCCCAACGTGATCGGTGGCTCCCGTATATACACCAGGTCTTTGTAGATAACACCGCTAAACATGTTTCAACTACTAGAGTATGAGATATACATTTATTGTTACGGTTCCTACGAGGATAGTCTACTTTCCAATTTCCACTGCTTGTAGATGAAGCACTTGCCCTTGACTTCTTCATTCCAGCTTTACTCACGTACTCTGAGGTATATTCAAAAGACTGCTTCTTCTTCTTGCCTTCGACTTAGAAGTAGAACCATTTTCATAAAGTGAATCTTAGAACTAATGAAATATTCTTTCTGCTTTTGTAGTTACGGAAGTTCCGCCAACGATATTCTCTTTGTTCATGTTATAGTTCGGAATCGCCAAAACTCTGGTAGCGTTTGGAGAATTATATCGACTGGGTTTCCCTCGATTTCTCCTCCAAGGACTTGTATTTCATTCGGATAAGCCATCATTTTGAGGATATGATCCCTACGAATGTCCCCTCAGTGGTGGTCATTAGTTCTCTCATTGCCTCTTGCCTAGCAGTCCGACTCTGGTGCCCAAAGAGTTCTTTGAGATTGTTCATTATATCATAAGCTGTTGGTAAATCTTGATGCTGATGTTGCAATACATTTGACATAGATGCCAAAATATAACACCGCGCCATCTCATCAGCTTTTACCCATTTCTTATGATACTCAATCTCCTCTGGGGTTGAGTCACCGTCAGGTGCATCAAGGCAAGCCTCAGTCAGTACAAACTTATAGCTTTCAGTAGTAAGAACAATGTCCAGGTTTCTTTTCCAATCAATATAGTTGGGACCAGTAAGTTTATTCTCTTTCAGTATAATGGCTAGTGGGTTGAAAGTCATCTTAAGAATCATAAAAATAAACTTTGGTCAAGACTCTAAATTTAGAATAATATTGATTCTTCAAACAATACTATTATAAATTAACCAATATTTCAAATCACCATGAATATTGCATGTCACGTTAGTGTGGACGTATACAAGTTCAACATTTGTAAGAGGAGTGTGTGACCCATTAATTTTATTATCTTATCATCCTAACTTTATGACAAATAAAATTAATAGTTGGTTTCACTTTGGTCACACAATACAATAGCAGTGACTCCGTTGGGGAGGATACTATTGAATGCGTCTAAGTGTATACCATTACTTGATACTAAGTCCATTAAATAGGATTGTGCCCCTTCAGTTGGAGAAGATCACACGCTCCTAAATAATTTCCTTTAACCATCCATAAAAGGAAGTTTGATCTAGTGATCCGCAACAAACCCATCCATTGTGGAGGGAGGCACTCAGAGCCAACACGCAAACTTGTTGCATCACTTACAAACCAGTAATGGAGACCATGGGATTTATTAAAATCCCTCTCCCACTTAGTTATTTAGAAATGAGGATTTTAACCTATGCTAGCATTCATCACATGCATATAAACATCACAATAAATAAAAGCAATAAATTTGAAAATTAATTTTCCAACTATTATGGCCTTTTCCATCACTGTCTTCAGTATGCTCCAACCCTAGCTGTTGCCATCTTTAGCCACCGCTATCGGGTCGAGTTGTCGCATCCTTCTTGCTTCTTATTTCGCTGTGCCTCTGATGCTCCAAAAGTACCTCGCCTCGCAAGAATCCGATCCGCGACAAAAATAGAATTTTACATATATCGATCCTATATTCCACGAGGGAATGTACATGTATTTTAGATCGAAAATAAAATTCTAAAAATAATACAGCTCCTGCTGTATTTTATACATACAATCATGCACACAAATAATGCCCTTGACATGTCCAAGGATCCAATCACACACAATATCAATAAGCCATAATAGTTGGAGCCTGCAACCAAAGAGTTAGCACATCCTACTATTTTCCTGCCTAAATTATGTATGACATGTGCATAACCTATTTGAATTCTAAAAATACACAGAGGCAAACCCTAGCTCTGATACCAATTGTTGGTTAAACCTAGGAAAACGTACCGGTTCCACTGTACAAAATTTTTTGTACAAGTGTCGAAACTTTCCTTAAATAACCTATTGTGTTCTTTAGAAGTTAAATAAGGAATCGCAGACGGAACTTAACATCATTGATTCCAAATTTAACTTATCTATTCTTAATGGTTTAGATTTGAATCGCAACGGAACTTAACACTATTGATTCAAATCTACCTAGGTTATTAATTCCATAAATATTAATTTCTAAAATTGGCTTCCAGGACTGCATGGCGAGGCACATGGCCTTCTTAGATATGGGAGCAACCACCACCGCCTAGGTAAAGCCTTTTAAGGAAAACTAATATTTATTTCCTTAAATAACTCTAGGTTAATCAAAAGGAACAATCGAATCACAAGTTTGAAAAAGAAGAAAACACAAACTCGAAAAACTATTTCTAAAAACTAGATCTAATTGCCTCTTGTATTTAGAATTCTTACAAAGAGAAAAACTAGCATGATGCGGAAAATAATTGCTAATTATACCTTCTCTTTGTATGCTAATGACCTCGAGATCTTCTGCCGTATTCCTCGCCTCGCCTTGGACGTCGTGTGGGCGACGATCCTCCAAGATGAACACCATCCAAAAGCTTCCTCCTTCTTCTTCTAAAATCCGGCCACCACCACCACCAAGGAGAAGAGAGCAAAGGGAGAGGAAGAAGGGAGAGGGCCGACCACACCAAGAGATCACCCAATCAAAAGAATAAAAGTTGTGTCTCATGAAGCCCCCTCACCCCTTCTTTTATATTACTTGCCCAAGGAAAATAAGGAAAAACCTTTTACAAAAAATAAAATCATCCAAGAGTTTTTCCTTTTCCCTTTTTATTTTTCCTTTTCTTTCCTCTTGATTGAGTCAATCATCAATCAATGGTTGAGATCAATCCTATTTGGTTTAGGATTAAATTTGGCAGGCCCCTTGCTTGGACACCAAGCAAGGTGGCCGGCCACCATCTTTTAGGAAAGGAATAATAATTTTTTTAAAAAAATTTTACAAGAGAAAAACTCTTATAAAATTTTACAAGCTCTCTTTCCTAAAGTAGGAGTTAAAAAAGGAAAGTTTCTAAAAATTAAAACCATGTTTTAAATTTTAAAACTCTCTTATAAAATTTCCTTTTTTAACATGGTGATAGAAAATTTAAATTTTAAAACTTATTTTCCCTTTTTTTCTTAAACCATGAGGATGGTTATAAAAGGAAAGTTTTAAAATCTTTTAAACTCTCTATTTAAACATGTGACCTAATTCAAATAAGGAAAGTTTTAAAAATTAAAATCTCTCTTTTAAAACTTATAGTTTTCTACAAAGAGAAGATTTTAAAAATTCAAAACAACCCTCCCTTTTTGAATTATTATGGCCGGCCCCTAAAAGTTTGGTCACCAAGCTATAGGGCCGGCCCCTACAAGAGGATGTGGCCAGCCATTGCTTGGTCACCAAGAAATGGTCCGGCCCCCTTCTTGGACACCAAGAAGAGCCTTACATTTGGATGGACTTGAGGCTATAATGAGGCTACGACAGGGACCTAGAGGAGAAATTGGTTTTGGCCTTCCGATGAGCTTGAGTATCCCATGTTCGCCCCGAACACACAACTCAAGTTCATCGATAATAACTCATTCCTCTAGAGAGTTATTACCGCACTACCGCACCAATCCCAAATTACATTATGGACTCCTTCTTATCATGTGTGTGCTAGTCTCCCTGTGTTTAAGATTATGAATGTCCACTAATTAAGTAAGTTACTGACAACTCACTTAATTAATATCTAACTCCAAGAGTAGTACCACTCAACTTTATTGTCATGTTGGACTAGGTCCACCTGCAGGGTTTAATATGACAATCCTTATGAGCTTCTCTTGGGGACATTCTCAACCTAGATAATTAGGACACAGATTTCTTCTATAATCAACAATACACACTATAAGTAATATCATTTCTCAACTTATCGGGCATATTGATTTATCGAGCTAAACCTCACCCTTTGATAAGTCAAAGAAATAAATATTAAATATATGTGCTTGTTATTATATTAGGATTAAGAGCACACACTTCCATAATAACTAAGGTCTAGTTCTTTTACTAAGTCAGTACAAAAAGAACATACCGAAATGATCCTACTCAATACACTTAAAGTGTATCAGTGTAATTTATTAGTCAAGATAAACTAATACTTAATTACACTACGACTATTCTGATGGTTTGTTCCTTTCCATCTTAGTCGCGAGCAACTGTTTATAATTTATAGAGAACCGACAACATGATCTTCTGAGTGTGACACCACACTCCATGTTGTCTACTATATAAGTTAATTGAACAATTACATTTAACAAATAAATGCAGATATTGACCAATGTGATTTTTTTATTTCAACAAATAAATGTTTACAAAAGCTAGGCTTTTAGTATACACTCTAACAGTCTGATCCTCTCTTCCTCCTCCTCCTTCCTCTCTTCACTCTTCCCGGCTAAGGTAGGGGCCGACGAGATCCGAACAGCGAGAGGACGCCCATGACCACCATGGCACGGTTGGTCAGCAACGTGAGGGAATCCGAAGGAAGAGAGAACATCACCGAGATCCAGGAGCTCGCTCGCTTTGCCGTCGACGAGCACAACAAGAAACAGGTCTTGCGCTCCTCCTAATTACTATTTTTTGTTCTCTCCCAAAATTGGGGCTTTTTCTCCGGACCAATGTTTTTTGATCTGTCGATGTGCAGAATGCGCTTCTGGAGTTTACGCGTGTTGTGAAGACGAGGGAGCAAGTTGTCGCTGGAACTCTGCATCACTTGACGGTGGAGGCAGTTGAGGGAGGGGAGAAGAAGTTGTACGAGCCCAAAGTGTGGGTGAAGACATGGCTTAATTTCAAACAGGTTGAAGAATTCAAGCATGTTGGCGAACAAGGTAAATCTGGCGTCAATTCTTAGCGATGGATTTGGGTTCAATTCCATCAATAAATAAAATGAAAAACAGTATTTTGAGTATCAAATTTCTATCCTCATCACCGTGCTCTATACAAAAAGATTAATATCATGTTTATGCTATACTGTACTGTAGAATAATCTAAACTAGGTTTTTTTGTTACATGTTTGTGCTGTGTATAGATCTTTACACATTTGTTGCACTTCATATCTTCTTGTGAATGTTTTTCAGTAAAATTATACAACCTGATTGTTTTTCTTATTTATTTGCTAGATCTCTGATGTTTTTAATTTTTTATTTAGAAAATTAGGTCATCTAGTCAAAGAAATGCCTTAAGGTGTGGTCTATGGTGGGCAGAAATGCTCAAGGCCACGGGGCAGTTCAAGGATGCCGCAAATATATTTTTTCGCATTTCTAATGAGGTAATGCTAAGCGTGTAAATAAAATGACTAAACCTGAGTGTCTAAGCGTGCAGCTAATGTACATATTTCATCAGGAGCCTTCTCTGCATGCAGCTGTGATGCTTGAACAAGCATCCTACTGCTATTTGCTTTTCATCCCACCAATGTTACGCAAGTATGGTTTTCATCTTGTTTTTTCTGGAAACCGTTACTACATTTCTGATCAGGTACTCGATTGCATGTCAAATTCATCTTCATATTGAAACTTGTGTCTCATATATTTAAAGCATGTTCAAATTTTTATGTGCTAATTGTAAAACATTCATTTTGTAAAATGTAGAGACAACATGCATGCGATTCGAGCTTACAGGAATGCACTCTTCGTTTATAGAGAAAATGGTTGGAGTTATATATCTGATCATGTTCACTACAATGTTGGAAGGTTCTCTATGCTTTGTTTGTATATTTGTGCATTTATCTTTGATGCTTTTGACCTTATCTCCTTCCATTTACTTACGTGGTATTCTTTTATTGGAGTTCTTGATTTGACTATCAAGCATATGCTAGAGGTTTTGGCTTGCAGTCATCTGTCCCTAGCCACACAAAATGTATTCCTTAATGAATTTTCCCATGTTGTCCAGGTACTTCTATAGATTCTTCCTCATGATATTTTTGTTTAGTAGTTCGTAAATCTTAAAATCTTGCTATACCTTGATTCATCAGAGCATGGGAATGAAATTTGAGGTTTACAATCTTCGACTACCTGTTATCAATATGGCCTCACTCAAAGTATTTTATTAAGATTTTCGAACTTACACATCACCTTCAGATTTAAGTTAGTTACTTGATTTTCATTGTCTTTAAACGACTACTGTTATTATATATTTTCCTGGTTTCTTGTCATGGTTATTCCTTATCCTCTATCCTTTATGTACTTTCTTTTGCTTTAGATGCTAGAACAAAAAGCAAACTAATGCTTTGATTGAGGTTATGAAAATTCATAATTTTTTGTGCTCCAGAGACAAATTAATTCTTAGTGATGGATTTGGGTTCAATTCCATTAATAAGAAAAATGAAAAACAGTACTAGACATGATTTTTGTTTAAAAATTCATGCGAGCTATGAAGAATGCTCCTAAACAAGGAGACAATAACGTTAAACAAACATGTTAACAACATTTAACATCAAAATAATGTTGTAAATACAGAAATTGATTTTCCTCATTATTATTCTTCTTCTCTGAACTTGGGATAAAAGCTACTGAGGTTCCTACACAATTGGAAGACTTTGCAAAACCAAAGTAACTAATTTATTAGGTTGAAATGATAGATAGATGAGTGATCTCAGTCTTGGCATGACTAACATTTTTTTTTAATTTTTTTATGTTCGAAACCTTTCATTTTGTTTTGTATGGTTCTCTTTAAGAGCATGGACCTAGTTATCTTTTGACAGCTGAATATGATTCTTTTAATTACTTTATTTGTAACTACAAATTCAACTTTCTGATACCTTGTAAACCACTGAAGATCCTTATTGCAAGCATTGAAGTAAGCATGCCTTGTTTACTTGTGCTACTTGAAAAACTATCAACATGATCACTAACCGAAGGTAACAAATTGTTTGATTCTTTTCAATTATCAGGTGATTGAAGAGTTTGCTAAGAGTCCATGTTTGGAGCACTACAAGAACCTTGGAGCAACTTAACATTTTGAATAAGATGTAGTAGGAGCATATAGAGCCTGCGTTGTGTTCTCTCTATAGAAAAATGTTCTACTCTTAATTTCCCTTAATACTAGATATATGATGTAGTAAACTAAATTCTTGAGTAAATAAAAAAAAATATTTAAGTACTAATGAAGTGCAGCTGGTTTGATATATTCCGAAGAAGACATTTACACGAATGTTCCTATGATATAACATGGGAAAATACGACTACGATATTGGAATTAACATGATATGGGAATCCATTAATGCAAGTAACATGATACTTTCTTATGTGATGCATTTTTTTCTTTTCTTTTATTTATTTACTTATATATATGGTTGCATCTATATATGGTTGAAATTCATGTTGACTAGTTAACATTTTAGCTATTTTTCCCTTGAAATAAAAACTTGTTTTGATGTTATTGTATCATTGGAAATCATAAAAATGAATTGATGTTACTCATCTTTATTGCTGTTGAGGAATTTATTTACTTTTCATGTACTCTTAGTGATAAACAGTTATGTCATTTGGGTCGACTACTAATGAATTGAATTTTCATGTACTCTTAGTGATAAACAGTTCCCAGGAATGATAGATATATCACTATATGATGTGGTTGAGATAAATGATGAACGTGTCTCTTTTTAAGCATTCAAATTAGTCATCTTGTTACCTGGTGCTCTTACTACTTTTTCAACTATGATTTTTGGTCTTGGTTTACTAATATATTATTTATGTGTTTTTACAGTTTACAAATCTCAAGTACTCCAGAGTTGAAATTGATGAAGTGCGGTTCGAGTGGGCTGAATCCATGCTAGATTACATTTGAGTAGGAAAGGTATTTGATTTTTGAAAACTTTGGATGATGCATGCATTTGCATGGAATGTAAATTGCATATATTGTCCCATGTCAATTTCTTTCTAATGGTGATATTCTAGGACTTTTGCAACATGTATAATTCTTCTATTTTTGTTCTTTGCTGTAGTTAAGTAGACCAAATGATACTTTTGTTTGATAGATTAGAATAGTGGATGTTTTAACTCAGAAAACTAGGCATTTGAAGGTGAAAAGCGGTGAGATTAGGGAAATGAAAGGCACAAGAAGAATGGAACAGTATAGCAAGTTGAACAGATTTTGATTCTCATAATTTAATGTAGCCTCAGCTTGATTTTTGACTCACGATGTTCTACCTTGATGTGTTGTTAAAAGAATGTTCTACCTTGATTCTGATATCTATTATCTTTTGATGTAAAAAGAATGTTTGTGTATTTTATGGATACTGTTGTAAGAAGAATATTTATGTAATTTGTGAATATTTGTGTATTTTATGGATACTGTTGAATGAAGAATATTTGTGTAATTTGTGAATATTTGTGTATTTTTTTTGTTACTGTCGGTTTTTCACTGTTTCGGAAATCAAATTTGTGTTGTTAAAAAGTATTGATATTACATTGGTTTTCCACCGCTGTAAAACCAGTGTCATTAACTAATATTACATCGGTTTTACACCGTTGATGAAACAGTGTCGTTAAGTGGTACTACACCGGTTAATAACCGATTCAAACACCGGTGTCGTTAAGTGATACTACACCGGTTTTAAGCCGATGTCTAAAATGGCAAACCTTTTACATCGCCTTCATAGACATCGGTCGAAAATGTAATAGACACCGATGGAAAACCGATGTCTATGAGGGTTTTTGTTGTAGTGTATGATTCTTAGGATTTCAAAATAACTTTCAATCCTCTTGCTGTTATTTTAAAAGAAAACAAACTCACTGGTCCCAATTATATTGACAGACATAGGAAATAGGTCAAGGCAGATGAGATGATGCGGTGTTACATTTTGGCTTCTATGTCAAATGTGCTGCAGCATCAGCATCAGGCGATGCCTACTGCCTATGACATGATGTACAATATCAAAGAACTCTTCGGACACCAAAATTGGGCTGCCAGGCAGGAGGCTATTAGAAACCTAATGACGACTACCATGACTGAGGGGAAACCTGTGAGGGATCATATCCTCAAAATGATGTCTCACTTGAATGAGATACAAATCCTTAGAGCTGAAATCGATGGGGAAACCCAGGTCGATATCATTCTCCAAATGCTACCCAAGAGTTTTGAGCAGTTCCGCCTGAACTATAATATAAACAAAAGGACTTATTTGTTGGCGGAACTTCTGGCAGAACTCCAAGCAGCAGAAGGGCTATTTCATCAAAATTCTCATATTCACATTGTTGAAAATATTTCTGCTTTTAAGCCGAAAGGCAGGAAGAAGAAAAAGAAACAAGTTGGTTCAGCAAAGAAAGTGATTCGACCTCAAGGGACTGGGCCGCAAGCAGGTGTGAAGAAGCTGAAGGGCAAGTGCTTCACATGCAAGCAGTCTGGACATTAGAAGGTGGACTGTCCTCGCAGAAAGGAGAACAATAAAGGTATATCTCATTCATTAGTTATTGAAACATGTTTAGCGGTGTTATCTACCAGTACATGGTGTGTAGATACGGGAGCCACTGACCATGTCTGCAATTCATTGCAGGGGTCCAGGAAACCCGGCGACTAGATGAAGGGGAAATCCCCGTCTACATGGGTAATACTACGAGAGTGACGACTGTTGCAGTGGGAGATATTTATTTATCATTTGATAGGAATAAAACATTGATTTTGAGAAATTATCTTTACGTATCATGTTTTAGAAAGAACTTGATTTCAGTTTCTAAATTATTTATGGATGGATATTCTATTTCTTTTGATGACAAAGTACTTATTAAGAAAAATAGGGTGGTTATCTGTTCTAGTACTTTGGTTGGCAATATGTATACTCTTAATCCAATAACTCCCACGATGCAACAAATGAGAATTAATAACACATCTTCTAATTCTAATAAGAGAAAGCAACCTTCGGAAATGAACCAAACATATCTTTGGCATCTAAGGCTAGGTCATATTAACTTGAGTAGGATTCAAAGGTTAATAGCCGATGGACCTTTGGGTTCATTGATGGTAGAAAACTTTCCAAACTGCGAGTCTTGCTTGGAAGGAAAAATGACCAAGAGACCTTTTAAGGCCAAGGGGTATAGAGCCAAAGAAGTGTTAGAATTGGTTCATTCTGATTTGTGTGGACCTATGCCTATCCAGGCGAGAGGTGGTTTCGAATATTTTATCTCCTTTATAGACGATTATTCGAGATATGGGTACATTTACTTGATGCGTCGTAAGTCTGAGTGCTTTGATAAGTTTAAAGAGTACAAGGCTGATGTGGAGAAACATCATGATAAAAGTATCAAGACACTACGGTTTGCTCATGGTGGAGAGTACCTCTTAGAAGAGTTTAGGAATTACTTATCAGAGGCCGGGATTCAATCCCAACTGTCTGCACCTGGGACACCCCAACAGAATGGTGTAGCGGAATGAAGAAATATAACTCTTATGGAAATGGTTAGATCGATGATGAGTTATTCAGAATTACCAAATTCGTTTTGGGGATATACTCTATAAACGGCAACGTATATTCTGAACTTGGTACCTTCTAAGTTAGTATCCTCTACTCCCACAGAATTGTGGAACGGGCGTAAGCCTAGTTTGAAACACATTCGGATTTAGGGTAGTCCAGCACATGTGCTGAAGGGAGATGTCGATAAGTTGGAATCACGTACAAAAGTTCACTTGTTTGTGGGTTATCCTAAAGGAACGAAAGGTGGTTTGCTTTATAGTCCTAAAGATCAGAAGGTCATTGTTAGTACCAATGCCCGATTTTTAGAAGAGGATTATGTAATGAACCACAAGCCCATGAGTAAAATTGTTCTTAAGGAAATAAGAGAAGACACGTCTAATTTAGTACCAACGGTACAAGATGAGATACCACAAGAAACTGCAATATATGTCATAAATGATGCACAATTACATGTAGTGCCTCGTCGTAGCGGGAGGGTTGTTCAGCAACCTAATAGATTCATATTTTTGGGAGAGTCTTCAGACTTGATCCCTGGCGAACATGAACCTGATCCTTGGACATATGATGAAGCACTCCAAGAACTCTGAAATAGAATCTATGTATTCTAATCAAGTTTGGGAGCTTATAGAACCACCAAATGGTGTAAAAGCCATTGGATGTAAATGGCTCTACAAAAGGAAAAGAGGGACAGACGGGAAGGTGAAAACCTTTAAAGCGAGGCTTGTTGCGAAAGGGTATACTCAGAAAGAGGGAATCGATTATAAGGAAACCTTTTCATCGGTAGCCATGCTTAAGTCTATCCAGATTCTTTTATCTATTGCTGCTCATATAGATTATGAGGTTTGGTAAATGGATGTCAAGACAGCTTTCCTTAACGGAAGTCTTGAAGAAAATATCCATATGAAGCAACCAAAGGAATTCATTGCAAAGGGCAAAGAGCATCTTGTATGTAAGCTCGATCGGTCCATTTATGGACTGAAGCAAGCTTCGAGATCTTGGAACATCTGGTTTGATGAATTAATCCAGTCTTATGGATTCATTCATGTTGGGTGCTACTCGGAATTCTGTTCTGTTTTCCCTGTACAAAAATTTATATAAGCACAGAACTTTTCCTAGTAACCCATGTGCTTTTCTTAAGTTAAACTTGGATTGCAAATGAAACTTAACATTATTAATCCATGTTCAACCCATGTGTACATCAGAAGTTAAACCATATTACAGAAGTTGATTAAATATCTATTTCAAGGATTGACTTCCAGGTCATTGGCGAGGCACTCAGCCTTCTTGGGTATGGGATCATCCACCACTTTCTAGACAATGTCTTTCAAAGAAATTGAATATTTAAACTCTTTACAGTAAACTCTAGGTTTAACTACAGAGACCTCAATCGAAGCACAAGATCACTAACCTCTTGTGTTGGTATTTCAGGATCCATACAAAGGAAAACTAAACTAGTACCCAGCGGAAACAATTAACTAGTTATACCTTTCTTTGTATCTTAAAGACTTCTTGATCTTCTGTTGTATTCCTCTTGTCCTCTTGGACATCGTGTGAGCAACGATCTACCAAGACAAAGACGCCCAGCCTTCTCCTTCCTTTCCAAACTCTTGGCCACAAAAAATACAAAGTGAAGAGGCGCTTCCTTCTTCTTCTCCTCCTCCAAGCAACCAGCCACAAAGTGCTTCTTCTCTTCTTCTTCTTCTCCTTCAAGCCATGACCACCAAGGTGAGATGGGCACCAGCCCTAGAGGGAAGGAAGGGAAGAAGTGGGGCGTCGGCTTAAAGAGAGATAGAGAGAAGAAGAGGCCGACCACCAAAGAGAATAAAAGAGAGAGAACTTAGGTTGTCTTTGGGCACCACCCTCCTCCTCTTTTATATTCTTTACTAGCGGCAAAAAAGGAAAGTTTTAATAAAATTTTCCTTTTATTTCTATTGTGGATGGTTTAAAAAAAAAGAAAGATTTTAACAAAATTAAAATCTCTCTTTTAAACCATTGTAAATAGTTATAACAGGAAAGATAACAAAATTTTGTTTTAAATAAAATCTTCCTTTTATTCCTATAAAAGTTGTTTACAAAAAATGAAAGATTTTGACAAAATTAAAATCTCTCTTTTAAACCATTGTAGATAACCATAAAAGGAAAGATTTTAACAAAATTTTATTTTAAATAAAAACTTCCTTTTCTCTTCTTTTATGGTATGGCCGACCCCTTGCTTGGACACCAAGCAAGGCTTGGCCGACCCACATCTTGGGCACCAAGCAAGGCTTGGCTGACCCCTTGCTTGGGCACCAAGCAAGGATGTGGCCGACTGATAACCATGATTTCATTGCATTATTTTGATTCATATGTGCATGGTTTGATGTTGATTTTATAGGTTTAAATCAAGGTTACATCATATTTTGTGCATTGTATCTATTTTGGACTTAATTGTAAATTATATTATTTTTGGTATTATTTGATGCTAATATTTGATTATTATTTTATAGGCATCAAAGGATCTTGGATTTGGATCTATTTGGACCGAAATTGGGCTCGAATCGGAGTTTAAACGAGAAGATCAAGCTTTGGAGCATTATGGGCCGTTTATCAAGAATAGGAGAGATCTGAACCATCCGTTGAAGATCTGGCAGATCCAACCTAATGGGGAGTAGATATAAGCCATTGATGAAGAACCAGAAGTTTTGATCAAGATCTGAGTTCATCTAGCCATTGATCCAGCCTGGAACATTCTGGACCGTTCATTGAAGACTGTGAAGATCTGGGCCATCCGGTGATGATCTGATCGATCCGACCTACGGGAGGGTAGATCCAGACACTAGATCAAGATCAGCACCTTCGGATTAGATTTTGGGTAAACTTTCACCGTTGATTTAGCTCCAAATCAATCTCAGCCGTTGGTTCAAATCTGAGATCTGTTTAAAACAGAGAAGCTACAGTGCCCAGCTTCTTCGTCGACTCCTCCGCGCACAGCGCCGCGTCCCGCGAGATTTCCAGTGGATTCTGACCACCATTCCTTCTCCGATCATCCTTCCGAGCTTCTACCTTGGTGGAAGACTTCTTAGCAGCTCATCCCGATCATCTGGAGCACCGGCAAGTGTTCTCTCCGGCGGAAAATCTGCTCACGGCGACTTCTCTGTTTTCTCCAGATTTGGAGGTGGTCTTCCAAATCTGCGCTCCGATTCCATTCAGTGACGCTTGGAGGTGGTCCGCCGGCGTTATTGAGCTTCATCCGATGCCCATCTGCAATCCACGACTTCCATCCAGATTCAGAGAGCTCCGGTAGCAGATTTCTAGCATTTTCTTGGGTTTGGGTTGTTTCCAGCGTGTCGGGGGTGGTCCGTCGGCACTTGTGAGCATTCCTCGAACTGATTTGCAGCTTAGAATCTCCACTGAGGTCCGAAATTGGGTGGTTTCGATTTTGGTACTCTTGTGTGACGGCAAGAGTATGGAGTTTGGTGAGATTGATTGTGAGATTGGATTGGTTAGGGTTTAGTTCACTTTTATTATTGTTTTGTAACTTAGAACAGATTACTTTTATGTTTTGTTATATTTTTATGCAAGTAGTTAGCATTTCTTTCCTTGTTGAAGCTTAGTTTAGTTTTAATTTGTTGCTTGGTTAAGTGTTTAGAGTTTAAATTCAAGCTAGGGTTTTAATTGGTGTTGTAGATCAGATTTATTTGCATCTTGTATTTCATTCCTTAGTTTAAGTGTGTCAATAATTTAATCTCAATGTAGGAGTGACAATGCATTAAGGTTTGATTATTGGCACATAGGTAGGTTTTATTTGTGCATTAGATTAATTTCTTTATTCGCTGTGCTTTTCATTTGTTAGAGTTAAATTCAAAGTTTAACTTCCCCCATTTTCATACTAAAACCCCAAAAATAGGAAATAAAGACAATCCTAAATTACATTCTACCGTTGGTTCCTCTGGATCGATCCTGGGCTCGTTACTACGACATTATTGTGAAATTAAGGGGTTCAGTGAAAAATGCATTTATTAATTTGATATACGCGAGTGTGACAGATTTGGCTTACCGAATTTTGGCGCAGTTACCGGGGAAATTGTAATATGCAATGTTTAGTAATTTTAGGATTGTTGTTTTGATTGCTTTCATGATTATATATTCATGTGTTGATTTTATTTGTTCCTGAGTCTTTTGATTTTATTTGCTAGTGTTTCAGTGTAAGAACAGGAAATTCATGTGACCATGGATCCATATCATCAGTATTTTGGAGATGGGATGGAGAATTATTTTTATCAGCCTCAGACTCAGTTCTATCAATCCTACCTACCTAAGGAGCAGCGGAATAGGTATGAGGATGCACAAGAACAAATTGAAGAATCAATGTGGAAATACAATGAAGTTATACAACAAATGAGAGAGCATCAAGAGCAATAATTTGCAAGGATACAGAATATTCAGAGTCAGTTAGATCAGATTACATCATCTATTAATCAGTTACAAGCACAGAACTCCAGTGGAGAGATGGAGAGTAGTGATTTTGTCAGGCCTGACCCTATTCCCATTTATTCACAAGATTTATCTAATTTTATTTGTGATGATGATGTAGTTATTCAGATTTCTGATTCTACTGATAGTGTTGCTCTAGATGTTGTGAATGATGCAGGTATTGTTGCAGAAGATGCTATAAGTGTAGGGGAGTGCTTACTGGAAGCATTACCTCAAGAATCACCAAGAATGGAGGATGTAAGTGTAGGGACTTGTGCTATAGAGCCAAGCACCCAAGAATCACTACATGAAGTTGAACATTCGCCAGAACTGGAGTCTGAGCATTTATTTGAGGAGAAAGAGGTAACAAACACCACTCCATGTACCTTTCAAGATGACAAGGTGAGTATTTTGTGTAATTTTTTAGAGAATTTTATTGAGGTACCAATTGTTGATTTTATTAGTTGTGATTCATTGCTTGATATATTTTCTACCCATACTAATTTTCTCCTGTTTTCTTTTTACCCCACATGTGTGTGGGAGGTGTTTTCTTTGATTGATTGTGTAGGAGAACATAAGCTTCCGGAGTGGGTGCTTACACTGAACCGCCTTAGACCTCCAGAGAGAATTTTGAAAGGAAAAATGAGTAATAAGAAGAATTTAAGTGGAACCACGATTACTCCACTTTTGGGGTGGATTCTACTTCTAAACCTTCTTCAACCACCGGGAATGAAAGGGGAGTTGGTTCTAATTTAGCTTTCTTTTGCATTTTAATTCATGTCTTGTTAATAAATTCTTTATACGTTTATTTAGTTTCATACTTTGCATTTGCACTTTGTTTTTACATTTTGCATTTTATTTTCACATTTGCTTCCATACTTTGCATTTAATTGGTATACATAGCATGTCATTTGAATAAAATTCTCAATGGAATTTTCTAGTAATATTTTTAAGATGGTAAAAGTTGTTTTAAATTTGATCATCAACTTTAGGTCATTTGACATGATTGGATACTCTACTTACATGATATTGGTTAAAATGGTGGTGGATTCCATATTGATTAATTGAGTTTGATTGCATGAAAATACCTAGAGAGGACCACTTTAAGCTTAATTCTCTTGTGTGGCATGCACTCATAGCAATTGAAACTCTAGAACTTGCTTAGTTTCTTTTCAAAGCCATAATAGCATATGTATGCGTGAATATAAAGGATATTTGTCATTCTTGTTCTCTCACAATTTCAAATTCCTTTCTCCACAATTTTCTTAAAATATTCTTGTCGAGCATTCAAATCCCTTGATTATCCATGCTTATCAAATTTTGAGGGTTTTGGTTGGTTATCTTGATGAGTTAGATTGTTTGATGATGGACAAAAGAACAAGTGTGGGGGAAGGTGTTTAGTTGATTGAATTCTTTTGTTTAGATGGAGGAATTGAATTCTGCAGTGTTGAGGAAGCTCAGTGAATTAAAGCTGTGGTGTGTCAGTGTTACAATATTGGCATTGTTTCAATATTTAGCTATGGAAATTTTATGAACAGATTGAAATTCGAAATGTGATGCATGGACAGTTTTAAAGAAGCAATTCTGAAATGCAGTTTTGAATATGTATCAGTTTTGTATCAAAATCAGAATGCAAGATTAAAAGGGAAGGAAGATTAGGGGGAATTTTGAAAAGATGTTGAAACAAATAGTATGCAAAACAAGGGAGTGACAAAAAGGAAGCCAGAACAGTTGGTACATTAAGAGTAATTTGTTGAAATTCTGAATTTTCAGCAACTTCTAAGGAATGTTGTTAGCTGAAATTAAATGGAAATAAAGCTATCCTTTGACGTAAATGATTGTAAAGATCAGTGCATTGAGGAAGCTTAAATCTGTGAGCAGCAACATCAGTTGAGGATAGTAAGTATAAGCTGAAAATTCAGAGAATTGTGAAGGAAGTTGTGAAAATCTGTGAAGAAGAAGTTGAGAGCTGTTGAAGTGTCAAGCATTCAGCAATGGTCTCAAGGAGAAGAGAAGCTCAGAATGAAGTGCTAAAATGAGGAGTAACAAATGGACGTTAGCATAAACAGCTTCTACAAGAATGCAAATCAATCACTCATAGCTAGAAATGGCAAGGAATTCAGCTTCTATAAGTTGAATTGTGGTGAATGAGAGGAGTAAAAGAAGACAATGACAGCTCTCAAATTAGGAAGTGAAGCTTAATTCAAAGAAGAGCAAGGGAAAATCGAAAGGAAATGGAGTTGGAATGACAGGGATGAGTATAGGACAGAAAATTTCAGCAAATGTAGTTTGTGCAGATTAGGGTAGCTTTGTGCCAAATTGAGAAATGAATTTGAATCATTTGGAGATGTTGAAACCTGTAAGCTTTTCAGTAATACATTGTAAAGGTTCTGAAGAGGTAAGAGGAAGAAATATTGGAAATTCTTAAGGCTTAACAGGGGCAAGTTGGTACAAAATCAACATTGAAAGACAAACTGAAATCAGAAGTTGGCTGGGCAAAAAAGGAACTCACAGGCTATTGTTTCCTAGAAAATTTTGAAAAATAGATATTATTTGAGTGGTGATAAATGGATAACTTTATTCCCCAAGGTTTACAAGACTTTGGATAAGAAATTTGATACTTAACAGGATGACAAGTAAATATGTAGCTTGTGTTTTTGGACTGTCACTGCAGCAGGAGAAATCTCAATTTATAGCTGAAATTTTGTGCCAATGCAGGTAAAGAGGTTAAGATTTATTGCTTGTCAAATGCAGAAGAGAATGTAAAGAAAAAAAAAAGTGAACATCTGCAATTAAAACTTTAGTTTGTTGTGAAGGCAGATCAGTTCTGTGCTAAGAGGAATCTGCTGAATTGAGCCAAGTTCTCATGCTTTTCGAGTCTGAAATGAATGAAATTGGAGCTAACTTGATTCATGATTCAATGAGTTAACTTACAAGGCTTATTAGCTAGGCATACTTAGAGTGAAGTTGCTGAAGCAGAATCAGGAAATTAAGAACAGATTCATAACATCACTGTGCAGAAGCTGAGATTATCAGATATGGATGAAACTCGGACTGCATAAGCTACACGGGAAATGAAGATAAAGCAATAAATTCACTGTGATCCAGATTATTAAACTCACTGTGATCAAGGTTGTTGTTGGTGTTCTATAGATTTTTTTTTATCTTGGTCAGCAGAGTTTGTCAAGGCAGAATTTGGAATGAAGTAGAAATGCATATAAGTTAACGTGCAGGAATGTATTAGAGTATGTGATGAATTTTTCGATTGGAAGGAATTGAAGGCCAAGCTAATTGTGATTGAATGCTTTGAGAATAGACTTTTGGAGGTTAAAGCTTTAATGTTTGGCTGCAATTTTCAAAAAAAGATCAGAAAAGTAGAGCAGAAATTTCTGCTGCTGGAGCATTTCTGTGATGATACTCTGAATTTAGAAAAACAAGTTCAGAAATTTATGAAACTGTATTCTATGCTTTAGAAGGCAGTGATGAAGATAAAGGTGATCATTTGGCACAAAGAAACAGTGGAAACGAAGGTAGATTTGCTGAACCTGAGTTTGTTGAGAAATGAGTGGCTGAATTGCGACATCTTTGAAGAATTTTCTGGTAGAAACTGAAAGGGATGTATCAAGTCGATATGTGTGTGCCAAGTTTTTGTTGCAGTTTACTTATCAGTGGAAAATTCAGATTTTTGAAACTGTTTGCTTAGTGGAAACAATTCAGATATGGAGAAGTTCATTTCCAGAATGTTGTTACTGATGTTGCGCTAACTTGTTTAGTTCTCCACTTATATAACATGACCATATCCCTCGAGCTATCTGATATTAATACCAGTTTTGATATCAGATCAGAAAAAAAAAATCAGATTCTGCTGGATTGTGCAACAGTGAGGAATCTGTGAATGCATAATTTCTGTGATTTCTGCAACATGTGATTCTGTTTTTGGGAAGCTGTAGCTTGAAGGTGTTGAAGCGATGTTGATTATAGCTGCAGAAATTATTTAGGTATTGAATTCTGCAACATCTGCAGAAATGAAACTAAGTATGAAGAACTCTCTTGTATGTAGAAACCAGCCCAGTCCAGTGATATCAAATATCTGCAGAAATGTGGAATCTGAATTTGTGTTTGAACGGTGCTTTGCCAACAATGTTTGCAATTTAACTCTTCATGATTTAAGTTTAAACTGGAATTTAGTCATAAGTCTGAATTCTGGAATTCTGCATATTATGTTATGCATGTAATTCTTATTTCTGAAATGCAGATGTCGAAAGTCAGAAATTTGGTTACTGAAACTGAAGCTGCTGAACATAAGCTCTATTCTCAGCCTAAAGTAATGGTAGATATAGTTCAAAATAGTTTCAAACAGATTGAACTCCATCAGATGAGCCTAGAGATTTAGTTCAGCCATCAATTTCAGGATTCAAATATGCAGTTTTGGAATTGTTGTATCAACTTGGAGTGAATTTGTTGAGTTTCATTGCCCGAGACGACCTAGATAATGTTTGGAATTCATTCATTGTATACCCTACTTTGTGCCAAACGCTTGAGTTTATTCTGACAGGAAATAAATTCTGAGAAATACTGTATTGGATGATGAATTTGAATGCATGGAGTTTGATTTGGTACTTCATGGAGCTGAAATTTTGATCTTCTTTGATGCTGGAATTTACAATGCTTGATGCTGGAATCTGTAGAGGCAGATTATAGAAATCAGAATCCATTTGCAGATTACAGCAACACCTTAAAAAAGTTGATTGTTTTGCTTGATTCTATGATATGTTTCATTGTCCGAGACGGACAATGTTTTAAGTGTGGGGGAGGGATTCCTTATCCATTAGTTGATTTGAGATGATTTGAGTTTCAAATGCTGGAATTGAAGTGGGAAAAGAGCAAAAACAGTGAGAAAAAAAATGTGGCATATCAAAAGAGTATCAAAAGTGGAAGATAGAGTATCAAGATTCTTTGTTTGCCATCAAATTGAAGGAGAGGTTAGCTTGATATGTTGAATTGGTAATAACAAATGGTATTTATCTCTTTATACATCAAATTGGTCAACTCATTAAGTATATTCCTCCAATACTCTTATCTTCTCATTTTCTTCATTAAATACTTTTCTTTTGCCATTTTCATTCACTTTCATTGTTCTTTTTGCTTCCATTTCAATTATTCATGATAAATTCCATTTGATTCATGTATGCTATGTTTTATAGTGGTGGAGAAGTAGAATATAAGCAAGCTTATGGTAGTGAAATGTTGTGAGTTGCATTGAGCGAGCTCCACTTATATATATCTTTGAGTGGGAGAGCTAGAATAGGTAAATCCCTTGTGAGATTGCAACTTGCTTAATTTTTCAAATGGATTGAAAATATAATGCCTACTGATTATTGTTTGAATTGTATTCATGATTGTTTGTGATCTTAAGATGATCTTAGTTAAATTCTTTTTACTATCTTTTAGATATTGCTAGGGAATTTTCTATGGAGATGATTTTAGTTTTCTTTACTTTCACGGGACGTTCAAAGCTAAGTGTGGGGGATTTGATAACCATGATTTCATTGCATTATTTTGATTCATATGTGCATGGTTTGATGTTGATTTTATAGGTTTAAATCATGGTTACATCATATTTTGTGCATTGTATCTATTTTGGACTTAATTACAAATTATATTATTTTTGGTGTTATTTGATGCTAATATTTGATTCTTATTTTATAGGCATCAAAGGATCTTGGATTTGGATCTATTTGGACCGAAATTGGGCTCGAATTGGAGTTTAAACGAGAAGATCAAGCTTTGGAGCATTATGGGTCGTTTATCAAGAATAGGAGAGATCTGAACCATCCGTTGAAGATCTGGCCGATCCAACCTAATGGGGAGCAGATATAAGCCATTGATGAAGAACCAGAAGTTTTGATCAAGATCTGAGTTCATCTAGCCATTGATCCAGCCCGGAACATTCTGGACCGTTCATTGAAGACTGTGAAGATCTGGGCCATCCAGTGATGATCTGATCGATCCGACCTACGGGAGGGTAGATCCAGACCCTGGATCAAGATCAGCACATTCGGATCAGATTTTGGGCAAACTTTCACCGTTGAATTAGCTCCAAATCAATCTCAGCCGTTGGTTCAAATCTGAGATCTGTTTAAAACAGAGAAGCTACAGTGCCCAGCTTCTTCGTCGACTCCTCCGCGCACAGCGCCGCGTCCCACGAGATTTCCAGTGGATTCCGACCACCATTCCTTCTCCGATCATCCTCTCAAGCTTCTACCTTGGTGGAAGACTTCTTAGCAGCTCATCCCGATCATCTGGAGCACCGGCGAGTGTTCTCTTCAGCGGAAAATCTGCTCACGGCGACTTCTCTGTTTTCGCCAGATTTGAAGGTGGTCTTCCAAATCTGCGCTCCGATTCCATTCAGTGACGCTTGGAGGTGGTCCGCCGGCGTTATTGAGCTTCATCCGATGCCCATCTGCAATCCACGACTTCCATCCAGATTCAGAGAGCTCCGGTAGCAGATTTCTAGCATTTTCGGCATTTTCTTGGGTTTGGGTTGTTTCCAGCGTGTCGGGGGTGGTCCGTCGGCACTTGTGAGCATTCCTCGAACTGATTTGCAGCTTAGAATCTCCACTGAGGTCCGAAATTGGGTGGTATCGATTTTGGTACTCTTGTGTGACGGCAAGAGTATGAAGTTTGGTGAGATTGATTGTGAAATTGGATTGGTTAGGGTTTAGTTCACTTTTATTATTGTTTTGTAACTTAGAACAGATTACTTTTATGTTTTGTTATATTTTTATGCAAGTAGTTAGCATTTCTTTCCTTGTTGAAGCTTAGTTTAATTTTAATTTATTGCTTGGTTAAGTGTTTAGAGTTTAAATTCAAGCTAGGGTTTTAATTGGTGTTGTAGATCAGATTTATTTGCATCTTGTATTTCATTCCTTAGTTTAAGTGTGTCAATAATTTAATCTCAATGTAGGAGTGACAATGCGTTAAGGTTTGATTATTGGCACATAGGTAGGTTTTATTTATGCATTAGATTAATTTCTTTATTCGCTGTGCTTTTCATTTGTTAGATTTAAATTCAAAGTTTAACCTCCCCCATTTTCATACTAAAACCCCAAAAATAGGAAATAAAGATAATCCTAAATTACATTCTACCGTTGGTTCCTCGGGATCGATCCTGGGCTCGTTACTACGACATTATTGTGAAATTAAGGGGTTTAGTGAAAAATACATTTATTAATTTGATATACGCGAGTGTGACAGATTCGGCTTACCACCGACCACTTTCTTGGGTAGGAAGGATAATCAAAATGGGCGAATGAGAGGCTTTATAGAGGCTACAACAGGGACCTAGAGGAGGAATTTGTTTTGGCCTCCTGATGAGCTTAAGCTTCCTATGTTCGACCCAAACACCCAACTCAAGTTCATAAATAATAACTCATATCACTAAAGAGTTATTATTGAACTACCGCACCAATCTCATATTATATTATGGGCTCCTTCTTATCATGAGTGCGTTAATCTCCCTATGTTTAAGATATCGAATGTCCATTAATTAAATGAGTTACTGACAACTCACTTAATTAATATCTAGCTCCAAGAATAGTACCACTCAACTTCATTATCATGTCGGACTAAGTTCACCTATAGAGTTTACATGACAATTCTTATGAGCTCCTCAAGGGGACATTATCAACCTAGATAACTAGGACACAATTTCCTTCTATAATCAACAACACACCATATAAATAATATTATTTCCCAACTTATCGGGCCTATTGATTTAACGAATAAATCTCACCCTTTGACAAATTAAAGAAATAAATACTAAGTAAACGTGCTTGTTATTATATCGGGATCAAAAGTACGCACATCCATAATAACAGAGGTCTGTTCTTTTATGCAGTCAGTATAAAAGGAACAACCTCAAATGGTCCTGCTCAATACATGATGTGCGCAAATATTATGATCATTTATGCATGTTTTAACGCACATTCACTTGCTTTATGCACACATATTCTTTGCATAATCGTCTCCTTTAGTGCATACTCATCATAAATACTCATTTGTTCGAAGATCTGCTCTTTGTGTGTTTTCTTGTTGACAGGACGCTATTTGGAGCGAAAATGGAGCTAAAACGCACACAGGAGCTTGGGCCGTGCAACCTTGCATGACCGTGTGGCCAAACAGAAGGGAGACAGTGCACGACCGTGTCAACCTTGCACGGCCGTGCGACCACAACCGAAGGAGAAAAATGCTTGGCCATGCAAATCTGCACGACCGTGCCCCCATGACCAGCAACCGAGCAGCACACGACCGTGCCAACATTCCAGAGAGGGAGAGGGTCATGGCCGTGCAATTATGCACGACTGTGTGACCTTGGGTAGAGAGGTAGAAGGCCACGGCCGTGCAACCTTACACGGCCGTGTGGCCACTCCAGTGCAGAAAGAAGACACGGCCATGCAACCTTGCACGGCCGTGTGGACACTCCAGTGCAGAAAGAAGACACAACCGTGCAGAATCGCATGACTGTGCCACCTAACGAGAAGAGAGGATGGGCATGGCCGTGCCAACCTTGCACGGTCGTGCCATGGATCGTGCGGTGCCCATACCCTAGCGTATAAAAGGGTTAAGAAACACTATTCAGGGGGGATCTTTGGTTCGGGACTTCTTCCCTCTCCTCGGTAAAGGGTTTTCTCCTTCGGGGGGAAACCCTAGAGCTTCATCCACCGTCGTCCCTTCACGATCCGTCCATCTCTAGAGCAAGGAAGCATCCCCAAGACATCGGAATCATCAAGCATCTCTTCTTCCTTTTCTTCTAGGGTTGTAAGCATGCTTTTCTTTATGTTATGGGGTTGTTCTTCCCCCACAATGGAGTAAACGCCCTCTTCTAGGATTAGGGAGTATTTGTAATGCGATGGAGATGTAGAACTATGTAGATTTACCTTTTTTCTATTCGATGACTTGTTAATGTCTTGTTCATGCTTGTGTGACATGTTTATATTTCTATGCTTTGATGAATTGATGTGGAGGATTGTTTATCTAGTAAAGGGGATACCTTAGAGCGTATTGACCAAGGTACCCTAGTGACAGGGGTAACCCTTTCCGGACACCTAAGACGTTTCCTCAAAAGGAGAAATAATCCTTTAGGAACTGCTGCTCTCATAAAGAGAGTGCTCTAGATCGTATACCCAAGGGGCCCTAGTGACAAGGGCGACTCGTTCACGGACGTCTAGGACATTCTCTTGAAAGGAGAGGAAATTCCTCCATAAGGAAGTAGGTAGCCCTTATCCTTATTGTTCTTTACTAGATGTGTCTCCATGTGATCTACCGAGGCGCCCTCGTGACAGGGGGTTAACCATTACAGGATTTCACAGGGATCGTCTCTACGTGATACTTAGGGATACTGGCCAATCTAACTTCCTGCAAGAGCATTGACATATAGAAAAGAAACTAAGCAATCTATGTAGTATCTCCTAGAATTATAATGAAACCGAAATCCTAGAATCCACCCCCCAAAGGTCAATTCCCTCCAAGATCAGTTCTCTCTCTCCTCACTTTCCTCTTCTCTCTTTCTTACTCTCTTTTCTCACCAATCTTAGGTTTGTCTAGATAATTTATTTTGCGATATCTCTAGTGCTTAATCAACAGTCCCTGTGGAATTGATATTTTATTACTAACGATGAATCCGTGCACTTGCGGATACGTAACAAGTTGTTGGCGCCGTTGTCGGGGACTGTTTGTATTAACATTATTAGATTAACAATTTAGTTAATCTAGACTTGTGAATAGTTTTTTGTTTTTCCATTTTCATAACTCAAAAAAAAAAATCTACATTTCCTTTCTTGTTTTTAAATTCTGTATTTATTTTTTTTCACATAGCATTTACTTCTTGTCTTTCATTTTTTTCCTTTTTTTAATTCTTCTCATAAATATTTTTTCTTAGATACCATGAGCGCTAACATGTCAAGCAGGTCCTTAAGAGATTTCTCTACACCCATTTCTGCAAGATTTTTATCTCCCATTGTGCAGCCTCATATTGAAGCAGAAAGCTTCTAACTAGACCCAGAGTTAATTTCCATGATACAATGTCATAAATTTGGAGGAGAAGTATTAGAAAGTCCTTATCTGCACCTTGAAAGATTTTTAGAGCTTTGTGATATGGTGGACTATGAAGGAGTGTCAGCGGATGTAGTTCGATTGATGGCATTTCTTTTCAGTATCAAGGACAAAGTAAGGACTTGGTTATATTCTCTTCGTCCTCAAAGCATCACAAGTTGGGAACAATTGGAGCAATAATTTCTGAATAATTTTTTCCCTCCAAGCAGAACAATTTACTTGAGGAGTTGCATCACAAATTTTGTTCAAGCAAATGGAGAATCTTTATTTGAAACATGGGATAGATTCAAGAGTCTACAAAGATAGTGCCCTCACCATGGCTTGGAGAAATAGATGATTCTACACATATTCTATAGGGGAATTTCTTTTTCAGATAAGTGTTTGTTAGATTCATCAGCTGGAGGTTCATTTATGGACAAGAGTATAGAAGAAACTTATACATTAATTGATCAAGTGACATTGAACCTCCATGGATGGTCGAGCAAAAGTTGGATGGAATATCCCTCAGAAACTCAAGAAGTACAAGCCATATATACTAGAGAGCCTGTCAAACGAAATACAATTCAACCACCCAAGAATGTCGAAATTTGGAAGTCACAGAGTGAGGAGTTCAAACATTTGGGGGCAAAGATTGAGAGCATAGTTTCAAAATGGTTCAAAGTAGATCCCCCTCCTACACAAATAAGATCTAGTGAAAAGTGTAATGATAGTAAGTTGAGGAGTGACAAGAATCATGAAGAACTTCTAAAAAATAACTTGTATAGAATTGAGGAGAAGAACAATAGAAGACCACATGAACTCAATTCCATTATTCCAGGAGGTTCCCAAATGCCATAAGTACCTTTCCCTCAATGATTAATCAGACCATCACTAGACAAGCAATTTGAACCTTAGCCATATGCTCAACCATTCCAAAGACTTTCACTAAGGGTTCCTTTTCCACAAAGGCTAGTGGGGGCTAATGAAGATAAAGATCTTGGAAAATTCTGTGATACAAAAATGCTTGAGTGTAGATTTCTGGATGTATATGAAGATGAGGACTCTTCATATGAGGATTGTGATAATAATACAGTGGATAACAAGTTTTCAGATCTTCCTCCAGATTTTACAGGATGTTATAGTGACATTGAATTTTCAGATGATGAATGTATTGAGGTAGATCAACGTAAAAATGCAAACGAAGTCAATGATCCTCCTATAGTTGATTCTCCTATTGAAGATATAGACGTTGGTTTATTTTTCGATGCTTGTGTTGTTAATGATGATTTGGAAGGAAGTGTAGGGAGCTGTGGTGTGGAAACAACATCTCAAGAATTACCTCCTTCATCCACACAATCTTTAGAGATTATGAGAGTTGCAAGAATTGAACATGTTGTGGATCCATGTGTAGGGACTTGTGCAGAGTTAGCAGAGTCTCAAGAATCACTACCTTTGGAAGTACCAACACCAGAGCCAGAGCCAGAACCATCATTTGATTTAGAGGAAGTCACATCCACATGTTTATAAATTTCAGGTACCTCTCAGTAAAGTAAGGCTAGTATTTCTTGTGATCTTTTGGAAAATTTTATAGAGGTACCTGCCATTGACTTTGTTGGATGTGATTCAGTTTTTATTTCTTATTCTGCTTATCTTAATATGGTTATGGCTCTATCTTATCTAATACGTTTGCGGGAGATTTGTATTTTCTTTGCATGTGCAGATTTTCATGGGGCTTATAATTGGAAGCTCGATTTGAACCGTCTTTGACCTCCTGAAAGAATTTCCAAGAAGACGAAGATGGAGAGAGTGATTCTTCACTTTTTGATGAAAGCTCCCTCCATAATAAGAGCCCTTGGTAAGAGGGTTCTAAAATATCTTACCCCTCGAAGAGCGAGATTTCGATGAATCTAATGAGGTGGTTGAGCTAATGACCTTAAACAAGCGCTTCTTGGGAGGCAACCCAAGTTCATTTTCCTTGTTTTCTTTTATAACTTTAGTTCTTTCTTTATAATAAACATGTATCCTCTACTTAATTTTTGTTGTCTATCTTCTTTTATAGGACTCAAAGATTAGGAGGTGTGCAACTACATGATGGAGAAGTTAATGACATGGATACTTGGCACGCATCATTTGGTAACTTCTCTTACTTTTAAATCTCCTGCACAATATTTTTAGTTTCATTGGGACAATGAAAAGTTTAAGTCTGGGGGGATGCATTAGATGCATTTGGTTTTTATTTTTGTTTTCTTCTTCTTGCATAATAAAATTTTGGTTTTTGTTTTTGTTTTCTTCTTTTTGCATAATAAAATTTTTGCTGCTAGTTGCATCTTACATCATATCACTATTGTTTGTTCCTTAATACAAAATACTAGCACGTTTATTCTAGATTTTATGTGTTACTTATGGTGCTACTATGTTTAGTGATATATCTTTTTCTATCTTTGATAGCATGAAGTGAGCAATGCTTTTACTATAAGAGTTTAAGTATTTGCCTTGTTTTAGGATCTATATACACTATGTCCATTTTTGATGGTTGATAACTCTAAAATGGTCATGATTCATAGAATTGGACTAGTGCTTATGCTTCTATGGTGACCTCTCAACTACATTTTGGTTACTGGATAAACTCAGATCATGTAAGCTCATTTGGAAAAAATTAATCCAAAAAAAAAATGTGAAAGTTTGTTCAAGTTTGGTACTTTGCAAACATTCAAAAAGAAAAAAAAATTGAATGAAAAAAAATAAGGGATAAAAAAAATTGTTGTCGTGAGTGGAAACTAGCAATTCACCCCTTTGAGACTGAGTTAGGTTACTGGAGAAATGAATGCTATGTTTCTCTTGATACTGAGTATTCCTTTGAGACCTTATATAGACGATGCATAGCATTTTTGAGGGGAACGAACCTTGTGTTGGAACCCCAAGATTGTTTTGGTGTGATCAACATGTTAAGTTAGGTCCTGTGTGTTTCTAACCTTGTGTCTAAGTGTGCAGGAGCTTAGGAACACAGGTAGTCGAGCGGAAGACGCAGCTAGCGAGAAGGACGGCAGTCCGAGGGACGAGGTGCTGCGGAAGAGTACACCGGCGGACGAGAAGGAAGCGCGCGGTGGTTCCGAGGGACGAAAGCCGGAGCGGAAGATTGCTCGGGGAGTAAGAGACGCAGCTAGCGAGAAGGTCGACGACCGAGGGACGAAGACTGCGGATGAGAACGCTGGCGGACGAGAAGGAAACACGTAGCAATTCCGAGGGACGAGAAACCGGAGGGAAGCCCGCTCGAGAAGACCGGAAGTTGGGTTCGGGTGAGCCCTTTTCCGGATGGCAGAGATCACCCAAGTGAGTGGATCCGGAGGAGAAGAACCGGACCGAGGCGGGACTGAACCAGAGAAGAGGTCCCGGACGAAAAAGTCAACGGCTGTTGACTTTGAGCTCCGGGGTGCCCGAAACAGTCCGGGGCGCCCGGAACCCTTCCGGGCGCCCGAACCCAGTATTTTCACCAGATCGAGTCAAAACTCGATTTGAACGTTGGGGGATAAAATTTATCCCCCCCAGGGCGCACGGAACCCTTCCAGGCGCCCCGACCAAGGCTATAAATATAGCCTTGGTTCAGAAGCTTTTCATCAATTCAAAACAATCACGATCATTCTATTTCCAAACACTTGTATGCTTTAGTTGTAGTTAAGCTTCTATTTTCTGTGCCTAAACGCTGTAAGAGGCTTCTCCGCCTGAAGGAGTTTTTGAGCTTAATCTTCCTTGGATTAACAACCACATCGGTTGTAACCAAGTAAACATCTGGTGCCTCGACTTTTATTTATCTGCTTAATTCATTTTACAAGTGTTAGCTTAATCGTTCGAGGAAGGGTTGTTTGTTTTTAATTAACAGGTTATTTACCAACACTTCTAGCCGGCCCAACGGTCCTACAAGTGGTATCAGAGCCGAGTACGCCTCAGAAGAACTAACCGCCGTCTGAAGCAACAAAACAATGGCCGGAGCGAGCGACTACCCACCAGCATTCAAGGGGGAGCTTTCTTTATGGAAGCAACAAATGAAGGTATTTCTTAACTCTGGTATTGGTATTTCTCTAATAATGAAAACAGGTTATGAAGCACCGAAAGACACGAACGGAGAGAAAATCGGCATACGCCTCTGGAACGAGAAGCAACGTGAAGAGTCCATGGCGAATGCTCGGGCAGAGTTTCACATTCTAAGCGCAATACCAATTAAAGATTTCGACAGAGTCGAAGAGTACAAAAGCGCGAAAGAACTTTGGGAAAAGTTCTTAATGCTCTACGAAGAACCGGTTGAAGTCGTCTCCTCAATAGACATCGAGCCGTCATCAGAAGAATCCGAGACGGAAGAAATTACCAAGATAGCCCCAACAGCCGAAGTACATCCCGAGATCGATAAAGGGGGAGAATCTTTGGAAGAAATTAATTCAACAGGGGGAGAACCAACGGCCGACGAGGTAAGTAAGGTATGACCTCTACCCTCCGAACAACTGATTCAATTAATCAAATTACCTGAAGATTTTTGCGAACCAAAATTTGAATTATCGAAAGAACTTTTCAGATTAGAAAATCTTCGGTCGAATAATTGTTGCAAATTAGAAAATATTTTTACGAAAGAATTATGCAACTTAGAAATATTATCGAAAACTTTTTCCGGATCTAAAAATTTCGAATTACAAATTACTTTACTGAAAAAGTTTTGTGAATTAGAAATTGATTCGTCAAACAAAATTTTCAGATTAAGAAATCTATTATTAATAGATTCCTGCAAACTCATATTGTTAAAAAATTCTTGCAAATTACAAAATCTTCCTTCAAACGAATTTTGCACATTGCCGAAAGAATTGTTTATATTGTCGAAAAATTTTATCAAGTCAAAATCTATGCCATCTGAATATTTCTGTGAAATTGAAATTCAAATAGAAATTAACATGATACAAATTTCTGCATGTATAATTTTTGTGGCATTAAATCTAAAAAAGATTGATTTAAGAAATTATGATAAGTTAAAATGGAAATTTAAAACTTTCTGATAAATAGAATTAAGAACTAAATAAATAAATAAATGCATAGAAATTTTTTAAAATGTTTAAATTTTCTTGCATAAAAGTCTTTTTGGCTTAGAAAGTTTTTTTTTAACTTAGAAACTTTTCAAAAAGCTATTGTTGACTTAGAGATATTTTAACAGGTAACTTTTCAAAATTTTCTATGTCTTTAAACCCTTAGAATTTTAAACCCCATTTTTATTGTGATCAAAGGGGGAGAAGAAGAAGTATAAGTCTAGGGGGAGGTAGAGAAAATTGAAAATTAAAATTTTCTGTTGGAATTTAATTTTTTTTCTATCTTTTTGTACTTAAATTGCAAATTAAGTTAAGTTACTTAATTTTATTTAAAGTCTATTTTACCCTAGCTTAACTTGGGTTGATCACACCAAAAAGGGGGAGATTGTTGGAACCCCTAGGTTATTTTTGTGTGATCAACATGTTAAGTTAGGTCCTGTGTGTTTCTAACCTTGTGTCTAAGTGTGCAGGAGCTTAGGAACACAGGTAGTCGAGCGGAAGATGCAGCTAGCGAGAAGGACAGCAGTCCGAGGGACGAGGTGCTGCGGAAGAGTACACCGGCGGACGAGAAGGAAGCGCGCGGTGGTTCCGAGGGACGAATGCTCGGGGAGCAAGAGACACAGCTAGCGAGAAGGTCGACGACCGAGGGACGAAGACTGCGGATGAGTACGCTGGCGGACGAGAAGGAAACACGCGGCAATTCCGAGGGACGAGAAGCCGGAGGGAAGCCCGTTCGAGAAGACCGGAAGTTGGGTTCGGGTGAGCCCTTTTCCGGATGGCAGAGATCACCCAAGTGAGCGGATCCGGAGGAGAAGAACCGGACCGAGGCGGGACTGAATCAGAGAAGAGGTCCCGGATGAAAAAGTCAACGGCTGTTGACTTTGAACTCCGGGGCGCCCGGAACCCTTCCGGGCGCCCGGACCCAGTATTTTCACCAGATCGAGTCAATACTCGATCTGAACGTTGGGGGATAAAATTTATCCCCACCAGGGCGCCCGGAACCCTTCTAGGCGCCCCGACCAAGGCTATAATTTATAGCCTTGGTCCAGAAGCTTTTCATCAATTCAGAACTCACGCATTTCTTTCAAACACTTGTACGCTTTCTGTTGTGCGCTTCAACTTTGTAAGAGGCTTCTCCGCCTGAAGGAGAAATTCTAGTGCAATCATCTTTTTTGGATTAACAACCTCCCCGGTTGTAACCAAGTCAAAACCTGGTGCCTCGTTTTCTGTTCTGATCTTAGTTTATTGCTTTGATTATTTTACAAGTGTCAGTTTAAGAGTTCGAGAAGGGTTGGTTTGTGTTTTGATTTCTGCAGGGCTATTCAACCCCCCTTCTAGCCGGCCCAACGGTCCTACACCTTGCGTGTGGCAAGTAAGTGTCTATCGCCGGAAGCATAAGGAACATAATTTTATGATGACTTGACTAGACTTAGGGATTGAAACTTGATAAATTTAGGCCACTTTCGCACTGAGCACGGAGGACTACTACTTAGGCCATACTCAAACTACTTTTGTATCTTGCTCACCAATGAAATCATCTGATAGAATTAGATTGACTTGCTAGAGATTATGATGCACTATCTAACCACATGAATCTGGATTACGGGTTTGCTTGAGGACAAGCAAAGGTTTAAGTATGAGGGTGTGATGTGCGCAAATATTATGATCAGTTATGCATGTTTTAGCTCACATTCACTTGCTTTATGCATACATATTCTTTGCATAATCGTCTCCTTTAGTGCATACTCATCATAAATACTCTTTTGTTCGGAGATCTGCTCTTTGTGTGTTTTCTTGTTGACAGGACGCTATTTGGAGCGAAAATGGAGCTAAAACGCGCACAGGAGCTTGGGTCGTACAACCTCGCACGACCGTGTGGCCAAACAGAAGGAAGACAGTGCACGACCGTGTGGCCACAACCGAAGGAGAACAATGCTTGGCCGTGCAAATCTGCACGGTTGTGCCCCCATGACCAGCAGCCGAGTAGCACACAGTCGTGCTAAATGGCACGGCTGTGCCAACATTCCAGAGAGGGAGAGGGTCATGGCCGTGCAATTTGTCACGGTCGTGTGACCTTGGGCAGAGAAGTAGAAGGCCACGGTCGTGCAACCTTACACGGTCGTGTGGCCACTCCAGTGCAGAAAGAAGACACGGTCGTGCAACCTTGCACGGCTATGTGGACACTCCAGTGCAGAAAGAAGACACGGTCGTGCGGAATCGCACGACCGTGCCACCTAACCAGAAGAGAGGATGGGCATGGCCATGCCAACCTCGCATGGTCGTGCCACGGACCGTGCGGCGCCCGTACCCTTGCGTATAAAAGGGTTAAGAAACCCTATTCAGGGGGGATCTTTAGTTCGGGACTTCTTCCCTCTCCTTGAGAAAGGGTTTTCTCCTTCGGGGGGAAACCCTAGAGCTTCATCCACCGCCGTCCCTTCACGATCCGCCCATCTCCGGAGCAAGGAAGCATCCCCAAGACATCGGAATCATCAAGCATCTCTTCTTCCTTTTCTTGTAGGGTTGTAAGCATGTTTTTCTTTATGTTCTGGGGTTGTTCTTCCCCCACAATGGAGTAGACATCCTCTTCTAGGATTAGGGAGTATTTGTAATGCGATGGAGATGTAGAACTATGTAGATTTACCTTTTTTTCTATTCGATGTCTTGTTAATGTCTTGTTCATGCTTGTGTGACATGTTTATATTTCTATGCTTTGATGAATTGATGTGGAGGATTGTTGATCCAGCAAAGGAGATACCTTAGAGCGTATTGACCAAGGTACCCTAGTGACAGGGGTAACCCTTTCCGGACGCTTAAGACGTTCCCTCAAAAAGAGAAATAATCCCATAGGAACTACTGCTCTCGTAAAGAGAGTGCTCTAGATCGTATACCCGAGGGTCCCTAGTGACAAGGGCGACCCGTTCACGGACGTCTAGGACATTCTTTTGAAAGGAGAGGAAATTCCTCCATAAGGAAGTAGGTAGCCCTTATCCTTATTGTTCTTTACTAGATGTGTCTCCATGTGATCTATCGAGGCGCCCTCGTGACAGGGGGGTTAACTATTATAGGATTTCACAGGGATTATTTCTACGTGATACTTAGGGATACTGGCCCATCTAACTTCCTGCAAGAGCATTGACATAGAGAATAGAAACTAAGTAATCTATGTAGTATCTCCTAGTATTATAATGAAACCGAAATTCTAGAATCCACCCCCCAAAGCTCAATTCCCTTCAAGATCAGTTCTCTCTCTTCTCACTTTCCTCTTCTCTCTCTCTTACTCTATTTTCTCACCAATCTTAGGTTTATTTAGATAACTTATTTTGCGATATCTCTAGTGTTTAATCAACAGTACTTGTGGGATCAATATTTTATTACTGACGACGAATCCGTGCACTTGCGGATACGTAACAATACACACATAGTGTACTAGTGTAATTTTATAGTCAAGATAAACTAATACAAAATTACACTACAATCATTCCAATGGTTTGACCCAATCCATTTTGGTTGTGAGCTACTATTTATAATTTATAAGGAACCGATAATATGATCTTCTGTGTGGCACCACACATCATGTTATCTATAATATAAATTAAATAGACAACTGCATTTAACTAAATGTAAACATTTGACCAATGTGATTCTCATTTCAAAATAAATGTTTATACAAAAAGTTAGGTTTTAGTATACATTCTAACAATTCAGTGTCTAGATGAGTCTTGTGTATATAAGAAGAATGAAGAAAACGTGGTGGTATTTCTTGTACTATACGTAGATGAAATTTTCTCATTGGCAACAATGTCAAAGTGTTGTCAAACGTAAGGGTATGGTTGTCCAAGCAGTTTGATATGAAGGACTTGGGAGAATGTGGACATATTCTTGGGATCAAAGTAATAAGGGATCGCAAGAAAAGGATGTTGTGCTTATCCCAAGCTTCGTACATCGATACTATCCTAAGTCGATTTAGCATGCAAAACTCTAAGAAAGGTTTTCTACCTTTTCAACATGGAGTACCTTTATCTAAAGAGATGTGTCCTAAGACATCAAATGAAATAGAGGACATGAAGGTAGTTTCTTATGCTTCGGCTGTAAGAAGCCTAATGTATGCAATGCTATATACGAGACTGGATATCTGTTTTACCGTGGGCATGGTTAGCAAATATCAAAGTAATCCAGGATAGGGACATTGGACTGTCGTAAAGCATATATTGAAGTACCTGAGAAGGACTAGAGATTATATACTAGTTTACCAGGAAAATGATTTGCTCCCTATGAGTTACACAGATTCTGACTTCCAATCAGATAGGGACAGTAGTAAGTCAACCTCAGGATATGTGTTTACTTTAGGAGGTGGAGCCATAACATGGAGGAGTGTTAAGCATAAATGCATTTCAGAAACCACCATGGAAGCTAAGTATGTGGCAGCCTCTGAGGTAGACAAAGAAGTTGTATGGCTCAGAAACTTCTTGATAAACTTAGATGTGATTTCTGGTTTGCCCAAAATTATCATAATTATTGTCATAATAGTGGTGCAGTAGCAAACTCGAAGGAACCACGAGCCCATAAGGCAAGGAAACACATTGAGCGCAAATACCACCTGATACGAGACATTGTAAAGCGAGGAAAAGTTGTTGTCGCCAAGATTGCATCAGCAGATTGTAACACCCGTAAATTTCCTATATTCAAAAAGGGCAAAAAAAAAAATAAAAGAAGAGAAAAGAAATAAAAATATATTCATAAATGGCCCGGGCTAGGATTTGAACCCGAGACCTCTTAGTTGAGATTAGTTTAAGTTGCCATTAGGGTGGTGGTAAAGCATCACATGAGCAATATGAAACAATTCATTATAGTAGATTATATACGAAGAGATGATCCAACTTTCACTTAGTATAAAAGGGGGTGGATGATATTAAAAACCTAATTTTCATCTCCTCTTCTACTCTAGCTGAAACTTCTCCTTCCTCCTTTCATGTTTCGGCCAAGATCAAGAGATCTAGGTCCAAGCTTCTAAGTTCTTCAAGGGAGGATCTAAGAGGAGAGTTTTTGCAAGGATTGACATGCGGGTGAAGGGTGGCTTGGAGAATAAGGCGTGCAAGAGAGAGGATTGTCTTCCCTACATCTTATAGTAGCAAGATCTAGCGAAAAATTGTAAGTACCTCTCACCTGTAGCATGAGTAGCTTCATTAATACATGTTACAATATGTTTTAAGTGTGTTGAATGTTAAAGGAGATAAATGCTATGATATGTTTGATGCCCTCTAAAGTTTGGGATTAAGAGCATGTTTAGATCATCTTGATTTGCTTCTCATTAGGTTTTGGGACTAAGAAGTATAAATCAAGTGTCTAAAGTGCTTCTCTATAAGTACGAGGGAATTAAGCGCACAAAAGGTGTTTGGTTAAATGCCAAGTAAGTGCAAGTACAAGAAATTAATAGTTAAAGGAAAGTATTTTACTTTAGAAAGGCATGTACAAGACACAAGGTCCATGGGTGGGCTCCTAGATCGCCCCTAGGCTCCTAGACCGCCCCTAGGCTCCTAGACCGCCTAGTAGTACCTTGATAGGTTCGGGATTAGCTACCTCGGATCTTATTAAGGATGCGCACAAAGTGGTACAATGCGGGCCCAAGCAAGTGATTACTATTTTCACTAATTATGTAATATAATATTTTCAAACTTTATGGTTTGTCCTAGTGGAGGTCACCTAAGTTGAGAAGTTGAGTTATATTGTGTAGCATCGATGAACTCTATAGTATGCCAAGAATCCTGTGTTCCTTGCTTTATTAGCATGGTTTTTAAGTTAATAGATTGCATGATAAACTGGTTTTAAAATGCATGTCATGCACATATTTCCGAAGTACGATTTTCATGTGAATTACTATCAAGTGCATGTTTATGTTTCCCTAAACAATTTTAAAAGCATGTTTACATCGTTGCATTTTCCTCAAGTAGTTTTAAAAAGCATGCCCTCTTTTAATGTATCATTTTGTGAGTAGACGGTACTTACTAAGCATCCTCTTATAGATTTGCATTCCCTTGTACTGCAGATAAAGGAAAAGGAAAGCTTGAATAGGAGGAGGCAGCATGAGCAGTGCTTGGGTGTGTGTGTGTGACGGAACAATGGAAAGAAATCAGAGAATTTGTTATTATGGGAAACATGTAGAACTTTAGTATTCCTTTCTTCTCTCCGCTTTACATAAAATACTGGCACTAATTGGTTTAGAATGAATTAGACGGCTTGGCAGAATTTTGAATGGCATGTGAAAGTGAAAAGGGGAGAACAAGCTCTTCCAGTAGAGAAGGGGGATCTTCCGCACGGCCTATGGCACGGCCGTGTGGGTTCGCACGGCCTTCCACTGCCTCCTCTCGGCTAAGGCGACACGACCGTGTGGAAGCACACGGTCGTGCCCTTCCTCCTCTCGGCCAAGGTGACACGGCCGTGTGGAAACACACGGTCGTTCCCTTCTTCCTCTCGACCGAGGTGACACGGCAGTATGGAATCACACGGCCGGGCATCTCCTCCTCTCGGCCAATGCTACACGGTCGTGTGATTCCACACGGTCATGTGTCTCTTTCTCTCAGCCGAAGTGACACGACCGTGTGGGCTCACACGGCCATGCCCCTCCCATCCTCTGCCAAGGGTCACAACCATGTGACCCTCACATAGCCATGCCCTACGCCAGTGGGAGTACAATATCTGTCATGGCCACACGGCCCAGACCCACTAGAAGCTTTAGACTCCCTTCGACCCTACTTGGCTGCAAGTCATGTCTTACCAGGTGTAACAGGTTAGAATAGATTTATGGACTAAGCAACATGTAATAGGTAAGAAGGCCGAGAATTTAGCTATACGAGGAAAGAGTAATGTTTGTCCTGCATGTTAAGGTTAATAAAAGGGCGGGCGTTACAGTTTGGTATCAGAGTCAGTTCCATCCCTCCATCACACACCTCAAGCATTGATCTTGCAACTTCCAAGTAAGAAATTACCGTTTTCATAACTTTTGTGCATCTAGTTTTGTTATGATTATTAAGAATGCTTGTTAAGATTTAGCATGCTTATACATGAAAATGCTATCAAGTGCTAACGATAGAAAGTAAGAATGAGAGCATGCTTATACATGGAAGTACTAATAATAGTAAATAAGAATGTTGATAGGCTGACGAAATATCTTATTGGTTGGTCTATGGATATGTAGAATGGCTAGAGGATGACTGGCTAGACAACCGAGAGTTAATGAACCTCAACCAGTGGAATATGAGTCTGCAACCTAGCCCAACCTTTTAGAAGTAGTAGCTCAACTGTAGAGACAATTGACGGAGCAACAGCAAGTTATTGCCACCTTGACTGCTAATCAGCAAACTCTTCCTGTTGTCCCATCGGAAGCCACTATGGTGACACCTACTACAGTCGAAGTTCCATTAGTTACACTTGTAACACCCGCAAAGGTAGTGAGGCAAGAAGCGTACCTCATCCAGTGGCAGAAACTGAAACCAGAGAATTTCTCTGCCACCAATGAACCATGGGACGCTCAAGCATGGTTCAAAATCCTGGAGAGCATAATGGAGCTATTGGACTGGCCGGAGGTAGAAAAGATTAAGTGTGCTTCCTTCTGCTTTACTGGTGATGCAAGAATGTGGTGGGAACAGGTCAAGGCAAAACAAAAAGTGGATCAAATGACCTGTTCTGACTTCGAGACTGAGTTCTTCGAAGAGTTCTTCCATATGTGAGTCACAAATAAACATTATGACGAGTTCACAGAATTTCGACAAGGAAATTTATCTGTGGACGAAGCCGTGAAGAAATTTAATAGACTGGCTTGCATATGCCCCAATCTAGTCAACACGGAACGAGAAAGGGTGAGGCTAATGCTCAAGATGTTGAGGCCAGAGATAGCTCTAAATGTAGCTGGCGGAATAAATAGACCGCAGACTGCAGAAGAGCTGATTAATAGTGCCCTGATCATGGAACATTACCTGAACAACATCAAGCAGCAGAAGCCAGTATCGATTGAGAAAAAAAGTCAAGGGAGTTCTGGCACTCGGAAAACTCAGGTCCAAGGTTCAACCTGGAAGGGGAGCTCCAAGAGAAAGCAGTGGAGTAATAAGAAGGGAGGATCCGTAAGCAAGCAGCCTAAGTATGCCCTTGCGACAAATTCCAGGAAAGATGCATCCTGGAATTTATCGCAAGGGCACTAGTGGTTGTTATACGTGTGGTCAAGAGGGGCATATAGCCAAGTATTGCCCGACCAAGAGCAACCTACCTCCAGCACAACCTGTTCAGTATGGAGGCAACCAGGCGCAGTTACACCAGATGTAGGCCACATTGGAGGGTCCTCAAATTAGCCAGGGCGGACTAGAGGCTCTACCAAGTTCTACAAATGCTCGAGTTTTCTCCCTTACCAGAGAGGAGGTAGCAAATGCCTCCACCGTTGTCACAGGTCAGATACACATTTTTAATCTATATGCGACTGTGCTATTTGATACTGGGGCAACCCATTCGTTTGTCTCCATAGTATTTGCTGAAAGTATAGGTATACCCCCGGAGGTCCTACGCGGGCAATTCTTAATGACACTACCCTCGGGAGAGATAATGACATCTACGCACTGGCTACGTGCTATGCCATTCAAAATTTCAGATAGAGAACTGTACAGTGATTTGATAAACTGAACATGTCTAACTATGATGTTATATTTGGGATGGACTTTCTGAGCAAGTACGGTGCTTCCATCGAGTGCCGTAAGCGAAGAGTCCTATTCCAGTCAGAGGCAGAGCCTAAGTTTGAGTTTATCGGAGAATCCAAGAAGAGAACCCAAAAATTCTTATCGGCCATAAAAGCTCAGAAAATGTTAGTCGATGGATGTTCTGGGTTTCTAGCTCAGGTGGTTAATACCCAGCAGGAAAGAACGCAAAAGCTAGAGGAAGTTAGAGTCGTATGTGACTCTACCCGGAAGTATTTCCGGATGAGTTGCCAGGCTTAGCTCCGGATAGGGAAATTGAATTTGAGATTGAACTCATTCCAGGTATTCCCTGCCAAGAATTGACGATCTATTTGATCAGTTAAAGGGAATCACAGTCTTTTCCAAGATAGACTTGTGGTCTGGTTATCATCAAGTGAAAGTGAAAGCGGATGATGTACCAAAGCCGACATTCCGAACGAGGTATGGCCACTACGAGTTTGTGGTTATGTCTTTTGGAGTGACGAATGCTCCTGCCACTTTTATGGATTTGATGAACAAGGTATTCAAGGCGTATCTGGACAAGTTAGTAATCATCTTCATAGACGATATCTTTATATACTCTGGAACTCAGGAAGAACATGTTGAACATCTGAAGACAGTATTACAGATTCTTTAGCAGAGCCAGTTGTATGCAAAGTTTTCCATGTGCGAGTTCTGGCTCGAGCAAGTGTCCTTCCTAGAACATATTATTTCCAAGGATGGGGTATGGTAGACCCGACAAAATAGAGGCTGTGAGTAACTGGAATAAACCTAAGAATGCCAATGAAATCAGGAGTTTCCTTGGGTTAGCAGGCTACTACAGGAAATTTGTAGAGAACTTCTCAAGGATCGCCTCACCACTGACTGCACTTACCAGGAAGAACCGAAAGTTTAAATGGATAGAGGATTGTGAGAATAGTTTCACCGAACTAAAAGGGAGACTGACCAGTGCCCCAATCCTGACTCTCCTAGAGAATAATGAAAGTTTCGATATTTATAGTAATGCTTCTAAATTGGGACTCAGGGATGTACTGATGTAAAATGGCAAGGTCATCGCTTATGCCTCGAGACAACTCAAGAATTATGAGAAAAACTATCCTACTTATGATCTTGAGTTAGCAGCGGTAGTGTTTGCTTTCAAAATTTGGAGGCATTACTTATACGGAGCTCAGTGCAAGATTTACACAGACCAACAGAGTCTTAGGTATTTCTTCACTCAGAAAGACCTGAACATGAGAAAGCGGAGATGGCTGGAGCTGGTCAAAGACTATGATTGTGAAATCCTCTACTATCCAGGGAAAGCGAACAAAGTGACGGATGCACTAAGTAGGAAATCTTGCGCAGCTTCATTATCCTTAGCTGCTATGTCTCATCCACTACAGAAAGAAATAGTAAATTTTGGGCTTGAAATTATTACCGGACAACTCTCTACCTTGACACTAGTGTCAACCCTGCTTGACGATATATAGAAAGGGCAAGATGAAGATCCGAATATTCAGAAGATCAAGCAGAGAATACAAGAAGGAGAAAATGGGGAGTTCTGGGTATCAGATGGAGGGATACTATATTATGGTGAACGCCTCTATGTCCCTAATAAAAAAGAACTACAACAGAAAATTCTAGAGGAAGGCCATGGAACGCCCTATACTATGCATCCTGGTTCCACCAAGATGTACCAAGATTTAAAGGGACGCTTCTGGTGGTCAGGAATGAAAAGATATATTGCAAGATATGTCAGTACCTACCTGATATGTCAACAGGTTAAAGAAAAACATCAGAGACCGGACGGAGTTCTGCAGCCTATCCAGATTCCAAAATGGAAGCGGGAGGATATATCTATGGACTTCATAGTAGGATTGCCCAAAACTACAAATGGATTCGATGCTATCTGGGTAATAGTGGACAGATTGACCAAGTCTGCTCATTTTCTGGCTATCATAACATCCTACTCCATAGAACAACTAGCGCAACTGTATGTTAAAGAGATTATCAGATTGCATGGAGTTCCCAAAACCATAATTTCTAATAGAGATGATCGCTTTACTTCACACTTCTGGGAGTGTGTTCAGAGAGCTCTTAGCACTAAGCTACGGTTTAGCACAACATTTCATCCTCAAACAGATGGGCAAATAGAACGAGTAAATCAAATTCTAGAGGATATGCTACGGGCTTGTGTCTTAAATTTCAAAGGAAGCTGGTGTCGATACTAATGCTTAGCAGAATTTGCATACAATAACAGCTATTAAGCTACTATCGGAATGGCACCCTACGAGGCTTTATATGGGATGAGATGTAGATCTCCTATCTGTTAGTATGAAGGTGGTGAAAAGAAAGAAATGAGACTCCAGACAGACCTTATCGAGGACACCACCAAAGTCATTCAGAATATTCGCCAGAGAATAGAAACTGCTCAGAGCCGGCAGAAGAGCTATGCGGATGTGCGCCAAAGACAGCTAGAATTTGAGGTCGGGGATTCAGTATTCCTCAAAGTAACTTCTATGAAAGGTGTGATGCGGTTTAGAAAGAAAGAAAAGTTGAGTCCACGTTATGTGGGGTCATACCTGATTACTGAAAGAGTTGGCAAGGTAGCTTATGAGCTGGAACTACCTCAGAAAATGTCAGCTATTCATAACGAATTCCATGTCTCAATGCTGAAAAAGCATGTTCCCGATGCAAATCAAGTGATTGAGCCACAAACGATGCAAGTTCAAGAGAACCTCAGTTATGAAAGTCGACCTATTCAGATAATTGATCAAGAAGTTAAGAAGCTGAGGAACAAAGAGATACCGTTAGTCAAAGTGCTATGGCAAAGTCAACAACATGAAGAAGCAACATGGGAACGTGAGGAAGATATGAGACAGAAGTATCCGCAACTATTCTAAGTTAAAGGACGAACTTTTTATAAGGTATGGGAGATTGTAACACCCGTAAATTTCCTCTATTCAAAAAGGACAAAAAAAAAAGAAATAAAAGAAGAGAAAAGAAATAAAAATATATTCATAAATAGCCCGGCTAGGATTTGAACTCGAGACCTCTTAGTTGAGATTAGTTTAAGTTGCCATTAGGGTGGTGGTAAAGCATCACATGAGCAATATGAAACAATTCATTATATGTAGATTATATACGAAGAGATGATCCAACTTTCACTTAGTATAAAAGGGGATGGATGAGATTAAAAAACTAATTTTCATCTCCTCTTCTCCTCTAGCCGAAACTTCTCCTTCCTCCTTTCAAGTTTCGGCCAAGATCAAGAGATCTAGGTCCAAGCATCTAAGTTCTTCAAGGGAGGATCTAAGAGGAGAGTTTTTGCAAGGATTGGTATGCGGGTGAAGGGTGGCTTGGAGAATAAGGCATGCAAGAGAGAGGATTGTCTTCCCTACATCTTATAGTAGTAAGATCTAGTGAAAAGTTGTAAGTACCTCTCACCTGCAGTATGAGTAGCTTCGTTAATACATGTTACAATATGTTTTAAGCATGTTGCATGTTAAAGGAGATAGATGCTATGATATGTTTGATGCCCTCTAAAGTTTTGGGATTAAGAGCATATTTAGATCATCTTGATTTGCTTCCCATTAGATTTTGGGACTAAGAAGTATAAATCAAGTGCCTAAAGTGCTTCCCTATAAGTACGAGAGAATTAAACGCACATAAGGTGTTTGGTTAAATGCCAAGCAAGTGCAAGTACAAGAAATTAAAAGTTAAAGGAAAGTATTTTACTTTAGAAAGGCATGTACTGGACACAAGGTCCATGGGTGGGCTCCTAGATCGCCCCTAGGCTCCTAGACCGCCTAGTAGTACCTTGATAGGTTCGGGATTAGCTACCTCAGATCTTATTAAGGATGCGCACAAAGTGGTACAATGTCGGGCCCAAGCAAGTGATTACTATTTTTACTAATTATGTAATATAATGTTTTCAAACTTTATGGTTTGTCCTAGTGGAGGTCACCTAAGTTAAGAAGTTGAGTTATATCGTGTAGCATCGATGAACTCTATAGTATGCCAAGAATCTTGTGTTCCTTGCTTTATTAGCATGGTTTTTAAGTTAATAGATTGCATGATAAACTGGTTTAAAAATGCATGTCATGCACATATTTTCGAAGTACGGTTTTCGTGTGAATTACTGTCAAGTGCATGTTTATGTTTCCCTAAACAGTTTTAAAAGCATGTTTACATCATTGCATTTTCCTCAATTAGTTTTAAAAAGCATACCATCTTTTAATGTATCGTTTTGTGAGTAGATGGTACTTACTAAGCATCCGCTTATAGATTTGCATTCCCTTGTACTGAAGATAAAGGAAAAAAGAAAGCTTGAGAAGGAGGAGGTAGTAGGAGCAGTGCTTGGGTGTGTATGTGTGTGTGACAGAACAATGGAAAGAAATCAGAGAATTTGTTATTATGGGAAACATGTAGAGCTTTAGTATTCCTTTCTTCTCTCCACTTTACATAAAATACTGGCACTAATTAGTTTAAAATGAATTTGACGGCTTGGTAGAATTTTGAATGACAAGTGAAAGTGAAAAAGGGGAGAACAAGATTTTCTGGTAGAGACGGGGGATCTTCCGCACGGCCCATGGCACGACCATGCGGGTTCAAACGGCCTTCCATTGCCTCCTCTCGGCCAAGGCGACACGGTCATGTGGAAGCACATAGCCATGCCCTTCCTCCTCTCGGCCAAGGTGACATGGTCGTGTGGAAACACACGCCCATGCCCTTCTTCCTCTCAGCCGAGGTGACACAATCTTGTGGAATCACACGGCCGGGCACCTCCTCCTCTCGGCCAATGCTACACGGCCGTGTGATTCCACACGGCCGTGTCTCTCTTTCTCTCGGCTGAAGTGACACGGCCGTGTGGGCTCACACGATCGTGCCCCTCCCATCCTCTGCCAAGGGTCGTGGTCGTGCGACCCTCACATAGCCGTGCCCTGCGCCAGTGGGAGTACAATACCTGTCAGGGCCACATGACCTAGACCCACTAGAAGCTTCAGACTCCCTTCGACCCTACTTGGTTGTAAGTCATATCTTACCAAGCGTAACAGGTTAGAATAGATTTATGGACTAAGCGACATGTAATTGGTAAGAAGCCATGAATTTAGATATACGAGGAAAGAGTAACGTTTATCCTGCATGTTAAGGTTAATAGAAGGGCGGGCGTTACACAGATAACCTGGAAGATCCTTTCACTAAGGCCCTTCCGGCGAGTGCTTTTGATGGGCATGTCGAGGGGATGAGAATCAGATGTATGACAGCATATATGACAGCATAGTCTTTTAGTATAAGTGGGAGATTGTTAGGATATATACTAAAATGCTAGCATTTTGTATGAACATTTATATTTTGAAATGAGAATCACTTTGGTCAAATGTTGCATTTTATATTTATATGTTAATGTAGTTGTCCATTTAATTTATATTGCATATAACATGGTATGTGGTGCCACATAGAAGATCATGTTATTAGTTCCTTATAAATTATAAATAGTAGCTCACGACTGAGATGGATACGGAAAAACCATTGGAACGGTTGTAGTGTAATTTGGTATTAGTCTGTCTTGGCTATAAAATTACACTAGTACACTATGTGTGTATTGAGCAGGACCATTTGAGGTTGTTCGATTTATACTGACTGCATAAAAGAACAAATCCTTTGTTATTATGGGTGTGCGTTCTCTTAATCTCGATATAATAATAAACACGTATACTTAGTATTTATTTCTTTGACTTATCAATGAGTGAGATTTATTCGTTAAATCAATAGGCCCGATAAGTTGGGAGATAGTACCATTTATATTGTGTGTTATTGATTATAAAAGAAAATTGTATCCTATTTATTTAGGTTGATGATGTCCCCTTGAGGAGCTCATAAGGATTATCATGTAAACCCTGCAGGTCGACTTAGTCTGACATGATAATAAGGTTGAGTGGTACTACTCTTGGAGCTAGATGTTAATTAATTGAGTTGTTAGTAACTCATTTAATTAATGGACATACGATATCTTAAACACAGGGAGATTAATACACTCATGCTAAGAAGGAGTCCATATTATAATATGGGATTGGTGCGGTAGTTCAATAATAACTCTTTAGTGGTATGAGTTATTATTGATGAACTTGAGTTGGGTGTTCAGATCGAACACAGGAAGCTCAAGTCCATCAGGAGGCCAAAACCAATTCCTCCTCTCGATCCCTGTTGTAGCCTCTACATAGCCCCAGATTCACTCGTTTGATTTTGTTTCCTACCCAAGAAAGGGGTCGGACCAAGCCTTGCTTGGTTCCCAAGCAAGGGGTCAGCCAAACCAAAAGAAAAACAAAAGAAAAGGAAGAGTAAAGAAAAGAAAGAAAGAAAAAAAAAAGGAGATTTTTTTTCAATAGATTTAAAGATTTTTCTAAAAAGAATTATGTTAATTCTTTCTTAGAAATTTTCTAAAAAGAATTATATTAATTCTTTCCTAAGAAATTTTTCTAAAAAGAATTATGTTAATTCTTTCCTAGAGATTTTTTCTAAACAAAAATTCTGTTAATATTTCTCCTCTTTTATCTGGTGCCAAAGGTTATAAAAATAGAAGAGGTCATGCCACCATAACCTAATTCTCTCTTTTCTTTTCCCCTAGAGTCGGTGCCCACCTCCTCTCTTCCTCCTAGGGCCGACGCTCCACCTTCTCATCTCTTCCTCCCTTTCCTCCCTCTAGGGCTGGCGCATATCTCCTTTCATGGTCGGAGCTTAGAGGAGAAGAAGAAGAAGAGAAGAACCACCCTAGGTGGTAGGCGGTTTGGAGGAGAAGAAGAAGGAGGAGGCGCCCCTTTTCTTAGCATCTTTTGGTGGCAGGCGACTTGGAAACTAAAGAAGGTTTGGATGGTTTGTCTTGGTAGATCATCGCCCACACGATGTCCAAGAAGAGGAGAGGAATACAGCAGAAGATCAAGAGGGCTTTGTCTACGAAGAAAGATACAACTAGTTATTTATTCCGCAGCGCAACTAGTTATGTTTTCTTTGTATGGATCCTGAACATCAACACAAGAGGCAAGCGATCTTGTGCTTTGATCAAGGGGTGTTTTGGTCAATCAAGGACTTGCTTGATTGATCAAATACATGTCTGATCGAGCATGTAGGTTGCTAAGAAAAGTTCTGTGCCTGTACAAATTTTTGTACAAGGGTTTTACACAGAATGGAATTCCGAGCGCCAACACCTCTTACACATGTAGATAACTAGAGGTTAGTTATTTTTCATGTCGCTCTTAATTGTGTGCATGAATTTTATATTTTGGATATTTTAGGAACATGTATGTTTGTGTTTGTATGGTTATGCCTATGTTATGCATGCTCATGCTATGTTAGTGCACAAGTCTATGCTTAAGCTTATGTTGTGAATTTGTATGCTTATTTAAAGATTTACAATTATGCCCATACTTAAGTAGTGATCAAGCTATGATACAGGCAAGTCCGAGAAGCTTACTGAGTGTGACTGGTGGCCCTAGCCAGGGAGCTCACCCAATCTATGTGGTTGGGTGTGATCGGTGGCCCTAGCTCGGAAGCTCACTAGATCTATGTGGTTGAGTGTGACTGGTAACCCGAGCCCAGGAGCTCACTAAATCTATGTAGTTGAGTGTGACTGGTAGTCCTAACCTGGGAGCTCACCAAATCTATATGGTTAAGTGTAACCAGTGGCTCTAGCCCCGGAGCTCACTAAATTCTACACGATTAAGTGTGATTGGTGACCCTAGCTCGGGAGCTCACCAACCCTACGTAGTTATATTTATGATTATGTTTATGCTCATCCCTAGTATGTGTGTTTATGTCATGCAAGTATACTTATGTCTATGCTTATGCACATGTCTATGATTAAGTCTATTATTATATGTATGTTTATGCCATGCCAGTATGCTTATGCCTGTGCTTATGTACATGCTCATGATTAAGTCTATTCTTATGTGTATGTTTATGCCATGCAAGTGTGCTTATGCATATGCTTATGTACATGCTCATGATTAAGTCTATTCTTATGTATATGTTTATGCCATGCAAGTATGCTTATGCCTAGCCTTATGTACATACTCATGATTAAGTCTATTCTTATGTGTATGTTTAGACCATGCAAGTATGCTTATGCCTATGTGTTGACCTCCGCAAGTGTACGGAAATATCGCAAGTAATATAAAAGATTATCGTATCCACAGGGACTGGAATAAGCACTAAGAATATCTCAATGCGAATTAGCTAGACAACAAATCAATAGATTGACAAAGTCTAAGTGTAACCATGAAAAGTAAACAAAAGAATGAAAGAATATACAACAAGAATAAAGGCAATGATAAGGGATATTCTAGGAGTTTTGGTTTCTTTGTAAGGTTGTTCAATGTAAATGATCTAGCAAATCCTTTTTCTCAATCGTCCATCATTTGTAGAAGGTTGTCGGTTCTCTCTTGCAATAGAGAACCGACCTAAGACTGAAATTCATACCTAGATTGATCAATTAGGAATGAATCTATGTTGTCCTTACACGGACTTGCCTGTCACGTGCGTCCCTCGGAAAATCAACATAAGATCCATCACTCATCAACCCATCAAGATATAAAGATTAATGCATAAATCTATCCTACCCTCTTGAAATACCTAATTTCCCCTTTAAGATAATCCCTCAAACGTCCTTACACGGGCATGTTCCTGTCACGAAGATCTCTCGAAAAATCGAATGAATAATTACCTCTACAAGATCCACAAGATATCCAAACTCTCAATCAAGCATGGTAATTAGGCACAATCATAACATTCCACACAAGATCAAATAGATACAAAACAGGACAAAATCATAGAAATAGAAAATTGACATATCCACAAGAGTTTACATCAAGAAATCCTTACAAATACTCCCTCCATCCTAGAACGAAGATAAACTACTCCATCGATCGAAGAAAAAAATCCGAAAATATAAAGATTACAAGCATTCTTGATCCCAATCTAAGAAAAGGAAAGAAAGAAAGCTTATCTATGATAAAGACGGTCTTCGGATCTAATCCACGTTCCCGGAGTCGAATCGGTGAAGATCTTCCCTTAGATCAGCCAGAAATCCACCCAAGAATAGAAGGAATCACCCAAATCTTCCTTTCTCCCCAAAGGGGAGAAGATCCCCTTTCAAATCTTGAAGGAAGTCTTATATAGAAGAGGGGTTTGGGCGCCACACGACCCCGAAGCACGACCGTGTGAGGTTCACATGGCCCGCTCCATTCTCTTCTCTGCTAACCTCATACGACCGTGTGAGGTACACGGCCGCAGCTTGCCTCTACCAATGCCCCCCTTGCATGGTCGTGTAGATCTACACGACCTGTATTGTCTTTGCCTCTGGAAACCTGGCACGGCCGTGTTGTGCACACGACCAGCACTCTCTTGCTCACTGGAAACCTCACACGGCCGAAGCTTCTCTGGTCTCTGGAAAACTGACATGGTCGTGTGGTGTACACAGCCTAGGCTTCATTGGGCTCCAAAGCTTGGCACGGCCGTGTGAGGTTCACACGGCTAAGCCATCTTCCTTCTCTACTGCAGCTACACGACCTCTCATCTCCACACGGCCTGTGCAAACCCCCATGGCAGGATCGTGTGGGGTTTAGGTATCATGGCTTCCTCCATCGCTTTGCTTGCAGATTTGTCCTCGAACACGCATCCTTCACCAAATTCGACTCTTGTGTAAAAAAAAATGCACAAAAGTAGATCTCCGAACAAAGAGAGTAAATATGCTAAAAAGGAAAGCTAGAAGTACAAAAATGCATAGATCAAGCATGCTCAAAATATGTGAATGTGCGTCAAAACATGCTAACAAGTGTATACAATCTACGCACATCACACCCCCAGACTTAAACCTTTGTTTGTCCCCAAGCAAAATGCTGCAATCTAAACTCATATGCTCTACAATGCTCTCATATCCCTAATGCATTCTCCTGACTCTATCAAAGGGTTCCATTAGTAAGCATGATCATGAAAACAAGTTAAGTTTGGCTCAAGCATAAGTACCATGTGCACAATGCAAAAAACAACTCAAAACTCTTCAAGTTCCAACCTATGTCCTAGTCAAGTCGTCATCAAATTTGAATTCCTAATGTTTCCAGTGATAGACAAGTAACCAGTGATAGACACTTACTTGCCACACACTTGGTTCATATTTCTCAATAAACCCATGGTCTCAAAGGCGTGCCCAATCTCAAGAGAAGCTAAGCAGTCATTTCCCCAGTAACCTAACTCGGTCTCAAAGGGGTGACTAGTTAGATTCCACTCACGACAACTGCGTTTTATATCCCTTATTCACTTTTTTTTCTTTGCCTTTTTTTTCATAAGTATTTGTATTGTGCAAATCTTATTCATAAATGTACTTTTAGCACAAATGTTGGGATATTTTGATTTTTCCAAATGAGCTTACATGAGTTGGGCCTCATTCAGTAACCAAAATGAAGTTTGAGAAATCACCATGGAAACTAAGTACTAAACAAACAAGATGAATCATGACTATTTTAATGATATCAACCATTCAAGCATCAAGTATAGGTGTAGTGAAGATAAGATCCTTAAGGTCAAGCCAAGACTAAAACTCATCTCTATATGATACTTAGCTTATGTCATGCTACCCAAGATAGAGAAAAGAGGTACATTAAGCATACTACTAACATCATTTGAGCATCATGAATCCAGATAATGAACGTGCTAACATTTAATCTTGAAGACAATAAAGCATATAAGTGAAGTTTTGATATTCTCAAGATGTATGCCACAAGATTTCAAAAGATAGTCAAGTGACTATCAAAACAAGCAATCCAAGCAAAACAAAAACTAAACATGCAGAAAACAAGTAAAAACTGAAAACTAGAATGCAAAAAAAGAAAAATCAGGTTCCGATCACCTCCCCAGACTTATACTTTTCATCGTCCCGATGAAATCAATATGGTGGAGGAGGTGGAGGTGGAGGAGGACGAGGAAAAAGATGCCTACGACGTGGTTGGCCAATGGGAAAATTAGGGAAACCTAGAGTTTCGCTTAGGATTATATGATACTCAAATAAAGCATCTACTTGTTGGCTCGTGACACTCATGCTTTGCATAAAATCTCTCATTATAGCTTGATTCGTATCATAATCCTGGACAAATTCAACCACTTGACCTTGAAAATTCCTCGTGGATTGAAAGTACTCTTGTACTTTTCTAAACTGATTATCTGATAAAGAGAAGCGACCTTCCAACATTCTTCGTTAGGCATCATGCTTCTCATGAAGCGATTCTAGAGAAGTATGAAAATCAGAAAAGTCAAATCTGGAGGGACCCGTACCATAGGCAAAAGAATGCCTAGCAGGATCCGGGTGTCCGGAAGGCTGCGGGTATCCAGATGTCGAGGGCTTAATGTGTGGCTCTGTGTCTCCGGATATGGAGGGGACATTCTCGGGGTCTACATCAGTGATTACCCAATTAGCTGGGTTACGAATGGAAGTTCGTTCGGGACAAGGAAGAGGTAGAGGAAAATCATTCCTCCTAGGAAATGCGAAACCGTTCTCATCCTGAATAATCATTTTCATTGCAAGACATGCATCCATGTCGATCATATCATTGCCATGAATAACTTCCAACCCATCTAAATTAAGTTCTAAGTTAATTGCTATTTGAGTAATCAACCCACCAAGAACTATTGATCCCAAAGACGCCCTCGCAGCTCTCACTAAGGTTTGCAGAAAATGAAAACCAGAATCAAAATCAACCTTATGCAACATGGCCCATAGAGCATAAAGTTCTATTTTCTTAACGACTCCATCACTTTCCCCTCTACCAAAAATAGTTTTGCTCATGACACGATGTAGGTATCTAAAAACAGGGTTTTACATGTGAGAAGCCTTGGCTCTAGAGGGCTCATAGGGATGATCTAATCCGGTGATAGAATTCCAAAAATTGTTCTAATTGAACCTAGAGTCAAACCTCCGAGAGCTACCGAAAGACAATCTAAAACAAGTGTTGAAATCACTAAATGTCCATTGAAATTCTTGATTCATTAGTCTAAAGGTTATCTTGCCAACATAATCATCCTCATTGGCAAAATGGACATCTAGTGAACTTAGAAACTCCAAAACAAGGCGAGGATAAGTAGGTAGATGTGTATACAACATATCACTCCAATCTAAGAACCCAATCATCCAATTTATATCATCCCTAATTCCCATCATATCTAAAATGGTTGGGTCCATATGAAGCAAATAATTCAGACATGGACGGATAGAATCGCCACATTCTGCTGCACCTGGAGCACTCACCATATTTTTCTCCTTCCGTCTCTCGCACAATGGTTTTTCTTCATTAATCGGTTTTATCGTTTCCTATTTTTAGGGTATGAGTCATCCCTATTTTTAGCTTCAAATTTTATCATTTGAGGTGTATTTAAAGGGGTCGAGTCTCTCGGTTGTAATGTGGATCACAGTAATAATATTCTTCTCCAGTTTTTATTTTCTTCCCTCAGTTCCCGTTTTTTCCCTTGCAACTGTGCGTCGGTGTCTAATTTTTCCCTGCGCAGTTTCTTTGTTTGGAATGCTATAGTGCATCTTTATTATCTCTGCGCACAATTTCTTTTCCTTGGTACTGTGCGTTCGTTTCTGGATACTGTGCATTTAGTTTTCTATAACTATTGTGCACGGTGTTTTTAATCGTTTCTCAGCCCATCTTCTCTCCTTGTGTTATTTTTCTTTTGCAACCTGTGCTATCTGTCGATTCTGTGCCAACATTTGTTATCAGAGCGTTGGTAGTATAAGACATCCAAGAATCTACGATTCTATAAAATGTCGAGCATCCCAGTAAAGGAGAACGGCGGAGTGCCATTTCCCTATCCGATGCTAAGTCCTCACAATTACACTGTGTGGGCGATAAAGACAGAGGCGATCCTTGATGCCCAGGGAGTCTGGGAGACGGTGGAGCCAGTGGAAGGAGCCCAGGTGGATGCAAAGAAGGACAAAAAGGCACGCGCATACATCTTGCAATGTGTCCCCAAAGACATCCTTCTCCAAATTGCAACAAAGAAGACGGCGAAAGATGTCTGGGACAGCCTGAAGACGAGATATCTTGGTAGTGATCGGGTGAAGAAGGCACGTGTACAAATGTTGAAGGGCGAGTTTGATGCCCTCCGGATGAAAGAGACCGAGACGATTGATGAGTTTGCTGGCAAACTCAGCGCCCTAAGCAGCAAATTCTCCACCCTTGGAGCCACACTTGAAGATTCCTCGTTGGTAAAAAAATTGCTCGATTCTGTCCCTGATAAATTCTTCCCTATTGTTGCCGGCATTGAGCAGTTCTACGACCTTGAGTCTATACCATTTGAGGAGGCTATAGGGCGACTGAAGGCGTACGAGGAACGAACGCTTCGATTACGCAGCAACACCAACGGCACTGAAGGAGAGCTCCTACTTACTCATGCCGAATGGCAAATGCGACAAAAGGGGAGTAGCGTGGACACTTCGTCAGGAGGCAAGGAACGTGGGTCCAACAGCTCTAATCGTGGCAAAGGGCATGGGCGTGGGCGTGGGCGAGGGCGCGGTCGTGGTCGTGGTACACAGCGCCAAGATAGTGCAGGAGGCACTAGCGGCAACAACAGTGGCACTCGTGACAAGAGACACATAAAATGCTTCAATTGTGAGAAAATGGGGCATTATGCGTCTGAATGCTACAGCAAGCGTCGTGGAGATGAGGCTCACCTCACTTGCGCCACCGATGAAGAGCCAACACTAATGATGACCATGTTCCACGAAGAATCTCAGCGGCAGGATACCATTCTGCTCAGTGAAGAGAGGTTGCTACCGGAGGTGTACCGGGGCGTCAAGAAAGGTGAAGACAAAGACGTTTGGTACCTTGACAATGGTGCCAGCAATCACATGACTGGACATCGCGAGAAGTTTCAAGAACTAGATGAAACTATCACCGGGAGGGTGAGGTTTGGCGATGGATCAACCATTGAGATCATGGGCAAGGGGACGACTGTGTTCGAATGCAAGAACGGCGATCAGAAGACCCTCCACGAGGTATACTACATTCCGAAACTTTGTAGTAATATCATAAGCCTTGGTCAGTTGACAGAAGCTGGGAACGAGGTGCACATGGAAGGAGATACCATGAAGGTGATTGATAGGAGCGGGAAGCTCTTGATGCTGGTAAAGCGAACGCAAAATCGCTTATACAAGATAACCTTGAAGACATTCAAGTAAGTCTGCCTCCAAGCAAGTCTAGAAGACCCCACCTAGTTATGGCATGCAAGGCTCGGACATGTAAACTTTCATGACTTGAAGCTGTTGGGGGAGAAGAAATTGGCGGTTGGTGTGCCACTATTGCCCCAGACGAACAAGCTTTACGAGGTGTGTGTGATCTCCAAACATGCAAGATCATCATTCCCGCACCAAGCAAACTTTAGAGCGACGAAGCCTTTGGAACTTCTCCATGCTGATATCTGCGGGCCAATTTCACCAAGTACACTTGCCGGTAACAAGTATTTCTTTTTGATTGTTGATGATTGCACAAGGTGGATGTGGGTATTTGTCTTGACAGCAAAGAAAGATGCATTCCAAGCATTCAAGAAGTTCAAGTCCGTGACGGAGAACACAACTGAGTACAAGATCAAGACACTTCGGACAGACCGTGGCGGTGAGTTTCTATCCACGGAGTTCACTCGATTCTGTGAAAATGAAGGAATTGAGAGGCACCTTTCGGCTCCCTACACACCCCAACAGAATGGCGTTGTGGAGCGTCATAACCGCACAGTGATGGCTATGGCAAGATCTCTCCTCAAGGGTACACATATGCCGGCAAGGTTCTGGGGAGAGGCGGTTAGGCATGCTGTCTATCTGCTAAACCGTCTCCCAACTAAAGCGCTAGGAGAACGTACTCCATTTGAAGCTTGGATGGGGAGAAAGCCACATCTTGCCCACTTGAAGGTGTTTGGTTGTATTGCCTATGCAAAAAATACAACCCCTCACCTTAAGAAACTTGACGACAGAAGCTCACCTATAGTATACTTAGGAGTCGAAAAAGGCTGCAAAGCTCATCGTCTATTTGATCCAAGGCATAACAAGCTATAAGTAAGTAGAGATGTAATATTTCAAGAAAATAGTGAATGGACATGGAACGCAGGTGCTGATAAAGAAGACTTACCTGAGTTTGTGGTGGTGAATGCATTCAACACCGACGAGGTGATTGTTACTGCAGACATTGAGGCAGCGGCGGAAGATGTCACACCATCATCAAGTCTAGCTACCCCATCTTCGACAAGAGCATCAAGTCCGTCTACACCATCATCGAGCACCCAAGCAACTACCTCACCCGAGTCTCATGAAGGGCCAGTCCGTTATAGGTCCATTGCCGATATCTATGCCAACACTGAGGAAATAATTGGTATTGATGAAGAGGAGAATGAGGTAATGCTGATGATGTCAGAAGAGCCGACCTGTTACCAAGAAGCTGCAACCGAGGCTTGCTGGTACGAAGCAATGGAGGAAGAACTGAAGACTATTGAGATGAACAAGACCTGGACCCTAACTGAGCTCCCATTAGGCCACAAACCTATCGGCCTAAAATGGGTGTTCAAACTGAAGAAAGATTCAGCTGGAAAAGTGGTCAAGCATAAAGCAAGATTAGTTGCTAAAGGCTATGTGCAAAAACAAGGCATCGACTTTGAAGAGGTATTCGCACCTGTCGCTAGACTTGATACTATTCGAGTCATTCTTGCACTTGCAGTAAATCAAGGCTGGGAGGTACACCATCTAGATGTGAAGTCGGCATTTCTGAACGGAGAGCTGGAAGAAGAAATATATGTCACTCAACCAGAAGGGTTTGAAATACAAAATCAGAAACACAAGGTGTACAGGTTATCCAAGGCCCTCTATGGACTGCGGCAGGCTCCACGAGCTTAGAACATGCGGCTGAACAGGAGTCTGAAAGAGCTCGGCTTCAAAAAATGCAATCAAGAACATGCAGTATATACAAGAGGTAAAAGAGAAGCTAGTATACTTGTTGGAGTGTATGTTGACGATCTCATCGTGACAGGAAGGAGCACAGAAGGAATAAACAAGTTCAAACAACAAATGATGACAAAATTTGAGATGAGTGATTTGGGTCTTCTCTCATACTACTTAGGAATTGAAGTGGAACAACAGAAGAGCCGAATTTTACTTAGACAATCAGCCTATGCTAAGAAAATTCTATCTCAATTCCAGATGGTAGACTGTAATGCCACAAAGCAGCCGATGGAACCCAAGACACAACTGCATAAAGACCTGGAAGGGACTCCAATTGATGCCACGGAGTACAGGCGCGTCATTGGCTGTCTAAGATATCTGTTACACACACGGCCAGACCTATCATATTCTGTCGGCATGGCGAGCAGATACATGGAAAAGCCTACAAGCATGCATCATAAGGTGGTCAAACAGATCCTCAGGTATTTGAAAGGTACAATCTATTTTGGACTTGCTTACACAAAGGGACCCCAGGAAATTAGTATATTCGGCTACTCGGACAGCGATTTAGCCGGCGATCTCGACGGGAGGAAAAGCACAAGTGGAATGGCTTTCTATTTTAATGAAAGTCTGGTGTCCTGGAACTCACAGAAGCAGAAGACAGTGGCGCTTTCATCTTGTGAGGCAGAATTCATGGCAGCCACAACTGCAGCCTGTCAAGCTTTGTGGTTAAGAAGCCTTGTCAGTGAATTAACCGGTGAAGAGCCAAAACCGGTGACTTTGTTTGTTGACAACAGATCTGCTATAGCTCTCATGAAGAATCCTGTCTTCCATGGTCGAAGCAAGCATATAGATACAAAGTTTCATTTTATCAGAGAATGTGTTGAGAAGGGACAGATTATGGTTGAATTCATTAATACTGGAGAACAGCGAGCCGATGCATTAACTAAAGCTTTGTCAGGAGTGAAGTTAGCTGCCATGCGACAATTACTCGGCATACGTGACTTAGAGCCATGTCAGAATTAGGGGGAGTAATGAAGCAAATAATTCAGACATGGACGGATAGAATCGCCACGTTCTGCTGCACCTGGAGCACTCACCATATTTTTCTCCTTCCGTCTCTCGCACAATGGTTTTTCTTCATTAATCGGTTTTATCGTTTCCTATTTTTAGGGTATGAGTCATCCCTATTTTTAGCTTCAAATTTTATCATTTGAGGTGTATTTAAAGGGGTCGAGTCTCTCGGTTGTAATGTGGATCACAGTAATAATATTCTTCTCCAGTTTTTATTTTCTTCCCTCAGTTCCCATTTTTTCCCTTGCAACTGTGCGTCGGTGTCTAATTTTTCCCTGTGCAGTTTCTTTGTTTGGAATGCTACAGTGCATCTTTATTATCTCAGCGCACAATTTCTTTTCCTTGGTACTGTGCGTTCGTTTCTGGATACTGTGCATTTAGTTTTCTATAACTATTGTGCACGGTGTTTTTAATCGTTTCTCAGCCCATCTTCTCTCCTTGTGTTATTTTTCTTTTGCAACCTGTGCTATCTGTCGATTCTGTGCCAACACCATATACCTAGTACACACAATCTTTCTATTGACAAGAATTGCAAATCTAGTAATTTGATCATCATTTCTAAATACGATATTGAATTCGTTGTCATTACCTTCGTTGTGTGAGGTCCTCTTTCCTTTGCCTTGCACCGGTTGCTTCCCTTTATCTTTGGATGGCTCCTTCCCTTTGTCTCCACCACTAGATCCACTACCACCCTTGCAAAGTCTCTTCAATAGGTTGGACATATTGTCAAGCTTGAGTGGGGAAGGATACTGTTTAGGGTTGGAGGAACTAGATCTTGAGGAAATAGATCTTAGGGTTATGAAAGTGGAGATCTTGGATCTAGAAGAAGAGAAGAATCTAGATCTAGGTGAAGTTTCTGAAGAAGAAAGGGTTTTAGATCTAGATCTGAAAAAGTTTGGAAGAAAGGTTGAAGAAGAGAGGAATTTTTTGGAGAGAAAAGGGTGTTGAGATGAGGAGGGTGTGTGGGGGGCACGGCCTGGATCTGGCCGTGTATAGGTGACACGGCCTTGAAATGGTTTCTCCACACGGGCCGTGTAGATCTACATGGCCCTTGCCTTCTCCTTCTTGGGTATTGATAACCATGATTTTACTGCATTATTTTGACTCATTTATGCATGATTTTGATGTTGGTTTCATAGTTTAAATCATGGTTACATTACATTTTTGTGCATTGCATAGATTTTGGACTTAATTGCAAATTATATTATTTTTGGTGTTATTTGATGCTAATATTTGATTCTTATTTTGTAGGCATCAAAGGATCTTAGATTTGGATCTATTTGGACCGGAATTGGGCTCGAATCGGAGTTCAAAAGACAAGATCAAGCTTTGGGTCGATTTTGGCCGTTTATCAAGAATAGGACAGATCTGGACCATCCGTTGAAGATCTGGCCGATCCAACCTAATGGGGAGCAGATATGAGCCATTGATGAAGATCCAGAAGTTTTGATCCAGATCTGAGTTCATCTAGCTATTGATCCAGCCCGAAACAATCTGGGCCGTTCATTGAAGACTGGGCAGATCCGGGCCATCCAGTGATGATCTGATCGATCCGACCTACGGGAGGGTAGATCCAGACCCTAGATCAACATCAGTACCTTTGGATCAGATTTTGGGCAAGCTTTCACCGTTGATTTAGCTCCAAATTGCTCCCAGCCGTCCGATCAGATCCAGATCTGATTTAAGCAGAAGCTACAGTACCCAGCTTCCTTCGTCAATCTCCTCACGTAGCTGCGCGTCCCGCGGCGTTCATCTCCGAGATTCCGGCCCATTTCCTTCTCCAATCGATCTCTCAAGCTTCAACCTTGGTGGAGAGCTTCTCGGCGGCGTCATCCCGATCATCTGGAGTCATCAGAGGGTGTTCCCTCCTGCGCAATCTCTACTTCTGCGATTCTCTGTTCCAGCACCGATTTGGAGGTGGTCTTCCAATCGGCGACTCCGATTCCCATCAGAAGCATTTGGAGGTGGTCTTCCGGTGTTCCTGAGCTCCATCCGACATCAAACTATCATCCGCAACTCCATCCAGATCCAGAGGACCATATTTGTAGATTTCCAGCATTTTCGGCCATTTTTGGGTTCCGGGTTGTTCTTAGCTCGTCGGGGGTGGTCTGTCGGCGTTGTTGAGCAATCCTGGAACTGATACGCTGTAGAGAGTCTCCACTGAGGTCCGAAATTGGGTGGTTTCGATTTCGGCCTCTTGTGTGACGGCAAGAGTGTGAAGCTTTGTTAGATTGATTGTGAGATTGGATTGGTTAGGATTTAGTTTACTTTTATTATTGTTTTGTAGCTTAGAACTTGTTTCTTTTAATGGTTGTTATGTTTTTATGCAAGTAATTTAGTATTTCTTTACCTTGTTGTAGTTTAATTTGAGTTTAAGTTGTGCTTGATTAATTGTTTAGAGTTTAAGTTCTAAGTTAGGGTTTACATCTTGTTTTAGATCAGATTTTATTCCTGTCTCGTTATTTCATATTTAGTTTAAATGTGTTGATGGTTTAATTATAATGTAGGGTGACAATGCATTATGGTTGGAACATTGACACATTGTTAGATTTCATTCTTGCTTTAGGTTAATCTCTTTATTTGCTGTGTTTTCCTTTGTAGATTTATATTCAAAGCTTTAAAACCCCCAACTCCATTTTTATATCGAAAACCCCAAAAATAGGAATAAAAGACAATCCTAAATTACATTCTACCGTTGGTTCCTCAGATCGATCCTGGGCTCGTTACTACAACATTATTGTGAAATTAAGGGGTTCAGTGAAATATAATACATTGTTAATTTGATAAGCCTATTTGTGACATTTAATATAGATTTTAGGCTATACCAAATTTTGGCGCCGTTGCCGGGGAAAATATGCAATGTTTAGTAATTTTAGGATTATTTTGATTGATTTCATGTTTATATATCCATGTGTTGATTTTATTTGTTCCTGAGTCTTCTGATTTTATTTGTTAGTGTTTCAGCGTAAGAACAGGAAATTCTTGTGACCATGGATCCATATTATCCGTATTTTGGAGATGGGATGGAGAATCATTATTATCAGCCTCAGACTGAGATTTATGCACCTGAATATCAGTATGAGGATGTACAAGAAAAATTTGCAAAATCAATTTGGAAATGTAATGAAGTTATGCAACAAATGAGAGAGCATCAAGAGCAACAATTTGCAAGGATACAGAATATTCAGAGTCAATTGGATCAGATTGCATCGTCCATGAATCAGTTACAAATGCAAAACTCCAGTGAGGAGATGGATTGTGGAGCGCTTGTCAGGCCTGACCCTACTTCCATTTCTTCCCAAGAATTTTCTAGTTTAATTTGTGATGATGATGTAGTTGTTCAAACTTTTGATTTTACTAATAGTGTTGCTTTAGATGATGTGAATGATGCAGGTCTTGTTGCAGAAGATGATATAAGTGTAGGGGAGTGCTTACTGGAAGCATTACCTCAAGAATCACCAAGAATAGAGGATGTAAGTGTAGGGACTTGTGCTATGGAGCCAAGCACCCAAGAATCACTACATGAGGTTGAGCATACACTAGAACTGGAGTTTGAGCCATTACTTGATGAGGAAGAGGTAACAATCACCACTCCAGATACCTCTCAAGATGACAAGGTGAGTATTTTGTGTAATTTTTCAGAAAATTTTATTGAGGTACCAATTGTTGATTTTATTAGTTGTGATGCAATTCTTGATATATATTTTACCCACACTAATTTTCTCCTATTTTCTTTTTATCCCATATGCGTATGGGAGGTGTTTTGCTTTATTGATTATGTAGGAGAACATAAGCTTCCGGAGTGGGTGCTAAAACTGAACCGATTAAGACCTCCGGAGAGAATTTTGAAAGGAAAAAGGAAGAATAAGAAGAATTTGAGTGGAACCACGATTACTCCATTACCGGGGTGGCTACTTTTTCTAAACCTTTATCAACCACCGGGAATGAAAGGGGAGTTGGTTCCGATTTCGCTTCCTTTTGCATTTTAATTCATGCTTGGTTAATAAATTCGTTATACGTTTCTTTGGTTCTATACTTTGCATTTGCACTTTGTTTTTACATTTTGCATTTTACTTACATACTTTGCATTTAGTTTGGTATACATGATATGTCATTTGAATAAAAGTCTCCATGGGAATTTTCTAAATAATATTTTTAAGATGGTAAAAGCTTATTAAATTTGATCATCAATTTTAGATCATGGGACATGAGTGGATGCTTTACTTACATGATATCGGTTAATATGGTGGAGGATTCTATTTTGATCAATTAAGCTTGATTGCAATAAAATACCTAGAGAGGACCACCTTAAGCCTAATCACTATTATATTTTTTGTGTGGCATATACTCATAACAATTGAAACTCTAGAACTTGCTTTGCTTCTTTTCAAAGTCGCAATAGCATATGTATGCATGGAAATTAAGGATATTTATCATTCTTGTTTCTCATAACTTCCCATTTCTTTATCCACCGATTTCTTAAAATATTCTCATCTAGCATTCTGAATCTTATCATTTTTGCTTGTCATTCTTTTGTTGAAAGTTTTGGTTGAATCCTTGATGAGTTATATTACCAAGATGGAAAAGTTTTAAGTGTGGTGGAAGAAATTTCATATGTTCAAAGTTCATGAGATTGGGAATTTTGAGATTGGAGTGGAATGCTTTTCTGAACAGGGAAGATGTGAATTGATGGTTCATTAGATTGCATGCTAAACTTAATCATTCCTTGAGTTTATTCATGTATAGAGCAAGCTTAAATAGTCTTGAATTCTAGAAATTGTTACTTTGGTGATACACTCAAGCTATTTGAAGATATAAGATGAAAAAGGTTTTGTAATGCTGGAATCTGAGCATTCTATTGTGTTGCTGCCCATGAGCTGTAGTAATTCCTAATCTGGACTCTCAATTAGGGATTGAATATATTATTTCCATCTCAGAAAGCTCCTTTAATTTAGCAAGAATCAGGAAACAGAGGGAATGGAAATGGGTTTTGCAGTGCTGGAATTTCACAGAATGTGCAGAATTAAAGTTTGAATTGATGTATCAATGGCGTGCCAAACTTGGTTTTGCATGCTGGAAATCTAATTACCATGGATCAAATTCAAAGTTGATTGAATAGAGTAGACTGTTAGAGAGTTGCTGATATATCAATGAAGCTGTTCGCAGAGGCAAATTGAGTAAACAAAAAGCAAGCTGGGATTGTTGCAGAATTTAAAAAATAGCATCTATTAGGTGCTGGAAGATCTGATTCACAATAGATTGATTTAAAAGTGGAAAGCATTGCTGTAATACACTGTAGTATGCTCCTACACTTGAATTGCTGAATCCTGTGCCAATTTGGAGAATGAGGGGTTGCTGAAATTAGAATCAGAATTCAATTTCATTGAATCTGATTTTGGCAGTTGTGAATCTGATTTTATCAGCATCAGTATTCAAGATGTTGTTAAATGCCTGATTTGAATCCTAAAACAGAAATTCTGTTTGGAAAGGAGCTGAATTCTGGAAATGCAAAACTGAATTCTGGGAACTATGAATTTCAGAACCTGATAGGACTACAAAAATGCTGAGAATTGCAGAAATGAAGCCAATGTACCAATAAGCACATGTGTTGTGCCAATTTTTCATATTACTTCTGTCCGCAACATATATTGCAGCTGAATTTTGCTGGTATTGAATTCTAGATTGCTGATTTGTAGAATTTAGAATCAGATCAGTGAGGTTTTGAAGTTGAAGTTACAGCAGTTATCTCCTCAAAACGCTTGCATTGTGCCAATTTTTAAGAAGTCAGTAAGCAAATCAAAATCTGATGTTGATGGGCTGATGTTTGCATTCCCTAATTTCCGAAAATGTTGGAATGGCATAGCTTTTATCTGAATGTTGTTGTTTATGTACAAATGGAGAATCAAACTATAGAATTATTCCTAGTATTGAAATTGGCAGTGAGGAGCCTATTACAGACCTGTACTTTTGTGACAAATACAACTTCCTTTCAAGCTGAGTCCTGATGAATCAAAATCTGCAAACTCGTTGAATTTACTGTAGTGCAGGAATTGAGAAGTTGATTTCAAGTAAAAATGTTGAAACTTAGATCTGAGGAATCAGATTCCAGAATTCAAGCTTTAATAATATTTTAGTCAATTGACAGTGCTGAGATTTCTGTTGATCTTTGTGCTAAATGGAGTCCTATTATTTCTTTTGCCGATTGAGGTACATCTATATTCCAAGCATGAGGCTGAAATCTGAAACCCAGGATTTTGAGGCAGTTTCATTTCTGAATTTATTTCTTGACTTTACCTCTGAAACTGAATTTAAAAATAAGGTTTGGAATTGATTGAGGCTGAATTGTTACTTCATTAGCAGTTGAGATAAATACTGCACAGAAAAAAAATCAGAGCACTGAAAGCAAGAAACTACTGGTGACAGTGAACATGTGTAGCTACTGGGAACTAATTCTTATGGATCAACATTCAAAATTCAAAAAAATTGCAACCTTCAATTGTTGGAGTACTTCAATTCAGAACATTCATGTTGTTCAGGAATGGAAAGTTAAAGAAGTTGTAGAAACAGAAAGGGAAACAATTCAGCTAGTGTGGTGAAAGGGGAGTATAAAAAACTAGAGGCTGTATCAAGAAAAGGAGCAAGGGTTTGAATCTTGGTGCCAACTTCATATGATATTTCTGAACAGCAACAGTTAGAATTCATCCAAAATCTGAAACCTACAATTAAATCAAAGTGCTGGAATTGGAATTTAGAAACTGTAACTATATAACATTGAATTGATATCTTGAATGATGAAGAAAGCTGAGATGAGTGGCACAATAGGAGCTAGATTTTATGGGTTTTGAACTCTGTGAAACATTTAACACTAAAGGTTAAATCAGTTATTAAGTGCCCCTCAGGTTCAATGTGGGTAGAAATTTCAGCAGATGGAAGGCTGAATTTGAATTTGAACAATTACCATTGAAAGCTGCAGAAATGAAAAAAAAAAATATAGCAAGTGTGTGCCAAGCTCTTCCTGCAATTCTCTATTCAATGGAAGGATCAAGAAAAGCTAGATGTATGTAATATGAATGCATTTATAAGCTGTTGGACACACAGAATTTAGAAACTGCAGAAATCTACAGAAAGGAAAAATCTACAGGAATGAATTTGAAGATGATGTTCAAGAAAGCTCAGTTCTGTAATGTCAGATTGAAGTCTATCAAGTCCATGAAGCTGTTCCAGATAGTATCAAAGACGTTGAAAAGGAAGAAGGAAACAATTGCAAGGATTTGATATTGAATTTTGATATGCAGAATGAAGAAAGCTGTAAGCTGCAGCAGAGAATGTGCAAATTGTGCCAATCTTTCAACCAAATTTTCTGATCAGGAATAAGGCTGCAAGAAATCGAAGTGTTGATACTTAACCTGGCATTCTCTTGAAGAAACTGAAGTTTGAAACCATGAATTTTCGAAGCTACAAACTCTTGAATTCTTGCTGAATTTGATTGCTGAATTGTAACATCTTTGAGGAATCTTCTTAAAGAAACTGAAATGGATGTATCAGATTGGTATGTTGAGTGTCAAACTTAAGTTTTATCTTGCCGTTACACTAAAGCTGATCAAGACTTAAACTGGAATTTAGTGCTATTATCAGAGGTTGAGGTTGGGCAGCAGTAAGTGTATAAGAAATGCATTTCTTTGGTAAGTTGAGCAGCTTAAATCTCATTGATTTTGATATCTGCAACTTTAAAACCATAGGAAGCTGATTTATAGCTTGAGTTGGTCTCATTGTGAGTTTAAATTCTGAAATGTTTAAGAAGAAAAAAAAACACAAAGGAAAGAGATGCTAAAGTGGCAGAAATGGACTGGATAATGTGTATCATTTACAGAGTGCTAAGCTTCTTGTGCATTTCTCGAATTAGTGATAGATTCCATTCTTGTTTATTCATTGACAAATGGTGTTTCTAATGTCCAAGTGTTTCACAGATTTGAATTTGAATCGACTCAAATTCTGACATCTGGAAATTGCAGCTGAATCAATTGCAGGAAGTTGTTGAGCTTGTGAATTTCCCAGGTGATTTCTGAGTTTAAGGAGCTCTGAAGTGGGAATTAATTTGCATTTGCTGAAGAAATTAAACTTTGACTCTTAAAAAGTCTCATTGCCTAATTTAGAGGTGCAAGGAACAAGAGTTATGAAAGTTTCAGAAACAGCAAGATGATACTCTGAATTTGTGAAGTGAAGCTGATTTCTGAAATGGAAATCCAGAAAACTAATACTCTGAATTTGTTTTGCTGTGATACTATTGAGGAGTTTGAAAACCTAAACTTAGCTATCAGATTTCCTGAACTTCAATAACCTGCAGTAATTTCAAATTCTGAATAGGTGAGTTGCAGAAATAAGTTTGACTTACTGATTTTGGAGCTGTGAGTGATTAATGCTGAATTTTGTGATCAAAGCTGCAAAGTAGTGAGAAGGAATTGGATGTTGGTTGTGGAGTTCTATTAGCATTTGGAAACAGAACACGGAAATGCTGTAAGCAGCAGCCAGACAAGAAACTAGAAGCATCAAGTATGTGAAAATAGAAGACCAATGAAGCTGTAAATGAGGTATCAGCAGCAATAAGTTTGTTTTGTGACTATCAAATTTTGTATCAGAGAGGCTATATATGTTCTTGCTGCTGTAATTCTGGAATTGTTTAGCAAGAGTTTCCTTGAAGTCTAATTTTGAGATTGAAATCAGAAAACAGAATTCTTCAGATGCAGTGAGTGCAGAACTCCAAATTATGCTACCTTGGAAGCTGAAAACTGAGTCTATAGTTTCTTAAACTATCAGAGACTGAACTTCAATTCAAAATTGCTGCAGGATCTTATTTGGTGTTCTATCAACGCAATAGGAATGTATTTCTCAAGCGAATTAGAATGGAGTGTTACCTGTTTAAGAGATCAGATCAAAAAAAAACTTTTAAAAATCTGAATTCTGAAATTATGGATTCATGTTGCTGCTGTTTTTTGAAATTTATTCTTGGAGTTTTGAAACAAAAGTGCAAGAGTGCTGATTTTTCTGAATTTAATCCTGAAACTGAATTCTTCCAGAGTTAATCTGTAGTTGCAGAGTTCTGGTTTACAGGTTGTCAGCTTTTGAATTCCAGATACTGATGGGCTCCTATTTGCCAGCAATTATTGTTATTGTGTTATAGTCATTGTGTAATTTGTAGATCTATAAAGAAATAAGCCATGGCAATGCAGAAATCTGTGAATTCTGCAAATTTGTGCATGCATAACAGAATTTTTCAACAGCAACCTCAATTGCTCAGCATTTAATATCACTTTTGAATCTGCTGGAACTGAGGTTTAGAATCAAATGGTTTGGTTTCTTGAGTTCCAAAAGAATAGAAACATTTAGAAAAAAACCTGCAGCAGGAAGAAATACACTGAACAGAGGAAAAGAAGAGAAAATAATTCTGCAGAGTTTCAAGTATTGGAAACATATGATGAGATTCTATTGTCCGAGACGGCCAAGACTTTAAGTGTGGGGGAGGATATTATTCTTCATGATTTAAATTGTGTTAGTTTCAAAATGCTGGAATTGAAGTGGAAAAGGAGCAAAAACAGTGAGAAAAAATTTTTTGGCACATCAAGAGAGTATCAAGTGGAAGATAGAGTATCAAGATTCTTTGTTTGCCATCAAATTGAAGGGGAGGTTAGCTGTACTTTTGAATTGGTAACAACAAATGGTATTCATCTCTTTACACATTAAATTGGTCAACTCATCAAGTATATTCCTCCAATACTCTCATCTTCTCAATTTTTCATTGAATTCTTTTCTTTTGCCTACTACATTCACTTCACTTGTTCTTCTTGCTTTCATGATAAATTCTTGTTGATGAAATCCTTTTGATTCATGTATGCTATGTTTTATAGTGGTGGAGAAGTAGAATATAAGCAAGCTTATGGTAGTGAAATGTTGTGAGTTGCATTGAGTGAGCTCCACTTATACATGTTTGAGTGTGAGAGCTAGAAAAGGTAAATTCCTTGTGAGATGCAACTTGCTTTATTTTTCAATTGGATTGAAGCTACCATACCTACTGATTATTGTTTGGATTGTATTCATAATTGTTTGTGATTTTTAGATGATCTTAGTTAAATTCTTTTTACTATCTTCTAGGTATTGCTAGGGAATTTTCTATGGAGATGATTTTTAGTTTTCTTTACTTGCACGGGACGTTCAAGACTAAGTGTGGGGGATTTGATAACCATGATTTTACTGCATTATTTTGACTCATTTATGCATGGTTTTGATGTTGGTTTCATAGTTTAAATCATGGTTACATTACATTTTTGTGCATTGCATAGATTTTGGACTTAATTACAAATTATATTATTTTTGGTGTTATTTAATGCTAATATTGATTCTTATTTTGTAGGCATCAAAGGATCTTAGATTTGGATCTATTTGGACCGGAATTGGGCTCGAATCGGAGTTCAAAAGACAAGATCAAGCTTTGGGTCGATTTTGACCGTTTATCAAGAATAGGACAGATCTGGACCATCCGTTGAAGATCTGGCCGATCCAACCTAATGGGGAGCAGATATGAGCCATTGATGAAGATCCAGAAGTTTTGATCCAGATCTGAGTTCATCTAGCTATTGATCCAGCCCGAAACAATCTGGGCCGTTCATTGAAGACTGGGCAGATCCGGGCCATCCAGTGATGATCTGATCGATCCGACCTACGGGAGGGTAGATCCAGACCCTAGATCAACATCAGTACCTTTGGATCAGATTTTGGGCAAGCTTTCACCGTTGATTTAGCTCCAAATTGCTCCTAGCCGTCCGATCAGATCCAGATCTGATTTAAACAGAAGCTACAGTACCCAGCTTCCTTCGTCGATCTCCTCACGCAGCTGCGCGTCCCGCGGCGTTAATCTCCGAGATTCCGGCCCCTTTCCTTCTCCAATCGATCTCTCAAGCTTCAACCTTGGTGGAGAGCTTCTCGGCGGCGTCATCTCGATCATCTGGAGCCATCAGAGGGTGTTCCCTCCGGCGCAATCTCTACTTCTGCGATTCTCTGTTCCAGCGCCGATTTGGAGGTGGTCTTCCAATCGGCGACTCCGATTCCCATCAGAAGCATTTGGAGGTGGTCTTCCGGTGTTCCTGAGCTCCATCCGACATCAAACTATCATCCGCAACTCCATCCAGATCCAGAGGACCAGATTTGTAGATTTCCAGCATTTTCGGCCATTTTTGGGTTCCGGGTTGTTCTTAGCTCGTCGGGGGTGGTCCGTCGGCGTTGTTGAGCAATCCTGGAACTGATACGCTGTAGAGAGTCTCCACTGAGGTCTGAAATTGGGTGGTTTCGATTTCGGCCTCTTGTATGACGGCAAGAGTGTGAAGCTTTGTTAGATTGATTGTGAGATTGGATTGGTTAGGGTTTAGTTTACTTTTATTATTGTTTTGTAGCTTAGAACTTGTTTCTTTTAATGGTTGTTATGTTTTTATGCAAGTAATTTTGTATTTCTTTACCTTGTTGTAGTTTAATTTGAGTTTAAGTTGTGCTTGATTAATTGTTTAGAGTTTAAGTTCTAAGTTAGGGTTTACATCTTGTTTTAGATCAGATTTTATTCCTGTCTCGTTATTTCATATTTAGTTTAAATGTGTTGATGGTTTAATTATAATGTAGGGTGACAATGCATTATGGTTGGAACATTGGCACATTGTTAGATTTCATTCTTGCTTTAGGTTAATCTCTTTATTTGCTGTGTTTTCCTTTGTAGATTTATATTCAAAGCTTTAAAACCCCCAACTCCATTTTTATATCGAAAACCCCAAAAATAGGAATAAAAGACAATCCTAAATTACATTCTACCGTTGGTTCCTCGGATCGATCCTGGGCTCGTTACTACAACATTATTGTGAAATTAAGGGGTTCAGTGAAATATAATACATTGTTAATTTGATAAGCCTATTTGTGACATTTAATATAGATTTTAGGCTATACCAGGTATCTTTGCACGGCCATGTCTGGGACACGGCCTCACCAGCCTCCTTCTCTGGAATCAGCACACGGCCGTGTCAGATGACACGGCCAAAAAATTTTCCTCCTCTGGATTCTTCACACGGCCGTGTCTGGGACATGGCCATGCACCTTTTCTTCTTTGGAGACTCCACACGGTTGTGTCATGTAGACACGGACCAAGCATCTCCCTTCTCTGCACCATAAGCCTAGTCGTGTACATCACACGACCATGCTCTGTTTTGCTCCAATTGATGATTTTTCTCCCTTCTAGCTCTTCCAACACTTCCATGCCCATGAAGAAGTCATGGCCAGCTCATGGAAGTGAAATTTCAACCTGAAAATAAAGCAAAAAGCAAAGTGAAAACACTACTAATGTGGTTGGTTGCATGGCAAAGCAGGTGAGCCATGAACTCTAGCTTGGGGAATTTCAAAGATAAAGATGCCGAGCTACAAACACTAAGAGCCAAATTAGAGGCCTCGAAGACCCAACTTGCTAAGCTTGAGGAGGAAGAGCTCGATGGACTAGAAGCCCACAGGGTGGGATATCTCTGCTCTAGAGATTTCAATCAATTGCTCACCAACCGGACCATCAAACTATTCAACTTTGGTATCGATGGGACCCTCAAGCAGCTTAAGGAGGGTGGGTATCTCTCCGAGGCCCCCCAACTTTTATCAAGAGGCAGAAGATCTTGGAAGTACTTTTGGATGATGTGGTGGCTGACTTCGCGTAGTGTTTTCTTTAAGTCTACTAGTAATTTCTTGTAGAAGTTAAGCAACTTTATAAAACCTTTTAAGTTTGATGCAATGTATGCTTGTTTTATGCCTTAGCACTTTCCTTCATTGGATGCTGTAACTTATAATTGTACTTCTATCCATCTTTTAGACTTAGATTTCATGGCCTACTCGAGCAATACTATAAAATATTTTTCTTGCAATGGTCCTCCTGGACTCAGGAAGAGTTCCACTACTTAGTGATGAATCTAAGCTCGTTTGTGACTCAGCCTCTCAACTTGATAGCTTGAGTGTTAGAGTGTATATTAAAGCCTAGCTTTTTGTAAACATTTATTTTGAAATAAAGAATCACATTGGTCAAATGTCTACATTTATATGCTAAGTGTAGTTATTCAATTAATTTATATTGTAGATAACATAGTGTGTAGTGTCACATATAGAAGATCATGTTATCAATTCCTTATAAATTATAAACAGTAGCTCACGACTAAGATGGAAAGGAACAAACCATTGGAATAGTCGTAGTGTAATTTGGTATTAGTTTATCTTAACTATAAAATTACACTAGTACACTCTAAGTGTATTGAGCAGGACCATATAAGGTAAGTTCTTTTTATACTGACTGCATAAAAGAACAAGACCTTTGTTATTATGGAAGTGTGTGCTCTTAATCATGATATAATAACAAATACATATACTCAATATTCATTTCTTTAATTTATCAAAGGGTGCGATTTAGTTCGATAAATTAATAGGCCCAATAAGTTGAGAAATGATATTATTTATATAGTGCGTTGTTGATTATAGAATGAAATTGTGTCCTAGTAATCTAGGTTGATGATGTTCCCAAGAGGAGCTCATAAGGATTGTCATGTAAACCCTGCAGGTGGACTTAGTCCGACATGACGATGAGGTTGAGTGGTACTACTCTTGGAACTAGATATTAATTAAGTGAGTTGTCAGTAACTCATTTAATTAGTGGACATTTTATATCTTAAACACAGGGAGATTAACACACTCATGATAAGAAGGAGCTCATATAGTAATATGGGATTGGTGCGGTAGTTCAATAATAACTGTTTAGTGGAATGAGATATTATTGATGAACTCGAGTTGGGTGTTCGGGGCGAACACGGGAAGCTCAAGTTCATCGGGAGACCAAAACCAATTCCTCCTCTCGGTCCCTGTCATAGCCTCTTATTTATAAAGACTTATACCCACCCATACCCACCTTCTTACCCACCTTAAGGTGGTTGGCCAAGCCTAACTTGGAGCCCAAGCTAGGACCGGCCAAACCAAGGTGAGTTGGTGGTCGACCCTAGCTTGAACCCAAGCTTAGGTGGTCGGCCAAAACCAAAATAAATTAAAAGGATTTTATTTTTAAAATCTTTTCTTATGTGGAAGCCATGGTTTTAAAAGAGCGTTTAAAATTTAAATCTTTTCTTTTATAGTTTTCTATAAAAGATTAAGAGAAAGGTTTGATATCTTTCCTTATTTGTAGTTAAAAGGAAGATTTTAATTTTTGATAAAACTTTCCATTTTTGTAACCATCCTCATGATTTAAAAAAAAGAGTTTTAAAATTAAATCTTTCCTTTTATAGCTTTCTACAAAAGATTAAGAGAAAGATTTGATATCTTTCCTTATTTGTAGTTAAAAGGAAGATTTTAATTTTAGAGAAAACTTTCATTTTTGTAAATCATCCACATGTTTTAATTGAGAGATTTTAATTTATAAAAGTTTCCTTTTATAACCAACCATGAAGGGAATTTTTAAAGAGAAATTTTTATTTTAAAAATTTTCGGAAACAAATTAGGAAGTTTTAATTTTGTATTTAAAACTGTCCTTGTTTGGAGGAATTGAGGTGGTCGGCCACATTGATAGAGAAAAGGAAATTTTTTTTAATCAATTAAAATTTTCATTCTATGGCAAAGAAAATAAGGAAGTTTTTATTAAAACTTTCCTTATTTGCCAAGACCAAGGAATATAAAAGAGAGGGTAGAGGTGCCTCATCTCATAACAATATACATCTAGTATTCCTCTCTTCTCTTCCTTGTGGTGGCCAGCCCTCCCTCTCTTCTTCCTCTTCCCCTTTTTCTTATTCCTTAGCCGGCGGCATCAACTCTCTAGGAGACCCTTGGTGGTCGGATTTTGCTTGGAGAAGAAGTAGAGAAAGGAGGCTTTGTTTCTTTGCATCCCTTGGAGCTTAGTTGGTGGCCGAAGTTCTTCAACTCAAGGAGTTTGTTGTTGGCCGAAACTTGCTTGGAGAAGAAGGAGGTTTGGGTGGATTTTTGTCTCAGTAGATCGTCGCCCACACGACTCCCGAGATAAAAAGAAGAATACGACAGAAGATCATGAGGTCTATAGGCTATAAAAGGTATAACTAGTTATTAGTTTTCGCATCATAACTAGTTCATCCTTTTATTTAGATCTTGAAATACCAAACACAAGAGGCTAATGAATCTAGGTTATCAAATTTATGTTTTCGATTTTGTGTTTCTTTTTTTTCGAACTTGTGATTCGATTGTTCTTTTTGGTTAAACCTAGGGTTACTATAAGGAAATTAAATATTAAATTTCGTTGAAAGGCTTTGTCTAGGAAGTGGTGGATGCTCCCATACCCAAGAAGGCCTAGTGCCTTGCCATGTTTAACCTGAAAGTCGATCTCTGAAATTAATATTTAATTGAATTTGTAACATGGGTGGATTTAGATTAATAATGTTAAGCATCGTTTGCGATCCAAGTCTAAACCACTAAGAACAGATAAGTTGAATTTGGAATCAATAATGTTAAGTTCTGTTTGTGATCCCAAATTTAATTTCTAAAGAACACAATAGGCTGTTAGGAATGGTTCAGGATTTGTACAAAAAATTTTTACAGGGGAACCAGTACGATATTCTGAGTAGCAACCAACATTGAGACCCCAATCGAGCGGCTCGAGAAACTAAATACTTGGTTGTGAGAGCCATCTCACTTATAATTTGGCCAAAGGGCAAGAAATTCTAGGTACTTATGCGTGAAAGCAAGCTCACTTATAACTCAAACAAATGGCATGACAGCCTAGATACTTAGTCATGAGAGCATGCTTACTTATAACTCAGCCGAGCTGCACGAGAGTCTGGGACTTAGCGTAAGAGTATGCTCACTTATAACTTGGTCGAATGACATAAGAGTCTGGAACTTTATGCGAGAGTAAGCTCGTTTATAACTCGGTCGAATGACACAAGAGTCTGGATACTTAGACGTGAGAGCATGCTCACTTATAACTCAGTCGAACTATGCGAGTTTGGGATTTAGCATGAGAGTATGCTCACTTATAACTTGGTCAAATGACGAGAGAGTCTGGGACACTTAGGCATGAGAGCATGTTCGCTTATAACTTGGCTGAACGGAGTGAGAGTCTAATACACTTAAGCGTGAGAGCATGCTCACTTATAACTGTGCCGAATGTCGTGAGAGTCTAGGACACTTAGGTGTGAGAGCATGCACACTTATAACTCCGTCAAACTATGTGAGAATATGAGACTTCGCATGAGATCATGCTCACTTATAACTCGACCGAACAACGTGAAAGTCTGAGACTTGGCGTGAGATCAAACTCACTTATAACTCGGTCGAACAGTACGAGAGTCTGGATAGTTAGGTATGAGAGCATGCTCACTTATAACTTGGCTGAACTGCATGAGAGTATAAGGCACTTAGGCATAAGAGCATACTCACTTATAACTCAGCCAAATGATGTAAGAGTTTGGGACTTGGCATGAGAGCAAGCTTGTTTATAACTTGGTTGAACGACACGATAGGCTGGGATGAATTTGTACTTCTTCCTTTTCTTCGTAGACCAAAATCAGTGGAGCCCCTTGAATTACGTTAACCTCTAACCGTTGAGATTTCCGAGCAGCCGATGACTCAGCTCTTACAATTTTCACATAACAACCTGCTACTTACTGATCGCCCCTAACCTCGCCGACTGAGTCATCCACTGAAAATTTGACCTTCTAGCAGAACATGGAGATGATGCCCTAGAACTCGTTGAGCTTTGGTCAGCCAAGTATCACATTATAGGTGGAGGATGCGCCCACCACTATGAAATTTGTCCATCAAGTCCTCATGAGCGACTCCTTTCTAAGAGATATAGCTAAATGAACTTAGTCGATTGACAATACTTCATTGACCTTGAACCCATATAATGGAGTTGTTATGGGCTGAAGTTCACTTTTTTCTATCTGAAGCTATTCAAAAGCTTTCTTGAATATGATATTGACCAAGCTGCTTGTATTAACAAAGGTATGGTGAATCTTATAGTTTGCAATCACTGCCTTAATAATTAAGGCATCGTCATGAGAGATTTCTACTCTCTCCAAATCTCAAGGAATGGAACTAATTTCTAGTCCTTGTGCCTTCTCTTTGTTGTATTCGACGACATGAATCTCCAATCTCTGTGCGTGTGATTTTCTAGCATGGTTGGAGTCACCATTGATCGGGCCACCTACTATCATGCCGATGTTGCCCCAGGCAACATTACCGCTATTTTCTTCCTCCCGGTCCAACTGGCGTGTTGGCCGCTTGGCCGATGCTCGGGTGGGATTTTGATTATCTCTCAGCTGGGGTTGTTGCTAGTTTCGCTCGGTTGGTATGTTACCTTGACCTTGGGGCCCGCCCAGTAGGCAATGATGTTGGTGGGTTGGAGAGGGAGATCGTCGATGGCATCCTTGAGGGGTTGGTCGGTGCAACCCTATATTAAGGTCATAGCAATCCTTTGTGTCATGAGTCACCGAGCGATGGTAAGAACAAAACTCTAATTCCACTATTAGGACTTGGGGAATCTTGTCCATTCCACTTCCACGTGATGAACTGCATGTGGTCGAGACTCTTAATGTTGCTGTTGAGGGTCTGCTAGGTGCCCTTTTGGTGGTACATTACTGTTGGCTACTCGGTGCTCGTGAACAACTCGGGGATCACTTCTTTCTTTTGAGCTGACTGAGCTTCCTCAATGTTGATATATTTTATAGCACGTCTGAGCAGATGATCAAAATCCCTTAGAGGCTCCCTGATGAGGGATTGGAAGAAATCATTATCTATAGGTCGTTCTGAAAAGGCACTTACCAAATTTCCTAAGTGATTGATGGGACGTTCATGGCCACTTGGTTGAAACTTTTGATAAAGGCTCATAGTGTCTCCTTGGGTCCTTGCTTAAGTGAGAAAATTTACAGTCATTTTCTGATAGTGGTGACTGCTGGTGAAGTGTTGGAGGAAGGCCACTCAGAAATCCTTGAAGCTATAGATGGATTTGGTCGATAGTCGTTTGAACCACCTCTGCATCGAACTAGACAAGGTAGTGAGAAATATTGGGCATTTGACTCCATCGGTGTACTGGTAGAGTATGGTGATATTGTCAAACTTGAGTAGATAATTTTTGGGATCAGTCGATCCTCCATATTCTCTGATCGACAAAGGTGGAAAATGAGTTGGTAGCTAGTCAACTAGGATTTCTTGGGAGAATTGTAAATTTACCCATTCGGGAGAATCATCAGTTCGTGGTGCTTTTCCCTCACAAACATCCCAGGCAGGCGCGTTCTCTGAGGACGATCCTTGTGTCCTCTCCGCCTAGCCATACTATTCTGAAGGCATTCTGAATTATGCTCTGTGGTATGGAATCAGTGCATTGGGCGCTGGTGACAACCTGGTTGGCGGGACATGTGTTTGATGGAAAGCGCCCATCGACTGGTGGTTAGGTTGACACCCGACCAGACCATCCACTTGGCTCCCATGTTCAGTGTGTTGGCCCGTAGCAGATACAACCAGGTCATTTAGAGTTCGACACTCGACTGTTGCTTGCTGTTGTTATTGCACCATCTTTGTCGCTCAATCATTTATCAACATCTCTAATTCTTCTGGGGTTGACATCATTATGGTGATCGGTCCAGTGTCCTCCATCTTCATATCTTGGATGCAGGTGAGATTCCCACAGGCGACTCCAAATATAATCTTATCAGAAATCGGTGAAAGCGGTGAGCTGGGGACATGGCTCTACTATTGACTGGATGAAGACTCTAAGCTGTCGTGTAACTCAAGGAGCATTAGTGTCGGGCTAGGGAAGAGGTTCCCGGTGTTGGCCCTCAAATTCTCAAGTCAGTGATCCGATTAAGAGAAGAGAAAAGTAGACGAAAACTGTAGCTAAGAGCGTGTACAAATATGAAGCATCATATACCTTCACCTATAGATGGAGATCACTTTTATAGTGTCATTATTGCCTTATGCACGCATCTCAAAGCATTAACATGTTTTCCAAAGTTTTCTTTAAAAAGGGTACGCTATAAAGTGCTACTGGCACCTTTCCTTAAACAAACGCGTAAATCTCTATAATTTGATAGGCTGGAAGCTTCAAAAGGATAATTTACCGGTGGAATATTCTCTGTTCTTTTCAGCATAAATTTTTAAAATAGCATGATATGATAGGTATCTAGGTTCCACTGTAGGTCGATTGGTCGCCATTTAGCCGAGAGATCGCCAACTCAGCCTTACAGAATACAGTCAACAAATTCATTTTTCACTCGGCCCTTCATTTTGCAGAGGAGGCGCAATATGTACAATCGACCCTTAGGTTCGATCTGATAGGATGGTGGGCTAGGTAAATTCGTACTTAGTTTCACACCTCATCTGCAAGTTGTGAAGGACGACCGTTCTGGAGGTCTGATCGGCACTCCACGTCCGACCAACGATGTAAGGTCCGCTTGGCCAACATAGCTTGGTTAGTGATTCTAGGTCCGTTTGATCATATGACTTTGACCACTTGACTTTGACCTCCATGTTAGCTGGTCCTCCCTACTTTGACCTACTTTTTGGGAGGTCCATCTTTATCACCGTATCAGATGACATGTTAAAATGCTCATATATAATGTTGCTAAAATTATGCTCTAAGTGTTGAGTTTAATCAACTAATTTTGATGTGTTTAAAAAAGGATATAAGTTTGATTAATGTTGGGTTTAAAATGTATTTATTAAGTGTGCTAGTGCAAAATGTTGTGTTTAAAATGTTGTTTTTGATTTACGTTGGCTTTTTGCTCACTAATACTAAAGAGTGTTTTCTTTATCTCTTCCTCCAAGGAAATTCTAACAAGGTTTGCTTGCTGAGTCGTGAGTTTTCTACCATGCTACAAACAATTCGGTTGAAATTAGCTTTGCTTGCTCGGGTGCCTAACTCAGTTTTAAAGTAGCCCGAGTACTCATTAACCACCTCAGCAAAAGCCTTTGTAACTTCTCCATTTTGCTTCTCCACGGCTACTATTTCCCTTCATTTATTATTTCTTTTCACCAGAGAATGAAAGAAAATAGTATTTTTTTTATCAACCATCTTGAAATATTGAAGCTTGGCAATTTGGCATATTGGAGATAAAAGAGATACTCAGCCTCTGCAAGCTTTGTTGCAGTTTGTTGTAGGCCACAAAACCCCTCTTCCATTTGTCCACCTACTAGTCCATCCATCTGCAACTCTTGGAGCTGTTGTTGCACCCTTGGTGATTTTTCACTAATATGATGAAAATGCTTCTTATTGATGAGTTCACCTTTCAACAACTTCAGTTTCATCTCCAAATTATATTAGGCAGTACCAAATTGAATTAAACTGGCCTTCTGCTTGCTCTCAACACTGTGTCACCAGCTGATTGAAAGCTTGATGAGTGGTCCATATGTTGTTAGAAGATGAAAGGACACCCCTTCCCCTTCATCTTCTAGCTCATTCAATTCCTCCATTAATAGAGGAAGAGGAAGAGTCATTTTCCTCTAATATATATGCGTTCAAGCTAAAAAAGAAAAGGAACATGCACAAGAGAGAAAAGAAGAGGGGGCTTGCTGTATATGAGGTTCAAGAAAGGGTTCGTCCCATCTCGGAAAGGTCTCTGTGCAAGCTTCGTCTGTGTGCATAAGATTATAAGTGGGCAAAGAAGAACGTTAAAGATTGATTTGTCCAATCTCGCAAGAGGGATTTGGTTTGTGAACTATGAAGAGCTTTCCGATTCTGTGATTGTTCTTTCGTCAACAAGTCTTGCCGGCGCCGATTATAGATCTGCAGGAGATCACTGCGAGTTTTTATAGATTTTGTATTTTTGTATTTTTCATGCTTTAGGAACAACAATGATATTAGAGCGATACATAAGTATGAAACTTGTTTCTTCGTTGAAACAAAATATCTCTTCCGTCGTCACTAGGCAAGATCGAGATTAGGTCGCGATCTATCACAGTTGTTGAGCCCCGAGAGGATTGCTGGGCTTCCGAGGCCGGAAAGTGTCGGCAACCACATTGGGAGGTCAACGATTGACAGTCACAACAGCAGTGTTTGTCGCGACAGAATAAGTGAGCGTCGCGGTTACGACAGAGAAGAGAAAAAGAAATTTAATCAATTAAACTAATCATCTTAATCGATTCAAAATCTGTGTAATCGATTAAACTGACGAAGTATAGTAAATCTGTGTAATCGATTCAAGCATAGTTGTTATCGATTCAAACAAATTTTTGATCGATCTGAGTAATCGAATAAACTAAACAAAATAGTATCTATTATTATTCCTCCGTCAAATTTTTTTAATCGATTCATTTAGTCGATTCAAAGCAAACTTTCTTATGTAATTGATTGTTTTAATCGATTGAAAAGAATGAAAAAAGTGCAAACGTTTGCATGAAAACATTTGATTAAATTTTAATTAAATGTATTTATTAATTAATTATATGCATTTTGAAATGTTTTGTTAATTAATAAATGCATGTTTAATTAATTTATGGTTCAATTAATTGAAAATTGAACTAGACCAGCTTAGTCCAACTAGATCCTAATCTGGCTCAAACCATTGGTTAGTTTAACCATATCAGTTAAATTCAATAATACCCAGATCTGGTTCAAACCATTAGTTGGTTTATTATTAATTAGGGTAGTTTTGCTTATATGTGTTGGGCTAGATCTTTCCAGATTTGTTATAAAATATCAAATTTGATCAAATGGGCCAGATCTATTCTAATAGGTCAGATTTGATCAAATGGGTCAAATTTCCTAATGGGTCATGATTTGATTAAATGGGCTTAGATTACCATAACATAGGTAAGAAATCTCAGCCCAATTAGATTAGTTCTAATGAGGACATTGGATAGAGCTCAGGATCTAGATTCTCAATCAACCGATCAAATGGATCAGTCGATTTAGACTCCTGAAAATCAAGAATATTTGTTTTTCTTGATTAATAATGTTGATTCTATGCATACATAAATTAAATTAAGCTGATTTTGTACTGGTTAGTTGGTTTTGTACTAACTTATTTAATTTCAATTTAAAGATGGCATGGATGATTATCAGTCCTGGAAACTCAAATAAGAAGAGTTTCCAATCCTGGATAATTACAGGATATGGGCATTGATTTGTTCACTGCCGGAGAATCTTAAGGTCGTAGCACACCAGATATGGAGGCTCTCCGAAGGGAGAACCTTATATGCATAGTTGTGTGTGGATCTACTTCACCATAAGTTCCTAGAGGAAGATCCTGAAGAATTTGAGAAGGAATCAGAGGAGGATCTTGAAGAATCTAAAGAGGATTCTGAAAAAGTTTCGATGATAGATCAAATTGAAAATCTTGAAGTTGGTTTATCTGAGATTGCCTCAAATGAGTCCAAGTTGAAGGGGATCATGTTGGCCACTGCACTAATTTCTGTCTTAGTGGGAGTGGTGTCAGCCTATCTAGTTTGTAAGAGTTCTGTTATTGTTACTGTCATTATGTATGGACAGTATTAGTCCATTTAGTTCATGTTCGGTTATTATATGTTAACAATATGTGACATGTTTATATGAATGATATGTTCATTCATATGCTGAATACTCTACATGATACATGAAAAATGATTAGTTCATTTTATTAAATGATTAATTCATTTAATTAAAGAAATCATGATAGAACGATGATTAGTTCATTTATTGGAATGTATGTAATAGTATTGACCAATGTTGATTTGATTGGACCATACAAATGATGAGTGGAACCATAGTTATTGTTGGAACCCCAAGGTTGTTTTGGTGTGATCAACAAGTTAAGTTAGGTCTTGTCGTGTTTTTAACCTTGTCTCTAAGTGTGCAGAAGCTTAGGAGCACATGAAGTCGAGCAAAAGACGCAACTAGCGAGAAGGACGACACGGGAGGGAGTCGACGGGCTCGGTGCGTCTGAGGTACGAGGCGCTGCGGAAGAGTACATGGACGGACAAGAAGGAGGCGCGCGGTGTTTCCGAGGGACGAGAAGCTGGAGCGGAAGGTTACTCGAGAAGGCCGAAATTGGGTTCGGGTGAGCCTTATTTGGGTTGGCTGAAATCACCCAAGCGAGCGGAGCCGGAGCGGAAGACCCGGACCGAAGTGAGTAGCACCGGAGCAGAGGGCCTAGACCAAAAGTCAACTTGGTTGACTTTAGTGGTCTAGGCGCCCGGATCCATTCCGGTCGCCCGGACCGTCCGGGCGCCCGAACCGTCCGGGTGCCCGAAACCATTCTTGGCGGCCGGAGCTGACTTTTGACCAGGATCACGTCAAACGTGATCCGTTGCGAAGGGGAAAAATTTTATCCCCTCCTAGGCGCCCGGACCCTTTCCAGGCGCCCCGACCAAGGCTATACCATCTTAATCATTAGCATTCCAACACTTATACGCTTTCTTTTAGAGTTGAGCTTCTATTTCTTGTACGTCATTACTGTAAGAGGCTTCTCCGCCTGAAGGAGATACTAGTACGACACTTTCCTTGGATTAACAACCTCCCTGATTGTAACCAAGTAAACATCTTGTGCCTCTTCCTTTCTGTTTTAATTTATTGTTTTTCTTTTATGCAAGTGTTCTGTTAAAAGTTTGAGAAGGGTTATGTTTTGTTTTTACAGGGCTATTCAACTTCCCCTGCTAGCCGGTTACCGCGATCCAACTGTTATCACTTGATTTTGTAAACCAACTCAAATTAATATTGAGTTAATCATAAATTACATGCATATGAATTGCACTGAATACTAAATAATATATTTATTTATGTTAGATCATGACAAATAAGAACATCATAGCTAAACTCAATAACAGAGAGAAATTATATGAGGATAACTACAAAATCTGGCAACTCAAAATACAATATGTTCTTGAGGAAAAAGAAGTTCTTGAGACTATAAAATAGGTTATGGAAGAACCTATAGATCCCACTACATAGAATAGACGAGATCTTGATGCCTATAAGGCACGGAAGAAGAAGGACTCCACTGCTAAGGGAATATTGATTAGTTCAATGGTGGATGATCTAGTTTTTGAGTATGAGTCGTATCTTACGGTTCATGCAGTCTAGCTAGCCCTTAAGAAGAAATACAGTGAAGTAAGTCTGAGAAAGCTTCGACAGCTGATGATTAAGTTTGACAGTTACATTAAGAGTCTGAATCTTCCAATGGTTCAACACCTCAGGGAGATGTCAAACATGATTCAGGAGCTTAAAACTACTGGTCGTGAGTTGACTGATGAACAACAGGTTCAAGCAGTTATTCGTTCCCTTCCAGATTCTTGGGAGACCATGAAGCAGACCCTAACTTATAGTGAGAGTATTAAGACTTTCATTGACATCTCACACCATGTAGAATTGGAGGTAGAGAGAGTTAAATCTGCAAGGATTTCTAGACTAGCCTATGTGGCTATTGGTTCTGTTGGATCATCTGGATCCAAGAAAAAGAAATGGTTAAAGAAATGGAAGGGAAAGAAGAAAGAAGTTGCTGCTGTGGGACAAAACCCAATCAAGAAGAAAGGAAAGAAGACCAGATTGAAACAATGCAAGTGTGTCTTCTTTTCTTGAGCATTTTGTTGCTAGTTCAGTGTTGTTAGCTGATCCTTATCCATTGTGGATTATAGATTCGGGAGTAACCAACCATGTAGCTCGGGAGTGAGTTACATTTGTAGAGTACCGACAAGTACCAGCTGGCAACAAATGAATCTATGTAGGAAACAATGCAAGAGTTGAAGTCAAAGGAGTCGACACTTGCAAACTCAACCTTTGTGGTGGTAGTATTTTGTTTCTACACGATATCCTGTATGCTCCTGAAATTCAATGGAATCTTGTTTATGTTATAGGTCTCTTGATTTAGGGTATTGTATTAATTTTTATAGCCTGAGTGTTAAACTTAAGATTGACTCAGTGTCAATCGGATATGGTTTTTTTATCAAATGGTTTTATGGTTCTTGATGTAGATAATTATGTTATTGAGAGTTATTTTTCAAACATTACTTTAACTAGTGATGCAGATATAACTAATGAGGTTTGGCATGTTAGATTAGGACACATATGACAAGAACGTATGAATCGGTTGGCTAGAGAGGGTCTATTGGGCACTCGGGCTAAGATTCACTTGTCTATATGTGAGCATTATCTTGATAGAAAAGCAACTTGGAAACCATTTGGTAAGGCTATAAGTGTTGAATCATCATTGCAATTAATTCATTCAGATATTTGTAGTCTAATGAATGTGAAGGCTAGACATGAAGCTTTCTATTTCATTATATTTATTGATGATTTCTCTCGTTTTGGTCATGTGTATTTGATTTCTCATAAGTCTAAAGCATTAGATTGCTTCTTTCGTTAAGTGAACGAAGTTGAGAATCAAACGGAATATAAAGTTAAAACTTTACACACTGATCATGGAGGGGAATATTTGTTTGATATATTCAAGATAATATGTAATGATAGAGGGATTATTAGACAGCTAACAATCCCAGGAACTCCACAGCAAAATGAGGTTGCTGAAAGAAAAAATAGAACTCTTCTAAATATGGTTAGGTCTATGATGGTGTAGAGTAATATGCTAAGATGCATTATTAGTTGCGACCTATATATTTAACAAAGTGCATTCAAAATCAGTTCCATCTACCCCATATGAACGTTGGACAGGTAGAAAATCGAATTTAAGTAATCTGAGACCCTGGGGTCAGTTGCTTATGTTCATGATAGTTCTCACAAGTATGGAAATTGGGACCTAGGGGTAAGAAATATATCTTTATTAGATATCATAAAACCTCCAAAGGTTATGTTTTCATAGGTGAGCAACTAGATGGAACCATCTCCGAAATAAATTCAAGAGATGTAATTTTTCTCGAAACAGAGTTCCCAACCAGAGATGATGTTGATAAAAGTATTCCTCTTTGAAGGGATGAAATATTATCAAAAAGAGAGGTGTCAAAAGAGATTCCTAAGTCAAGTCAACCCAGTGGGAGTGATTTGCCAAGTTATAAGTTGACTTCTCAAGAACCCAACTTACGAAGAAATGGTTTGATATTGAGAATAAGACATTAATAACACTCTCAGTTGACGCAATGAACCTCAAACAACAGAGGAAGCATTAAGATGCTCTGTTAGAAAAAAAAAAAGGTAAGTTGCAATGGATGAGAAAATGGATTCAATGAGAATGAATCAAGTTTGGGATTTAGTCGATCTTCCTATGGGATGAAGGGTTATTGGGAATAAGTTGATTCTCAAAATCAAGAGGAAAGTAAATAGATCAATTAATCGATAGAAAGTTCAACAAGTTGCAAAAGGATATATCCCAATGGAGGGTATTGTTTTTATAGAGAAGCTAAGTACATCTTAGGAGTGAAGATCATGTAAGATCGATCAAAAAGGATTTCGAGTTTATCCCAAGAAGCTTATATCACTAAGATGCTACAACACTTAATTGCAATATTATATCCCAAGACTCCTGAGGAAATAGCTGAAATGAAGAAAAAATCATATGCCAGTGTTATTGGTAGTTTGATGTGCACTATGTTGTGTACTCATCCTGCTATAAGTTATGATGTTGGCTTAGTTAACTATTTTCAGTTAAACCCAGGATCAAGACACAAGAAAGCGGTAAAGAGGATATTAAAATACCTCAAAGAAAGGATAACAGATTATTGTATCTATTTTCAAGGATCTATGATAAGCCTGAAGGGATGTACAGATGCAGATTGGGTAGGGGACCTTGATGACAGAAAATCTACATCTGGCTATACCTTCTTGCTAAATGGTGGCACCATCTCATAGAATAACAAGAAGCAGACTTATGGAACCTTGTCGACAATGAAAGTTGTGTTGTTTGGCTTGTGTAACCTTATCAACATTAGAAGCTATATGGCTTGGCTTGTGTAGCCTTATCTTTAATGGAAGTTGTGTGGCTTGCATATCAATTGTGCAACAATCTATCTAGTTGAAAAGGTTCTTGAAGCATTTGAAGATTGCTGAAGATAGTAGGAGTCTTGTTACAGTGTATTGTGACAATCAAGCTGAGGATCCTAAATATCACAGCAAAGGCAAGTATATAGAATTACGTATAATTTTGTATGAGATATTGTGGACAAGAAAATAATAATTCTTGAGTATATCCCTGCACGTACTATGCTTGCAGATCCTTTTACTAAGTCATTGACTAAAGAGTCATTTCAAAGAATGGGAAGTCTTTGTGACTTCGTAAAATATAACACGTTGTAAAATGTCATGATCTATTCAATGTATAAGTTGTTACATTTTGGATTAAAGTCTCAATGAGCATGTTGGCAGTTTGAGATTGGTTCACTCACATGGATAATCATCTCTATTTGTTAAGTATAAATAGAGGTAAGATCGTTGCTTATGGGACAACTTATGTAGCTGTGAATAGAGACTGATCTATAAGTTAAAGTCACCTTGATAATTGTGTCAAGATGAGATCATTTATGTTGAATAATGATCGAAGTAAATGAACCTACCATTTACTAAACCTGTTGAAAGCCATATTAGAATTCATATGTTGAATTCAGGATTAAACATTAGGTATGTCTAGATTGAAATCTATACGATGTTAAAATTTGAGAAAAACATGCGCTCTTTTTAGTAAAGAGAATAACATCGTAGCATGTGATTCATCCCACATGTGCTATGGCGGCAAAAAGGGTAGTAGGAGAATGGATCCCTACTTATCTACTATGTGAGACCCTTGAGATTATAAGTTAATCTCAATTTTACCCCCAGTGACTATTTAACTGTCTACTTGAAGTTATAATCAGTGTCTGCTACTTTAGCATGTTTCCAAATGGCTATGGATGATTTGGTCTATGGATCATAACTAGGAAAGCAACTAATTAAAATGAATAGATTATAGATAAAAAAGGAAGATTAAATAGATTTGCATCTTTTGATGTTATTCACTAATTGACCCATTTCTGTTATGTATGGAAATGATTGTGAATATTGAATATGGAAAATTCTCTTGACATATTAGTCATTATGAGGGATTAGAGATATTCATATTGATGTAAATGAAGATTCTTTAATCTGGATAAATAGTAAGACATGGAAATCTCCAAGATAATGGTTGTGTGCCACTGGGAGATTGGAGGTTTCATGGATAAAGGCTATGTGCCACCAGGATAGAAAGGCTATGTGCCATTATGAGGATGTCTCTGATTCATTGATCAAAGAGCGACTATGTATGGTGTAACAATCTTCTTAGCATCTATCTCTTGGTGTAACAATCTTCTTAGCATCTATCTCTTGGTGTAACAATCTTCTTAGCATCTATCGCTCAATGTGCTTACTGTCGCACGAACCATTTTCCCTAAAGTATGGATTAGATGTTCTAATTTGGTGTTTGTGACTAATTAATGCTTTGCTCTGGTCTTTGTAATTTCATTACAATATAGTCTATGTGACTTACATGGTCTTTGTGACTAGATGACCTTTATGAATTGACTTAGATGAGTGGGAGATGTTAGAAGATGAAAGAGCACCCCTTTTCCTTCATCTTCTAGCCCATTCAATTCCTCCATTAATAGAGAAAGAGGAAGAGTCATCTTCCTCTAATATATATGCGTCCAAGCCAAAGAAGAAAAGGATCACAAGAGAGAAAGGAAGAGGGGGCTTGTTGTGTGCGAGGTTCGAGAAAGGGTTCATCCCATGTCAGAAAGGTCTCTATGCATGGTTCAACCGTGTGCACAAGATTGTAAGTGGGCAAAAAAGAACATTCAAGATTGGTTTGTCCAATCTCATAAGAGGGATTTTTTTTGTGAATCATGAAGAGCTTTCTGATTCTATGATCGTTCTTCCGTCGGCAAGTCTTACCAACGCCGATTGTAGATCTACGGGAGATCACTATGAGGTTTTACAAACTTCATATTTCTGTATTTTTCATGCTTTAGGACCAACATATGTTGTAAAATTGGAATCACTTCTTAGTATGGTTTCCTCCAATATAGATAGAATGCTGGAAGCATTATCTCAGAAATAATTTGGAGGTTGAAATTGTACCACACTTCTTAATTATGTTCTAACTAAATTTTGTTTTATTAAGGCACGATCAAGTTTGCAACATATTATTATTAGTCCAAGTATATTGGCAGCCCAAAGTGAGAAGGTCTTTCATTCCGGCCATAAATACAAAATCTTAGAAACCAGGGTTATAGTAGCTAGTAACAAGCATCCCTCTTTATTTATCAGCAACAAATAGAGGGGAATTAAAATCACAACCAACCCCTACAAGAAAAATAGTGATTAGTGACTAAAATTTCGATTGCTAATCAATTACTAAATGCATTTAGCGATTGAAATTATCAGTTGTATGATTTTTTTTTTTATCGCTAATGCAATTAGCTATTAGTCCTTGACCAGCCGGCAAGAAGGGGTGAATTGTCTGAAATTAAATAAAACATTTCTCGATCTTTGGACTAAATTATGCAAACACTTGTTTATAAACTGAAAGTAAATGCATAAAATAAAGATAGAGGCAAGAAATATTTACTTGGTTTGCAATCAAAGGATTGCTAATCTAAGGTAACTGTAGCTCACTAAAATCTCCTTCTTTCAAAGGTGGAGTAGTCTCATACAATATTGAAAGCACAAAATAGCGAGAACAGAATCAGAAATTGAAGTACAGAATTCATTTGTAAGTGTTGTTTTAAACTACTAAGATTAGGGCTATATTTATAGTTCGCTGGTCGAATCTGACCATTTGCTGACGTGACAACTCTGGGCACTTAGAAGGGGTCCGGGCACCTGAGTGTGGATAAAACTTTATCCACGTTGCAATGACTCGGCAAAGATAGATTTTTCTTGGTCCCAGCGCTTGAACCAGCTTGGGGCGCCCGAACCATGCTGACGTGGCTCCTAACAGAGACACATCAAGGAGGTGCACTGGGCTACCCAGGGTGGTCTGGGCACTCAGACCAGTCCAGGCGTCCAAACAATCAACTTCTTGTTGACTATTTGGTTTCTCCTCCATTCTAGCTTTGTTTGCTTGGGTGATTTCTGTTGGATCGAAAGCGCTAGAGGGGGGGGGGGGGGGGGGGAATAGCGCTCATGGCTATTTCGTTCGTTTAAAGCAATCAAGTAATACGCAGAGGAATAAAAGCAATAAAAGAAATGACACGTTGGTTTTCTTGGTTCGGAGCTTATATCGACTCGTACTCCAAGGCCCACACTCGTTGAGCGTTTACTTTGGGCAATGACTATAACCTCGGAAATTTACAATTTGAAATACAAGGAAAACAGTAATGAAATTATACCGATAACAAAAAAACACTAAATTTTAAAGCTTCGAGTCGTCGGTGTCTTGTTAAAGCTTTATCGGATCGTCCTTTGAGCAGCACACGGAAGAATGGTTGCGAGTTATTTTTGTATACTTGCTGCTACTCGAACTGGGCTTAAGTAGCCCATGGAGGGTGCCCTCATCCCCGTCGAATCCACAGCAATGATAAGCTTTTTGACTCTTCGCCGCTTATCTGTCCGAGGGCACCTCCAACCGCATGGAGGGTGCCCTCCACCTGCGTCCAGGGTGCCCTCAACTCCATGGAGGTGCCCTCGCACCTTTGCTGCGGAGTTGTCGACGAGGGTGCCCGAGGTGCCCCCAAGCTCCATAGAGGGTGCCTCGGGTACTGTTCATCTGAGGCAATCATGTCCGATTCACTTCCTGTAAAATATGTTAGTCCAAAAAACCAACCATACCCTGCAAAACAAAATTAGCACAATATATACATGATAAATAAAATATTTGGCAGTCTTCAGACTGTTCGGTTCTGACTTCGGATTTCTCATCTGGAAACCCTAGGTCGAACCGATGCCTATTGTTCCCTCATAGGGGAACGCGTCCTCACCTACTCCACTTAGGAGATTTTACCTGTTGTCAGACCGGTCCTCTAGACCGACTGAACTTTTACTCAGCGCTCGAGACTCCAAGACTTTCTGTTGGACACCCGCTCCATGACTTGTCTAGTCTTCCACCTAGTTCACGACACCAAGACTTTCCACCTAGAGTCCCCGACTCTAGGACTTTTGCCCGAAGCCCTCGACCCACCAAGACTTTCCACCTAGGGTTACCACCACCTAAGACCTAGGATTACCACCCCCTAGGATTTTCCACCTGCCTAACCGTAGCTAGGACTTTTCCCTAAGTACACTTAGGACTTTCCTATAAACTCATTCAAACACGTTAGATAACGAATAACCTTAACTTTGAACCCTTTGTCATCATCAAAACATAGGTTTGGTTGTCGGATGCTTCCCGCACCAACAATCTCTCCCTTTTTTATTATGGCAACAAAATTCAAAGTTAAGTATAATAATAGCAGCATAAATGTGTATAATCATAAATGCAATATCAAGATTCAAGTGAACATTAAAACCATTTAGCTGAAAAAAAAACATTTAGTTGCAATCAAGTGCAATCAACTTGTTGTATCTTCTATCTCGCCCTTAATCACTTATTCACTTTTAAATTCACTTCTAATTACTTAACTTTCACTTTCTTTCTCCCCCTTTACCATATATCAAAAAATATTAAAAAATAGAGGAAATATAGGAAAATTTTAGCTCCTCCTAAAAGATAGCCTTTACTTCTAAAAAAATATTCGTTTTGCAAGAGAAGGAGAAAATTTTGGCTTTAGCAAAAATGAGCTTAAAAATTTTTACAATTTAGCACTTTAGCTCGAAAAGAAAAATCTCATAAACAACTTAGTAAAATGTAGTTAAAAATTTTTTGATGAAAATATTTTTGATAAACATCGAGTTTTAAAAAAATAATTTTTACTTAGCAACTTAAAAATAATTTTTGTTTAACCAAAAAACTATTTTTAAATTGAGTCAAAAATATTTATTTTAAAAACCAAAACTTTATTTCAATACTAAGTCAAAAATAATTTTTATTTCAAAAACCAAGAATTTATTTCAACACTAAGTCAAAAATAATTTTTATTTCAAAAACTAAATCAAGAGCAAATATTATCTTGGTTTATTTGAAAAAAAAAATCCCTTGTTCACTCCCCCTTGACTAATGCCAAACAATAATTTTTTTTTGTTATGAAAAAGTCTTAGAGTCCAAGCATGAGTAAACAAAACATTTACTTTCAAACAACTGTCTAACATTTAGTTACTAGCTATTTACCAAGAGGTAATAGCTTTCACTTGGTTAGTCTAATTAAGTAAGTGTTCCAGTTAGTTTGACTAAGCATGGATGACTTAATTTGATTAATATTAAGTTGGTATTTATTACCCAGACTTATGTCGATGCACAGACATAAGCATTCGGAAGTCCAGGCAGTACCCTATGCATCTCACACCATTCTAAGTTTCTTTCATACACAAGCAAGGTAATCCTAGTGTGCTTGTGAGATGCTCTGGCTTAAACCTAGGGCACATGTTTTCTAGGTGGTAGATACCTAGGTTAAGTCAAATATTTTGAAAACTAATAAAATTAAAATTTTGAAAATATTTTACCTAGAATCTTTTAGAAAACTTGAAAGGAATTTTGAAAAGTAAAAAGATTCCAAGTCTATAAAGTATGTTTATCAAACAAACCAAAACAAACTATCTATAGATAATATGTCAATCATATACAATGCATAGGGAAGTATATAGGCTAATCAAGTCGGAGCATCGTTAGTAGATGGTGGTAATGGTCGCTCAGGGCCTCGTAGAGTCTGAAGGATCTACTCAAGTCTGGTAGTCATGTCATCCCGGAGAGCAGTCATCTCCCCCCAGAGTGTGTTCACTACAACAAAAACCCTCATAGACATCGGTTTTCCACCGGTGTCTATTTCATTTTCGACCGATGTCTATGAAGCCGATGTTAAAAGTCTGCCATTTTAGACATCGGGTTAAAATCGGTGTAGTATCACTTAACGACACCGGTCTTCGAATCGGTTATTAACCGGTGTAGTATCACTTAACGACACCGTTTCATCAACGGTGTAAAACCTATGTAATATTGTATGTTAATAACACCAGTTTTGACAGCGGTAAATGACCGATGTAATATTAGTTAATAACATTGGTTTTGCAGCGGTGGAAAACCGATGTAATATGTATATTTTTTAACAGCACAAATTTGATTTCCGAAACAATGAAAAACGGACAATAATAAAAAAAAATACACAAATATTCACAAATTATACAAATATTCTTCATTCAACAATATCCATAAAATACACAAATATTCACAAATTATATAAATTATCTTCTTACAACAGTATCCATAAAATACCCAAACATTCTTTTTACATCAAAAGCTAGCTAATAAATATCAAAATCAAGGTAGAACATTCTTTTAACACATCAAGGTAGAACCGCACTTCAAATGTAATCTAGCATACATTCAGCCCACTCGAACCGCACTTCATCAATTTCAACTCTGGAGTACTTGAGATTTGTAAACTGTAAAAACACATAAATAATATATTAGTAAATCAAGACCAAAAATCATAGTTGAAAAAGCAGTAAGAGCACCAGGTAACAAGATGAGTAATTGGAATGCTTAAAAAGAGAAGCATTCATCAATTATCTCAACCACAAATAAATAGAAAAAAGAATCATAGATGTAAGGTACTGATATAGTCCAACACCGGCACAAATTCAAAGAAGAAATTACCTATCTTTATAAGCTGAAGCCAAATTTGCATGGGCTTCAGGCATAGTTGGTCTGATATTCACAGCACGTATATAATCCTGAATTGCTTCAGTAACTCTACCAATCTCCTTAAATTTGTTCCCTCTATTGACAAGACCATCAACAGCAGTCTGCGAAGAACTAGCAGAAAGCAGCAATTCTCATGATTGAATATCCACACAGGAAGCAAAGGTTGAACTAGCAGTGTAGCTGTGTAGGTGCTGCCTAGTATCTACCAAATTAACAAAATTAGCCGAAGTATCTTGCCAATATAAACAAACAAAAATCTCATGATTGAATAAAGAAGAAATAAAAGCGAGAAGTGATTTTTACAAAAATTCCACATAGTAAACTGGAATTCATATCCCTAAGAAAAGTTTGATCCAATAAAATATTTTAAACTGTATTTGTCAAAGCCAATGTAGATGCTTCCCCACTAAAATGAGAGGTAGTTGCACTAAATGGTCAACGACCATCCATCACTGATGATCCTTCTCACTTCAATCTCATAGCAGTCTAGATGGCATTCTAACTGTATCCTGTTAAAACATAAACGTGTTGTAGCCAACTGTTTGACAAAAAACCAAGCATGATTGTGAGGGCATGATGGCAATGAACATGTTGTTAGTACATGATTGCAATGAAAAAGACAGATATAGTACTCTACCTGTTGCTTGTATATAATAGCCAAGTTATTGAAGGGCGCAGATATCCCTGTTGTAACTACTAAAGTTGCCTTATAGAATGATGCAGGAGCACTCATCATGTTGCTGCATGAAGAGAAGTTTCATTAAGGAACAAAAATAAACTATCCGCACAGTTGCCATCAAACATTTCTAAAGCTTACCAATCCATGTATATGCTGCCAAGGCTTGACAATGCTTGGGGATGGTTAGGTTGTAAAGCAAAGCATGACTTGGGAAAAATTATTAAAATGAAGTTATTCAACAAGGAAAAAAAACTTAAGAGAATAAAAATCTCCAAATTAAAAAGTCACCCTATAATGTCCAGCGTCTTTGAGAGCATGTCCAGCGTCTTTGAGAGCATTCCCCTTTTAATGTGCAAGAAAGTCGATCATTAACTAACCTGGCTCACCATCAAGAAGGATACCACATTTTGACATATTAGACCATTATCAACTTACTAGATTATTGTAAGCTTCAATAAAGGTAGAATCACAGTTGATAGCTTGCTTGTAATGCAGAATTGCCATGTCAAGTTGACTTTGCTCATAATAGATGCCAGCAAGGTTTCCTGCGTCCAGATATCCCCAATGCATAGTTGACATAATAAACTCTCTTCATAGCATAGTTTGCAGCAAAGTTATCCACAAAATCAAAAATAGATTAACAGTCCAGTGGAAAAATAGGAGTTATTGAATCACGTAGCATATTCCAGTGAAAGTATTCTACAACAGTAATGTTATGAAGAACTTGAAATAAATAGAAAATGATTAAGAGTTCACACAAACAAGAACTACACATAGTAAATAAACTTCTCTTCTTTTGTATGCAAGTCAATAACAAATCATCATGTACTTCAAAAATCTACAATATCCATAGTTAACAACAAATTAACCATGCTTTTTTAGCGCATAACTTGTGGCAGAGAACAATACCACACAGCATCCTACCAAAAACTATTATATGATTCCTCAAGTCAAAGATGTCACAATAGTTCATATTTATACTCTATCAACCTGCATCCACAAGACCTACTAAAACAATGAAGAATGGCAATAAACCATTTGTCTTCCAAAAAAGAAGCAACTCAATCAAGACTTCAAACATCGAGGCCTTGTTCAGACTCCCAACATCATTAGCAGCTAACCGAATCACAGCAATCAAAGCTAACCGAATCACAGTGTTAATTCTAGTAGAACAATTATCAGCTGGTTCGCAGGAAGTGAAGGCTGTTGCAGCCCGTGAACTCCGATTAATGGCAAAAACCGGGAAGGAGAATAGGTCTTTCATTGCAGAGGGTGGAACAATCCCAGCTCTCTACCGGCTTTTCCGGTCTACAAATCTAGTTGCTCAAGAGAATGCCCTGACTGCAATATTGAACATATCTATTCATGATGAAAACAAGAGAAAGATTATGGAGGAGAATGGTTGTTTGGAATTAATAGTATATGTTCTAAGATATGGGTTAACTACTGAGGCAAGGGAGAATGCAACTGCTACATTGTTCAGCCTCTCTGCTGTCCATGACTTCAAGAAGATGATTGTGGATGAGCATGGTGCTGTTGCAGCACTAGCTGATTTGCTGATGCAGGGAAGCCCAAGGGGAAAGAAATGGGCTGATTGTCTCAAGCAAGAGAGCAGTGCATCCTAGGTAATTCTCCAACCAAAAGTAAGATTAATTCACAAATTGTGCATAACACACAAAAAAAAAGTATTGCAGAACATCTGGAAGCTCACTACTCTGAAAGTTATGTAGTGTGGTCAATAATAATGAAAATCCAGTGGCATCTCCAAATACTCGTTGTGCTGCATTATTTGCTCCAAGGATACACCAAAGTGAACCTAACATATCACATTTCGCATCATTTTGAAGTTTGTATTGAGATCCAGAAACACTTGTTATCATATCACTCTTGAGAATCTCAATTAGTGCGCCTAGCTCTTCTGGATGAACCTGGTAAGATATAAACTTCAACTTATGAGATGAAAGAATCAATTTGGGTAATATTCCAAACTTCTGTAAAGAATAGGGTAATTAAGTTCCACATGGAAACATTCATCCTTTTAAAAAAAATCAGATACTAATACATACCTGAAGAACATCTTCAATGATCAAACAAGATAACAGCCGAAGAACACCAGCTTGGTGGTGATCAGATATCAGGAATGGTAGAATGATCCTGACCCCATTAGATATCACCTTGGCCAGCATATTCCTTGACCTCTTAGATATCTATCTCCAACTCAAAGGAGGTGCAAAATGTGGGCTAGAGAGCACCTAGAACCTTGGCCTGCATATTCCTTGACCTCTTAGATATAACTACAATCTTGATAAAAATTAAACAGAATCAAAGCAAAAGGAATAATATTTATCCAACTCCAAGAGATTAATAGAAGTGAACTGATAAGAGTTAAGACGATATGATAGTTCGATACTTGTGAAGGCGATAGTTCATTTTTTAAATCTAGCAAGTGTATTTTTGATACTTGTGAAGGCGATATGATATTTCGGTATATCCAAGGAATGAATATTTCAAAACATACATACCCATTGGAATAGTTTCCAAAATCTTTTTCTCGATATCTTCTCCTAGTTTAGCTGTCATATCAGATGCAATATAATGAACCCCGGCACAATAGCATTCACCTGTTAATTATCACCAAGTTAGAATTCACCTGTTAAATATCACCAATTTAGAATGCACCTGATAATTACAACAAACATAATTCAGCATGCAACTTTACAAAGTTGTGGATTTTGTATTGGCTACTTCAAGTTTCATAACACATATTTCCATACAAAGTTTTTGAACTTTCATTTGCAAATATGCATTTTATTAGAATTTGGAATACTAAATCATTTTAAACATTTTCCCAAAAAATTCTATTAGTTCCATTGTGATTAAGGTTAATTATTTTTTATATTTGACAAAGGATTAAGTTATCGATTTGTATTTGATGTTGGTGCATCAAGTGTGCAGTTTAGTCATGCCGATTGGATTTGGTAACTCGATTCAGAGATAGATATCTCCAAATCAAGTGCAATCAAGTATAAGCAGCATGCGCTGAGTGGACTCAAGGGCAAATGACCCAGATCGAGAGGACTCAAGGGTAGGTGATTTGGATCAAGGATGTGTTCAAAGGACTAAGGATAGGTAACCCAGATCAAGGAGGAGTTGAATATGTGAACCTATCTGAATTATGATTATATGAATGTAAATGTTGAATTTATTTAAGGTAGTGACGAGTTTTTAAAATGGTTCTAATAAATTATTCTAATAAATTATTCTAATAAATTATCAAAACTGAATATTATAAATATTGTTCTAATAAAATATTGTACAATGTCGGACAATAAGTAATGTATCCTAAGTTATTGTGTCAGTCATGTTGATACGTATCACGCCGTATTGAAATCCAAAAATTTTGGACACACTACAAAATACTTCAAGCTGAATTAATAATGTTTGTTATCCTTTTGTACCTTGTATTCATATAATACAATGTCAATTCTGTACATGGACACAAAGTTAGAAGTTACGGACACAGATCAAAGTTACGTATATAGTTATCTTCTCTTCTTTTTTATCTCCTTCCTCTCTAACTCTACACCAACACCACATGATGAAACAAGAAATTGTATCATTTCAGTCAAAGTCTAAAACTTTAGCACGATTCCAAATTCTGAGCCTTGATATTATCACACATGCATATTTGCTACTAACCTTAATTTGACTTATGTTTTATTGAAAACTTCATGCCATCTATTCATCCCATCCACCTAAATCATCAATGTTCCAACAATTTTGGCACCATTATTTCCAGAATTTAGGTATACCAAACACTTGATTGGTCTAGGTAGTATTTGAACCAAAGGGAACATTGATCTTAGCTAATGCTAAGGATCAACAAAATAAAAGAACAATCACATCAAATGATTTCCCATTTTTTCTTTATCTAGAAATCACAAACTGAGAAATCTTTTTCTATCCATTTCCTCCAAATTATTTTCTAGCTCTTCTGGTAGCATTTTCCCTTCCTTGTAATAATCAATTTTAATGATAGGGTTTAATTAGAAGCAACATTTTGACAACTCAATAACAAGATTTACTTCTAGAAATCCACAATGTCTATGCTAATAACAAATGAATAATCATAAATATAGTTTTTACCAATCCAACTGCTCATAAAGATATAAATCCTTCAGGTTAAATACTATATTGAATGACTTAGCTAATTGGTAACCAACTGCTAAAAATATATATATGAAGAGAATACCTTTTTCTTCTTCATCATAATTTTTGCTGCTGCCTGCAGGAGAAATGTAATCATGGTGAAATAAGTATTCATCATAAAAGATTGCAAGATAATAAGATATGAAAATGCATACCTGTTGGCAAAGGTAGACACCAGTAAGATTCAGGTCAATGACTTCCTTCCATTGTGATTTTTTCATTCTCATCAACAGTGTGTCTCGTGACAAGATGAACATAAGTATAATTCCAGACAACTGCATTGTTAACTAAAATGTCAACTGATCCCCAAAAAAATTGCACATGCAATAAAATAAGTCAAAGATGAAATTGTAAGAAGCCAGATCTATGCAATCTTCATTACTAACAGTTTTGACCATGGATTCCACATCCTCTTCTTTTGAAACATCTCCTCCATAAGTGAGAGCCTGACCTCCTGAAGCCTCAATCTGCATAAATTATTTTATAGTAAATGCGTTATAGTAAATGGGTAAATCATTTGATTTTTTTTTTTTTGTTACGAGAAAAAGCGTTATAGTAAATATGGGTAAAAATAGATAACAAAAGTAACATCATGAGCTGATGATAAAGTAACTTACCATCCTCGCTAGCAGTGGCATTGCATAGATCACCAGCATGTCAGTTTTCATCTTCAGGAGCACCATGTAACTTTCCAGCAAGATTAAAATGAGGCCCTGCAGTATACAAGAGCATGAGTACATAATCAATAATTTAATCCTTTCAATCAGAAACTTGCAACTCAATAGATCGCCATGAAGGAAAAGGTAAATAATTTTACCAGTTGACATGCATCCATTGGTGGTGTCTCCAAGAGCATGCACATGGAAGCCATGAAGCCCAGGCTTGAGGCCAGTGATGGATCCGGTGACGGTGGTTGGACCTATCACATAGATTTACATCCCAAAATTAGATCGGATCACAAATTCACAGAAAAATCAAAATGGTTGAAGTTGAAACCCTAGATCTGAAAAGAATTTAGCATTCCACAAGTAGTATTTCAAGAGATTTCTCACCATCTCCTTCCTGGACGAAGTAAATTATGCCCTTAACACCCTCACTGTTACCCAAGACAGCAACAACCTTCACCATTTCCTTAGGTGTTCTACACAGCAGACACCAAACACACGGTTAAACACATCATTAAATGTCTCAAAATAAGTAGCATCGCCACTAGATGAGAAATAATCGATCTCATCTTCCAGATACAAAAATAAAAGCAACTCAACAATAGCCAGACTAAACGCTAAACAAATACCATCAAACTCGAGACGAAATCAGCTCTCGCTCCATCATAGATAGAGAACCCATCAAATCTCAGTAGAAAACTCCACTTTTTCTTCACCAAATCAAATCAAAGCAGCCGCATAAGTTAAAATCGAGAAAAAAAAAAGAGATAAAACCTAAGGATCTAAAACAAAACAACAATACGATGGAAGACAAATTTCAGATCGGAAAGTATACCTTTGATAAATGGATTAAAGGAAAAAAGAAATCAGATTTACCAGATGATCGAGCACCAAAACAACAACGGGGCAGAAATAAGAGATTCAGATTAAAGAAAACAAAAGCAAATATAAAGATAGAATTATGGAAGAAGAAAGGTGGTGAGGTTGGAAGGAAGAATAAAAAAGAAACACTGAAAAAGAGAAAGAGGTAGAAGAAGAGGTCAAAAGTGCGACCTTATTGAACCAGATCCCGTGGGCGGACTGGATTACGTGGTGGAGGTCAGAAAACGGAGAGGTGGAGGCGAGCTCCTTGGCGAAACGCTTGCTACCGCAGCACCGTAGCATATCCTCCTTCATCCACGAAAAAGATGCCATCTTTCGTAGATCTAGGAAGGGGAAGAGGGAGATGAGGCAAGGAGGAAAGTGGTGGTGGCGTCGCGACGGTATACAGTGGACGGTGCGATATAGGTTTAGGTTTGGAGGGAAGAGTGAAGTCTTGTAAATTTTGGCTAAGTATTGGTGGAAAAATTATATTATTTTATTTTGGTGCATAGACATCGGGCTTTAAAAAACCGCTGTTAAAATCGGTGTCTATTAACGAAAAAAGGGCGCTCATAGACATCGGCTAAAAAACCGATGTCTATGAGCGAAAATCTGCGCTCATAGACACCGGTTTTTAGAAAAACCGGTGTAAAATACTCAAAGACATCGATTTTTGCTTAAAATTGTTGTTGTTCCACCGATGTCTATGAGGGTTTTTGTTGTAGTGGTTGAAACCATCCAAGACTGATTGTTGTAACTGCGCGGAGGACTCCTCGAGACGAGTGAGTCGATCCTTGACGAACAATGAAGTCGAGGGTCGGGTCGAGGTCGAGGACTGTGCCGGAGGAGGATGCTCAAAGATATCTACCTCTGTAAACTCTAACCACTCCTCTCCCTCTGCCGGGACAAAAAACTCATCTCCTGCTGGAATAGCTGGCTGCGACCCACCTCTCCAGGCTAGGATATCTTGAGCGGTAATTTCTACATGCACTAAGGCTAACTGATGATGCCCGAACTCATCATAAGGACTAAGTGAAGTAACCCTCCCCTGGGTCATGGCTATCCCTAAGGTCGAAAACATATATGTCAAGACATGACAATAGGGTATATGGATCTCGAGCCTAGTAACAAGACCGAATACATGTATAATGTTATGAAACATATGTAATGCTATATCTATATCCAAACACTGACAGAGGGCATATAAAAAGAAGGAATGAGAAGGGTGTATCATCGGAACATTCCGAGATGCGATCGACAAAATGCAGGAAGTCAGGATCCGGTACACGATATAGTCCTGGATCCTAAGAGAGAGTGACCTTAAGTCAATCACTACAGGTGGTCTCTCCTCCCAAAAAAGATACATATAGATAATATATAAGGTAATATGGGAGTAGGGCTCACCAAATGGTAGGTCCCTACTAGGGTAACACAAAAATGAACATGTGGATGGCCTAAGTCCTAGACTAGTGCGTAAGAGAGTGGGTGAAAACTGAAAATCCCTTCCACCAACTCTGGTGGAGTAAGTCAGATCATCTACTCTATCTAGATTATTATAAAACTGAGCACACAAGTCATGATTAACTATATGGCTACAGTAAACTAGCTTATCTAGCTGGTAATGCTCAAACATCTGGGTGATAGATGTACAATATTTAGCAAAAAAGGATCTGCTTAAATATCTACATTAATGGAGTAAATGTGCCTAATGAACTCTAGCCTATACCGCTCAGTAGGAAACTTAGGATCCGGGGATGGGGTGCTACTAGTAGCAGGGTCTATGTTTCATCTTTTCCTAGATTTATATACACAAAAATGTAACAAAAATACACAAAAAATATATATTGGAGCAATATAATGAAATAGGGTATACCTAGGAGGCATTTTGGGTTGAAGGGGAGAAAATCGGGTTGCAGAGGGTGCCTCGGTGTGAGTTGTGTCATGAAAAAAAAAATGCGAACAGAGACAGGTCTGTTTGCTAGAAAAATTAGCGTTGGGGGCGGCCTCAATGCATTATGGGGGGCCTCCGACCTGTTGGGAGGCACCCTCCTTAGTTTCGGCGGGAGTTTTTCCCGTTGCTCCCGCGAGCGCCTCCATTCATTTTGAGGTGCCTTCATGAGACGCCCTACGGTCAACATTTTTTTTTGTTTGTTTGTTTAAGTTAAATTGTGTTAGGTTAATTTAGAGATAAGTAGTATTAATTAATTAAGATTTAATTGATTGATTAAAATGAATTAAAATAATTAATTAGATGAAATTAAATGAGATTAATTTAATCAGTTTTATTAATTAGATTTATTAATTGATTAGGTTAATTAAGTGAGATTAATTTAATCAGTTTTATTAATTAGATTAATTACATTGATTAAATTAGATTAAATTAATTGATTAGTTTAAATTAGATTATTCTAATTGATTACCTAAGTCCATCTCACCTCCTTTTCTAAGTTATTAATCAGGGAATCTTATAGATTTTTGTGAGATGGTTTAATTTTATCTTTGATTTAGGTTATCATCTAAGGATTAATTTATATTTGAGTTAGACTCAGGTTTTACAATTAATCAATTAAATATCTATTTCAAGGATTGGCTTTCAGGCTGTGGCGAGGCACTAGACCTTCTTGAGTATGGGATCATCCACCACTTCTAGACAAAGCATTTCAAAAAAATTGGATATTTAATTTTCCTTTTGAAACCCCTAAGTCTAACTGGTCAAGTGTAAATTATGCCTAGGTCCTTATCTAGCCTAATCTAAGCATGTATACAAAAAAATAATAAAAGCAATCATCAGATAAATCTATTTATTAATAAAAATAGTCTTATTGGCTCCCCTTGGATCATAGCCTCGATAGGGTCTATTAAGGTAATGAATTTGATCCTTGGGGACCCAATAATGTCCAATTCCAACTTGATTAACCAAGTTTGACTTGGAGACCCATGCTTGGACAAATTTTCTATTAGTTCTATTAACAAGGGATAAATAAGATTTGTATTTTCATTTAGCCTTAAATCCAAGTCCGGATCGGTTGTAAATGGCTTGCTATTTTCCAAGAATCAGATTAAGATTCTTGGAACCCAATGTGAACTATTCCAACGTATCCTTTAGTTCTTTTGTAAAATACTGAACAATTAATAATTAAATAATAGGGTTATTTAAGAAAATAAACTTATTGGAATTTTTAGAAAATTTTAGAAATTTTCTAGGATTTAATCGGACCTCATATGACACGTCTTAAGGGGATCAATTAATGGGTTGTAAGAAAGCCTGTTTGGAATACATGGAGGTGGGAGTTGATTGATGAACTTATCTAGGTTTAATTGAAAAAATCCCTAAGTCCTAAGTTATAAAAGTCCGAACTCCCGAGCCCTCTCCCTCTCGTGAATTGCTCGCACCCCGCTGGCTTCTCCTCACGTGATTTCTCCCCGAGCCCTTACCTCGCGACAACGCCGACTTTCCCCTTCTTCTCTCTCGGGTCCGGCCGCCCGATCGTCGGACCTCTTCCTCCCCGAGCCACACGTCGGCTGATCTCCTCCTCGCGCACGAGCACCACAGCAGCCGACGGTCTTCTTCTCTCCCTCACGCGAGCAGCACAACCGGCGATTTTGCTCCCTCGCACGAGCACCATAGACCACAGCCGGTGATCTCATCTCCCTCGAGCTAAAGCTGTCGGTCCTCTTCTCTTCGATCTGTGCCCTAACTTAAACGGACATTGATTCAGGATGAACGCCTCGACATGAGACTACTTGACATGATCTACGTATAAAGGCGGGTACTTCTTGTCTTATTTCTTTTAGTACTTTGACCTTGGTGCATGAACTATTTTGGATAAGAAGTTATTTTTACCTTGACTCCACTCTTATTTTCCCGCGCTTGATACTTCCACGCGATCTTTGAGAAATTCATTTCCATATCTATACAGTCTCTTGTTGTTGTCCATGATCAGTAGCAGATACTAGATACCATGTTTGTATGCTTTGACTATTGTTTATTTATGTACTATGTTGAGCATGCTGGCTTCATGTAGAATACCTAAATTTTTCTTATATTTGTATGATGATTATTGCATTTGGCGCATCCTGTCATGGCATGCATGTCAACGACCAATTCTCCCTTGCGGTCGAGAGAGTCGTTAAAAAGGAGCCGCATCCTCGGCCACTCCAGAGAGTGGTAGCTGGAGTTGATGTCGCTTGTCCTGTCGTGCCGCACTCGGCCACTCATGGAGAGTGGTAGCTGGAGTTACAAGCAGCAGGGACCCCGTCGCAGATGTAGCTAGTTAGCTACTATGCAACTGTCCCCTCGGCCACTCGTGTGAGTGGTAGCTGGAGTGGTGTACAGTCTGTCACTGACCCGACCTCTCGACCATACAGGGGTCATGATGCAGAGAGGTGGGCGGGAGTGACCATTCGTGCATACGCTGTTGTTATTATATTTGCTTTGGCTGCTGCTGTTTATATATGCTGTTATTGCTTACTGTTATTGTTCACATATGCTGATATGCTTACTTATGTTGAGATGTATTCTCATTGTAGATGTTTAGTTATTGGAAATTTGTATATACCTTGCTTATTACCTCTGTAGTATGAGCAGTACTGTAGTAGATTAATACCAGTTCTGACCTACTATACCTAGTCTAGGATATAGTTTCAGGTATGAGCATTTATTTTGGTTCTATTATAGTATCTACTATTCTTCTTATGAGGATGTATATTGTTGACACTCTCTACTTATATGTTATGTTCATGCGCTATCTCTTTCCTTACCCGCTGAGTTCTAATACTCACCACCCCAGAAAATGATTTTCTTTCGCCAGGTAACAGGTAGATGAGTCATGGATGCTTGGAGAGATGTCGGCTGCCAGTCCTGGGTCCTATGTCACACTCGAGGATAGTCTTCGTTTTGGTTTTGTTATCGTTTGGGGTGGTATATTGATTTTGTGTATTTTGTTTTTCAATAAGTCGATGTGAATTTTGGGTCAAGTCTATGATGACAGGTATTTGTTAGTGTCGTTGTTGGTTTTACGTTCGTATCGTTTCACGTCTTCCGCTGCTGTGTGTTTTGGATTCAGCCGTGTAGACTTATTAAACTGCGTGGTTTATTTCATTTTTGTCCAGCCGGGTAGGCTGAGTATATTAAACTACGTGGTTATGATATTTCTATTCTATATATATTCTAGCCGAGTGTGGCTGATGTATATTTGGTATGTAGTAATGCTTCAGATTGTCACCCGTACACGGGAGATGTTGCCGAAATTTCTTCGGTCAGAGACTCCTCTGTGGCATGACAATTTAGTGGTATTAGAGCTTAGGTTTTGCGAAGCCTATTTATGTGTTTTTGGGATTTCGATCTTGTTTTGAGATATGATTTTTGAATTAATTTGATACCAATTTTTGGTGTTTCGATTTTGTTTGTAATTCAACTCCTCGATGTGACCTTCGAGTTTTGGGACTAGGTAGCAGCAGGAATCTCCAAGCTATGGGAGGTATGTGTATATTGTTATGACGCACTTCTTTTAGTACGCATATGGTTATCTATAACAGTGAGTTAGTGAAGTAATAGTGTTTGGTGTAGCACTAGAAAGATATTTGGGTTTTAGTTATTTGTCACAACTGAATGAACCAATTGGAACATCTTTAGCAACAGACATTGTTAACACCCAAATAGGCTTGTAGGAAGTTTTCATGTACATTAGGTTGCAAAAAGAATGGAAGGTGGCTTGCTCCTGGTCATTTTAGGCTTCACGACTAAGATTGTTATCCATGCTCACTCTTGTTCCTATATAACAGCCTCTTTGAGACCTGCTTTGGTGTCTTAGCCAATGCCTATGCCAGCTACATGTTTACATACCATAAGAAACTTATAAAAACTTTGAAATAAAATGGACATGTGTCTTTGATGCACTTTGCTTTGTTCTATTTGGTAGATTATAAATATTGGAAAACGTGACTAATTCTCAAGCTAATATTGGAAGTATCATTTTGTAATTCAGTCTAGATCTATGGAAGATTGTAGGTTGTATTGATATTAAATCCTTTATGGAAATGTCTTGGGTTGATAAGCTTTGTGTTTAATTTGAAGATGATACATATTGCTTAGGACTGATAATTGGTTTGAGTGGGGAGGTTCATGGCTTCAATTAGACACTAGGTGTGGAATTTCTGGTGAAAATCTCGGAGTTCTTAGTAGTGGATTTTTAGAAGTGGTCTAAGTTTGTGATTAGTTCAGATTTGTCTGGTGCTTTATCAGTGCTTATAATGGTGGTAATTATGAATCGAATTTCTCTTTGAAGAAGACTGCAATTTGGAGAGTCAGTGATGTGGGTTAATATAATTGTTGTCTTTGTTAGTGAGGTAGTTGATTTATCCACAGCTGGTTAGGTATCAGAGTTGCGCAGCGGAAGCAGGGTAAGCTCAAAACCCACAGAGTCATCTCTTACGGTTGAAGATTTGTTCATGATATTGGAATGGTATGGTATATGAGTATGTTGTTTGGTGGTTACTTTTACATGAGGATCCCTGGGTTGAACAGTAAATTTGGGGACCAAATTTTTATTAGTGGGGAAGATTGTAAAATACTGAACAATTAATAATTAAATAATAGGGTTATTTAATAAAATAATCTTATTGGAATTTTTAGAAAATTTTAGAAATTTTCTGGGATTTAATCGGACCTCATATGACACGTCTTAAGGGGATCAATTAATGGGTTATAAGAAAGCCTGTTTGGAAAACCCGGAGGCGGGAGTTGATTGAGGAACTTATCTAGGGTTTAATTGAAAAATCCCTAAGTCCTAAGTTATAAAAGCCCCAACTCCCGAGCCCTCTCCCTCTCGTGAATTGCTCGCACCCCGCCGGCTTCTCCTCATGCGATTTCTCCCCGAGCCCTTACCCCGCGACATCGTCGACTTTCACCTTCTTCTCTCTCGGGTCCAGCCGCCCCATCGCTGGACCTCTTCCTCCCCGAGCGACAAGTCGGCTGATCTCCTCCTCGCACGCGAGCACCACAGCAACCGATAGTCTTCTTCTCTCCCTCACGCGAGCAGCACAACTGGCGATTTTGCTCCCTCGCACGAACACCATAGACCACAGCCGACAATCTCATCTCCCTCGAGCTAAAGATGTCGGTCCTCTTCTCTTCGATCTGTGCCCTAACTGACATGAACATTGATTCAGGACGAACGCCTCGATGTGAGACTACTTGACACGATCTACGTATAAAGGCGGGTACTTCTTGTCTTATTTCTTTTAATACTTTGACCTTGGTGCATGAACTATTTTGGATAAGAAGTTATTTTTACCTTGACTCCACTCTTATTTTCCCGCGCTTGATACTTCCACGCGATTTTTGAGAAATTCGTTTCCATATCTATATAGTCTCTTGTTGTTGTCCATGATCAGTAGCAGATACTAGATACCATGTTTGTATGCTTTGACTATTGTTTATTTATGTACTATGTTGAGCATGTTGGCTTCATGTAGCATACCTAAATTTTGCTTATATTTGTATGATGATTGTTGCATTTGGCGCATCCTGTCATGGCATGCATGTCAACGACCAATTCTCCCTTGCGGTCGAGAGAGTCGTTAAAAAGGGGCCGCATCCTCGGCCACTCCAGAGAGTGGTAGCTGGAGTAGATGCCGCTTGTCCTGTCGTGCCGCACTCGGCCACTCATGGAGAGTGGTAGCTGGAGTTACGAGCAGCAGGGACCCCATCGCAGATGTAGCTAGTTAGCTACTATGCAACTGTCCCCTCGGCCACTCGTGTGAGTGGTAGCTGGAGTGGTGTACAGTCTGTCACTGTCCCTGCCTCTCGACCATACAGGGGTCATGATGTAGAGAGGTGGGCGGGAGTGACCATTCGTGCATACGCTGTTGTTATTATATTTGCTTTGGTTGCTGCTGTTTATATATGCTGTTATTGCTTACTGTTGTTGTTCACATATGCTGATATGCTTACTTATGTTGAGATGTATTCTCATTGTAGATGTTTAGTCATTGGAAATTTGTATATACCTTGCTTATTACCTCTGTAGTATGAGCAGTACTGTAGCAGATTAGTACTAGTTCTGACCTACTATAGCTAGCCTAGGATATGGTTTCAGGTATGAGCATTTATTTTGGTTCTATTATAGTATCTGCTATTCTTCTTATGAGGCTGTATACTGTTGACACTCTCTACTTATATGTTATGTTCATGCGCTATCTCTTTCCTTACCCGCTGAGTTCTAATACTCGCCACCCCAGAAAATGATTTTCTTTCGCCAGGTAACAGGTAGATGAGTCATGGATGCTTGGAGAGATGTCGGCTGCCAGTCCTGGGTCCTACGTCACACTCAAGGATAGTCTTCGTTTTGGTTTTGTTATTGTTTGGGGTGGTATATTGATTTTATATATTTTGTTTTTCAATAAGTCGATGTGAATTTTGGGTCAAGTCTGTGATGACAGGTATTTGTTAGTGTCGTTGTTGGTTTTACGTTCGTATCGTTTCACGTCTTCCGCTGCTGTGTGTTTTGGATTCAGCCGTGTAGACTTATTAAACTGCGTGGTTTATTTCATTTATGTCCAGCCGGGTAGGCTGAGTATATTAAACTGCGTGGTTATGATATTTCTATTATATATATATTCCAGCCGAGTGTGGCTGATGTATATTTGGTATGTAGTAATGCTTCAGATTGTCACCTGTACAGGGGAGATGTTGCCGAAATTTCTTTGATCAGAGACTCCTCTGGGGCGTGACATCCTTGACTTGATTTTTTAGGCTAGAATTCTCTTCCTCAAGCTTTTGGACTTGAGTTGAAGTTCCAATCTGAATGAGGTCAGTCAAGGAGCTAGTGTTAGTCACTTCTTTAAGGGTTGTTACCTCCTTTTGAAGTGATTTGACCCAGACATTAGATTTAGCTAATTTCTGCATAAGGTAATTGACTAAATTATAAAGTTTATTTACTTGAGAAATACTTAAAGTGGGTTTAGGCCTTTCAGAAATGGAAATAGATCTGTGGCTTCTCTCGAACTTTGTTTCTGATTCGCTATCGGTCTCCGATTCGTTGATTTGTTCCCAGGCTGTCAGGGCAAGGAAGCTCGTCTGTCCGAGCTCTTTGTCGGAATCTTCTAATGAGAACTCATCCCAAGTTGCTTGCAGTGCTTTCTTCTTCCTCTACTTCTTTGCTTCCTTTTGATTTGGACAGTTGGCTTTTACGTGTCCCTTTTGATTGCAGTCATAGCAGGTTACTTCGAACTTCACCTTTGGACTTGTTTGTACTTTCTTGGATTGAATCACCTTTTTGATGTCATTCTTTTTTATCCCTTCATTTTTTTGTAGAGTCTGCACACTAGGTTGACGAGTTTAGCTGCTATTTCGTCATAGTCATCGTCTGAGTTCGGTTCTTCTTCAGACTCGGATTCAATCTGATGCTTCTTTCTAGCCTCCTTTACCTTGCTTGTACCTACAATCAACGCAATTCCTTTCTCGGCCGAATGTGCATTAGTCTTTTCATGCAATTCAAATTCGGAAAACAACTCATCTAGTATAATTAAAGACAAATCCTTAGATACCCTGTAGGCGTCTACCATTGATGCCCACAACGTATTCCTTGGAAAAGCGTTGAGTCCGTACCTTATTAGATCCCAATTCTCCACCTTCTGTCCAATTGTGTGGAGGCCGTTGAGAAGATCTTGAATGCGCACGTGAAGTTGGCTAGCAGTCTCACCTTCCTACATTTTGATGTTATATAGTTTATTAAAAAGTAAATCACACTTGCTTACCTTCGTGTCGGAAGTGCCCTTGTGTAGCTCGATCAATTTTTCCCACAACTCTTTCATGCTTGAGAATGGGTTGACTCGGTTCAGCTCCTCCTTTGTCAGTCCACATTGAAGAGTGAACGCTGCTTTGGCGTTGGCTTCGACCTTCTTTATTATACTTGCGTCCTAGTTCTCGCATGATACTGGTTTTCCCGTGCCGTCGAGTGGGAGTGTGATGCCGATTTTGATGATCATCCACATCTCAAACTGGGTTTGAAGGTAAGACTCCATTCAGCCCTTCCAATAGCTGAAATCTTTGTCGAAGAAGAGCGATGGTCATGCTATGCAACAGCCTTCTTGATGGGCCATTTTAGAGAAAACCTCGCACACAAAAAGACAAGAAATTTTGTTCCAAGACTTGGTCTTGGATTTAGTAGTGCTGGATTTAAGAAATTAAAATGTGAACTCGAGTGGTGTTGCACCAACTTCGAGGGGAAATAAATTGATTGCGATAAAATTAGATTGGAAGGCGGCAATTTTACTGATTCCGATCGACACTGAAAAAATTAAAAATTACCACGAAAAAAAATTGCTTGAATAATGGTTTCACAAATTCAAAGTGACCATGCTCTAATACCAATTGTTGGATAGAAAGCGCTAGAAGGGGGGTGAATAGCACTCGTGGCTATTTCGTTCATTTAAAGCAATCGAGTAATATACAGCGGAATAAAAGCAATAAAAGAAATGGCACGTTGGTTTTACTTGGTTCAGAGCTTGTGGTGACTCCTACTCCAAGGCCCATGCTCGTTGAGCGTTTACTTTGAGCAATCACTATAAGCTCGGAAATTACAATTTAAAATATAAGTAAAGCAGTAATGAAATTATACCGACAACGGAAAACACTGAATTTTAAAGTTTCAGGTCGTCGGTGTCTTGTTACAGCTTTATCGGATCGTCCTTTGAGGAGCACACGGAAAAATGGTTGCAAGTTCTTTTTGTATACTCGTTGTTGCTCGAACTGGGCTTAAGTAGCCCATGGAGGGTGCCTCCAATACCATGGAGGGCGCCCTCATCCCCGCCGAATCCACAGCGATGATAAGATTTTGACTCTTCGTCGCTTATCTGTCCAAGGGCGCCTCCAAGCGCATGGAGGGCGCCCTCCACCTGCATCCAGGGTGCCCTCAGCTCCATGGAGGCGCCCTCACACCTTTGTTGCGGAGCTGTCAACGAGGGTGCCCGAGGCGCCCCCAAGCTCCATGGAGGGTGCCTCGGGTACTGTTCATCCGAGGTAATCATGTTCGATTCGCTTCTTGCTAAATATGTTAGTCCAAAAAACCAACCATACCCTGCAAAATAAAGTTACCACAATATAGACTTGATAAATAAAATATTTGACAGTCTTCAGACTGTCTGGTTCTGACTTCGAATTTCCCGCTCGGAAATCCTAGGTTGAACCGACGCCTATTATTCCCTCACCGGGGAACACGTCCTCACCTACTCCACTCAGGAGAGTTTACCTGTTGTTAGACCGGTCCTCCAGAATGACTGGACTTTTGCTCAACACCCGAGGCTCCAGGACTTTCTACTGGACATCCGCTCCACGACCCATCCAGTCTTCCACCTGGTGCGCCACACCAGGACTTTCCACGTAGAGTCTCCGACTCTAGGACTTTTGCCCGAAGCCCTCGACCCGCCAAGACTTTCCGCCTAGGGTTACCACCCCTAGGGTTTTCCACTTGCTAACCGCAGCTAGGACTTTTACCTAAGTACACTTAGGACTTTCTTGAAAACTCATTCAAACACGTTAGATAACAATAACCTTAACTTTGAACCCTTTGTCATCATCAAAACTTAGGTTCAATCATCGGATGCTTCCCGCACCAACATTTTTGGGCATCCAGAATATGACTCACCCAAACTCATTTTCCAACTTTCTCCTTAAACAAGCTTCCTCTTTGGCTTCTCGTCCCTTAAAAATGTCGTGCGCTTCCTTCTCGTCGACTAACATACTCTTCCTCAGCACCTCATCCCTCTGACGTACCGTGCTCGTCGACTCTCTCCCTTGCCGTCCTTTTTGCTAGCTGTGTCTTTTGCTCAACTTCTTGTGCTCCAAAGTTCCTGCACACTTAGACAAAAAGCATCAAACATACACAAAACCTAACTTGATATGGTTGATCACACTAAAATCACAACGGGATACTTACAATCTCTCCTTTTTTTATGTGAATCAACCCAAGTTAAGTTAGGGTAAAACAAATTATTAAAATAAATGAATATTCAAATTAAAGAAATAATTATGCAAATTAAAATGCACCTCCCCTAGACTTAATCTGTAATTCTCCCCTTGATTACATTAAAAATAGTGGTTTAAAAAAACCAGTGCTAGTCCAGCATATACTTCTATTTCTAACTTGGATGATGAACTATCATCCCAAGTGGTCTTGAGATTTTTGTACTTGTTTCACTTTAGCCTTTTTCTTTCTCCTTCTTGAGATCTGGACAATCTTCCTTTATATGCCATTCTTTTTGGCAATGATAGCATCAAACCTTTCTCTTGTTTCTTAGATTTTTTCTAGTCTACATTTCTTTAAACTTGTTAGATTTAAAAAAAAATCTTACTATATAAGCTTCTTGATCTGCATCAATATCTGAGTCTGACTCAGGTTCATCCATCTTGTTGAATTTTAGTGCCAGGTTCTGGCTTGACTTTTTACTTGTCCCTGCACATCTAGATTCATATAATTCTAAAGTTGAAAATACTTCTTCTAAGGTACTTACCTCCAAGTCCTTCGAGATGTAGTAGGAATCTAAGATCGAAGTCTATTCTGGGGTTCTAGGAAAGGCATTGAGCTCGTAGCGTACCGAGTCTTGGTTGGTTACCTTTTCGCCGAGGTTGACTAGTTCAGTTATCAACTCTTTGATCTTCACGTGCAGTTGGGCTACCTTCTCACCTTTTTCCAAACAGACGTTTGTTAGTTGATTTTGAAGGAGGTCTTGTCGTGCGAGCTTCACTTCAGATGCTCCTTCATGGAGCTTCAGGAATTTTTCCCAAAGTTCTTTGACTAATGAATAGTTTCCGATGCAGTTGACTTCTTGAGGCGGTAATACACTCAGCAAGTGGTATTCCGCTCTGATGTTTGCTACGAAATCACTTTCTTCCTTCTTTGTCCATTGACTTTCTTCTTTCTCTTCTCCTTGATGATCCTTAGGAACTACAAAATCATATTTTGTTATTAAGAGAATTTTGAAATTAGTTCATAGGAATACCTTCATTCGGCGTTTCTAGTGCACAAACTCCCTCTCGAACTTTGGCGAGTAGAGATTTGGTCCGACCATTGATTTCTTTGCTTCGGTTGGCGGTTAGTAGAAGCATCCTTGCTCTGATACCAATTGTAGGTCCCCGGTCGGCCGGTAAAAGGGAGGTGAATTGGTTGAAATTACAAATAAAACCTTTCTCAATCTTTGGACTAAGTTAGACAAACGCTTGTTTATAAACTGAAAGTAAATGCATAAAATAAAGACAAAGGTAAGAAATGTTTATTTGGTTTGTAATCATAGGATTGCTAATCCAAGACAATTGTAGCTCGCTAAAATCTTTCTTTTAACGGCGGAGTAGCCTCTTACAACGTTGAAAGCACAAAATAGTAGAGAATAGAACTAGAAATTTAAGTACAGAAGTCGTTTTCAAGTGTTGTTCTAAACTACTGAGACGATGGCTCTATTTATAGCTTGTTAGTCGAATCTGACTGTTTGATGATGTGGTAGCTTTAGGGCTTTGGGCGCCTAGGTGTGAATAAAATTTTATTCACGTCACAACAGCTCGATAAAGATAGATTTTTCTGGGTCCGGGCGCTTGGACCAGCTCTGGGCGCCTGGATCGTGCTAACGCTGCTCCGAACAGGGGCGCGTTAAGGAGGCGCCCTGTGCTGCCCAGGGCGATCCGGGTACTCGGATAGTCAACTTCTTGTTGACTGTCCAGTTTCTCCTTCGTTCCGACTCTATTCGCTTGGATGATTTCGGTCATTCAGAATAGAGCTCACCCAAACCCATTTTTCGGCCTTCTCCTTGAGTAAGCTTCCATTCAGCTTCTCGTCCCTTGGAAATGTCGCATGCTTCCTTCTCATCCATCAACATACTCTTTCGCGACATCTCGTCTCTCAGACGCACTGAACCCGTCAACTCTCTCCTATGTCGTCCTTCTTGTTACTTGTGTCTTTCGCTCAACTTCCTGTGCTCCTAAGTTTCTGAACACTTAGACAAAAGATATCAAACATACACAAGACCTAGCTTGACTTGGTTGATCACACCAAAACTGTAACGAGGTACTTATATTAGCGACGGAATTTAAATTCCGTCGCTAAATTTAACGATGGAATTAGATTTCTATGGATAAATATAGCGACGAAATTAAATTTCCATTTTGTTGCTAAATTTAGCAATATAATTTAAATTCTATTGCTAAATTAGTCACGAAATTAAAATCCCTTCGTTAATTTTATCATTGAAATTTAATGTTGCTAATTTTATTATGAATTTCATCATATATCTTAATATTTTTTTAAAAATATATATAATTACAATATCAATATAATCAATATAAACATCAATCATCAATATCAATACTAATCAAAATAATATTACTAGATGCAAATATTATACACAATTACAATAAACAACATTAATCAAAACTTAATTTACTAACAACATCCAAATGTACACAATGTCAGGTCATATCAACCAAATCGAGTTAATGTTTGATCCATAAAAGAATAAATGATCTGAGTCATTGTATGATGATTTCAAATATGAAAAAGTTTGTTGAAGCCCAACAATTTGAAGCCTATTTGATGGAAAGTCCACCTTCTAAAATTTTGTCTGGGCAACCTGTAGATAACCATATAAAAAAATTTATTGAGTTTATACATTCATGAACAAAATTTTCAACGAAAGCAATGTGATAAATCTACTCGAAAGAATCAAGTTTACTAAGGTTTCATAAAATTATACTAACTTAGAATTTGGTCGCATCAACTAATCTACTTCGTCTTGCCATGGAATCCATTGGAACACATGAAATCATAGTATTATAATCTGTTCACAGAGCATATCAGCACATAATTCAATAAACTTGATAACTACAAATACAACGATTCAAGGAACTTCTTGAATGAACTTATGAACCTATTGGCGAACCCATTGGAAGGTCACTTCATTTCGAGTTTCTACAGATTAAACATTTTCAGCAAATCTATGACAAAATGAATTGCTTATTACAAAATGGAGGCGAGAAAAAGTGGCATATGGCACAATGTTACCTATATAATTTGTTTATAAATTCGACATGCATTTAAGCTGCTAACAAGCCTCTTCTTCTAATTTGGTATGAACACAAGAAATTTAATTCTAAAAACGTATTCCCAGGAAGTTAAAAAATTTCAAGGTTGTTAATTTGATAGCTTGTTACAGATGCATAATGGTGGAAAGAATGATATCAAAACAGATAAGCTTGAAATTTTGAAAATTTTCATCACTATGATATTAAGACACCTCAATTCAAACTGGAACTAGATTGGCTCAAAGAATAAAGAAAGAAAAGTTCCCTCAGGATACGCATTGAAGGTTCGTCAAAGCATTTCAGCATTAGCATGGTAAAAAATGCCAAACATCATTGGGAATCAGAAGAATACGCTTTTAACAGCTTGGTTAATAACAAAAACTGGAAGATCACATAATATAGTCAGATATCGTCATGAAACATTTCTTTAATGTTCCAAAAATAGGAAGATCTCACAATGAGCTGGGTTAATAACAATATCATCATTGCAACACGATGTTGAAAATAACTCAAACATTAAAACAAAAGTGCATTACACAAAAAATAGTCTTTAAAAAACAAAAACATCTTCAACCAACAAAGCACATACCTTGTGGCAAAAAAAATATATGGAAGCAGAGTTAAGAGATAAAAAATAATATTATAGTCCGGTGAAAGAGCAATTTAGCATATCATAAAGTGGAGTTCACAATGCACATTGATCTCACACAAAAAATATTGAAAATAATAGATTATTAATCCAGTTTGGAAGTTGAATCAGATAGTGGGAGCTGATGGCGAGGGTGGGAACATTGACGGGGGAAGACTTTAACCTGGGGTAGGAGGACTCGTCGTAGGTTGTGAGCCTTCAAGCGGAGTGAGGGGAGTGAGGGTTGTTGATGATACCCACGAGTCTGCGCACACCACGAACAAATTGCATGGAAGCATTAGGGTGAGAACCAGGGAAGTGGTCTTGACGCTGGTACTCCGACGCTCAAGTAAGAACTGAAATAGAGTAAAAAATCTTGATAGGAGATGAATAGTAGCACTGTAGTAGATGCATGTGTGCGCACATACTTGACCAACGGAGAGGACTTCCCTTTTTATACTATCTCTCATAATCTTCGTAATTACGAGACATCAAATAATATCGGGTGTCAGGGTATGTCGAGTGATGGATGAAGTATGCCGGACCCCCATTGGGTAGAGGAAGATTTCACGTTATGGATGTGGCAAAATATCAAAATGTTCCCTAACGAATAGTCGTTATTTCCTAACAAGTGTTTGTGAGTTCCTGACAGTGTTGTTTCCTCTAACACGGGGGCCGTCAAAGGGTATATTAGGAACCATGCTCATGAGAAGTGGGAGGACTGAGCTCTGGGGGCCCGACTATCTAAGAAGCCAACCGAGAGTGGACAGGGCGGTATCTATGAGAAATGAGGGGACTGAACTCTGGGGCCCAACCAGCTAAGAAGTCAATCAGGAGTAGACTAGGGTGGTGCCCAGGAAAAATAAGGGGACTGAACACTAGGGCCCGACCAACTAAGAAGCTGACCAGCAGTAGATTGGGACGGTGCCAAGAAGAAATGAGGGGACTAAGTCCTGGGTCAAGTCGGCTCAATGGCCAACCAGGAGTATATCAGGAGCTGTGCTTATGAGGTGGGCTCTCCCAAATGAACTTCCCTTTTGGACCAAATCAGGAACTTCTCAGCCTTAACTACCACCTCTCTTTGACTTTTAACCGTTATAACACCTTAACTATTGACCTCCTAATATTACCTGGGCCCTCTATTATACATCATATCAATTATCTAATTGTAAATAGTAGAGCTCGATGTTGAGATAATCCTACTTTTATACAGCCAATTGTTAACAAACTTGTATAATGTGTGCTGTGCAATTCAGAAATCATTTCCATCCATTAATTTTGCTAGCGTGTCATTTGCATCTCAAACATGGGAAATAGAATGATTTTGGCGAGCAATTGGGAATCATTCAACAACATCAACATGCGCACTCGACCAGGGGTTGCATGCGGCCTGGTTGAGGGTAGGCGACTAGGTCACACACGACCTCGTGACCTTGTTGCAAGGTCACTACCGAGGTTGCTCCCAATGATATGATACCAGCCGTATGTCGTAATATAGGGGTATCAAATTTAATCTAATTATTGAACCTTCTCTATACTAATGTAGTGTAACAATCCAAATTTCCTCATTATGAGTCCTAATAGTGTTTAAAAATATTTAGAAATGCTTTAGAAATATTCTAGAGATTTTTAGGAATTTTTAGAGTATTTTTATGTAATTTTCGGAATTCGTTTGGTATTTCTACCAAAAGAAATAAGTTTCAAAAAAATAAGAGGTTCGAACACACGACCTCCGACCCGATTCGAGACTTAAGCGAAGCGTGATGATCAAGAACCCAGCAGGGTCGTGCTGATAAAATAGATAGTGAAATTTATTTAACCCATAGTTGGTAACAGAATACTGGAGTTATAAAGGGAGAATTTAGGGATTATTTTCCGGAAATCCAAACTTTTCCTCTCTTCTCCCGACCGCGTGCGATGGCGGTTTGCTTGGGTGGAAACGAAGAGGAGGTTAGGGTTTGTCTCCGGCGGCCGGCCAAGGACCAAATCCGAGAGGTTTTTCCACCATTGTGATCTCCTTGTCGAGGAGAACAAGTGGATGTGAAGAAGTTGCCAAGAGCTTGCAATTTCCGAAACCTAGAAGCCCTTCTTCTTCGGTGGTGAGTCTAAGAACGCAAGGTAAGCGCTATTCACCTGCGGTAAGGGTAGTTTGAGCTTCGATTTAGTGTTTCCTTTGGATTCTCGGAATATGCTGTAAAGATTTGTGAATTATGAGGTTTTACTGCCGTGAGTTTTATAAAGAAGATGAGAAGGGGTTTTAATGGATTTGGCATGTAGTTTAGACTTCTCAATTCTTATAGTTAGCATCTCATAATTGGATTTTTGTTAATTGTGGTTACCTCAATGGACACAGTCGGCTCATATGGAGCCTTGCAAGTTCGGTTTGTGCTAAAGAAAGGGCATGAATAATTTTAGTTCGGAGGTGTTCAATTCATTGTCATGGCATAGTGTATGAGGAATGATTGTGGTAGCATTTAGTTCTCTTTTTGCTTCATTGCCGTGGCAGAGTGTATGAGGAATGATTGTTGTAGCATTTTGTTTTCTTGTAGCTTCATTGTCGTGGCACAGTGTAGGAGGAATGATTTATGCAGAATTTTGTTAGCTTGATATGCAGAATTTTGATTAGCAAAGTATGCAGAATTTTGTTAGCTTAATATATAGAATTTTGATTAGCATAGTATGCAGAATTTTGTTAGCTTAGTATGCAGAATTTTGTTTAGCTTAGTATACAGAATTTTGTTAGCAAAGTATGCAGAATTTTGATTAGCATAGTATGCAGTTTTCTTTTGTTAAGCTTTGTATGCAGATTTTTGTTTAAACATTTCAATGTTAGAATTTGTTTAAACATTTCAGTTTTTAAAGAAGCATTCTTTTATTAGAAGTATTAACAAGTATAAGTATTTTACTTGAGAATGCTAGTACCCGACTTTCGAGGTTGTCGTTAAACAAATCCAGGTGACCGTTTCCGAGGTCTCTGCCCTGGTAAGACCAAGGTCTTTACCCTCATAGAACTGGTGGCTCGCTACCTCAGTTTCTATTAGGGAGCGCGCATTGGTACTAAGCCTGGGCCCAAAAGATTATTATTTTGAAGTATAAAAGTATAAATTTTAAACAAGTGAAATAAGATTCACATAAGTTTAAAATTCAGCAAGTTTAGTTTCTTTTATGCTAGAATGTTATCTAGAATTTTCTTGCTGTTATTTGCTATTAGATGAGCAGTTTTACATGTTTAGCATTTCAGTATATTCACATGCATATTCGAGTTTTGTGAGTTAGATAGCGCTTACTAAGCAATTTTGCTTATAGTTGCATTTCCTCTTACTGCAGATAAAGGAAAGGAAAAGCTATAGCGAAGGAAGGCGACAAGGAGGTGCGGATGGATGTGTGATGTTTGGACTATGAAAGCCTTGGGATTTAGTTTAATAATTCATTAAGACTTTGTATTCAGAATATTGGAACCATTCTTTCATGTTGTTAGATTTGCATTGGATATTTTATGTTTAGAACTCTTTCTTTTAATTGCTATGCACATTGTTTTATTATCTGAATTGTATATTGTTGCATGCTTGTGTAGATTCATATATATAGTTTCTAGCATGTTCAGATTTATGTATAGTTTTAGTTGTGAACGTATGATTGAGTAGTATGTTTTCCGCTGTTACATATTGTATGCTTTGAGTTTTGAGAGTTTTAAGCATAGATAATTTCATGTGAGCAACATTAATTAAGATAAGTTAGTAGTCCAGTAGCGCTCCACCCTCACAGACTAGTAGGGAGGAGGGCGGGGTGTTACAAGTTGGTATCAGAGCAGTCCCCATTCTCCAGCATCACACATCAGCACTAGCCTTGCCGTCTTCAAGTAAGAAAGTATTTAAATTTTTTTAGTATGCTTTTCTTATTCTTTACAGTAAAGAGAAATTTTTAGAAGTATTTGATTATATGTGCAGAATAATGAGGTGTTTCGAAGTGCTTACTCATAAATGTTTAAAGTCAAGAATTTTGCTTAGTTTCCTCTCTCTACATAACTAGATGTCAAGAAGAGGACGTCCCCGTACCGCTCGTACTGAGGACCCAGCACAGGAGAATGAAGAGCCCAGAACAACTGAACCAAATCTCTCTGAAGTTGTTGCTCAACTCCAGAGACAAGTGGCAGAGCAACAACAAGTGATCGTCAATCTGATGGCTAATCGGCAGCCAATTCCTCCCACTCCTCCAACTATCAATGTGGAGACTCCAGTGGTGATTGAGGTTCCACCAGCTGCCCTGGAAGTCCCCACAGCACCTAGAAGACAAGAAGCATACCTGATATAGTGACTGAAGCTGAAGCTAGAAAGCTTCTCGGGCATGACTGAGCCCTGGGATGCTCAGGCTTGGTTTAAGACACTGGAGAGCACCATGGAGCTTCTTGACTGGCCAGAAGTTGAGAAAGTCAAGTGTGCCTCTTCCTACCTATCTAGAGATGCTTGTATGTGGTGGGAGAGAGTTAAGAGCAAGAGAGCAGTCAATCAAATGAGCTGGGCTGACTTCGAGACAGAGTTTTACAAAGAATTCTTCCACCAACGGATCACCAATAAATATTATGAGGAGTTTATAGAATTCAGACAAGGTGACCTGTCAGTGGAAGAAGTAGTAAAGAGATTGAACAGACTAGCTCGTCACTGCCCAGAGCTAGTAAGTATAGAGAAAGAACGAGTCAGACTGATGCTCCGAATGCTGAGACCAGAAATAGCACTTAACGTGAGTAGTGGAACTCACCGACCACAAACTGGTGAAGAGCTGGTCAGCAGGGCATTAGTCATTGAGCACTATCTGAACAGCATCAAGGCACAACAAATGCAATTCAAGCCAATCAAGACAGAGGACAAGATAGCAGGGAGTCAGAAACCTCAGGCAAGTAAGCAGCATTGGAAGGGCAAAGATAACAAGAGGAAACGGTGGAATACAGGAGGTAGCCAAAAGGGAGGTCCTACAGACAAGCAGGCCAAGTTCCCTCCCTGTCCTAAATGTGGGAGAGTACATCTAGGAGCCTGTCTTTTGGGTATGACTGGATGTTATTCGTGTGGTCAAGAAGGACACCTAGCTAAGGCATGTCCTAACAAGCTCAAAGCTCCTCAGCAACAGGCAGCACAATACGGGAACAAGCCTCAGTTACACTACATGCCTGCAACTCTGGACGGACCTCAGCTCAGTCAAGGAAGGTTGGAAGTCCCACCAGTTTCAGCTAGTGCTAGAGTATTCTCCCTCACCAAAGAGGAGGCTGCTAGTGCCTCTACGGTCGTAACAGGTCAAGTAGTTATTTTTCAGCATTTAGCTACTGCACTATTTGATACTGGGGCGACCCATTCTTTTATATTAGTACTCTTTGCCAAAGAATTCCAGATGCCTACAGAGAGCATGAACTCTAAGTTTTTAACGACCCTACCTTCTGGGGAAGTCATGGAGTCCAACCAGTGGCTTCGGGTTGTACCAGTCAGGATTTCAGACCGAGAGCTATATGTGGATCTAGTAGTCCTTGCGATGCAAGATTTCGATGTCATTCTGGGTATGGATTTTCTCAGTAAGTACAGTGCTTCGGTGGACTGCCGCAGAAGGAAAGTGATTTTTAGTCCAGAAGGTGAACCATCTTTGAGTTCACGGGAGTGCCGAAGAGGAAGACCCAGAAATTCCTCTCTTCCCTCACAACTCACCAGATGTTAGCTAAAGGGTGTACTGGTTTTTTTGCGCACATTGTTAATACAGAAGAACAAAAAGGACCCAAGCAGGAAGATGTTCGGGTAGTCTGTGAGTACCCAAAGGTATTTCTAGAAGAGCTACCTGAACTACCTCCTAACAGAGAAGTGGAGTTTGAAATTGAGTTAGTTCCTGGTACCGGTCCAATTTCAAAAGCTCCGTACCAAATATCTCCAGCAGAACTGAAAGAGCTACAAGAACAACTCCAGGAGCTGCTTGACAAAGGTTTCATTCGTCCTAGTCACTCACCATGGGGAGCTCCGGTGTTGTTCGTTAAGAAGAAAGACTGGTCTATGCGGATGTGCATAGATTATAGAGCGCTGAACAAAGTAACAATTAAGAATAAGTACCCTCTTCCCAGAATAGATGATCTATTTGATCAGTTAAAGGGGGCAACAGTGTTCTCTAAGATAGATCTGCGCTCTAGGTACCATCAGTTGAAAGTGAAAGAAAGTGATATACCCAGAACAGTTTTCAGGACCAAATATGGACACTACGATTTTGTAGTCATGCCTTTTGGTGTGACTAATGCACCTGCGGTCTTCATGGACTTAATGAACAGAGTGTTCAGAGAATACCTTTACAGATTTGTCATCGTGTTCATCGATGACATTCTGATCTATTCAAGAACCCCAGAGGAGCATGACACGCACTTGAGGATAATACTGCAGACTCTTCAGCAAAAACAGCTTTATGCTAAATTCTCGAAGTGCGAGTTCTGGTTAGAGCAGGTGGTGTTTCTAGGTCACATCATTTCTAAAGAAGGTATCCAAGTGGGTCCTGCCAAAATAGAAGCGGTCAACAACTGGTGTAGACCCAAGAACGCCAGGGAAATCAGAAGCTTCCTTGGTTTAGCTAGGTACTACAGGAAATTCGTGGAGGACTTTTCCAGGATAGCCTCTCCACTAACAGCCCTAACTAGGAAGAACAAGAAATTTAAATGGTCAGACAAATGTGAGCAAAGTTTCCAAGCACTGAAGAAAAGACTGATCAGTGCTCTCATCCTGACTGTTCCAAAGAGTGACAAGAGTTTTGACATATATAGTGATGCTTCCAAGATGGGCCTCGGAGCTGTTCTCATGCAAGAAGGGAAGGTTATATCTTATGCTTCCAGACAACTCAAAGACTATGAGAAGAACTACCCCACTCATGATCTTGAGCTGGCAGCTGTGGTCTTTGCACTAAAACTCTGGCAACATTATTTGTATGGAGTCCAGTGCAGAATCTTCACAGACCATCATAGCTTGAAGTATTTCTTTACCCAGAAAGACTTAAACATGAGACAACGCAGGTGGCTAGAGTTGGTTAAAGATTATGACTATGAAATCCTCTACCACCTAGGTAAAGCTAACAAAGTGGCGGATACACTAAGTCGAAAGTCCAGTGCAACTCTGATGCACTTGTCATCATTAGCACTGTCACTACAGAAGGAACTGTTAGATTTTGGAGTCGAAATTGTTTATGGGAAACTCTCTACATTGACCTTAGAGTCAACCTTGTTTGAGGATATACAGAGAAAGCAAAGTGAAGATCCAGATATCCAGAAGATCAAGCAAGGGATACAAAAAGAGGAAAATTCAGAGTTTCGGGTATCAAACAGTGGAGTTCTTTATCAGGGGAGCCGCCTTTGTGTCCCCAATGATGAGGAATTGAGAAAGAAGATTTTGGAAGAAGCTCATAGTACACCATACTCCATGCATCCTGGTTCCACCAAGATGTATCAAGATTTGAAACTAAGATTCTGGTGGTCTGGACTCAAAAGAGATGTTGCAAAATATGTCAGTACCTGCCTGACATGCCAGAGAGTCAAAGAAGAGCACCAGAGACCAGGAGGAGTTCTACAGCCTCTCCCAATACCATAGTGGAAGTGGGAAGAAATATCCATGGACTTTATAACAAGTCTTCCAAGAACTACTAATGGATATGATGCGATATGGGTGATAGTGGACAGATTGACCAAGTCTACCCATTTTCTAGCCATCAATGTGTCCCACTCAATAGAGCAGTTGGCACAGCTATATGTTAAGGAAGTGATCAGACTTCATGGAGTCCCGAAGTCGATTGTTTCCGATAGAGATGGGCGCTTCACCTCTCATTTTTGGGAGTGTGTTCAGAATGCATTAGGCACCAAACTTAAGTTCAGCACAGCCTTCCATCCCCAGACTGATGGACAGACAGAACGAATAAATCAAATTTTAGAAGACATGCTCAGGGCTTGTGCATTAGATTTTAAAGGCAGTTGGTGCAAGTATCTTTATTTAGCTGAATTCGCCTACAACAATAGCTACCAGGCCACCATCAAGATGGCACCGTACAAAGCACTGTATGGCCGAAAGTGTAGATCACCTATATGCTGGTTGGAGGCTGGACAAAGAAAAGAGATGAAATCAGAATTGGGCAGGCAGACTGAGATGATAGAAGAAACCACACAAGCTATCCAGAAGATCAGACAGAGGATTGAGACTGCCCAGGGCAGACAGAAAAGTTATGCTAACACTCACCGTAGGCCACTTGAATTCCAAGTAGGGGATTCAGTCTTTCTCAAAGTTGCTCCTATGAAGGGAGTGATGAGATTTGGCAAAAAGGGCAAGTTAAGTCCCCGCTACGTAGGGCTATACCTGATCACAGAAAGGATTGGGAAAGTTGTAACGACCCGGCCCTCTTGGCCCATTTGGCGACCCTCGGGTCGTCGACCGTTGGCCCTTATGTCTTTGGCCCATTTGGTGACCTCTCATATCGTCGACCGACGACCCTTGGCCGTGCCGTTACTCACTAGAACTTTCCACCCCTGGCCAGTGGATTTTTGCCTCCCCCAGGATTCGAACTCTAGACCTCCAGGCTTAAGTACTAGAGTTTATGAATCCTGGTAACCAAGTGAGATCAAATTAATTTTAGAAATATTCTATTATTTTTATCGAATTTTAGAATATTTTTATGGAATTTTTAGAATAGCCGAAGTAGTAAAATTAAATAAAAATGTAAAATAGCCTAAGCGGGAATTGAACCCGAGACCTATGGACTCTATGACATATAGGGTGATGGTAGTAACCAAGGGGCCCCAGCAGGGGTGTGCTGAAAAAAGAGGAGAATAATTCTATTTAAGATTTAGTTGGATGGTGTTAAGCACTTAATATAAATAGGGAATTAAGAGAGGAGTTATTATTTTTCCAAACGACAACTCTCTTTTCCCCTCACCCTCACCCAACGCCATCTCTTCTCCCGCTGTAACGACCCGCCTTCTACTGACTAGGCTGTGAGGCCGATCGTTACATTAATCTGTGCTAACTATTCCAAGAGCATCATCAAATCTAGGTGCGGAAGCTGTACTAACTAAAATTTTGCTAAACTATTATCATTTCTTGGTTCTACATGTACTAAGGGGTGTAATCTAAACTATTCATGACATTTATTACATCCCCCAATGGTCAAGGAACTTAACTAAGAGTTTCTTGCTGACATCAGGCCTCCCAATCGATCCAAGGATCGATTGGAATGGCCGGATCGATCCGTGGATCGATCCATGTGGCTACTGTATGTGGGGCTTAGGTTGGATCGATCCAGCACGCTACTGTGCTCGGGCAATATTCTGGATCGATCGGCTGATCGATCCAGACTGGCCAATCGATCCAGTGATCGATCCCAGAGCCTTCTGTTCGCGACAGAATTTGCTGGATCGATCGGCTGATCGATCCAGAGGCCTATTGTTCACGGTACGAACTTCTCAATCGATCGGCTGATCGATTGAGAAGCCTCCAATCGATCAGCCGATCGATTGGGGTTTCTGATTTCGTACCAGAAGTCTGATTTCAGCACTGTTTCGTGCCTCAATCACACATACAAGTACAAAAATGGTTAGGAACATTCTAACATCATGTAACTAATGTTCGAAGCATGATAGAGTGCATGATTCACTAGTTTATGACATTTAACATACTAAGGTGCGGAATAATAAAATGCTAAAACAAATTCTAATGTTCAAAACAAAACTCGCTGAAATTCTCTAAGATCTTTGTCCCAAGTTCCATCCACACACATCCTCATCGTTGCATTGACCTCCAGCCTCCGCTAGTCCATCTTTCCTTTACCTTTATCTGCAGTATAAGGAAAGAGTATCTGTAAGCTTTCTCTTAGTAAGAAACCATCTACCTCATAAAAATATGCATACGATGCCAATTATGTTTTTAAGACATGCTATTTGAAATACATTCTGAATATGCTAAGCATGGCATGGCATACAACACATAGAAGCAAAACTGATCATGTTGTATCAACAGAAAACTAAACTGATACCATGGTTGAGCTAAGCTAATACTAATCTGATGCTAAAGCTGTACTGAATTCACATAACTATTTTGTGATGTTTGAAAAAACTATATTCATAATAGATTAAAATAGTAATCAAGCTGCTGTTTGGGCCCGTCAATTGTACTTTGATGTGTGCGCATCCCTAACTAGACCCGGGTTTGTAAGCCCCGAATTTAGTAGGGTTACTAGGTTAGCTGAACCTAGGGACGACTATGGGAGTCCAACCCAATGGATATCTAATCCAGTACAGTCCCACTGAGAAAGTAAAATACTGAACATAAGCTAATAAATTCTTGTCTTGCTTTTACTAGGTTGTCTAAACCCAGAACTAGGTTATCTAAACCTAGAGGCGACTGTGGGAGCCCACCCATTGGACATCTGGTCCTGTAAAAGCTGGAGCAAGACTCAATAAGCTATGAAATTCTTCTATTGCATTTATCTAAGCCACTAAAATGCCTAAGTTGCATTTTTCTGTGCTAAACTATTTAAATCGAACACTTGGTATGCGCTAATTCTCATCCTTTGTGTCGGTAGTCTACATATTACTAAACTAAAACATAAAATTCACACGAGAGTTACTTATACTGCAGGTGAGGGGTTTCTTACCTCCTGCTCGAAGTTTCTTACGATTCTAATCGCTAGATTTTCAGTGGGGAAGATCCCTTCAATGATCTCCTTGCGTCTATGCGTTCCTCTCGCGGAGAGGAGCGTCCTCGTGCCTTTGACGTTGCCGGAAACTACTCCTATGGCCCTAGGGATGGAACCCTAGGTCTTCCTTGTGGTTGGCGCCGAAGGAAGAAGAAAAGGGAGAGGTGCGGCATGAGGTTAGGGTGAGGAGGAGAAGTTGCCGATTAAAAATTCTATCTCCCCACTTATTAATTCCTATTTATATTAAGGAATTAATTCGCCCAACTCCAACATAAATATAATTGATTCCCTTTCCTTTCAGCACGGCCCTGCTGGGTTCACTAGTTACTAGAGTCCGCTATAAGTCGTAGGACCCATAGGTCTTGGGTTCAATTCCCGCGTAGGCTATTTTCGTTTTCTATTTATTTTTGCTACTTCCGCTTCTCTAAAAATTCTGTAAAAATATCCTAAAATTCCAAAAAAATCGTATAATACTTCTAAAATAATTTTGAGAATTTTCGGGCATTACAATCCCCCATACCTTATAAAAAGTTCGTCCTCGAACTTAGAATAACTCTGGGTACTTCTGTCTCAAACTGACTTCTGTCTCCCAAGTTGCCTCTTCTGCTGTGTGACTGTGCCAAATAACTTTGACTAATGGTACGTCCTTGTTCTGCAATTTCTTAACTGCTCGGTCTATTATCTGAATAGCCCGACTGTCATAGCTGAGGTCTTCGCGGACTTGTACCGCTTGGGGCTCAATCACCTGGGTGGCATCTGGGATATGCTTCTTCAGCATAGAGACATGAAATATATTGTGGACAGCTGACATTTCCTGGGGTAGCTCTAGCTCATATGCTACCTTGCCCACTCTTCTGCTGATAAGGTATGGTCCCACATATCTGGGACTTAGTTTGCCCTTTTTCCCAAAACGCATTACTCCCTTCATTGGAGCTACTCTGAGGAACACTGAATCCCCAACTGAGAACTCTAAAGGTCTGCGCCGTGTATCAGCATAGCTTTTCTGGCGACTCTAAGCTGTCTCTATCCTCTGGCGGATCTGCTGTATAGCTGCTGTGGTATCTGCCACTAGATCTGTCTGAAGTTCTAGTTCTTTCTGTTCACCACTCTCATACCAGCAGATTGGAGATCTACACCTTCGCCCATAGAGAGCTTCATAAGGTGTCATACCAATAGTGGCCTGATAGCTATTGTTGTATGCAAATTCTGCTAAACTCAGATATTTACACCAACTTCCTTTGAAATTTAGGGCACATGCTCGGAGCATATCTTCAAGCACCTGATTTACCCATTTCGTCTGTCCATCTATCTGAGGATGGAAAGCTGTGCTGAACTTTAACTTCGTGCCCAAAGCTGACTGTACATACTCCCAGAAGTGTGATGTGAACCTACTGTCTCTGTCTGATATAATGGTTCGTGGGACTCCATGTAATCTAACGATCTCCTTGAGATACAACTGTGTTAGTTGTTCCATGGAGTAGGATATCCTGATAGCTAAGAAGTGGGCTGATTTAGTCAACCTGTCGACTATTACCCAGATGGTATCAAAACCATTCGTGGTTCTGGGTAGTCCCACTATGAAATCCATGGAAATGTCTTCCCACTTCCATTCGGGTATCTGAATGGGATGCAAGACTCCTCCTGGTCTCTGATGTTCTGTCTTAACCCTCTGACAGGTTAGGCAGATGCTGACATATCGAGCGATGTCTCTCTTCATCCCAGGCCACCAAAAGCGCTTCTTCAAGTTCTGGTACATTTTGGTGGAGCCTGGATGCATCGCATAGGGAGTCTTGTGAGCCTCATCTAAAATCTTCCTGCGTAGTTCCTCCTGATCTGGAACACATAATCTGTCACCAAAGTACAACACCCCGCTAGCGGACACTCTGAATTCTCCACTTTCTGTTCCTGCTAATCCTTGATTAATTTTCTGAATTTCAGGATCCTGTTCCTGAGTTGTCTGAAGATCACCAAGCAAGGTAGACTCTAACGTCATAGTAGAGAGCTGTCCAACTATGAGTTTAAGACCGAAGTCTGTGATATCCTTCTGGAGGGGCGGTGACATGGCTGCTAGAGATAATAGGGCAGCACTGGACTTTCTGTTAAGTGCATCTGCTACCCTATTTGCCTTTCCTAGGTGGTAGAGGATGTCTATGTCGTAGTCTTTAACCAGTTCTAGCCATCTGCGCTGTCGCATATTCAGATCCTTCTGAGTGAAGAAGTACTTCAAACTCTGATGATCTGTATACACTCTGCACTGAGCTCCATACAAGTAATGTCTCCAAATTTTGAGAGCGAACACCACTGCTGCAAGCTCAAGGTCATGAGTAGGATAGTTCTTCTCATAATCCTTGAGCTGTCTAGAGGCATAGGCGATTACCTTGCCGTCTTGCATCAGCACTGCTCCTAGTCCCAACTTAGAGGCATCACTATAAATATCAAAGCTGTCTGTGTTCTCGGGTAGAGCTAGAATAGGTGCACTGGTCAATCTTCTTTTTAACTCGCTGAAGCTGTTCTCACAGTCCTCTGTCCACTGAAATTTCCTGTTCTTCCTGGTAAGAGCTATCAGTGGGGAGGCTATCCTGGAGAAGTCCTCTACAAACTTTCTGTAATAACCTGCTAGTCCCAGAAAGCTTCTGATCTCGCTAGCGTTCTTGGGTCTTTTCCAGTTACTCACAGCTTCTATCTTACTGGGGTCTACCATAATACCATCCTTTGAGATGATGTGACCAAGAAGGATACCTGATCTAACCAAAATTCACATTTTGTGAACTTGGCGTACAACTGGTTCTGCTGAAGGGTCTGCAGTACTATTTTCAGGTGCTCTGTGTGTTCTTCCTGAGTTCCTGAATAGATAAGAATGTCATCGATGAATACGATAATGAACTTATCTAAGTATTCTCTGAATACCCTGTTCATGAGGTCCATGAAAGTAGCTGGGGCATTTGTCACACCAAAGGGCATGACTACGAACTCATAATGTCCGTATCTGGTCCTGAATGCTGTTTTGGGTATATCCCCTTCTTTAACTTTCACCTGATGATATCCTGATCTGAGGTCTATCTTAGAGAACACTGCTGCTCCCTTTAGCTGATCGAACAGGTCATCTATTCTGGGAAGAGGATACCTGTTCTTAATCGTGACCTGGTTCAGTGCCCGGTAATCTATACACAGGCGCATGCTCCCGTCCTTCTTCTTCACGAACAATACAGGCGCTCCCCATGGTGAGTGACTAGGGCGTATGAAGCCCTTGTCAAGCAGCTCCTGTAGTTGCTCATGAAGTTCCTTCAGTTCTGCTGGAGCCATGCGGTAAGGCGCTTTGGAGATAAGATTTGTACCGGGAATGAGTTCTATCTCAAATTCAATCTCCCTGTCTGGTGCTAAGCCTGGTAACTCTTCAGGGAAGACTGTTGGGTAGTCACATACGACTCGGACCTCTGCTAGCTGTCGGTCCTCATCCTGGCTGGTATTGACTACGTGTGCTAAAAATCCCGTACATCCTGAATCCATTAATCTCTATGCCTTCATAGCTGAGAGAAATTTCTTGGGCTTTCTCTTTGGTTCTCCGACGAACTCGAACTGTTCTTCTGCTTCAGGTTAGAATACAACTTTTTGCTTACGACACTCGATGGAGGCACCGTATCTGATCAAGAAGTCCATTCCAAGGATGACATCATAGTCAGTCATATTTAGCACTATCAGATCACAAAAGAGTTCTCTGTCTGCTATAATGACTGGCACTGCTCTGAGCTAGTGCATGGATGCCATAATTTCTCCTGAAGGTAACGTCGTCAGAAACTGACTACCGAGTACCTCTGGAGGTATCGCTAATTTCTTTGCAAATGCCCTGGATATATAAGAATGGGTTGCCCCAGTATTGAATAAGACAGTTGTACTTTACTGTAAAATACTAATCTGACCTGTAACAACTGTCGAGGCATTTGCTACGTCCTCTCTGGTCAGTGAATAGATCCTCGCATTGGTCGTAGCTGGAGGGGCTTCTAGTCTGCCCTGGCTGATGTGGGGACCATCTAAAGCGGCCTGCATATGATGCAACTGTGCTAGCTTGGCTTCGTACTGGATCGGCTGTGGTAGAGGAAAGCTGGCCTTGTTTGGGCACTGCTTGGCCATGTGCCCTTCTTGTCCACACTCAAACCATCCTCGTGTGCCCTTATGACAAACTCCAGGGTGGAATTTCCCACATGTAGCACACTTTGGATAACTGGGTTGTTTGCTAGCTGGCCCTCCTTTTGGGTAACTCCCTGGTTTGCGCTTGTTGCTAGAGTTCCCTTTCCAGTTAAAGCTGTGGCCCTGTTGTTTCTGAGTGCCTGAGCCTCCTTGACCTTTAGATTCTGAGAGAACTTGCTTCTGCTGCTTGATGCTATTCTGGTAATGCTCAGTGGTTAGGGCGCTGCTAACTAGTTCTTCAGTGGTTTGCGGCCTAAGAATGCCGCCAGCCACGTTCATTGCTATTTCCGGCCTCAGCATCTTGAGCATCAACCGAACTCGTTCTTTTTCTGTACTGACTAGTTCAGGGCATAAACGAGCCAATCTATTGAATTTCTTCACGGCTTCCTCAACTGATAGGTTGCCCTGACGAAACTCAGTGAACTCGTCGTAGTGGCAGTTTGTAACCTGCATGTGAAAGAACTCCTCAAAGAATTCCTTCTCGAAGTCTGCCCATGTCATCTGGTTTACTGGGCGCTTTGCTCTAATTCTCTCCCACCACGTGCATCTCCGCCGAAGGAGGCGACTTCACCTTCTCATGTTCGCCACCCGTAAGCTCCATCGTACTCTCCAGTGTTTTGAACCGGGCTTGAGCATCCCATGGTTCATGGTGCCTAAGAAGTTCTCGGGCTTGACTCCGCCCTTTGGATCGATAGGCTTCTTTCTTTGCTCTCTGGTCGGACTGGGGAACCTCTAAGATTCTTGGCGTTGCTAAGTTTGGTTCCGGGGTGGGTATTCTTCTGATTAGCCTTTAAGGTGGCTATCTCTGTTGTTGCTCATTAGCTATAACCGAGCTACTAATCGTAAGGTCGGGGAGGCACTGCCTCATCTTTGGGGCTCGATGGTGGTGCCCTTCTAGCTGGGCGTCCTCGTGCCATTCTAGAGACATAGAGGACATACATAACTAATACAATCATAACTGCATATCTATGGTTATCATGTTAGGTACTATCATAAATAAACATGCTTCAATTACTTCTAACATGAAAACAGGAAATATAAATAAGGTGAGAGATGTTCTTACTTGGAAGCTGTAGGTTCAATGCTGATGTGTGTGTAGGAAGTATGGGAAACTGCTCTGATACCACTCTGTAACGACCCGCCTTCTACTGACTAGGCTGTGAGGCCGATCGTTACATTAATCTGTGCTAACTATTCCAAGACCATCATCAAATCTAGGTGCGGAAGCTGTACTAACTAAAATTTTGCTAAACTATTATCATTTCTTGGTTCTACATGTACTAAGGGATGTAATCTAAACTATTCATGACATATATTACATCCCCCAATGGTCAAGGAACTTAACTAAGAGTTTCTTGCTGACATCAGGCCTCCCAATCGATCCACGGATCGATTGGAATGGCCGGATCGATCCGTGGATCGATCCAGGTGGCTACTGTATGTGGGGCTTAGGTTGGATCGATCCAGTGATTGATCCAGCACGCTACTGTGCTCAGGCAATATTCTGGATCGATCGGTTGATCGATCCAGACTGGCCAATCGATCCAGTGATCGATCCCAGAGCCTTCTGTTCACGACAGAATTTGCTGGATCGATCGGCTGATCGATCCAGAGGCCTACTGTTCGCGGTACGAACTTCTCAATCGATCGGCTGATCGATTGAGAAGCCTCCAATCGATCAGCCGATCGATTGGGGTTTCTGATTTCGTACCAGAAGTCTGATTTCAGCACTGTTTCGTGCCTCAATCACACATACAAGTACAAAAATGGTTAGGAACATTCTAACATCATGTAACTAATGTTCGAAGCATAATAGAGTGCATGATTCACTAGTTTATGGCATTTAACATACTAAGGTGCGGAATAATAAAATGCTAAAACAAATTCTAATGTTCAAAACAAAACTCGCTGAAATTCTCTAAGATCTTTGTCCCAAGTTCCATCCACACACATCCTCATCGTTGCATTGACCTCCAGCCTCTGCTAGTCCATCTTTCCTTTACCTTTATCTGCAGTATAAGGAAAGAGTATCTGTAAGCTTTCTCTTAGTAAGAAACCATCTACCTCATAAAAATATGCATACGATGCCAATTATGTTTTTAAGACATGCTATTTGAAATACATTCTGAATATGCTAAGCATGGCATGACATACAACACATAGAAGCAAAACTGATCATGTTGTATCAACAGAAAACTAAACTGATACCATGGTTGAGCTAAGCTAATACTAATCTGATGCTAAAGCTGTACTGAATTCACATAACTATTTTGTGATGTTTGAAAAAACTATATTCATAATAGATTAAAATAGTAATCAAGCTGCTGTTTGGGCCCGGCAATTGTACTTTGATGTGTGCGCATCCCTAACTAGACCCGGGTTTGTAAGCCCCGAATTTAGTAGGGTTACTAGGTTAGCTGAACCTAGGGACGACTATGGGAGTCCAACCCAATGGATATCTAATCCAGTACAGTCCCACTGAGAAAGTAAAATACTGAACATAAGCTAATAAATTCTTGTCTTTCTTTTACTAGGTTGTCTAAACCCAGAACTAGATTATCTAAACCTATAGACGACTGTGGGAGCCCACCCATTGGACATCTGGTCCTGTAAAAGCTGGAGCAAGACTCAATAAGCTATGAAATGCTTCTATTGCATTTATCTAAGCCACTAAAATGCCTAAGTTGCATTTTTCTGTGCTAAACTATTTAAATCGAACACTTGGTATGCGCTAATTCGCATCCTTTGTGTCGGTAGTCTACATATTACTAAACTAATACATGAAATTCACACGAGAGCTACTTATACTGCAGGTGAGGGGTTTCTTACCTCCTGCTCGAAGTTTCTTACGATTCTAATCGCTAGATTTCTGGTAGGGAAGATCCCTTCGACGATCTCCTTGCGTCTATGTGTTCCTCTCGCGGAGAGGAGCGTCCTCGTGCCTTTGACGTTGCCGGAAACTACTCCTATGGCCCTAGGGATGGAACCCTAGGTCTTCCTTGTGGTTGGCGCCGAAGGAAGAAGAAAAGGGAGAGGTGCGGCGTGTGGTTAGGGTGAGGAGGAGAAGTTGCCGATTAAAAATTCTATCTCCCCACTTATTAATTCCTATTTATATTAAGGAATTAATTCGCCCAACTCCAATATAAATATAATTGATTCCCTTTCCTTTCAGCACGGCCCTGCTGGGTTCACTGGTTACTAGAGTCCGCTATAAGTCGTAGGACCCATAGGTCTTGGGTTAAATTCCCGCGTAGGCTATTTTCGTTTTCTATTTATTTTTGCTACTTCCGCTACTCTAAAAATTCTATAAAAATATCCTAAAATTCCAGAAAAATTGTAGAATACTTCTAAAATAATTTTAAGAATTTTCGGGCGTTACACCCGCACCCTCTCTTCACGCCAAGTCCAAGAAACCTAGGGTTTCATCCCTAGGGTCGTAGGAGCACCTTCCGGCGACAATTCCGGCACAAGGACGCTCCTCTCCGCGAGAAGAACGCATAGACGAGGGAGGATCGCCGAAAAGATCATCTTCTCCAGAAACCTAGTGATCAGATTCGTAAGAAAACTAGCGCAGGATGTAAGTAACCCCTCACCTGCAGTATAAGTAGCTAATTGTAGGTTTTTATGCCCTTAGTTCGCAGTTATGTTCTCAGTTTAGCCATATGCAGAATTAGAGCTCACCAAGTGCTCGATAAAATGCCTAGTATTGTGAAATGCTACAGTGGGCATTTTAATAGCTCAGTTAAATGCCTAGATGCATTTTTAATAGCATACATAGCCTTGCTTCAGTTATATGGGACTACGGTCCAATGGGTGGGCTCCCATAGTCGCCTCTAGGTTCAGATAACCTAGCTTTAGGTTCAGATAACCTAGCTTTAGGTTCAGATAACCTAGTAAAAGCAAGATATGATAAATCAGTTATAAGCAATATTTTACTTTATCAGTGGCACTGTACTGGACTTCAGTTGTCCTTGGGTTGGGCTCCCATAGTCATCCCTAGGTTTAGATAACATAGTAAACCCTACTAGATTCGGGATTTGCAACCTCGGGTCTAGTTAGGGATGCGCGCACAGCAAGTACAGTTGTCGGGCCCATCAGCAGCATGTTTAGTATTTTTATCTATTTATGAAAATAGTTTTCAAAATTCACAAACCTGATATGTGAATACAGTTTAGCTTCAGTTAGTTTTCTTATTGTTATAACAATTAGCTTAGCTTATGTATCGATTTAGTTAGCTTGTTGATACAATGGATAGCTTTTTGTTCAGTATTTGTTAGCATGACTTACATGTTTATATGCCATGTTTTAGTATTTTCAGCATGATTATCAGCATGTATTTCGAATAGCATCTTTTGAAAGCATGATTTCTTTGAATGCATGTTTTTGTGAGGTAGATGGTTCCTTACTAAGCTCCCAAGCTTATAGTTTCATTTTCCTTATACTGCAGATAAAGGCAAAGGAAAGATGGATTAGCGGAGGCTGGAGGACAATGCGATGTGATGTGTGTGTGAAGGAACCTGGAATAAAGACCCTTGGGGAGTAGCCCATTTAAAGACCTTGTATTTCTGTTTTTAGATACTTTCTTCACTCTCAGGATGTTAAGTATCATGAACTGTGATTCTATGAATTATGTCATGCGTAGACTGTTAGTTATCTTGCTGATAGATAATAAAATATGTATAGAGTCATGTCTAGTAGTATTGCTTCATAGTTTAGTGATTTCTGAAGGTTCTGAATAAGTTCGGGTGGGTTTCTGCTGAAATCAGAACCCCAATCGATCAGTCGATCGATTGGGAGAAACTCCCCGTGCACAGAATGCTATTGAATCGATCAGCTGATCGATTGAGGAATCCTCGATCGATCAGCCGATCGATTGAGACGCGACTTCCGCGTACAGAGAGCTGTTGAATCGATCAGCTGATCGATTGACCATGGATCGATCAGCCGATCGATCGAGAACATGCTTCCAACGAACAGATAGCCTCTGAATCGATCATTGGATCGATTGGCCAGGCTGGATCGATCAGCCGATCGATCTAGAATTGACCCCGTGCACAGTAGCCTGTTGAATCGACCAGTGGATCGATCAGACCCCTCCAATCGATCAGTCGATCGATTGGAATGTCTGATTTCAACTAAAAATGTCTAAGTTCAGCTTTTTGATCAAATAGAAAGTTAGTCTCCCTTCTTTAGCATATGTATAACTTCAGAAGTGTATTCTGAGTAGAATTTTCCAGACTTTATAGCAAACAACAGTGAGTTAAATTAGTTCAGCATTTTCGCACCTGGACATTTACCGATAGTCCAGTTTAGTTTAGTATAATGTATCCCCCGGCCTTACAGCCTAGTCAGTAGAAGGCGGGTCGTTACAAAAGTAGCTTACAAGCTGGACTTACCGCAAGACATGTCAGCAATACATAATGTATTTCATGTCTCCATGCTAAAGAAGTGCCTTCACGACCCTAGCCAAGTGATTCAACCTCAGTCAGTGCAGATCCAGGAAGATCTTAGCTATGAGAGCAGACCTACACAGATAGTGGACAGAGAAGTCAAGAGACTAAGGAACAAAGAGGTACCACTAGTGAAGGTCATCTGGCAGAACCAGAAGCACGAGGAAGCTACTTGGGAGCGTGAGGACAGTATGAGACAGAAATATCTAGAATTATTCTAAGTTCGATGATGAACTTTTTATAAGGTATGGGGAATTGTAACAACCCAAATTTCCTCATTACGAGTCCTAATAGTGCTTAAAAATATTTAGAAATGCTTTAGAAATATTCTAGAGATTTTTAGGAATTTTTAGAGTATTTTTATGCAATTTTCGGAGTTCGTTTGGTATTTGTACGAAAAGAAAGAAGTTTCAAAAAAATAAGAGGTTCGGCTGAAGTTCGAACCCGCGACCTCCGACCCGAGACTTAAGCGAAGCGTGATAACCAAGAACCCAGCAAGGCTGTGCTGATAAAATAGATAGTGAAATTTATTTAAGCCATAGTTGGTAACAGAATACTGGAGTTATAAAGGGAGAATTTAGGGATAGCCTAAATTAATATAAAATTAATTTAAAATTTTATTGCTAGAATAATTAAAGATTCTTGATTGATAGAAAGATTCTAGATGAAATATGTTAATTAAATTTGGAAATTAATTTTCTAATTTGATTATATAAATCAAATGTCATCTGTTGTATCCTTGTATGTGTGTGGTGTGTGTGATATAATAATTAGGAATTATTATTATTTTATTTTCCACTGCGTATATTTACGAAACATGTTCTAGCACGCACCCGCATCGAGCATTTCCCAACAGTGTTATCATAACCTGATCGTGCTTCGACATATTCGTAAAATTATTTTACAATTCGTAATTAATGTTGTAATTAATTTTGAATTTTTTAAAAAAATTATTAAGACTTTTCTATTTTTAGAGTTCTCTATATTGTTAGGAAATTCTATTTTTAGAAAGTTTCTGATATAATTTTAGAAAATTAAATTTAGAATTATTCTGTTAATTTAGAAATTATCATTTCTAGAATTTTTTTAAATTTTAAGAAATATTTTATTTTTAAAAAATTTCCTAATTTGTTAGGTAATACCAAATATAAAAGGATTTTGAAATGTTAAAAAAATCAGATATTCTAAATTAAATTATAGAATTAATTTTTTCTTAAATTTCAGATTTATTAAAATATTCTATTTTTGGAAAGTTTCTAAAATTGTTAGGAAATATCAAATTTGGAAATATTTGAAAATCATTAAAAATCTATATTTGATATATTATAAATTAAATTATAGAGATTTATTAAAATATTTCATTTTTAGAAAGTTTCCTAAATTGTTAGGAAATACCAAATTTGAAAATATTTGGAAAATCATAAAAAATCTATATTTAAATTATTCTATAATAAATTAAGAAATATTAATTATTTATTTCCTAAATTGTTAGGAAATTAATTTAAAATTTTATTTCTAATATAATTAAATATTCTTGTTTGATAGAAAGATTCTAGATGAAATATGTTAATTAAATTTGAAAATTAGTTTCCTAATTTGATTATATAAATCTTGATTTATTAAAATATGATTTATAACATATTTTTATTTTAAAAATAGAATTATAATATATGTAAATTTATGTCTTGTTCATACCATATTGTATGTCATGTATATGCATTAATTATGACATGATTAAATTTTGTCATACGTGTGATGTAATTTAATATTACCATATGTGTGATGTGTCATACTATGTCATGCGTGTGATATGTCATATTATCATTTATGTCATGTGTGTGATGTGCCATGTCATTATACCATGCATGTAATGTCATGTAGATAGAATATTTACATGATGGAGATGAGACCAAATCCCTTACACAATGTTAAAACATACTCCTTCTGTTAATATGGTAAGAGCCAAAATTTAAGTTCCTGTTTGAGTTGTTGGTCAAAGTCAAGCTCAAACTTAAAATTAAATATCTTCAAACCATAGAGATGCAATCCCATGATTAACTGGTCGGTTTTAAACTTGAAGCGTTGATTTGTCGTGCCAAAGCCATAATCAATGTGGATAGAGGTGAAGTTGGGTGATATGCATTTGATGTATACTTATTAATGTGTTAACAATCCGATGTTATGCTAAGATCAATCAGTTGCTAGTATAATGTGATATTTGCATATATGTAATATGCAATCGGTAAACTTGTTACGTACCGCTATAGCTAAGAATGATTTATTAGCTAAAGTCAAGGTTATTCTTATCTGTAGTGGATATCAATCCACTTGAAGAAACCTACCAACTCCCGAATTCAAAAATAAGGGTATTTGAATTTGATAAATAAGCAAGCTTTTATGTAAATTGTTTATATAAATAATATCATGTCTCTCATACATTCTCATTTTTATATTTCCAAGTTAATCATTTAATTATGACTTCTGTTAATCTGCGTTCGATTTTAGACTTGAATAAACTGACTGGGCTGAACTTCTTGGACTGGTTTCAAAATTTTAAAATTGTTCTCAAAGCTCAGAAACTAGCTAATATCCTTGATCAGCCTCTTCCCACAAGTCTTGAAGTTGATATAACTACGTACCAATTGTTGGCCCTTCAAAAATATAAGGATGATTCTGTACTTGCAAGTTGTATTATGCTTCTCTTTTGCTCAAAGATGTAGGAGGATTCATCTGTAATACAATATGTACTAAAGATGAACGGCTACATAGAGTTTTTAGCATCACTCGATTTTACAATATATCATAAGTTAAGTATTGACTTAATTCTACATAGTTTACCAAAAAGTCATTCACAATTTGTGATGAACTATCGGATGAACAATTTAGAATTGACCATTTCTAAGATGATTAATATACTCAAGAATGTAGAGATTTCTATTAAAATTGAACAGAAAACTATGATATTAGTAGACTCCTCCAAGAAAGGTTCTAAGAGGAAATCAAAACATCATGCTAAAGGGAAGAGTAAAAAGGCCAAGATAGTAGAACCAGCATAAAAGGGTCCATGCCATCATTGTGGCAAGATAGGACATTAGTGAAGAAACTATAATATCTATCTTGAGTCCGTGAAGAAGAATAAGGCATTTGATGCCCCATTCTCTTCGAGTATTTTTATTATTGATTGTCATGCTATTTCCTTAGACACTTGGATATTGGATATTGGGTGTAGCTCATGCTATTTCCTCTGACCTTATTATTGTCCGATTAGCAAGTAATGCCTCTATATCCTTGTCAAGCAACTGACTTTGAAGATGTAACGACCCGACCCATTTGGCGGCCCATTTGGTGACCCTCAGGCCGTCGACCGTCGACCGTCGATCGTGCCGTTACTCACTAGGACTTTCCACCCCTGGCCAGTGGATTTTTGCCTCCCCCAGGATTCGAACTCTAAACCTCCAGGCTTAAGTATTAGAGTTTATGAATCCTGGTAACCAAGTGAGCTCATCTCACTTGGTTACCAGGATTCATAAACTCTAATACTGGCCAGGGGTGGAAAGTCCTAGTGAGTAACGGCACGATCGACGGTCAACGGTCGACGACCCGAGGGTCGCCAAATGGGCCGCCAAATGGGTCGGGTCGTTATAATAAAAAGGCGCCTTTTATTGTAACGACCCAACCCTCTTGGCCCATTTGGCGACTCTCGGGTCGTCGATCGTCGGCCCTTATGTCGTCGGCCCATTTGGTGACCTCTCATGTCGTCGACCGACGACCCTTGGTCGTGCCGTTACTCACTAGGACTTTCCACCCCTAGCAGTGGATATTTACCTCCCCCAGGATTCGAACTCTAAACCTCCAGGCTTAAGTATTAGAGTTTATGAATCCAGGTAACTAAGTGAGATCATCTCACTTAGTTACCAGGATTCATAAACTCTAATACTTAAGCTTGGAGGTTTAGAGTTCGAAAGTCCTAGTGAGTAACGGCACGGCCAAGGGTCGTTGGTCAACGACATGAGAGGTCGCCAAATGGGCTGACGACATAAGGGCCGACGGTCGACGACCCAAGGGTCGCCAAATGGGCCAAAGGACCGGGTCGTTACAATAAAAAGGCGCCTTTTATTGTAACGACCCGACCCTTTGGCCTCTTGGGCTGCCCTTGTGGCGGCCCAACTGGCGACCTCTCATGTCGTCGGCCCATTTGGCGACCTCTCATGTCGTCGACCGACGACCCTTGGCCGTGCCGTTACTCACTAGGACTTTCCACCCCTGGCAATGGATTTTTGCCTCCCCCAGGATTCGAACTCTAAACCTCCAGGCTTAAGTATTAGAATTTATGAATCCTGGTAACCAAGTGAGATTACAAGCCTCTTTCTCTTGAATACATTATACAGTATATTCCTGAGCTTCAGTTGCCTGTTCAAAAAATTACTCAAGAACTTGTGCAAGATTTTCCTCATAAACTGATTGTATAGTGTTGGAATGTATATTAAAAGCCTAGCTTTTGTAAACATTTATTTTTAAATAAAGAATCACATTGGTCAAATGTCTACATTTATGCTAAGTGTAGTTGTCCATTTAATTTATATTATAGATAACATTGTGTGAGGAGACACACAGAATATCATGTTATCAGTTCCTTATAAATTATAAATAGTTGCTCACAACCAAGATGGAATGGGACAAACCATTGGAGTGGTTATAGTGTAATTATGTATTAGTTTATCTTGACTAATAAATTACATTAGTACACTATAAGTGTATTGAGCAGGACCATTTGAGGTAGTATCTTTTTATACCGACTATATAAAAGCATAATACCTCAGTTATTATGCAAGTGTGTACTCTTAATCCCGATATAACAACAAGCACGTATACTTAGTATTTATTTCTTTGACTTATCAATGGGTGAGATTTAGCTCGTTAAATCAAAAGGCCCGATAGGTTGGGAAATAATATTATTTATATGATATGTTGTTGGTTATAGAAGGAAACTGTGTCCTAGTAATCTAGGTTGATGATGTCCCTAAGAGGAGCTCATAAGGATTGTCATATAAACCCTACAGGTGGACTTAGTCCGACATGACAATAAGGTTGAATGGTACTACTCTTGGAGCTAGATATTAATTAAGTGAGTTGTCAGTAACTCATTTAATTAGTGGGCATTCGATATCTTAAACACAGAGAGATTAACACACTCATGATAAGAAGGAGCCCATATAGTAATATGGGATTGGTGCGGTAGTTCAATAATAACTCTTTAGTGGTATGAGTTATTATTGATGAACTCGAATTGGGTGTTCGGGGCAAACACGAGAATCTCAAGTTCATCGGGAGACCAAAACCAATTCCTCCTCTCGGTCCCTGTTGTAGCCTCTTAATTATAAAGTCTTATATCCACCTAAAGCCCACCTTCTTACCCATCCTTAGGTGGTCGGCCAAGCCAAGCTTGGAGCCCAAGCAAGGGCCGGCTAAACTAAGCCTTGGATGGGATTAAGATGTGGTCGGCCTTGCTTGGAGCCCAAGCTTAGGTGGTCGGTAACATAAAAAAAAAAATAAAAGGGAGTTTATTTTAAAAATCTTTCCTTATGTGGAAGCCATGATTTTAAAAGAGAGTTTTAAAAATTAAATCTTTCCTTTTATAGATTCTATAAAGGATTAAGAGAAAGGTTTGATATCTTTCCTTATTTGTAGTTAAAAGGAAGATTTTAATTTTTGGAGAAAACTTTTCTTAATTTTAATCATCCACATGTTTTAAAAGGGGAATTTTAATTTATAAAAAGTTTCCTTTTATAACCAACCATGAAGGAAATTTAAAAGAGAAATTTTTATTTTAAACATTTTCGGAAACAAATAAGGAAGTTTTAATTTTATGTTTAAAACTTACCTTGTTTAGTGCGCATGATGTGGCCTGCCATTGAAAGATTAAAAGGAAGTTTTAATTAAATTTTCCTTTTTAGTCATTGGCGAAGAAATAAGGAAGTTTTAATTATGTTTAAAACTTTCCTTATTTGTCATGACCAAGGATTATAAAAGAGAGAGAGGGGCCCGTGAAATAACACATCTATTATTCCTCTCCTATCTTCCTTGGTGGTGGCCGGCCCTCTTCTTCCCCTATTCTTCTTCCTTGGTGACCGGCGACATCTCATCTCTAGGAGTTGTTGGTGGTCGGATCTTGTTAGAGGAAGAAGGAGAAATAGGAAACATTGTTTCTTAGCATCCCTTGGAGCTTGGTTGGTGGCCGAAGTTTTTCATCTCTAGGAGATTGTTGGTGGTCGAAACTTGTAAGGAGGAGAAGGAGGCTTGGGTGCATTCTCATCTTGGTAGATCGTCACCCACACAATGTTCGAGATAAGAAGAGGAATACGATAGAAGATCGTGAGGTCTATAAGTTACAAAAGGTATAACTAGTTTTTTTCCGCATCATAACTATTTCATCTTTTGTATAGATTTTGAAATACCAAACACAAGAGGCTAACGATTCTAGGTTTCAGATTTATGATTCAATTTTGTGTTTCTTTTGTTTTTCGATCTTGTGATTCGATTGTTCTTAATGGTTAAACCCAGTGTTACTGTAAGGAGATTAAATATTGAATTTCGTTGAAAGACTTTATCTAGGAAGTGGTGGATGATCTCATACCCAAGAAGGCCTAGTGCCTCGCCATGTTTAACCTGAAAGTCGATCTCTGAAATAAATATTTAATCAAATTTGTAACATAAGTGGATTTGGATTAATAATGTTAAGCATCATTTACGATCCAAGTCTAAACCTCTAAGAACAGATAAGTTGAATTTGGAATCAATAATGTTAAGTTTTGTTTGTGATTCCAAATTTAATTTCTAAAGAACACAATAAGTTGTTAGGAAAGGTTTGGGACTTATACAAAATTTTTATACAGGGAAACCGGTATGATATTCTAAGTAGCAACCAACAATTGGTATCAGAGCTAGGGTTTACCTCTATGTGTTTGGTTTTCAGTTTAATTATGCACATGTCATACATATTTTAGGCAGGATAATAGTAGGATGTGCAAATAGATTTAACTCTATGGTTGCAGACATACTAGATCCAACTATTATGGCCCTAATGTGATTGTGTGTGATTGTACCCTCGGACATGCCGAGGGAATTTTATGTGTGTGCATGATTGTATGTATTAAATACAGCAGAGCTGTATTAGTTTTAGGATTTTATATTATTGTTCGATCTAGACTCTATGTACATTCTTTTGTGGAATATAGGATCGATATATGTAAAATTCTATTTTTATCGTGGATCGTATCCTTGTGAGGCGTGGTACTATTTGAGGACCAGAGGTGCAGCGGAAAAAGAAGCAAGATAGATGTGACAACAAGGCTCGATGGTCGTGGCTAAAAATGGCAGCAACTAGGGTTGGCAGCACACGGAGGACAGTGATGGAAGAGGCCATAATAGTTGGAAAATTACTTTTCCATATTTATTGCTTTTTATTTGATGTGATGTGTGTGTGCATGTGATGTGTGCTTGCATGATAAAATTCCTCACCTTAAATAACTAAGTGGGAGAGGGATTTTAAAAAAATTCCACGATCTCCATTACTGGTTTGTAAGTGATACAAACAAACTTGCGTGTTGGCTCTGAGTGCCTTCCTCCATAATAGATGAGTTTGTTTTCAGATCACTAGATCAAACTTCCTAAATGGATGATTATAGGAAATTATTTAGGAGTGTGTGATCTTCTCCAACTGAAGGGGCACAATTCTATTTAATTAACTAAGTATCAAGTAATGGTACACACTTAGGCACATTTAATAGTATCCTCGCCAACGAAGTCACTGCTATTATTTGTGTGGCCGAAGAAAAACCAACTATTAATTTGTCATAAAGCTAGGTGAAACCCCCTCTTACAAATGTTTGAATTTGTATACGTCCACACTAACGTGACATACATAATTCACGGTGTTTGAGGTAATTTTATTTGTCATAAAGTTAGGTTGACAAGATAATAAAATTAATGGGTAAAACCTCCTCATACAAATGTTTAAATTTGTATACGTCCACACTAACGTGGCATACATAATTCATGGTGTTTGAGGTAATTTTATTTGTCATAAAGTTAGGATTAACAAGATAATAAAATTAATGGGTAAAACCTCCTCATACAAATGTTTGAATTTGTATATGTTCACACTAACGTGCCATACATAATTCATGGTGTTTGAGGTAATTTAAGGTTGACAAGATAATTGATGGGTAAGACCCTCCCCTTACAAATGTTTGAATTTGTATACGTCCACACTAATGTGACATACAAAATTCACGGTGTTTGAGGTGTTGGTGAATTTAAATGATATTATTTTGAGGAATCAATATTATTTTAAATTCTAAAGTTTTGACCAAATATTTGATCGAAGACAGACCAACTATTAATTGTATTTGCCATAAAGATAAGTTGACAAGACAATAAAATTAATGGATAAAATATCCTCTTATAAATGTTTGAATTTGTATACGTCCACACTAACGTCGCATACAAAATTCATGGGGATTTTGAAGTGTTGGTCTTGACCAAATATTTTTGTGATTCTTAGGATTTCAAATGTTTTTCAATCCCCTAAATGTTAGAGAATACACTTACTAGTCCCAATTATAATGATTGGAAACAAAACTTGGGCACTAAGGTGGACTATCCTCTCAGAAATGAGAACAATAAAGGTGTATTTTATTCATTAGTTGTTGAAACATGTTTAGTGGTGTTATCTACCGGTACCTGGTGTGTAGATACGGGAGTCACTGATCATGTCTGCAATTCATTACAGGGGTTCCAGGAAATCCGACAACTATATGAAAGGGAAAATACCATCTACATGGGTACTGCTGCAAAAGTAGCAGCTGTTGCAGTGAGAGATGTTTATCCTTTGATAGGAATAAAACATTGATTGTCTTTACGTACCAAGTTTTAGAAAGAAATTGATTTTAGTTTCTAAAACTATTTAAGGATGGATATTCCGTCTATTTTGATGACAAAGTTGTTATCAAGAAAAATAGGAAAGTTATCTATTCTGGTACGCAATACTACCACAATGCAACAAATAACACAACTTCTAATTTTAATAAGAGAAAGCAACCTTCGGAAATGAACCAAACATATCTTTGGCATCTAAGGCTAGGTCATATTAACTTGAGTAGGATTCAAAGGTTAATAGCCGATGGACTTTTGGGTTCATTGGTGGTGGAAAACTTTTCAACTTGCGAGTCTTGCTTGGAAGGGAAAATGACCAAGAAGCTTTTTAAGACTAAGGGGTATAGAGCCAAAGACGTGTTGAAGTTGGTTCATTCTGATTTGTACCTATGACTATCCAGACAATAGATGGTTTCGAATATTTCGTCTCTTTTATAGATGACTATTCAAGATATGGGTACATTTACATGATGCACCGCAAGTCTGAGTGCTTTGATGAGTTCAAAGAGTACAAGGGTGATGTGGAGAAACATCATGGTAAAAGTATCAAGACACTACGGTAAGATCGTGGTGGCAAGTACCTCTTAGGAGAGTTTAGGAGTCACTTATTAGAAGTTGGGATTCAGTCCCAATTGACTGCACTTAGTACACCCCCCCAATAGAATGGTGTGGCAGAATGAAGGTATAGGACTCTTATGGAAATGATTAGATCAATGATGAGTTATTAAATTCGTTTTGGAAATATGCTCTGGAAACAACAGTGTACATTCTGAATATGGTACCTTCTATGTCAGTACCCTCTACTCCCATAAATTATGGAATGGGCGTAAGCCTAGTCTGAAGCATATTCAGATTTGGGGTAGTCCAGCACATGTGCTAAAGGGAGACACTGATAAGTTGGAATCACGTACAGAAGTTCGCTTGTTTGTAGGTAATCCTAGAGGAACGAAATGTGGTTTATTTTATAGTCCTAAAGATCAGAAGGTCATTGTTAGCACCAATATCCGATTTTTAAAAGGGGACTATGTAATGAACCACAAGCCCATAAGTAAAATTATTCTTAAGGAAATAATAAGGGATACATCTAATCTAGTACCAACAGTACAAGATGAGATACCACAAGAAACTGCAACACGTGTCACAAATGATGCACAATTACAGACAGTGCCTCGTTGTAGTGGGAGGGTTGTTAGGCAACCTAAAAGATTTGTGTTTTTGGGAGAGTCTTTTGACTTGATCCCTGGTGAACATGAACCTGATCCCCGGACATATGACGAAACACTCCAAGATAAAGATGTAGCATCTTAACAAAAAGCAATGAATACAAAAATAGAATCTATGTATTCTAACAAAGTCTGGGAGCTAGTAGAACCATGAAATAGTGTAAAAGCTATTGGATGTATATGGATCTACAAAAGGAAAAAAGGGACAGACAAGAAGGTGGAAACCTTCAAAGCAAGGCTTGTTGCGAAGGGGAATACTCAGAAAGAGGGAATCGATTATAAGGAAAGTTTTTTTTTTGCCAATAGCTATGCTTAAGTCTATCAGGATACTCTTATCTATTGCTGCTCATATGGATTATGAGGTTTTGGCAAATGGATGTCAAGACAACTTTCCTTAACGGAAGTCTTGAAAAAAAACATCCATATGAAGCAACCAGAGGGGTTTATTGCAAAGGGCAAAGAGCATATAGTGTGTAAGCTCAATTGATCGATTTACGGAATGAAGAAAGCTTCAAGATCTTGGAACATCCGGTTTAATGAAGTAATCCAATAATATAGATTTATTCAGTTTCTGGATGTGTCTTGTGTATACAAGAAGTGTGATGGAAATATGGTGATATTTCTTGTACTATACGTAGATGACATTTTGTTAGTTGGAAACAATATCAAGGTGTTATCAGAAGTAAGTGTATGGTTGTCCAAGCAATTCGATATGAAGGACTTGGGAGAATGTGCACATATTCTCAGGATCAAAGTAATAAGGGATCACAAGAAAAGAATGTTGTGCTTATCCCAGGCTTCATATATCGATACTATCCTAGCTCGTTTTAGCATGCAAGACTCCATGAAAGGTTTTTCTACCTTTTGGGCATGGAGTATCTTTATCTAAAGAGATGTCTCCGAAGAAATCAAATGAGATAGAAGAAATGAAGACAGTTCCTTATGCTTCAGCTGTAGGGAGCCTAATGTATGCTATGTTATGCACGAGACAGGATATCTGTTTTGCCATGGGCATGGTTAGCTGATATCAAAGTAATCTAGAACCGGGACACTGAACTGCCGTAAAGCATATATTAAAGTACCTGAGAGGGACTAGAAATTATATGCTAGCTTACAAGGCAGATGATTTGCTCCCTATGGGATATATGGATTCGGACTTCCAATCTGATAGGGACAATAGTAAGTAAACCTCAGGGTTTTGTGTTTACTTCAGGAAGTGAAGTCATAACTATAGAGGAGTGTTAAGCATTGGTACTTTTTCAGACTCCACTATGGAAGCTAAGAAAATAGCAGCCTCTAAGGCAGCCATAGAAGCTATATGGCTCAGAAACTTCATGATGGACTTAGATATGATTCCTGGTTTTCCCAAAAATTATTACAATTTATTGTGATAATAGTGGTGTAGTAGAAAACTCGAAGAAACCATGAGTCCATAAGACAAGTAAACACATTGAGTGCAAGTATCACCTAATACGAGACATCGTATAAACGAGGAAAAGTTGTTGTCACCTAGATTGCATCAGATGATAACCTGGAAGATCCTCTCACTAAGGCCTTAAGGCAAGAGCTTTTGATGGCCATGTTGAGGGGTGGGGAATCAGATGTATGGTAGATAGCATAGTCTTTTAGTATAAGTGGGAGATTGTTGAAATGTATATTAAAAGCCTAGCTTTTTATAAGCATTTATTTTTAAATAAAGAATCACATTGGTCAAATGTCTACATTTATGCTAAGTGTAGTTATCCATTTAATTTATACTGTAGATAACATGGTGTGAGGAGACACACAGAAGATCATGTTATCAGTTCCTTATAAATTATAAATAGTTGCTCACAACCAAGATGGAATGGGGCAAACCATTGAAGTGGTTGTAGTGTAATTAGGTATTAGTTTATCTTGACTAATAAATTACATTAGTACACTATCAGTGTATTGAGTAGGACCATTTGAGGTAGTATCTTTTTATACTGACTATATAAAAGTACAATACCTCAGTTATTATGCAAGTGTGTACTCTTAATCCCGATATAACAACAAGCACGTATACTTAGTATTTATTTCTTTGACTTATCAATGGGTGAGATTTAGCTCGTTAAATCAAAGGCCCGATAGGTTGGGAAATAATATTATTTATATGGTGTGTTGTTAGTTATAGAAGGAAATTGTGTCATAGTAATCTAGGTTGATGATGTCCCCTTGAGGAGCTCATAAGGATTGTCATGTGAACCCTACAGGTGGACTTAGTCCGACATGACAATAAGGTTGAGTGGTACTACTCTTGGAGCTAGATATTAATTAAGTGAGTTTTCAGTAACTCATTTAATTAGTGGACATTCGATATCTTAAACACAGGGAGATTAACACACTCATGATAAGAAGGAGCCCATATAGTAATATGGGATTGGTGCGGTAGTTCAATAATAACTCTTTAGTGGCATGAGTTATTATTGATGAACTCGAGTTGGGTGTTCGGGGTGAACACGGGAAGCTCAAGTTCATCGGGAGACCAAAACCAATTCCTCCTCTCGGTCCCTGTTGTGGCCTCTTAATTATAAAGTCTTATATCCACCTAAAGCCCACCTTCTTACCCATCCTTAGGTGGCCGACCAAGCCATGCCTTGGATGGAATTAAGCTGTGGCCGACCTAGCTTGGAGCCCAAGCTCAGGTGGTCGGCCACATAAAAAAAAATAATAGGGAGTTTATTTTTAAAATCTTTCCTTATGTGGAAGCCATGATTTTAAAAGAGAGTTTTAAAAATTAAATCTTTCCTTTTATAGTTTCTACAAAGGATTAAGAGAAAGGTTTGATATCTTTCCTTATTTGTAGTTAAAAGGAAGATTTTAATTTTTGGAGAAAACTTTCCTTAATTGTAATTATCCACATGTTTTAAAAGGGAGATTTTAATTTATAAAAAGTTTCCTTTTATAACCAACCATGAAGGGAATTTAAAAGAGAAATTTTTATTTTAAAAATCTTTGGAAACAAATAAGGAAGTTTTAATTTTATGTTTAAAACTTGCCTTATTTAGTGCACATGATGTGGCCGACCATTGAAAGATTAAAAGGAAGTTTTAATTAAATTTTCCTTTTTAGTCATTGGCGAGGAAAATAAGGAAGTTTTAATTATGTTTGAAACTTTCCTTATTTGCCATGACCAAGGATTATAAAAGAGATGGAGGGGTTGCCCCATGAGATAACACATCTATTATTCCTATCCTCTCTTCCTTGGTGGTGGTTGGCCCTCTTCTTCCCCTATTCTTCTTCCTTGGTGGCCGGCAACATCTCATCTCTAGGAGTTGTTGGTGGTCGAATCTTGTTAAAGGAAGAAGGAGAGATAGGAGACATTGTTTCTTAGCATCTCTTGGAGCTTGGTTGGTGGTCGAAGTTCTTCATCTCTAGGAGATTGTTGGTGGCCGAAACTTGCAAGGAGAAGAAGGAGGCTTGGGTGGATTCTCATCTTGGTAGATCATCACCCACAAGACATCCGAGATAAGAAGAGTAATACGACAGAAGATCATGAGGTCTATAAGTTACAAAAGGTATAACTATTTTTGTTTCCACATCATAACTAGTTCATCTTTTGTATAGATTTTGAAATACCAAACACAAGAGGCTAACGATTCTAGGTTTCGGATTTATGATTTGATTTTGTGTTACTTTTGTTTTTTGATATTGTGATTCGATTGTTCTTAATAGTTAAACCTAGGGCTACTGTAAGGAGATTAAATATTGAATTTCGTTGAAAGGCTTTGTCTAGGAAGTGGTGGATAATCCCATACCCAAGAAGGCCTAGTGTCTCACCATGTTTAACCTGGAAGTCGATCTCTGAAATAAATATTTAATCAAATTTGTAACATGGGTGGATTTGGATTAATAATGTTAAGTATCGTTTGCGATCTAAGTCTAAATCTCTAAGAACATATAAGTTAAATTTGGAATCAATAATGTTAAGTTCTGTTTGCGATTCCAAATTTAATTTCTAAAAAACACAATAGGTTGTTAGTGTTGGATCGTGATCGTTTGATAGAGGGGGGGAGGTGAATATCGTTTTAAAATTTCGTCGAGTAAACATAGCGGAAAAGTAAGAACAATGCTAACAAAGTCAATTTACTTGGTTCGGAGCCTTTGACGACTCCTACTCCAAGGACCTTGATTTCCAGCAGCTTTCTTCCTGCAAGAAGACGTTAGTCCGAGGCAAATATATATCCTGTAAAATAGATTATTAGCATAGTTCATAGTTTAACAGAAAGAGTATTAATTAGATTCCGACTCTTCGAGACCGGAATCTAGTCAGGATCTCGACTTAGAGTTTCAAAATGATTCTAAGTCGGATCGGCGCCTAAGTTCCCTTCCAGGGAACGCGTCCTGACAGTCTGTAATGCCCAAAGATTCTCAAAACTATTTTAGAAATATTCTATGATTTTTCTGGAATTTTAGGATATTTTTACAGAATTTTTAGAGTAACGGAAGTAGCAAAAACAAATAGAAAACGAAAACGGCCTAAGCGGGAATTGAACCCAAGACCTACGGTTTACGGATAATGTTAGTAACCAGTTGAACCCAGCAGGGCCGTGCTGAAAGGAAAGGGAGGCAATTAAATTTATATTAGAGTTGGGCTGAAATTACCCACTTAATATAAATAGGGAATTTAATAGGTGAAAAGTTATTTTTTTTTTAACGTGACTTTTCCTTCTCCTCACCCTAGCCACGCCGCCCCCTTCCCTCTCGTTCTCTCGGTGCCGACCACAAGAAGAAACCTAGGGTTCCTTTCCTAGGGCTTCAAGGACACCTTCCGGCGACATCTCCGACACGAGGACGTTTCCCTTCGCGAGAGGAACGCTTAGACGCGAGAAGATCGTCGAAAGGATCGTCTCCTCCGGAAAATCTCGCGATTAGAATCGTAAGAAATTACGAATAGGAGGTAAGAAACCCCTCACCTGCAGTATAAGTAGCTTCCGTTTGAATGCATGCTTTTAGATTAGTTATACTCGGATTTTTGTCGACATCTAGGGTGTATTTAACCCTCCTCGCAGCTTTAGGGATTAGTCGAGCACCTCTAGATGGGCCGGACGTGTTTGCCCTCTTCAGTTTGAGGTGTTAGACATTGTCGGGTGCCTAGAGGTGGTCTCCCTACTAGAGAGGAGAGTTAGAGCACACCAAATGCTCGATAAAAAGATTAGGACAGCTTTTGATTCAGTGGGCATTTATTCAGCTCAGTCAAATGTCGTATAGACGTATTGATCCAGTTAATTAGCTTTATTACAGCTTTCATGGGACTAGATGTTCAATGGGTGGGCTCCCACAGTCGCCTCTAGGTTCAGACAACCTAGCTCTAGGTTCAGATAACCTAGAAACGGCTAAATAAAACAGTACAGCTATTCAGTATTTTATTTTCAGCAGTGGCACTGTACAGGATCAGATATCCATTGGGTTGGACTCCCACAGTCATCCCTAGGTTCAGATAACCTAGTAAACCCTACTAGATTTGGAACTTTCAATCCCGGGTCTAGCTAGGGGTGCGCGCACAGCACGTACAGTTGCCAGGGCCCTTTGCAGCATGATTATTATTTTAATCTACTTATGTATACAGTTTTCAAAACTCTCAGTCACCTATGTGATCAGGATTTAATTCAGTATCAGCTTAGTTTAGTTCAGTTTCAATTTCAGTTTAGTTCTTCCTGACTGATACCATGAGTTAGCTCCATGCTTAGATTTTGATATGCATGCTATGTTTCAGTATTTGTGCTTAGTAACTTTGCTATGTCATGCTTATCTATGTTCAGTACGTATTTCAAATAGCATGTTTTCAAAACATAAATTGCATCGTGTGCATGTTTTGTGAGGTAGCTGGTTTCTTACTAAGCTTTAAGCTTACAGATACTTTTTCCTTATATTGCAGATAAAGGTAAAGGGAAAATGGACTAGCGGAGGCTGGAGGACAATGCGATAAAGATGTGTGTGGAAGGAACTTGGAATAAAAGATCTTAGGGATCTAACAAGCTTTATTTATGCATTAGAACTTTCAGCAAAATTAGTTAACGGTTAGAACCTTATTATTCTACACATAGTACATTTGCATGCCATGAATTAGTGAACCATGCGTGATATCATGTCTAAAATGTTAGCTAATACATGTTAAAAATGTTTCTAGCTGTTATAGACTTGATGTGTATGAGTTGGGCACGAAATAGTGCTGAAATCAGGGGTTCTGATTCGACATCAGAAACCCAGATCGATCTACAGATCGATCAGAATTGGGTTGTGCCACTGGATCGGTCAGATGACCAATCCAGTCGCGAACAGAGAGTTAGCGTCTGTTATGGATCGGTCAACCGGCCGATCCAGATGCGAACAGAGAGTACAGAAGCTCACTGATCGGTCAGCCGACCGATCAGTGAGCCACTAGATCGGTCAACCCGACCGATCAGTGTACTCCTGGATCGGTCGGTAGACCGATCCAGCCGCATACAGAAGCAATATAGCTTATGGATCGGTCAACCGACCGATCCAGAGTTTTTCTTCGTGCCGGTATCAAGATGGATCGATCACTGGATCGATCTGACAGCCCAATCGATTCATGGATCGATTGAAATGCCTGATTACAACTAGAAGGACATCCGAGAGGCATAGATTATCTTCCCTAGCATGTGTACAACTCCTAGGTACACCTAGAATATTAAGTTCAGATTTTACAGTAATCAGTTTAGTAAAATTTTAATCAATCCAGATTTCTGCAATAGTAATTTAGCACAGCATAATGTAGCGATCGGCCTCACAGCCTAGTCAGTAGAAGGCGGGTCGTTACAGAGTGGTATCAGAGCAGTTTCCATACTTCCTACACACACATCAGCATTGTACCTGCAGCTTCCAAGTAAGAATACCTCTCACTTTGTATGTTTATTGCTTTTCTGTTATAGATAACTAAAGCATGCTTGTTTATGATAGTAGTTAACATGATAACAATAGTTTCTCTATTATGCTTGTGTTAGTCATGTATGTCCTGCATGTCTTTAGAAATGGCACGAGGACGCCCAGCTAGAAGGGCACCAGCCACTGAGCCCCAGCATGAGGCAGGCAGTTCAGTGCCTCCCCCAGACCTTACAGCACTAGTGGCTCAGTTACAACAGCAGCTAGCTGAACAGCAACAGGAAATAGCCACCTTAAAGGCTAGTCAGCAGAACACTCCCACTGTCACCCGGGAGCCTAACTTAGCGACAATAGTGGTCTTAGAGGTTCCACCAGTCCAGCCTACGGCACCAGTAGCCCCAGCAGCAGGAACGCAGAGAGAAGCCTATCTGATCCAGTGGCAGAGAGTCAAACCAGAGAATTTCTTAGGCAGCAATGAACCATGGGATGCTCAGGCATGGTTCAAAACACTGGAAAGTACGATGGAACTTCTGGACTGGCCAGAACATGAGAAGGTGAAGTGCGCCTCCTTCTTTCTGACAGGAGATGCACGTATGTGGTGGGAGAGAATCAGAGCGAAGCGCCCAGTAAACCAGATGACATGGGCTAACTTCGAGAAGGAATTCTTTGAGGAGTTCTTTCACATGCGGGTCACCAACCGTCACTACGACGAGTTCACTGAGTTTTGTCAGGGCAACCTATCAGTTGAGGAAGCCGTGAAGAAATTCAACAGGTTGGCTCGTCTATGCCATGAATTAGTCAGCACAGAAAGGGAACGAATCCGGTTGATGCTCAAGATGCTGAGGCCGGAAATAGCAATGAACGTGGCTGGTGGCGTTCATAGGCCACAAACCACAGAAGAATTAGTGAGCAGTGCTCTAATCACTGAGCATTACCAGAATAGCATCAAGCAGCAGAAGCAAGTCCTCTCAGAAGCTAAAGGTCAAGGAGGCTCAGGCACTTAGAAACAGCAGGGCCACAGCTCCCATGGCTCTAACTGGAAAGTGAACTCCAGCAACAAGCGCAAACCAGGGAGTCACCCAAAAGGAGGGCCAGCCAGCAAGCAGCCCAGTTATCCAAAGTGTGCTACTTGTGGGAAATTCCATCCTGGAGTTTGTCGTAAGGGCACACGAGGATGCTTTGAATGCGGACAGGAAGGGCATATGGCCAAGCAGTGTCCAAACAAGACCAGTCTTCCTCAGCCACAGCCGATTCAGTATGGAGGCCAGCCAGCTCAGTTACATCAGATGCAGGCAACTTTAGATGGTCCACATATCATCCAGGGCAGATTAGAAGCCCGTCCAGCTACGACCAATGTGAGGATCTACTCACGCACCAGAGAGGATGCAGCAAATGCCTCGACAGTTGTTACAGGTCAGATTAGTATTTTACAGCAAAGTACAACTGTCTTATTCGATACTGGGGCAACCCATTCATACATATCCAGGGCATTTGCTGAGAAGTTAGCAGTACCTCCAGAGGTACTCAGTAGCCAGACCCTTACGACGTTACCCTCAGGAGAAATCATGGCGTCTACGCACTGGCTCAGAGCAGTGCCGGTCACTATAGCAGACAGAGAGCTCTTTTGCGATCTGATAATGATTAATATGACCGACTACGACGTCATCTTCGGGATGGACTTCTTGATCAAATACGGTGCCTCCATCGAGTGCCATAAACAGAAGGTCATATTCCAACCTGAAGCGGAAGCACAGTTCGAATTCGTCAGAAAACCCAGGAGAAAGGCCAAGAAGTTTCTCTCAGCTATGAAGGCACAGAGGTTGATGGATTCAGGATGTACGGGGTTCTTAGCACACGTAGTCAACACCAGTCAGGACAAGGACCAACAGCTAGCAGAGGTCCGAGTCGTATGTGACTACCCAGCAGTCTTCCCTGAAGAGTTACCAGGCCTAGCACCAGACAGGGAGATCGAATTTGAGATAGAGCTCATTCCCAGTACAAATCCTATCTCCAAAGCACCTTACCGCATGGCTCCAGCAGAACTGAAGGAACTTCATGAGCAACTACAGGAGCTGCTTGACAAGGGCTTCATCCGTCCTAGTCACTCACCATGGGGAGCACCTGTATTGTTCGTGAAGAAGAAAGACGGGAGCATGCGCCTGTGTATAGACTACCGGGCACTGAACCAAGTCACAATTAAGAACAGGTATCCTCTTCCCAGAATAGATGACCTGTTTGATCAGCTAAAGGGAGCAGCAGTGTTCTCTAAAATAGACCTCAGATCAGGTTATCATCAGGTGAAGGTTAAAGAAGGGGACATACCCAAGACAGCATTCAGGACTAGATACGGACATTACGAGTTCGTAGTCATGCCCTTTGGCGTGACAAATGCTCCAGCTACTTTCATGGACCTTATGAACAGGGTATTCAGAGAATATTTAGATAGGTTCGTTATCGTGTTCATCGATGACATCCTTATCTATTCCAGAACTCAGGAAGAACACGTAGAGCACCTGAAAACAGTATTGCAGACCCTTCAGCAGAATCAGCTGTACGCCAAGTTCACCAAATGTGAATTTTGGCTAGATCAGGTGTCCTTCCTGGGTCACATCATCTCAAAGGATGGTATCATGGTAGACCCCAGTAAGATAGAAGTTGTGAGCAACTGGAAAAGACCCAAGAACGCCAGTGAGATCAGAAGCTTTCTGGGATTAGCAGGTTACTACAGGAAATTCGTAGAGGACTTCTCCAGGATAGCCTCCCCACTGACAGCTCTTACCAGAAAGAATAGAAAATTTTAGTGGACAGAGGACTGTGTGAACAGTTTCAGCGAGCTGAAAAGGAGATTGACTAGTACACCTATTCTAACTCTACCAGAGAACGCAGATAGCTTTGACATATATAGTGATGCCTCGAAGTTGGGACGAGGAGCAGTGCTGATGCAAGATGGCAAGGTGATCGCCTATGCCTCCAGACAACTTAAGGATTATGAGAAGAACTATCCTACTCATGACCTTGAGCTTGCAGCAGTGGTGTTCGCTCTCAAGATTTGGAGACATTACTTGTATGGAGCTCAGTGCAGAGTGTATACAGATCATCAGAGTCTGAAGTACTTCTTCACTCAGAAGGATCTGAATATGCGACAGCGCAGATGGCTAGAACTGGTCAAAGACTACGACATAGATATCCTCTACCACCCAGCAGGAAGTCCAGCACTACCCTATTATCTCTAGCAGCCATGTCACCGCCCCTACAGAAGGAGATCTCAGATTTCGGTCTCGAGCTCATAGTCGGACAGCTTTCTACTATGACATTAGAGTCTACCTTGCTCAGTGACATCCAGACAGCTCAGGAGCAGGATCCTGAAATTCAGAGAATCAAGCAAGGTTTAGCCGAAAATTTTCAAAACTATTTTAGAAATATTCTATGATTTTTCTGGAATTTTAGGATATTTTTACAGAATTTTTAGAGTAACGGAAGTAGCAAAAACAGATAGAAAACGAAAACGACCTAAGCGGGAATTGAACCCGAGACCTACGGTTTACGGATAATGTTAGTAACCAGTTGAACCCAGCAGGGCCGTGCTGAAAGGAAAGGGAGGCAATTAAATTTATATTAGAGTTGGGCTGAAATTACTCACTTAATATAAATAAGGAATTTAATAGGTGAAGAGTTATTTTTTTTTTAACGTGACTTTTCCTTCTCCTCACCCTAGCCACGCCGCCCCCTTCCCTCTCCTTCTCTCGGCGCCAACCACAAGAAGAAACCTAGGGTTCCTTTCCTAGGGCTTCAAGGACACCTTCCGGCGACATCTCCGACACGAGGACGTTTCCCTTCGCGAGAGGAACGCTTAGACACGAGAAGATCGTCGAAAGGATCGTCTCCTCTGGAAAATCTCGCGATTAGAATCGTAAGAAATTACGAATAAGAGGTAAGAAACCCCTCACCTGCAGTATAAGTAGCTTCCGTTTGATTGTATGCTTTTAGATTAGTTATACTCGGATTTTTGTCGACATCTAGGGTGTATTTAACCCTCCTCGCAGCTTTAGGGATTAGTCGAGCACCTCTAGATGGGCCGGACGTGTTTGCCCTCTTCAGTTTGAGGTGTTAGACGTTGTCGGGTGCCTAGAGGTGGTCTCCCTACTAGAGAGGAGAGTTAGAGCACACCAAATGCTCGATAAAAAGATTAGGACAGATTTTGATTCAGTGGGCATTTATTCAGCTCAGTCAAATGCTGTATGGACGTATTGATCCAGTTAATTAGCTTTATTACATCTTTCATGGGACTAGATGTTCAATGGGTGGGCTTCCACAGTCGCCTCTAGGTTCAGACAACCTAGCTCTAGGTTCAGATAACCTAGAAACGGCTAAATAAAATAGTACAGCTATTCAGTATTTTATTTTTAGCAGTGGCACTATACAGGATCAGATATCCATTGGGTTGGACTCCCACAGTCGTCCCTAGGTTCAGATAACCTAGTAAACCCTACTAGATTTGGAACTTGCAATCCCGGGTCTAGCTAGGGGTGCGCGCACAGCACGTACAGTTGCCAGGGCCCTCAGCAGCATGATTATTATTTTAATCTACTTATGTATACAGTTTTCAAAACTCTCAGTTACCTATGTGATCAGGATTTAATTCAGTATCAGCTTAGTTTAGTTCAGTTTCAGTTGCAGTTTAGTTCTTCCTGACTGATACCATGAGTTAGCTCCATGCTTAGATTTTGATATGCATGCTATGTTTCAGTATTTGTGCTTAGTAACTTTGCTATGTCATGCTTATCTATGTTCAGTACGTATTTCAAATAGCATGTTTTCAAAACATAAATTGCATCGTGTGCATGTTTTGTGAGGTAGCTGGTTTCTTACTAAGCTTTAAGCTTACAGATACTTTTTCCTTATACTGCAGATAAAGGTAAAGGGAAAATGGACTAGCGGAGGCTGGAGGACAATGCGATAAAGATGTGTGTGGAAGGAACTTGGAATAAAAGATCTTAGGGATCTAACAAGCTTTATTTATGCATTAGAACTTTCAGCAAAATTAGTTAACGGTTAGAACCTTATTATTCTACGCATAGTACATTTGCATGCCATGAATTAGTGAACCATGCGTGATATCATGTCTAAAATGTTAGCTAATACATGTTAAAAATGTTTCTAGCTGTTATAGACTTGATGTGTATGAGTTGGGCACGAAATAGTGCTTAAATCAGGGGTTCTGATTCGACATCAGAAACCCAGATCGATCTACAGATCGATCAGAATTGGGTTGTGCCACTGGATCGGTCAGATGACCAATCCAGTCGCGAACAGAGAGTTAGCGTCTGTTATGGATCGGTCAGCCGGCCGATCCAGATGCGAACAGAGAGTACAGAAGCTCACTGATCGGTCAGCCACTGGATCGGTCAAGCCGACCGATCAGTGTACTCCTGGATCAGTCGGTAGACCGATCCAGCCGCATACAGAAGCAATATAGCTTATGGATCGGTCAACCGACCGATCCAGAGTTTTTCTCCGTGCCGGTATCAAGTTAGATCGATCACTGGATCGATCCGACAGCCCAATCGATTCATGGATCGATTGAAATGCCTGATTACAGCTAGCAGGACATCCGAGAGGCATCGATTATCTTCCCTAGCATGTGTACAACTCCTAGGTACACCTAGAATATTAAGTTCAGATTTTACAGTAATCAGTTTAGTAAAATTTTAATCAATCCAGATTTCCGCAATAGTAATTTAGCCCAGCATAATTTAGCGATCTGCCTCACAGCCTAGTCAGTAGAAGGCGGGTCATTACACAGTCACTCCCCTCTAGTGACTTACCTTTACTTACCTGCCAGACGTCAGGTCAACCCTTTGACCCGTCTAGACTTCTTGCCAGCTATCCGGTCAGCCCGTCGACCTTGCTGGACTTCATGCCAAACGTCCGGTCAGCCCGTCGACCCGTTTGGACTTCGTGCCTGACATCAGGTCGGCCCGTCGACCTGTCGGGACTTCTCCTGCACACTCGGTCAGAGTGTTAGATCAACAACAAAACTAACTTAACCTATTTTGTCATTCATCAAAACCTGGGTTAGACCGTTAGTGCTAACCACACCAACAATCTCCCCCATTTTGATGGAATGACAACTTGATTAAGTTAGTGTAAAACGCAAGTAAAACAAGCATTGACAGGTTTTTAAGTTAGTTTTTATTTTCAATTTGTTTAAGTTAACTTAACCACCTAACCCTCCCCCTTTGGCATTCATCAAACAGAAATATGGATCAAATAATTATAAATACAAAAATATTCAAAAAGAATGCAAACACAAATCAAATTGATTCAGGGGAGTTAAATAATTAGAAATTTTGCTTTAAAAAGTATCTCTTATCCTTTTCAAAATAGCTAAGTTATAAGAAAGATAACTTCGAAAGAGTAACTTTTAATAATTTTTCAAAATGGCTAAGTTTTGAAAAATGACTAAGTTAGAAAGATAACTAATTTAGTAACATATCTTGCAGATTAATTTTTGAAAGATAAGTTTTAAGAAGAATCCAAAATTCCAAACATAAGTTTATATGTTCCAAACTTTTCAAAATGGACTTGAACTTAAAACATTTTTTCAAACATAAATTCTATAAAGAAAATTTTATAAAAATAAAATTTTTAAAAATTAGGTAAAATTCAATGTTCAAAATCTAATTTTTCAAAGTTAAGTTTGTGAAATCTAATTTGCAAAACTAAGTTTCTATTTCCTTAAATTAATTTTCAACATTAAGTTTGAAAAATCGTAATTTCAAAACTAAGTTTGTAACATTTGATTTTCAAAATCAGTTTTCAAACCAAGATTATAACATATAATTTTCAAAACCAAGTTAAAAAAATTAACATAAAACTTAGTTTTACAACGGTTAGGTTTCATAAACATATTTCTAAAACATTTTTAGAAGAATATTTTCCAAAACCTAATTTCAAAACTATTTTAAATAAAAAATTGATGTGAAAATAATTATTGCTCTCTCTGAACCTGACATAATAAAAATAAAACTTTTGAAAATATTTACTAAGAATATTTAATATAAGATTTTCAAAGTAAATAATTTTTTTTAATAAATTGAGGTAGAATTTTCTAAAGAGATTTTAAAGAGAAAATTTAAAAAAATAACACTTAAGGAGAAAAAAGAATAAACCTTCCCCTGAAGTTGATACGCCTTTAATTTGTTACTCTCCCTTAATTTATTAATCCTCCTTATTTTATTACTCCCCCTTAATAGAATGCTAAGGTTTGGGTGTATTAAATTTCAAAGCCCTAACACATTTTTCTACCTAAGTGTTTTAGGGGATTTAGTAACACATATATTATTTACATAATTATCTCTGTATCCATAGTATAATTATTTATTTGAGTTTGATTAATCAATAATTAATTTTAGATTCAGGTGTTTAACTTCAGTTTAAGGTTAAATAAGATAAAATTTTATTAATTCAATAACAGTTAACCATTATCAATAATTTATTGATTAATTTTTACTTGATTTAATAATTTAATACTTAGTAAAATAATTTAAATTTTGTATTAATTGATTGAGTTTGTCAATGAAAGTGTAAGTTATGATTTTTTTTTTTTACTTCTTTTTAAGTAGGATTAATTTAGTTTGAAGTTAGCATGAAGTTAAAGGTATTAAACACAGTTAAGTAAGGTTTAATTCAAGTCAATTTTACTTTTCAAATAAAGTTAGACTTAAACAATTAAGTTCAACTTATTAATTACATAATTAAGTTTAAAGTTTAAGTTAATGGAATTTAAGTTAGGTGTCCAAGTTTTAAATGAATTTAAAAGAATTTTTATTATTATTATTATATTTTTTTTAAGAAATTTCTAACAGGATTTTCAAAAACAGTGTTTAAAAGGATTTTAAAATGATTTTTATAATATGTTTAATGGCAATTAACATACGTGTAATTCAGTTTTAATTTTAGATTTAAATTAATATTAGTGGTTAATATAATTTTAATTTCAAGTTTAAGTTAAATTTTTTAATTTTAGTCGTAATTTCAATATTACGTTTTAATTTAATTTTCAGTTAAGTTAAATTAAGTTTAAAAATAATTTTAAGGTTGAAAATAAGTTTAAAGTCTAAATAATAATTTTTTAGTCGTAATTTCAATATTACGTTTTAATTTAATTTTTAAAAGAGTTTTTGTTTTTTTTTAAATAATTTTTAAGACAGCTTTTAAAATGATTTTAAAAAGAGTTTCAAATAATTTTTTAAAATAATTTTTAAAAGGTTTTAAAATGATTTTCAAAAGAGTTTTTAAATAATTTTTAAAAGGTTTTAAAATGATTTTTAAAAGAGTTCTTAAATAATTTTTAAAAGGTTTTAAAATGAATTTTTTTTAAAATTTTAAATAATTTTTTAAACGAATTTTAAAATAATTTTTAAAAGGTTTTAAAATGTTATTTAAAAGAGTTTTTAAATAATTTTTAAAAGAATTTTTAAATAATTTTTAAAAGGTTTTAAAATGATTTTTAAAAAAGTATTTAAATAATTTTTTAAAATAATTTTTAAATAACTTTTAAAAGGTTTTAAAATGATTTTAAAAAAGTTTTTAAATAATTTTTAAAAGAATTTTAAATAATTTTTAAAAGGTTTTTAAATGTTTTTTAAAAAAGTGTTTAAATAATTTTTAAACCGAATTTTTAAAAATTTTAAAATGATTTTAAAAAAAAATAAATAATTTTTAAAATAATTTTTAAATAATGTTTAAAAGTTTTTAAAATGATTTTAAAAAGAATTTTTAAAAAAACTTTAAAATAATTCTTCAATAATTTTTAAAATTTTTTGAAATAATTTTTAAAAGAATTTTTAAATAATTTTTAAAAGAATTTTTAAATAATTTTTAAAAGAATTTTATAATCGTTTTTAAAATGAATTTTTAACAAAATTTTTAAAATAAATTTTTAAAGAATTTTTAAAATAAATTTTTCATGAATTTTTAAGATAAATTTTTAAGAGATTTTTAAAATAAATTTTCAAAGAATAAATTTTTAAATAATTTTTAAAAGTTTTAAATTATTTTTAAAAAAAATTTTAAAAAAAATTAAATAATTTTTAAAAGTTTTTAAAATAAATTTTTAACAAATTTTTAAAAATATATTTTTAAAGAATTTTTCAAATAAATTTTTCACGAATTTTTAAAATAAATTTTTAAGAGATTTTTAACATAAATTTTTAAAGAATAAATTTTTAATGAATTTTTAAGATAAATTTTTAAAAGAATTTTTTAAAATAATTTTTTAAGAGATTTTTAAAATGAATTTTTAAAGAATAAATTTTTAAGGAATTTTTAAAATAAATTTTTAAAATGAATTATTAAAGATTTTTTTAAATGAATTTTTAAATAAATTTTAATATGAATTTTAAAATAAATTTTTAAATAAATTTTTAAAGAAATTTTAAAATGAATTTTACAATGAATTTTTAAATTAATTAATTTTAAAATAAAATTCTAAGTTAATTTTTAAAATGAAATTTTAAGTTAATAAAATATTAAGTTGATAAGATTTTAAGTTAAAAGTATTCTAAAATTTTATGTTAAAAGGATTCTAAAATTTTAAGTTTTCTTTTAAAAAAAACTTAATTTAAAAAAGATTTTTCGTTTTTTAATTTTGAAGTATTTTAAAGTTAAAATAATTTTAATTTAATTTAATTTAATTTAACTTAATTTTAATTTAATTTAATTTGAATTTAATTTAATTTAATTTGAATTTGAATTTAATTTAATTTAATTTAATTTAATTTAATTTGAATTTAATGTCCTTAGTCATCTCACCCGATCTAAATTTTCAAACAGGAAACCTATAATTTTATGAGATGAATTAGATTCAATTTTTAGGATTTGATTTAACTTTGTGTTAGATTCAGGTTTAGCTTTGGGTTCAACAAATAGACATTCTTTGGATAAACTTCTGGGGTATGGTGAGTCACCTGGACATCATTAGAGTAATCATGCCTTCGAGGTTTTCCAAATAGTTATATCCACTGAACTTAATACAAAACTTTGGTCTAACTGGTTAGGATCCATAAAGGGTAGATTCGGTTAGTCCATTTAGCCAAATGCACCAGGTTGAAGTCATATCTTCCTAGACATGCATAGACTAAGCTTCCCTAACGTACTATCATCCAAAATTCCACCGGTATCATTGGTCAAGTTAAACCCTATCCTTTATTCTAGTCCTAATTGCCCTGTCGGGTAGGTTGGTTTCGGTTACCCTTGTCGGGTAGATTATTTTTTGAGGTGCCAGCTATTCTAGAGTCTCCCCCTGAATTATTGCCCTTTATTTTTTATTTTTATTTCTTAGTTTGTGTCTATTTCTTTTATAGTTATATTTAACTTCATGATATTCTAAGTTTTAGTGGGTTTTAAAATATTTAGTTTTTGAATTCGTTGATTTAGTTTGGTTTTTAATTTGATTTATTCAATGTTATATAGTATTTTTTTTATATATAATTGAAGTTAGTTTCAGTTAAGATTTAATGTTTAATTTGTAATTTAAATTTAAATTTTTTATTTTGAATTAATTAAATTGGCCAAATTATCTTTCTTTAAAAGAGTGTATTTAATATTTGAATTTTCTTTAAATTTTATTAAGTTAATTGAATTGTCTTTATTTAATAGATGATTGTTAATGATTGAATTTTTATTAATTTTTAAATTTGAATTTATCAAATTGTTTAAATTATATTTCTTTAAAGGTTTATCTTTTAACCTTTTATTAGCTGTTAATTTTGAATTTTCTAGATTATCTTTGTTTAATATGTTATCTTTAATATTTAATTTTAAGTTTGTTAAATTTATTTTTGATTTTATCATATTGTTTAATTTTATCCTTATATTTTCTTTACGTTTTAAGTTGATATAATTAGTGGAATTTATTAGATAAGTATTATCTTTAAAATTTAATTTTTTGTTAATTAAATTATCTTGGGTTTGGATAGAATTTTCAAGATTGATATTGTATAGACTACTAAACAATTTATTAATTTTATCTAGATCAATATTGACCTTATCATTATTATTTGAATTTTCAGATTTATTTAGGTTTAAATTTGAATTTTTAGGGTTATTAATTATTTTCAAATTTTTTGAATTTTCTAAATTAATTAAATTTGTTTTATCAGAAAATATCCTAGGGGTATATTTGCAAGTATTGTCAGCTACACAATTTTCACAAATAATTTCATAAATATCCAAATTAACATGTATATTCTTTAAACTACTATTAGCAGGTGTATTTTGGAAAATATTACTAACCTTGAGCGCATCCCCTAATTCAGTAGGTTTTTCTGTTGGATTTGACTCAAGTTTGGATTCGATTTCGACTTGATCGTCCTGTTGGAACTGAAATGTAGCTAGAGGGGGGGGTGAATAGCTCGGCGCGTGCTTGGTGCTTGACGTTGCTTGTTTCTTCGAAGATGTGCAGCGGTAATACCAGAAACAAAAACATACAACGCTAACACTTGGGATTTTACTTGGTATCCACCTCACAAGAGGTGACTAGTCCAAGGATCCACGCACACACACACACCTCCACTAATAAAACACTCCTTTTCGGTAACTACCGAAGGCGGAGAAACCCTACAAGTTCACACTACAAGAAGAAAGGGAAAAGATACACAAATACAAGCAAAAGCTTACAATGAGTATAGAAACCCTAACCCTAGCTTTCTTCTTCAGCTGTAGATCCGCCTCTTGACTTGGAAAACCTCCAAGAACCTTCAAGAACTGGCGATCTGATCTTTGTGGAGAAGCTGTGGAAGCGCTGAAGTGATCTGAGATGAATCGGTGAAGTTTTACTAAAGGAAACGCTCGCCTGCAGCTAAATACGACGCCAACGGTCGGATCCCGATCGATTGGATTGCTACCAATCGATCGAGGAGGCTTTGGATCGATCAACCGATCAATCCAGAGCGCCTCTATGCTCTCTAGAACAGCCTGGATCGATGGGCTGATCGATCCAGGGCTTATCGCGCATAAACAGCAGCTCCCAATCGATCCACTAATCGATTGGGACCTCTGGATCGATCCACGGATCGATCCAAAGAGGTTCTGTTCACGGGGACTCACCCGATCGATCAGCTGATCGATTGGGCATGATCCAATCGATCGACTGATCGATCCAGATCTGCTGGATCGATCGTCTGATCGATTCAGATCTGCTGGATCAATCCGCTGATCAATCCAAATCTGCTGGATCAATCCGCTGATCAATCCAGATCTGCTGGATCAATCCGCTGATCAATCCAGATCTTGGTTTTTGCCCAAAAGCAAGTCCAAAGCCCCCTAAACCAACATCCAGTCAACCATGACTTGTTGGTACATAAAACCTATCATCCGATCACCCTTGACCAGCTAGGACTCTCTCACCAAGTGTCTGGTCAATCCCTTTGACCCACTTGGACTTTTCTTCATCTTGCCAAGTATCTGGTCACTCCCTTGACCTACTTGAACTTTTCTTTATCTTGCCAAGTATCCAGTCACTCCCTTGACCTACTTGGACTTTCACCAGATGTCTGGTCAACCTTGACCATCTGGATTTTCCCCGTGCCTGGCTTCACTCACCAGGATTTTCTCCTGCCTAGCTTCACTCACTAGGACTTCTCTTCTGCCTGGCTTCACTCACCAGGACTTTCACCTAACTTCACTCACTAGGATTTTCTCCTGCCTAGCTTCACTCACTAGGTCTTTCATCTGGCTTCACTCACCAGGATTTCCTCCTGCCTAGCTTCACTCACTAGGTCTTTCACCTGGCTCCACTCACTAGGATTTATTCCTGCCTAGCTTCACTCACTAGGTCTTTCACCTGACTTCACTCACCAGGATTTTCCTTCTGCCTAACATCCCAGTTAGGACTTCCCAGTCAAGTATCCGGTCAACCTTGACCTACTTGACTCTTCTTCAACCAACCTGATCAGACCCTGATCAGAGGGGAATTGCACCAGACAACTCCCCAAATGCACAACTGCATTGTCAAACATCGAAACCCAAACCAAGAATCAAGCTTGGTCAACCAGGTCAGCCTTGACCTGAGGGATATTACACTAACAATCTCCCCCTTTTTGATGTTTGACAATACCACATTTAAGTTAGGCTAATCCCATAGCCTCAACCCTCTTCATGCCACTAGGTAATGAAAACATAAGTTAAACCCTTCATTCTCCTCCTAAGAGGGCAAACTCCCTCTCGGTAATGAAGTCCTAACTTAAATCCTTCATTCTCCCCCTATTGACACACATCAACAAATGCCCTATCTTTGGGCACACATCAACAAATTCACTTGTTGAATAATCTCCCTTTTGAGACTCTCCCCCTGAAGAGTTGCTCATCGTTGTTCACAACTTCACTCGTTATGATCAACACGATAATGAAAGTCCCATACCCTTCATTATCCTTAACCCTACATCCTCCCATTAATGTAGTCAAATGCCCATCCTTGAGCATTTTTAACTTAAACCAGTTGAACAATGAGGATATCCACTCCCCATTAAAGTTCAAACGCTCAACCGTGAGCATGTTCTGAAAAGAAGGTTAACCACCTTCCAAGGTTCCTAAAAAAATAGTTTTTCATGTCTTTAACGAGTCCCTCCCCCTAAAGACATGGTGGTACCTTCTGTCATTGCACCAACAATGACTTGGAATCCCTAAACCTTTAGGAATCCCAAATTTAGAAGGTTAAAGGTTCAAATGCTCAAAATTTAAAGCAAACCTCAACCTAAACTTCAATTTAGTCTTCCTTAACCAATCCATCCTTCTTTTCAACATGAAAACACCCTTTTTATGTATACACATGTATTTTAAGGGGTTAGGAATGGTTACCTAGACTAAAATAGGTTCAAAATGCTGAAAATAAGCTTTCCCAGCCAAAATCGGCATCTTCGATCGATTGGAGTTGGGTTCCAATCGATTGAACCCTGCTGAATCGATCCACTGATCGATTCAGTCTTCTTGGATCGATCCAGCGAGCTTCTGCTCGTGAGAAATGCCTTCTCAATCGATCGGCTGATCGATTGAGGCACTCCAATCGATCCACTGATCGATTGAAGGCCTGAAATTGCTAAAATTCAATTTCAGCCAATTTCAGAAACCCCCTAGAAAATTCTACAAAATTCCAAAAATCGTGAAAATTTGTGTAGACATTATTTAGGGCATATATTATCATGGAAAAATAATTTTCTATGAAAATACATCATATTTTCAAATATTGATACAAACTTGAAAACTTGCATAAACTTTAGTGTTTTCTTCAAGTTTGTGTCTAACTATTCAATGGTGATTACTATCAAAAGATAGCCTTCACCAAGGTTTTCCAAAATCATTTTAAAACCTTTTCAAAACCAATATCCCATCATGTTCCTTGGGCTTAATGCACATGACTTGTACATTAGCTTTCCCAATGATGGGAAAACACATAACTATGTGTTTTGATGAACTCAAAACTCAAAAGAATGCACTAAATCAATATCTTGAGTTTTGTGTTGGTGCGGGAAGCATCCGACGATCGAACCTGAGTTTTGATAATGGCAAAGGATTCAAAGTTAAGGTTTGTAGTGATCTAACATGTTGAATAAGTGTTTCAGGAAAGTCCTAGCTGCGGTTAGGCAAAGGGAAAATCCTAAGGGGTGGTAACCTTAGGTCCTAGGGGGCGGTAACCCTAGGTGAGGGAAAACCCTAAGAGGCGGCAACCTTAGGTCCTAGGGGGCGGTAACCCTAGGTGAGGGAAAACCTTAAGGGGCGGCAAACTTAGGTCCTAGGGGGTGGCAACCCTAGGTGGAGAAAAACCCTAGGGGGCGGTAACCCTAGGCGGAAAGTCCAGTCGGTCTGGAGGACCGGACTGGCATCAGGTAATCTCTCCTCAGGGGAGTTGTAACGCCCGAAAATTCTCAAACTTGCATTAGAATCATTCTATGATTTTTCTGGAATTTTTAGATATTTTTCCGGAATTTTCCGAGTAGCGGAAGTAGTAAAAATAATTAAAAGAATAAAATAGCTTAGGCGAGAATCGAACCCGAGACCTATGGTGTAAGGGATAATGCTAGTAACCGGTGAACCCAGCAGGGCCGTGCTGAAAGAATGAGGAACTAATTATATTTATATTGGAGTTGGGTTCAATAATCCACTTAATATAAATAGGAAACTTAAGGAGGGTTTGGTTTATTTTATTTTGGTTCGGCACATCCTTCTCCACCGAAACCCTCTCACGCCACCTCTCCCGTTTCCTCCTCCTTCTTTCGGCGCCACACCAAGGAAGACCTAGGGTTCTTTCTCTAGGGCCCCAAGGACACTTTCCGGCGACGATTTCAACACGAAAGAGGTTCTTCTCCGCGAGAGGAACGCAAAGACGTGAGCGGATCGTCGAGAAGGTCATCTCCACCGGAATTCGAGCGAATAGAATCGTAAGAAATTACGAACAAGAGGTAAGAAACCCCTCACCTGTAGTATAATAGCTACCGTTTGATTTCCTGTGCATTAGTTTAGTTATATGCGTATGTTTTCGACATATAGGGTGTTTTTAACCTTCCTCGCAGGTTTAGGGATTTAGTGAGTACCTTTAGATGGGCCGGACACGTCATTTCTCCTTCAGTTGGAGGTTTAGATGCTGTTGGGTGCCTAAGGGTAGTCTCCCTAATAGAGAGGGGAGTTAAAGCACACTAGGTGGTCGATTAAATAACTAGCTTAGAAAAAATGCAACCTAGGTATTTTTATTAGCACAGTTGAATGCATTAGAAGCATCTAAATCAGTAAATCAGTTATCCTGGCTTATATGGGACTACGGTCCAATGGGTGGGCTCCCACAGTCGCCTCTAGGTTCAGACAACCTAGCTCTAGGTTCAGATAACCTATAAATAGCTATTTAGAACAGTTTAGCTATACTCAGTATTTTACTTTTCAGTTGGCACTATACTGGATTAGATATCCATAGGGCTGGGCTCCCATAGTCGGTCCCTAGGTTTAGATAACCTAGTAGCTCTACTAAATTTGGGATTTGCAACCCCGGGTCTAGTTAGAGATACGCGCATAGCAAGTACAGTTGTCGGGCCCAAACAGCAGCATGATTACTATTTTCACTTATTATGATATTAGCTTTCAAACTCTTAATCTAATCCAGTGATTATAGTTTAAGATCAGTTTTGGCTTAGTTCAGTTTCAGTCAGTATCATGCTCCAGCTTAGCTTTTCCGTGTGAATATGCATGATAACTTTATGTGCAGTTGTTATACATGTTCGTATGTTCAGCTTTAGATATGTCATGATTGTATGCTTATATGCCATGCCATGCTTAGTTTATTCAGTATATCCAGCATATGTTTTAAACAGCATGATTTGAAATCATATTTGCATCGTTGCATATTTTTGTTAGGTAGATGGTTTCTTACTAAGCTTTTTAGCTTATAGATATTACTTTTCTTATACTGCAGATAAAGGTAAAGGAAAAGTGGACCAGTAGCGGAGGCTGGAGGTCAATGCAGATCAAGATGTGTGTGGCAGGAACTGGAATAAAAGATTCTAAGGGATTTTAGCAAGTTTTACTTAAGCATCAGAACTCTACAGTATTGTGTTATTTGCACTCTAGTTGTTAATCACTATGAATTAGTTCGCTATGCACTCTATTATGCTTAGAACCCTTCTCTTATGTTGTGAGGATGTTAGTTTCCATTATTAGAGTGTTTCCTAGCCTTATTAGAATTGTTGCGTGAGGTTTTGGCACGCCAAAGTGCTGAAATCAGAGTCCCCGGACGAAATCAGAACTCTGATTGGTCTCCAGACCGATCAGAGCCTGGGCAGTGCCACTGGATCGGTCAGCCGACCGATCCAGACAGATACAGTATGCTACTGTATCCTCCTGGATCGGTCAGCCAACCGATCCAGCACGATACAGTAGCGTTCCAGGAGAGCTTCAGGTGCCTGGATCGGTCAGTCGACCGATCCAGACATACCTGGATCGGTCTGACCGACCGATCCAGCCACACCTGGATCGGTCAGCCGACCGATCCAGTTGGGAACAGAACGACCGCAGCTCCGATCGATCTGTGGATCGATCGGCAGGTTTGTGGGTAGTTGGGAAGTTTAGTCCTAGTCCCTAGTTCAGTTGGGATGTCCAGTTTCCCTCCTCAGCATGTGTACACCAGCAAAGAACCAGCAAAGAAGGTCTTTAGCCCTTTCTTACCAGTTGTATCCGTCCTTAGTAGAGTAAAAATTTTAATTAGCGCAGCTTTCCGCACAGTATAGTTTAGCATGATTGTGACGATCGGCCTTACAGCCAGCGCCCAGAAGGTGGGTCGTTACAGAGTGGTATCAGAGCAGTGTTCCATACTTCCTACACACACACATCAGCATTGTACCTACAGCTTCCAAGTAAGAATACCTCTACTTAATTTATGCTCCTTGTTTTGTTATTCCAGTTCATGTTTATATGCCTATTGCTTGTTAGTATGTGATAGTTTTGAACATGATATCAGTAGTTATATAACTGTGATTACATTAGTTATGTTATGTTCTCTATGTCCTTAGAAATGGCACGAGGACGCCCAGCTAGAAGGGCACTAGCTACTGAGCCCCAGCAAGAGGCAGGCAGTTCAGTGCCTCCTCGTTACAGCAGCAGCTAGCTGAACAGCAACAGGAGATAGCCACCTTAAAGGCTAATCAGCAGGGTACCCCCACAGTCACCCCGGAACCAAATCTGACGACTCTAGAAGTCTTAGAGGTTCCACCAGCTCAGCCTACAGTGCCAACGCCAGCACCAGTACCAACACCAGCAGTTCCAGCAGCTGAGCCAAGAAAGGAAGCTTATCTGATCCAGTGGCAGCGAGTCAAGCCAAAGAACTTCTCAGGCACTAGTGAACCATGGGATGCACAAGCCTGGTTCAAAACACTGGAGAGCACGATGGAGCTTCTGGACTGGCCAGAACACAAGAAGGTGAAGTATGCCTCCTTCTGCCTGACAGGAGACGCACGCATGTGGTGGGAAAGAATCAGAACGAAGTGCCCAGTAAACCAGATGTTATGGGCTGACTTCGAGAAGGAGTTCTTTGAGGAGTTCTTTCACATACGAGTCACAAACCGCCACTACGACGAGTTCACTGAGTTTCGTCAGGGCAACCTTTCAGTTGAGGAAGCCGTAAAGAAATTCAACAGGTTGGCTCGTCTATGCCCAGAGCTAGTCAGCACAGAGAAGGAACGAATCCGGTTGATGCTCAAGATGCTGAGGCCAGAGATAGCGGTGAACGTGGCTGGTGGCATACATAGGCCACAAACCACAGAGGAGTTAGTGAGCAGTGCCTTGACCACAGAGCATTACCAGAACAGCATAAAGCAGCAGAAGCAAGTCTCCTCAGAGTCCAAAGGCCAAGGAAACTCTCACACTCAAAAACAGCAAGGCCACAGCTCTAACTGGAAAGGGAACTCCAACAGCAAGCGCAAATCAGGGAGTGACCCAAAAGGAGGACCATCTAGCAAGCGACCCAGTTATCCAAAGTGTGCTACTTGTGGGAAATTTCACCCAGGGGTTTGTCGCAAGGGCACACGAGGATGCTTTGAATGTGGACAAGAAGGGCACATGGCCAAGCAGTGCCCGAACAAGACCGGTCTTCCTCAGCCACAGCAGATTCAGTATGCAGGCCAGCCAGCTCAGTTATATCAGATGCAGGCCGCTCTAGAAGGTCCACTTATCAGCCAGGGCAGGTTAGAAGCCCCTCCAACTACGGCGAATGTGAGGATCTACTCACTCACCAGAGAGGACGTAGCCAATGCCTCGACAGTGGTCACAGGTCAGATTAGCATTTTTCAGTATAGTGCTACTGTTCTATTTGATACTGGGGCAACCCATTCATATATAGCCAGGGTGTTCTCCGAAAAATTAGAAATACCCTCAGAGGTACTCAGTGGTCAGTTTTTGACGGCACTACCTTCGGGAGAGATCATGGCATCCACGCACTGGCTCAGAGCAGTGCCGGTCATTATAGCAGACAGGGAACTCTTTTGTGATCTGATCCTGCTGGAAATGACTGACTACGACGTCATCCTTGGAATGGACTTCCTGATCAGATACGGTGCTTCCATAGAGTGCCGTAAACAGAAAGTCGTATTCCAACCCGAAGCAGAAGCACAGTTCGAGTACATCGGAGAACCAAAGAGAAAAGCCAGAAAATTTCTCTCAGCTATGAAGGCACAGAAGTTGATGGATTCGGGTTGTACGGGGTACCTAGCACATGTAGTCAATACCAGCCAGGACAAGGACCAACAGCTAGCAGGAGTCCGAGTTGTATGTGACTACCCAGCAGTCTTCCCTGAGGAGTTACCAGACCTAGCACCGGTCAGGGAGATTGAATTTGAGATAGAGCTCTTCCCCGGCACCAATCCTATTTCCAAAGCGCCATATCGCATGGCTCAGCAGTGAAGGAACTTGAGCAACTCGGAGCCGCTCGACAAGGGTTTCATCGCCTAGTCACTCACCATGGGAGCGCTGTGTTGTTCGTGAAGAAGAAGGATGGAAGCATGAGAATGTGCATAGACTACGGATCCTGAACCAAGTCACAATCAAGAACAGGTATCCCTTCCCGAATCGACTGCTCGACCGGTGAAGGAGCGGTGTTCTCCAAGATAGATCTCAGATCAGGTTATCATCAGGTCAAGGTTAAAGAAGGGGATATACCCAAGACAGCATTCAGAACCAGATATGGACATTACGAGTTCGTAGTCATGCCCTTTGGCGTGACCAATGCTCCAGCTACATTCATGGATCTCATGAACAGAGTATTCAGGGAGTATTTAGATAAGTTTGTTATTGTGTTTATCGATGACATTCTTATCTACTCAGGAACTCAGGAAGAACATGCAGAGCACCTGAAGACAATACTACAGACATTTCAGCAGAACCAGCTATACGCCAAGTTCACGAAATGTGAATTTTGGTTAGATCAGGTGTCCTTCCTGGGTCACATCATCTCCAAGGATGGTATTATGGTAGATCCTAGCAAGATAGAAGCAGTAAGTAACTGGAAGAGACCTAAGAACGCCAGCGAAATCAGGAGCTTTCTGGGATTAGCAGGATATTACAGAAAATTCGTAGAGGACTTCTCCAGGATAGCCTCCCCACTGACAGCTCTTACCAGAAAGAACAGGAAATTTCAGTGGACAGAGGACTGTGAGAACAACTTCAGCGAGCTAAAAAGGAGATTGACCAGTGCTCCTATTTTGGCTCTACCAAACAACACCAGCAGCTTTGACATCTATAGTGATGCCTCTAAGTTGGGACTAGGAGCAGTACTGATGCAAAACGGCAAGGTGATTGCCTATGCCTCCAGACAACTCAAGGATTATGAGAAGAATTACCCTACTCATGACCTTGAGCTTGCAGCAGTAGTGTTCGCTCTCAAAATTTGGAGACATTACTTATATGGAGCTCAGTGCAGAGTGTATACAGATCATCAGAGTCTGAAGTACTTCTTCACTCAGAAGGATCTGAACATGCGACAGCGCAGATGGCTTGAGCTGGTCAAAGACTACGATATAGACATCCTCTACCATCCAGGGAAAGCCAATAAGGTAGCCGACGCACTTAGCAGAAAATCCAGTGCTACCTTATCATCTCTTACAGCCATGTCACCGCCCCTACAGAGGGAGATCGTAGATTTCGGTCTCGAACTCATCGTTGGACAGCTCTCTACTATGACCTTAGAGTCTACCTTGCTTAGTGATATTCAGTCAGCTCAGGAGCAGGACCCTGGAATTCAGAAAATCAAGCAAGGGCTAGCAGAATCAGAAAGTAGAGAATTCAGAGTGTCCGATAGCGGGGTGTTGTATTTCGGTGACAGACTCTGTGTTCCCGATTAGGAGGAGCTACGAAGACAGATTTTAGATGAGGCTCACAAGACTCCCTATGCGATGCATCCAGGTTCCACTAAAATGTATCAAGACCTGAAGAAACATTTTTGGTGGCCCGGGATGAAGCGAGACATCGTCAGATATGTTAGCACCTGCCTCACCTGTCAGAGGGTCAAGGCAGAACATCAGCGACCAGGGGGAGTTCTGCAGCCTATACAGATTCCAGAGTGGAAGTGGGAGGATATCTCTATGGATTTCATAGTGGGACTGCCCAGAACTACGAATGGTTTTGACGCCATCTGGGTAACAGTCGACAGGTTGACTAAATCAGCCCACTTCTTAGCTATCAAGATATCCTACTCCATGGAGAAGCTAGCTCAGTTGTATCTCCAGGAGATCGTCAGACTACATGGAGTCCCACGAACCATCATTTCAGACAGAGACAGCAGATTCACATCACACTTCTGGGAGTGTGTACAGTCAGCGTTGGGCACTAAGTTAAAGTTCAGCACAGCATTCCATCCTCAGACAGATGGTCAGACGGAGAGAGTAAACCAGGTACTCGAAGATATGCTCCCAGCGTGTGCCCTAGACTTCAAGGGAAGTTGGTGCAAATATCTGAGTTTAGCAGAATTTGCATACAACAACAGCTATCAGGCCACTATCGGCATGGCACCTTACGAGGCTCTCTACGGGCGGAGGTGTAGATCTCCAATCTGTTGGTATGAGAGTGGTGAACAGAAAGAACTAGAGCTTCAGACAGATCTAGTCGCAGATACCACAGCAGCCATACAGCAGATCCGCCAGAGGATAGAGACAGCTCAGAGCTGCCAGAAGAGCTATACTGATACGCGGCGCAGACCCTTAGAGTTTTTAGTTGGCGATTCAGTGTTCCTCAGAGTGGCTCCCATGAAGGGAATAATGCGTTTTGGGAAAAAGGGCAAGCTAAGTCCCAGATATGTGGGACCATATCTTATTAGCAGAAGAGTGGGCAAGGTAGCATATGAGCTAGAGCTACCCCAGGAAATGTCAGCTGTCCACAACGTATTTCATGTCTCTATGCTGAAGAAGCATACCCCAGATGTCACCCAGGTGATTGAGCCCCAGTCGGTACAGATCCGCGAGGACCTCAGCTATGATAGTCGGCCTATTCAGATAATAGACCGAACAGTTAAGAAATTGCGGAACAAGGAAGTACCATTAGTCAAAGTCATTTGGCACAGTCACACAGCAGAGGAGGCAACTTGGGAGACAGAAGCTAGCATGAGACAGAAGTACCCAGAATTGTTCTAAGTTCGAGGACGAACTTTTTATAAGGTATGGGGGATTGTAATGCTCGAAAATTCTCAAACTTGCATTAGAATCATTCTATGATTTTTATGGAATTTTTAGATATTTTTCCGGAATTTTCCGAGTAGCGGAAGTAGCAAAAATAATTAAAAGAATAAAATAGCTTAGGCGAGAATCGAACCCGAGACCTATGGTGTAAGGGATAATGCTAGTAACCAGTGAACCAAGCAGGGCCGTGCTGAAAGAATGAGGAACCAATTATATTTATATTGGAGTTGGGTTCAATAATCCACTTAATATAAATAGGAAACTTAAGGAGGGTTTGGTTTATTTTATTTTGGTTCGGCACATCCTTCTCCACCGAAACACTCTCACGCCACCTCTCCCGTTTCCTCCTCCTTCTTTCGGCGCCACACCAAGGAAGACCTAGGGTTCTTTCTCTAGGGCCCCAAGGACACTTTCCGGCGACGATTTCAACATGAAAGAGGTTCTTCTCCGCGAGAGGAACGCAAAGACGTGAGCGGATCATCGAGAAGGTCATCTCCACCGGAATTGGAGCGAATAGAATCGTAAGAAATTACGAACAGGAGGTAAGAAACCCCTCACCTACAGTATAATAGCTACCGTTTGATTTCCTGTGCATTAGTTTAGTTATATGCGTATGTTTTCGACATATAGGGTGTTTTTAACCTTCCTCGCAGGTTTAGGAATTTAGTGAGTACCTTTAGATGGGCCAGACACGTCATTTCTCCTTCAGTTGGAGGTTTAGATGTTGTTGGGTGCCTAAGGGTAGTCTCCCTAATAGAGAGGCGAGTTAAAGCACACTAGGTGGTCGATTAAATAACTAGCTTAGAAAAAATGCAACCTAGGTATTTTTATTAGCACAGTTGAATGCATTAGAAGCATCTAAATTAGTAAATCAGTTATCCTGGCTTATATGGGACTACGGTCCAATGGGTGGGCTCCCACAGTCGCCTCTAGGTTCAGACAACCTAGCTCTAGGTTCAGATAACCTAGAAATAGCTATTTAGAACAGTTTAGCTATACTCAGTATTTTACTTTTCAGTTGGCACTGTACTGGATTAGATATCCATAGGGCTGGGCTCCCATAGTCGGTCCCTACGTTTAGATAACCTAGTAGCTCTACTAAATTCGGGATTTGCAACCCCGGGTCTAGTTAGAGATACGCGCATAGCAAGTACAGTTGCCGGGCCCAAACAGCAGCATGATTACTATTTTCACTTATTATGATATTAGCTTTCAAACTCTTAATCTAATCCAGTGATTATAGTTTAAGATCAGTTTTGGCTTAGTTCAGTTTCAGTCAGTATCATGCTCCAGCTTAGCTTTTCCGTGTGAATATGCATGATAACTTTATGTGCAGTTGTTATACATGTTCGTATGTTCAGCTTTAGATATGCCATGATTTTATGCTTATATGCCATGCCATGCTTAGTTTATTCAGTATATCCAGCATATGTTTTAAACAGCATGATTTGAAATCATATTTGCATCGTTGCATATTTTTGTGAGGTAGATGGTTTCTTACTAAGCTTTTTAGCTTATAGATACTACTTTTCTTATACTGCAGATAAAGGTAAAGGAAAAGTGGACCAGTAGCGGAGGCTGGAGGTCAATGCAGATCAAGATGTGTGTGGCAGGAACTAGAATAAAAGATTCTAAGGGATTTTAGCAAGTTTTACTTAAGCATCAGAACTCTACAGTATTGTGTTATTTGCACTCTAGTTGTTAATCACTATGAATTAGTTCGCTATGCACTCTATTATGCTTAGAACCCTTCTCTTATGTTGTGATTATGTTAGTTTCCATTATTAGAGTGTTTCCTAGCCTTATTAGAATTGTTGCGTGAGGTTTTGGCACGCCAAAGTGCTGAAATCAGAGTCCCCGGACGAAATCAGAACTCTGATCGGTCTCCAGACCGATCAGAGCCTGGGCAGTGCCACTGGATCGGTCAGCCGACCGATCCAGGAGAGCTTCAGATTCCTGGATCGGTCAGCCGACCGATCCAGTTGGGAACAGAACGACCGCAGTTCCGATCAATCTGTGGATCGATCGGCAGGTCGGATCGGTCAGCCGACCGATCCAGACATACCTGGACCGATCCAGTTGGGAACAGAACGACCGCAGCTCCGATCGATCTGTGGATCGATCGGCAGGTCTGTGGGTAGTTGGGAAGTTTAGTCCTAGTCCCTAATTCAGTTGGGATGTCCAGTTTCCCTCCTCAACATGTGTACACCAGCAAAGAACCAGCAAAGAAGGTCTTTAGCCCTTTCTTACCAGTTGTATCCGTCCTTAGTAGAGTAAAAATTTTAATTAGCCCAGCTTTCCGCACAGTATAGTTTAGCATGATTGTGATGATCGGCCTTACAGCCAGCGCCCAGAAGGCGGGTCGTTACAGGAGTAGGTGAGGACGCGTTCCCCGTAGAGGGAACAGTAGGCATCGGGTCGACCTAGGGTTTCCGGTTGGAAATCCGAAGTCAGACTCGGACAGTCCGAGGACTGTCAGTTCTTCTTTACTATGATTTATCAAGTTCTAACACTGTCTTGTAGGGTATTTGCTCGGACTAACCTTGTTTTGCAGGAGAGGAACCTGCTGGAAAACGGTGGTCCGGGCGCCCGGGATGGATCCGGGCGCCCGGAGGTCCAGGCGCCCGGAACAGGTCCGGGCGCCCGGGACCAAGTTTTATCCCTGCCGCGACTTCGCCACGTGGAGCATCCTGGTTGGTTGGCCACGTCACACTCCAGGCGCCCGGAAGGGATCCAGGCGCCCGGAAGGTCATATAAAAAGAGGGTCGAGGGAGCAGCTAAAGAACAACATATTCTAAGCTTTCTTCTGTGAAGTGCTGCCAACGAGACGACCTTGACGTGCTACAACTCGACGTCGACGACCCGAAGCTCAGACTCTTCGATTTTGTGCTGTCGGTATTAGTTTACTTATTGCATTAATTGTAATTCAAATTGTAATCTTTCCGATATTATAGTTGTTGCCCACCGAAAGCGGTCAAGGACCGCGGGCCTTCGAGTAGGAGTCGCCATAGGCTCCGAACGAAGTAAAACATCTGCGTCTGTTGTGTTTGTTTTTACTTTTCGCTGCGTTTCTACTCTGTGTTTTAAAATCGTTAAAATAGCCACGAGCGCTATTCACCCCCCCCCCTCTAGCGCTTTCGATCCATCAATTGGTATCAGAGCGGGGTCGCTTTGAATTGGTGCAACCACCATTCAAGCATCAATTGGTATCAGAGCAGGGAGCGCCTTTCATTTTTTCCCTCTAAAACTATTTTTGAAAAATTAATTTTCATCTTTTCACCATTGGTTGGAATTAACAAAATATTGCATTTTCAAAAATTTGTAGTAATATTTTTTTAATATTATTTTAATAATATTTTATCATTTTTTTCTCAAAATTCCTGAATTACTATTTTTATCTCTCTCCCGCATTATTAATCCAAGACTAAGTCTTGGAACAAATTTTATTGTGTTTATTTTGCGAGATTGTCTTTCTAAGATGACCCATCAAGAAAGCTACAACACTGCTCGCCCACCGCTCTTCTCCGGAGATAATTTTGGAGATTGGAAGGGTCGGATGGAGGCGTATCTCCAGACTCACTTTGAAGTCTGGATGATCGTCAAAACCAAGCTTCAACTGCCAACTAACGGCGCCGGCAAGCCACTATTATACGAGAACTGGGATGCGAACCTTATCAAAAAGGTAGAAGCAACGTATACACTTCAGTGTGTCTTAACGAATAAGGAACTAAATCGCGCCGGCCCATTCTCAAGTGCCAAGGAGCTGTGGGAGAATCTGATTGAGTTACACGAAGGTATTCCTGATACAAAAATAGGTAAGCATGTTTTAATAAATAAATTATTTGAGCAGACTAATACTAGTCCGGCCGAGGAAGGTGTTGCGTTATTTGCAGGAACAAGCAAGACGAAGAAAGCACTGAAGGCAACATGGTCCGAGTCATCAGATGAATCCGAATCGGACGAAGAAGAGCAAGCGAGCCTTCTCGCTCTACCAGTACTAGCACATGTTGCTGAAACCGAATCCGAGTTTGAGCCCGATTCATAAACCGAGAGCGAATCAGACACCGAGTCCGAGCGAAGCCACGGATCCGTATCCATTTCTGAAGGACCCAAAACCACTGTAAGTGCTCTAATTTCAAGTATTAGCTTAGATGATTCAGAAAATTTAATTCCTTACTTATTAAAGAAGTTGGCTAAATCCAACGTCCGGGTTAAGTCGCTCCAAAAGGAGGTAACAACCCTTAAGGAAGCGACTGACTTGAGTGCTTTAACTGAGCCAGTTCAAATTGGAAATTCGACTCAAGTCCAACAACTTGAGGAAGAAAATTCTAATTTGAAAACTCAAATTAAAGAACTCAAAGACACATTGGAACGGTTCACCTTGGGTTCCAAGAATTTGGATCTAATTCTTGGAAAACAACGAGCCATTTACAACAAATCCGGACTTGGATGTAAGACCAAAACAAAATATAAATCATATCTGTCTCTAGTTAATAGAAATAATAGAAACATAATTCAAGCATGGGTCCCCAAGTCCAAATTGATTAATCAAGTTGGACTTGGTCAATATTGGATCCCGAAGGATCAAATATACTACCTCGATAGGCCATATCGAGGCTATGATCCAGGGGGAGTTAACAGAAAAACCATTAAAATTAAACGAAATTAAATTAAATAAAAAATTTGAAATTAAATTAAATTTAAATCTCAAAATTTGAAAGTAAATTAAAATTCAAAATTCAAAATTAAATTAAATTCAAAATTCGAACTTAAATCAAAATTCAAAAATTCAATTTAAATCAAGTAAAAATTTAGAAGAAGGATCCAGAATAGCTGGCACCCCTAACTAAACTACCCGACTGGGTAACTGAACTTAATCTACCCAAAATGGGTAAACAAGAGTAGACTACCCGGCAGGGTAATTAAGGTTAGGTTTAACTTGACCCACGATACTGGTGAAGTTTTTGGATGATAGTAAGTTAGGAAAGCTTGGGCATCGCATGTCTAGGAAGATATGGCTTCGACCTGGTGCATTTGGCCAAGTGGAACCGACCGAAGCTACCCTTAAATGGATCCTAACTAGTTAGACCAAGGTTTAGTATTAAGTTCAATGGATAGGACTATTTGGAAAACCTCGAAGGCATGGTTACTTTAATGAGTTCCTTGTGACTCACCATAGCCCAGAAGTTTATCCAAAGAATGCTTACTTGTTGAACCCAAAGCTAAACCTGAATCTAACACAAAGTTAAACCAGACCCTTAAATTGAACCTCAATTTATCTCACAAAAATTATAGGATTCCTTGATTGAAAATTCAGATCGGGTGAGATGACTAAGTAATTAAAAACAAACTGATAATTAATTGAAATTCAAATTAATTTCAAAATTACTTCAAAACTTAATTTTAAAATTCATTTAAAAAATCTTTTAAAAATTATTTTGAAAATCATTTTAAAATTCATTTAAAAAATCTTTTAAAAATTATTTTGAAAATTATTTTAAAAATTCCTTTAAAAGTCCTTTAAAAATTATTTTTGAAAAGCATTTTAAAATTCCTTTAAAAGTCCTTTAAAAATTATTTTGAAAATCATTTTAAAAATTCCATTAAAAATCTTTTCAAAATTATTTAAAAATCTTTTAAAATTTAATTTCAAAATTTCTTTAAAAATCTTTTTAAATCATTTAAAAATATTTTAAAACCAAATTTTAAAAATCCTTTAAAAATTATTTTTAAAAAAAACTCTTTTAAAAATCATTTAAAATTATTTGAAAAATATTTTGAAAATTCATTTCAAAAATCTTTTGAAAATGCATTTCAAAATCATTAATTTTTTTTTATTTCAAAATATTATTTAATTAATTTTAGAATGTTATTCAATTAATTTAAAAGGGTTTAAAAATCTTTAATTCTCAAATCATATTATAAAATTATGATTGCAAATGTTAACTCCATCTCACGTTCACTCATATGCTAAACATGCTTGTTTATCTAGAATGAGTGAGATGGAAAGATAGGAAAATTGTTTTTTAACTTCTCATGCTTGGACTCCTGAATCAAAAAATTTATTAAGGCATTTATTAAGGGGAAGTGATTTTAAATTGGTTTTAAAATTAGTTTTTCGTTAAAATAAAATTTTAACTTGACCTTAAAATTAAAAAACTAATTTTTACTTATCTTCAAAAATTAAGGTTATTCTTAACTTAACTTTAAAATTGAAATTATTTATGACCTGGCTTTTAAATTATAACTCTTCTAGAATGTTTTCAAAGCTAAAGCCTTTATGTAAAACCTCTTTAAGCTAAGTATTTAATCAAGTCTTCTTTAACTAAGCTTAGTTAGACTATACTCTAAACTTAGCTATTTGGCAAGAAGTTTTCTCAAGGCAATCATTTTTAAGCTGAATATATAGTTAAGTATTTTCAAATTTAGCTAAGTATTTTTTTTAGGTTAAAAAAAAAAAAAATAGCTAAGTGTCTCTCAAAGCAATTGTTTTCACATGCTAAGTTTTGCTGAAAATGCTAAGTATTTTCTAAAGCATTCTCAAAATTTCATCAAAACAATTATCTTCATAAGTCTTTTTAAAACTAAGTCTTTTTAAGGTTAAATACTTAACAAAACTATTATCTTCATAAGTTTAGCTAAGTCTTTGATAAAAGTATTTTTTTCTTAGCTAAACTGAGTCTTGATCAAATTTTTTTTGCTAAACTCCCTCTTTAAAAACTAAGAAATTAAAGTGTTGTGATATCACAAACATTTGCTTAGTTACTTGTTAAAGACAAAAATAACCTTATCTTAGCTAAAAGTATCTCTCAAACTAAAGGAAATGGAAATATTAAGATTAAGCATGCTTGTACTTAAGGGATCTGATACCTGATCAAAACAAATCTTAACTCATGCTTGGATCTTAGGGCTCTGATACCTTACTAAAACAAAATTTGTAAACTATTAAACACTAAGGTTAATGCTTCTCCTTTACCTTAAGTATCTTTGCAATTCATTTATCTTAAACAGCTTTTCAAAAAACTTTTTCAAATTTACGACTTTCAAGTCTCTTCTATTTAAAATTTTTTTTAATAGAAAACTCACTAAGTTAAAAAGAGCTGAATATATCACAAAGAAACATATCCTCTAAACTATTTTCCTTAGCCAAATTTTCTTTCAAAAATGTTGCTATTAAAACCAATTCTAAGATGTTGCCTTTCACTTTTTTTTTTTTTTTTGCCTCTTGCCTAAGTTAAGATTTTTAAACAAATTCTGCTAAGCTTTGTCTTGAAAAGTTAAGTTTTTTCAAAACTAGCTTATTTTTGATATATGGCAAAGGAGGAGAGTAGAGAAATTCAAAGAGAACAAAAATCCAAGTAGAGAAATTCAAAGAGAACAAAAATCCAAAGGGGAGGTTAAATTAAGGGGGAGTTTGTAATGCCATTTTTTTTTCTTTCTTTCCTTGTACTTAAACCTTACTGCATATTATTACTTAACTTTGAATTTCTGTTGCCATAATCAAAAAGGGGGAGATTGTTGGTGCGGGAAGCATCCGACGATCGAACCTGAGTTTTGATAATGGCAAAGGATTCAAAGTTAAGGTTTGTAGTGATCTAACATGTTGAATAAGTGTTTCAGGAAAGTCCTAGCTGCGGTTAGGCAAAGGGAAAATCCTAAGGGGTGGTAACCTTAGGTCCTAGGGGGCGGTAACCCTAGGTGAGGGAAAACCCTAAGGGGCGGCAACCTTAGGTCCTAGGGGGCGGTAACCCTAGGTGAGGGAAAACCTTAAGGGGCGGTAACCTTAGGTCCTAGGGGGTGGCAACCCTAGGTGGAGAAAAACCCTAGGGGGCGGTAACCCTAGGTCCTAGGGGGTGGTAACCCTAGGCGGAAAGTCCAGTCGGTCTGGAGGACCGGCTGGCATCAGGTAATCTCTCCTGAGGGGAGTAGGTGAGGACGCGTTCCCCGTAGAGGGAACAGTAGGCATCGGGTCGACCTAGGGTTTCCGGTTGGAAATCCGAAGTCAGACTCGGACAGTCCGAGGACTGTCAGTTCTTCTTTACTATGATTTATCAAGTTCTAACACTGTCTTGTAGGGTATTTGCTCGGACTAACCTTGTTTTGCAGGAGAGGAACCTGCTGGAAAAAGGTGGTCCGGGCGCCCGGGATGGATCCGGGCGCCCGGAGGTCCAGGCGCCCGGAACAGGTCCGGGCGCCCGGGACCAAGTTTTATCCCTGCCGCGACTTCGCCACGTGGAGCATCCTGGTTGGTTGGCCACGTCACACTCCAGGCGCCCGGAAGGGATCCAGGCCCCCGGAAGGTCATATAAAAAGAGGGTCGAGGGAGCAGCTAAAGAACAATATATTCTAAGCCAACGAGACGACCTTGACGTGCTACAACTCGACGTTGACGACCCGAAGCTCAGACTCTTCGATTTTGTGTTATCGGTATTAGTTTACTTATTGCATTAATTGTAATTCAAATTGTAATCTTTCCGATATTATAGTTGTTGCCCACCGAAAGCGGTCAAGGACCGCGGCCTTCGAGTAGGAGTCGCCATAGGCTCCGAACGAAGTAAACATCTGCGGTTGTGTTTGCTTTTACTTTCCGTTGCGTTTCTACTCTGTGTTTTAAAATCGTTAAAATAGCCACGAGCGCTATTCACCCCCCGCCCTCTAGCGCTTTCGATCCATCATTTTATTCATTATCCTAACATCTCACTTGTATATAAAGTGCACAAAACACATACAAGTCATCCTATAGGTCTTTGTGAGATGTAAAATTTGGTTTTGCCCTAATCTAGGGATCATGCATATCTATCTAGGCATTTTGTGGATATTGACCATCCACCTAGGATGTCACTTGTTGATACACTTGTACCACTTGTTGATACAAGTTGATAAATGTCATTTGTCCTTAATTTTAAGGAATTAAAAATAATGCATGATATGTTATGGCATACATCAAAATGAAATAGTTTTCAAAAGAAAGATTCCTATAACTACATGATGTATGTATGTCATGACATGGTATTTTTGTGTTTTCATAATAAGGCATGAGTGCAAAATACAAAACTAAATATGATGTCATGGCATATAGTGAGCAAACAATCATAGCAAGGTTTAGCATAAATAAAATATCTAGATTACCTATCTAAGTGTCCTTAAACCTTAGATAAGTTAAAACTTAACCCTAGATTGCCCTCTAAATGCTCCAAGAAAATGTCAAAGCCTAAATTTGCATTTCTAGTTCTCTTGATTAACTTATGTCAATTGAAATTAAGCTTATTCCTCAAATGTTGGCATATTTCGTTCTTCCACAAGAGTAGCACTTTAAATTAAGGCTTAGATTGGCCTTAAATTTCCTAAGAACATACCAAAATCCCAACTTGATAGTTCTTATGATTTTCCCAATTTGTGTCACTTAAAATATCATCCAATTTGTCAAATTATGACACATTTTACTCTTCCCAAGAGTAAACATAAATCCATTTTATTTTCAAAGGTTAATAATAACCTTGAAAATGCTCCTTGAGTGTCAATTTCTTCAAAGTTGGGTTAACTACTCTTCTTCTTAGAGTTGACACTCTCTAACCCATCTATGGGGTAGAGAAAATGCTCCTAGGAACCCAACACCTATTGGTGCTCCTTGGATGCTCTAGGTATTCACTAGGGACAACTTCCCTAGATACCTTCCTAATGACCTTGTTTGACTTCTTAGAAGCCTTGGTCACCTTTTCTAGGTCAACTCTAGGGATAGCCTCCCTTGTGACCTTGTTAGTGACTTTCTTAGACTTCTTAGAAGTCTTAGTCACATTTGTTGTTGCAAAGATACTTCTAGGGATGACTTCCCTTGTATCCTTGACTTGACTTCTAGACTTAGGGTTGGTTCCATAGCTATATGGAACTCTATGGTAAGTAGGTACATCCCTTTTTATTTTAGGTTTGTATCCCAAACCTCTATGGCCCTTGGATGACCCTTGTTGTCCTAAACCTAGATTTTGCTCATTTTGCCCTTTAAGGATATTTTCCATCCTCTTTAGGGTCTTTTCTAGTTTGTCAAGTCTTGACCTCAAGACTTGATTTTCCATCACTAAGTCCTTAGTTTTTGGTTTTCCATTAAATCCATGAGCATTTTTGTTTCTAGGCTTGTAGCTAAAATCCTTAGAGTTCTTGCCTAGACTTTTACCTACATTCCTAGCCCTAGGTGTAGTGGTTTTAGCAGGATAAGCTACATGATTTTCTTTAATTTTATCATGCCTCCTATTTTCATGGTAAATAGCATTAAAATGATATAAATTAGTGATAGCATGCTTTTTACCATTATTCAAGGGAGTAGACTCAATAAAAGTTACCTTCTTTTTTACCTTGGAGGCTCCCCCTTGAATTGAGCTTCCTCCTTGAGCCTTGACCACCTTCTTCCCCTTAGGGCAATGACTTCGGTAATGCCCCTTTTGGTTGCACAAAAAGCACACAATGTGCTCCTTGCTCTTTTTTGTTCCGGGGATCATCTCCTTGGGCTTCTCCTTGCCCTTGGATGTCACTTGGCCCTTCTTCTTGGCCAAGTTGGGACACTTGCTCTTGTAGTGCCCATTCTCCCTACACTCAAAACATATAATGTGATTTTTATTTTTAATTGAATTGTTTATACCTTCACATGTAAGGATGACACTTGGTCCTCCATGTGATGTGGATGTAGAAGCTTCCTCTTGATCCGATAGTGATGCTCCTCCATTTGATTTAGCTTGACTTGTGGAGGTGGAAGCTTCTTCATCCTCTTCTCTTCTTGACCCGGATGTAGAAGATTCTTCTTGCTCTTGATCCGGTGTCAATGAAGGTTGCTCCCCCTCAATCCTAGAGGTGGAGGCTTCTTCATCTTCATCTTGTACATGGAACAAGGAGTATGCTCCCTCCTTGCCCTCTTCATTGCATTCCCTCGAAGATGAAGCTTCTTCTTCTTGGACTTCTTCTTCGGAAGTTGAGCATCTCTCAACTTCGGAGTCCTCCTCTTGGTCTTGCTCTAATGAGTCGCCCTCTTTGGATTCGTCTTGGATTGGTGCAGTGGAGGGGATCTCATGCATTGATGCCAATTTGCTCCATAGCTCCTTGGCATCCTTGAACTCTCCAATTTTGCATAGAATTGTGCTAGGCAATAAATTAACCAATAATTTGGTTACCTTTTCATTTGCTTCGCACCTTTGGACTTGCTCTGGGCTCCATTTGCTTCTCTTGAGAACTTTTCCCTTTGAATTCGTTGGAGCTTCGAAGCCTTCCATAAGAGCAAACCATTGCTCTATTTCCACCATTAAGAAGTTTTCGATCCTTGATTTCCAAAGATTGAAGCTTGTATATGTGTACGGTGGAGCCACCCTTGTGTCAAATCCAAGTCCATCTTGGAATTGCATCTTGAAGTTGAGTTTCTTGAATTCTTTGACTTGATGAATTTTCTCCAACTTCTTCACCCTCTAGCTTTGCTTGTTATGTTTGCCCCTTCCGGCAATGATTCCGGTGAAGAGAGACCTCGCTCTGATACCACTTGTTGGGACCGAAATGTAGGTAGAGGGGGGGTGAATAGCTCGGCGCGTGCTTGGTGCTTGACGTTGCTTGTTTCTTCGAAGATGTGCAGCGGTAATACAAGAAACAAAAACATACAACGCTAACACTTGGGATTTTACTTGGTATCCACCTCACAAGAGGTGACTAGTCCAAGGATCCACGCACACACTGTAAAGCCCACCCTTCTTACCCAAGGGCGGTGCTACGATCTTATACTACTTACGTACATGCTTTAGTTATACTATAACAGCGAAAAATTTTAAATCATTCCTTTTTCTTAAATAAGCATGATATCACATATTCTGATTAGTTCGAATGCGCATATATTGATCAAAAAAATATTAATTTGTCCGAATCGTTCTTGCCGAGCCACCACCACACACATCACTATCTGCTCCTCCTGCTGCTCCGTCGTTCCGAATATCCGTCCCCCATATCTGCGGTACAAGGAAAGTAAGCTATGAGCACTCATGGCTCAGTAAGTTCCTTTCCTACTCACTAAAACCGAATTCATATCATTGCATATCAATATCATGCGAGGTATCATAAGCATACGACATACAAGGGTATCATATTCATATTCATATCATAATATCACATGACATTATATCTAATCATCAGATAATTCAAGCACGTATGTAGGCAATGCATCATGAATTTGAAAACTTATACTTATAAGTACTTGAAATTAATATCATCATTAGAGGGGATCCCGGTTTGTACCACATACATAATGCGCGCTTCATAGGTAGGTCCAAGGTAGCAAGTCTTGAACCCTACCATGCATACATACTAGGCCCGAGTCTTACTCCATCGACCTAGGGCACTCAGAGGCCCATTACTGACGAGGCCCGAGTCTTACTCCATCGACCCCGGGGCGTTTACGGAGCCCACCCTTGGTACAAACCATACAAAAATAACTTATCATGCATAACTATCATATCATGTCCCTAACAATCTTTCATGCATTTCCTTTTTCATTTCTTTTCATTATGTATAGCATTTCCTATGCTATAACATATCATTACGTAACATAATTTCATTTCTTCTCATTATGTATAGCATTTCCTATGCTATAACATATCATGGCATATTACGTAACATAATTTCATTTCTTCTCATTATGTATAGCATTTCCTATGCTATAACATATCATGGCATATTACGTAACATAATTTCATTTCTTCTCATTATGTATAGCATTTCCTATGCTATAACATATCATGGCATGTTACGTAACATAATTTCATTTCTTCTCATTATGTATAGCATTTCCTATGCTATAACATATCATGGCATATTACGTAACATAATTTCATTTCTTCTCATTATGTATAGCATTTCCTATGCTATAACATATCATGGCATATTACATAACATAATTTCATTTCTTCTCATTATGTATAGCATTTCCTATGCTATAACATATCATAGCATATTACATAACATAATTTCATTTCTTCTCATTATGTATAGCATTTCCTAGGTTTCTTTCCCTTTTTCTTTTATTTTCCTTCATGGCCGAAACCTACCAGTCCTTAAGCTAGGTTTCTTAAGTGGCCTAAAGCATGGAAAGCCTAAGTAAATATCATGGCAAAAGTTACTAAGAACATCATACACAAAATTGGATCATAAACAAGCTAGGACTCTTGTGATCTTACATGTCTTATATCATGTAACTAATTTTCTACATTCCAATTAAACATTAGAGCATTAATCAACTTTCATATCATAATATCCCAGAGGTCTTGAGCATATTAATATTTTTGTTTAGGCTAATCTAAGCTATCCCTTTTATCATAGCCGAAAAACCCTAAAAAGAGTTCATGAGTTTCTAGCAATGTGAACACCCTTTAAGAAACTTTATATCCTATCATAGGAGCATGTTTATTTAAATTTTTTGAAGGTCTTTCTAACCCTTAACCTTTCTGGTCTGAAGCATACAAGTGAGTTTTCTTTTGGTTCCAATTAATTTCCAAGCAAGAAAACCATAGAAAGGTCCTTAGCATTTCATAGAAGGAACCTTGCACTAGTTTGGTTAGACGATAATCTTCCTAACCTCTTTAAAATATTTTTGGTTGAATCCTAGGATTAGATACTCCTCTGATCATACATCATATCAGTATAAAATCATGGAAAAGAATCCTTCTACATAACATAGAAAATCTTATCATGAAATGAGGTCTTGTTTAAATCATCCTAGATTTGAAAAACCTTTTCTTTAGCCGAATTTTCTTAAATTCTTTCCTAGGTTTTCTAATCCTTATAAATCCGAAAATCACATAAAAGTCTTGTACCACAGGTGAGGGGAAGCTTACCTTCTTTGCTTAAGTTTCCTAGGTTCGAGAACTTGCTTGTGGACCTTTCTTCTTCTTGCTTGCTTTGCTCGGCACCAATGGAGGAAGAAGTGGCTAGGTCTTTTGGTGGAGAGGAGGAGGAAGAAGAGGAGGCTTCTTCCTCTTGTGTTGCTCGGCAACAAAAAGAAAGAAAGAAAAGAGGGAGTGTCTCGGCACCTCTAGGAGAAGAGGAGGAGAGTGAGTTGAGGATGAAGCCACCCCTCCATGCCTATTTATACTAAAATGAGGGGAGGAAAACTTGACTTGATTCATCCTCCTTATTTATTTCTCCTCTTTAATGATAAGAATATTCTAGAGAAATGCTTCTTGAGTTCTCTCTTTTCTTTCCTTTAATTAAAATTCCTATCTCTCCTCTTACAATATCCTCTCCTATCACACTTGGTTAACATATGCATGCATCCACAAGAGAACCAAGGATCAAAACTTGGTTATGTATATTTTTACTTCTTTTTACTTCCTTTTCCTTTTAAGTAAAAAGAATCCTTTCTTATTCTTAACTACTTAGTCCTTTCTCTCCTTATCAATAATTCTCCTATCCCCTTTGATATCCTATACATGTTCCTTACAAGAGGTCCAAGGTTCAATCCTATTTATCTTCTAACATATTATTGATATTCTTTTGTACATAATAATTCATATATCACCATATTATGCATTATGCATAAATATTTCATACACATATATATTATCTCATATTCCTTCCTTTTGTTTACATTAATTCCATGTATCATAAATATAGATGATTTATATTCTCAACTTTATTTTCTTTCATAAAGTTTTAATCATCTAAATCCTTCCCATCTTAATATTCAACTTAGAATATTTACACCTTCTTTTCACTACCTTCAAACTCTCATTATTCTTACTTTCTTATCTAGGCTTTCTAGGGGTGTTACACACACACACACCTCCACTAATAAAACACTCCTTTTCGGTAACTACTGAAGGCGGAGAAGCCCTACAAGTTCACACTACAAGAAGAAAGGGAAAGGATACACAAATACAAGCAAAAGCTTACAATGAGTATAGAAACCCTAACCCTAGCTTTCTTCTTCAGTTGTAAATCCGCCTCTTGACTTGGAAAACCTCCAAGAACCTTCAAGAACTGGCGATCTGATCTTTGTGGAGAAGCTGTGGAAGCGCTGAAGTGATCTGAGATGAATCGGTGAAGTTTTACTAAAGGAAACGCTCGCCTGCAGCTAATTACGACACCAACGGTCGGATCCCGATCGATTGGATTGCTCCCAATCGATCGGGGAGGCTTTGGATCGATCAACCGATCGATCCAGAGCGCCTCTGTGCTCTCTGGAATAGCCTAGATCGATGGGCTGATCGATCCAGGGCTTATCGCGCATAAACAACATCTCCCAATCGATCCACTGATCGATTGGGACCTCTGGATCGATCCACGGATCGATCCAAAGAGGTTCTGTTCGCGGGGACTCACCCGATCGATCAGTTGATCGATTGGGAATGATCCAATCGATCGGCTGATCGATCCAGATCTGCTGGATTGATCCGCTGATCAATCCATATCTGCTGGATCAATCCGCTGATCAATCCAGACCTGCTGGATCAATCCGTTGATCAATCCAGATCTTGGGTTTTGCCCAAAAGCAAGTCCAAAGCCCCATAAACCAACATCCAGTCAACCATGACTTGTTGGTACATAAAACCTAGCATCCGGTCACCCTTGACAAGCTAGGACTCTCTCACCAAGTGTTTGGTCAATCCATTTGACCCACTTGGACTTTTCTTCATCTTGCCAAGTATCTGGTCACTCCCTTGACCTACTTGGACTTTTCTTTATCTTGCCAAGTATCCAGTCACTCCCTTGACCTACTTGGACTTTCACCAGATGTCTGGTCAACCTTGACCATCTGGATTTTCCCCATGCCTGGCTTCACTCACCAGGACTTCCATTCTGCCTAGCTTCACTCACTAGGACTTCTCTTCTGCCTGGCTTCACTCACCAGGACTTTCACCTAGCTTCACTCACTAGGATTTTCTCCTGCCTAGCTTCACTCACTAGGTCTTTCACCTGGCTTTACTCACCAGGATTTCCTCCTGCCTAGCTTCACTCATTAGGTCTTTCACCTGGCTTCACTCACCAGGATTTATTCCTGCCTAGCTTCACTCACTAGGTCTTTCACCTGGCTTCACTCACCAGGATTTTCCTTCTGCCTAACATCCCAGTTAGGACTTCCCAGTCAAGTATCCGGTCAACCTTGACCTACTTGACTCTTCTTCAACCAACCTGATCAGACCCTGATCAGAGGGGAATTACACCAGACAATCTCCCCAAATGCACAACTGCATTGTCAAACATCGAAACCCAAACCAAGACTCAAGCTTGGTCAACCAGGTCAGTCTTGACCTGAGGGATATTGCACCAACACATCCAACTCCAACAGCTCCTTGTGAAGTTTGATCAATTGTGTCCAAAGCTCGTATGCATTCTTGTACTTTTCTAGTCTGCATAAAACATTGTTAGGTAAAATATTACAAATAATTTTACTTACATTTTTGTTCAGTTCCAAGTCTTGAGAAGGTTTTCTCAATATTAGCACATAATCAAAATCTAAGCTTTCTAAGAAGCATTCCATTAATCGCTTCCAGTAGTTAAAATCTTCTTAATCGTATGGTGGTGGTTCGTGGGGGTTCCGTCCTTCTTGAAGATCATTGAATGTTGAAGATGGAAAACTAAAAAGTGGTGTTAAGACTTGGTTTTGGATTAGTAGTGCTGGAAAAAATATAATATTACACTATGATCCGGCGGTTAGAACCGGGGACCCCTATTTTGAGAGGTCAACGCCCCGCGGAAATCAAAGGGCCAGGTGGCCGACCGGAGACGTTTTTTGAGCCGGTCGGAACCTCCCGGCCGACCGACCGAGGAATATCTGACGGTAAGAGGTGCCCCGACGGGAGTCGGGGTTCCGACGCTGAGTTGAAACAATAGCTAAGAGCCGAGCGGAAGACCTAAGAGAAGGTGACATACTACTAACAGTCCTTACGTAGCACCCGCCCGGAAGTCTCCCCAGCATATCAATGCAAACGACAGGCAGGACGTGATGGGCGTGCCGCCCGGCCGGCCGAACGTCCCGGCCAGTGGTGGGTAAAGAAGGACAGGAACATCTTCTAACAGCCGTCAAGTCCTATGGCTAGGCCATACTCCAAGTCTGACAACGAGGTGTTCTGTTGTCCCATCGAAGACCTGGTTGGACTGTAGCAGTATGGCGTCAGGTAAGCTTTCTAATAGACACATACCGAGGTATGGGCTGCGGACACGTACGCGCCTCGGTGGACGTGTATGAGCTCTTTCACCGCTCTATATAAAGAACCGCATACTTCGCCAGAGGTACGCGTTCAAGATCTCTGGAGCCACTTTCTTCACTGTTTTCTTGCTTGACTTGAGCGTCGGAGGGTCGCCGCCGGGAACCCCTTCCCGGCCCGACTTCTGTGCAGGTTCGCCGGAGGTTCGTGCAACCAGTCGAAGATCCACGTCAGCAGCCGGGAGCGCCATGTGCCCAGCGTCCGTCTCCTGCATCCGAACGGAAACAATGGACGAGGTTGGACGACAACACACGGTGACACTTTCGACGGAGGAACTCGACGCTCTGGTCGAATTGAGGGCCGCCAAGCTTGTGGAGCAAAAACAGAAAGCAACAGCCGAGCGGCCGAAACAGCAAGCAACGTCAGCGTCTGGTGATCGAGCGGAAGCACAACCGGCTACCGTTGCATTTCATCGAGCCCTATTCCGCACCCCCGAAGACGCAGCAACTCATGGAGATCGGGAATCTTCTTCGAATGAAATGCCTAGACGGGATGACAGAAAAGGAAAAGCCCCCCGCACGGACTCATCGCCCGAGCGGATTAATCGTCAATTTTCAGAGGCTATTCTACGAGACCCTCTGCCCAAGCACTACGTACCTCCGACGATCGGCGAATACAATGGGACAACCGACCCGGATGATCATCTGGGCAAGTTTGATAACACGGCAACCCTGCATCAATACACAGATGGAGTGAAGTGTCGGGTTTTTCTTACCACTCTCTCGGGATCAGCTCAACGGTGGTTTCGGAGACTGCCGGACGGATCCATCACCAGCTTTAAAGACTTCCGAACGGCCTTCCTCCACCACTTCGCCAGCAGTCGGCGCTACCAGAAAACTAGCGTTAGTCTATTTGCCATCAAACAGGAAGCCCGCGAATTGCTCCGAGCTTACATCCAGCGGTTCAACAAAGTGGCCATGGACATTCCAACGGCCACCTCGGAGACCATGATGAATGCCTTCACATAAGGCCTCGTGGACGGGGATTTCTTCCGATCGCTCATTCGGAAGCCGCCCCGAGACTACGATCACATGCTACACCGGGCCAACGAATACATCAACGTGGAGGAAGCGCAAGCGGCCCGGAACCTGTCGAACGGAAGCCGCACGCTACTCATCAGCCACCCAGAGGACCACGGGCCGAAACAATTCGTGCTCATCCAAGACCTCATGTTCATGAAGTAGCAGCCGAGCGGCCAAGGACGAGGAAGAGATGGACTCCAATGTTCTGCTCCTTTCACCGGACGGACACACATAACACCAAGGATTGTCAGAGCCTTTCACTGATCGCCCACCCCGTTCCTAGAGGTGGCGGTCGTCGGTGGCCATCAGCCGACAGACGACAAAAGCCTCGTGAAGCTGAGCGGACGGTAGCTGACAGGAGACAACGACAAACTCCCGAGCGGCATCGCTCTCCGAGATAGGAGAATCTCCGGAGGTCAAGGGAACGCCCCCGATCGTCCGCTCGGGAAGAAGAAAATAGAAGTAATGCTTCCCGAGGCGAGATCAACATCATAGCAGGCGGGCCGACCGGAGGTGACTCTAACCGAGCAAGGAAGGCGAGCGTCCGGTAGCTCCAAATCCATGCAGTCGACTACAGCCAAGAGTGAGCGAGCGGACCCGAAATCAGTTTCGGACCTTCGGACTTGGAAGGAGTTGAAGTACCCCACGACGACGCTCTCCTCATCAAAGCAGTAATAGCCAATTATACTATTCACCACGTATTTGTTGACACAGGAAGCTCAGTCAACATCATATTCAAGAAGGCGTTCGATCAGCTACAAATTGATCAAGCCGAGATGCTACCCATGACAACCCCCCTATACGGGTTTACGGGTAACGAAGTTCAGCCGGTCGGACAGATCCGGCTGGCTATCTCGCTGGGAGAAGAGCCGCTCAGGAGGACGAGGACAGCAAACTTCGTGGTGGTCGATTCTCCTTCGTCCTACAACGTCATTTTGGGACGACCGGCGCTCAGCGAGTTTCAGAGCAGCCGTTTCCACCTTCTATCAGAAGATCAAGTTCCCCGTGGAGGATAAAGTGGGTGAAGTACGGGGAGATCAACTCACGGCTCGGCGATGCTACGTCGAGATGATCCGAGCAGAAGCCAACTCCGCTCGGAAGGCACCCCGGATCGAGGTAAACGCCATAACTGAAAATCCACCCTCTTTAATTTATGAAGAAAAGGAGGAAGTGCAGATTCATCCAATCCGATCGGAGGCCACTACCTTTATTGCGTCCGATCTGGAGGCCAACCAGAAGGAGGAAGTGATCAAATGCCTCCAAAGAAACCATGATGTCTTTGTCTGGTCGACCCATGAACTGCCCGGAATTTCACCAAGTGTAGCGCAGCATGAGCTCCACATCCGGCCGGACGCTCGGCCAGTGAAGCAGAGAAAAAGAGATTTCAACACCGAGCAAAATGCCATCATTCGGGAGGAAGTAGAGAAACTTCTGGAGGCCGGCCATATACGCGAGGTGCAGTTCCCAAGCTGGCTGGCTAACGTAGTGTTAGTCTCCAAGCCGGGCAACAAGTGGAGAGTATGCATAGATTTTCGGGATCTCAACAAAGCTTGCCCGAAGGACTTTTATCCTCTGCCCCGGATAGATCAGCTGGTGGACTCTACGGCCGGCTGCGAATTAATATGTATGCTTGACGCTTACCAAGGATATCATCAAGTGCCGCTCGCCCGCGAAGATCAAGAAAAAGTCAGCTTCGTGACGGCCGACGGCACCTATTGCTATAATGTGATGCCGTTCGGATTGAAGAATGCGGGGGCCACATATCAACGCTTGATGAACAAAGTATTCAGAGAGCAGATCGGGCGAAATCTGGAAGTGTACGTGGACGATATTCTCATCAAGTCTGTCCGAGCGGTCGATCTCTTCAAGGACATGGAAGAAACTTTCCGAACGCTACGCAAATATGGAGTCAAGCTAAATCCTCAGAAGTGCCTATTCGGAGCGAAAGGAGGGCTTTTCTTGGGGTATATAGTGATCGAGCGGGGTATTGAAGCAAATCCCAGCAATGTAAAATCCCTACAAGACATGCCGCCCCCAAGAAATCTGAGGGAAGTGCAGCGTTTAACCGGTCGGATAACTACTTTGTCCAGATTCATATCCAAAACCGCCGACCGGAGCCTGCCTTTCTTCAAAATCTTGCGCAAGGCCACTAAATTTCACTGGGATGAAGAATGTGATCGGGCGTTCGAAGATTTGAAGGCATATCTGAATTCCCTCCCGGTATTAGCCAAGCCGGCTGCAGGTGAGCCACTTTGCATCTACCTGTCTTCCACCGAGCAAGCAATCGGCTCGGCACTAGTGAGGGCGAGCGGAGAGGAGCTTGTGCTGGCTTTTGCTCTGATCCTCGCCGCTCGGCGCCTTCGCCCGTACTTCCTGGCGCATACCATCATTGTCAAAACCAATAGCCCGCTCGGGCGTGTATTACTGAATCCAGAAGCATCCGGGCGGCTCATCAAATGGACGACGAAGTTAAGTGAATTTGACATCCAATACCAGCCCCACTCGGCGATCAAAGTGCAGTCCTTGGCCGATTTTGTGACTGAGGTGCAAAAGCCGGAGCCGGGTGGATGGGTCGTCCACTCGGCTCGGAAGCGGGATCGGAATATTGTTGCTCTCCCCTCAAGAAGAAAAGATGCACTTATCCGTCCGGCTGGATTATAAAGCTACAAACAATGAAGCAGAGTATGAGGCCCTCATAGTCGGCTTGCAGGCGGCTCGGCATGTTGGCGCCGGTCGAGTAACGCTCCATTCAGATTCGCAGTTGGCCGCGCAGCAACTCTCTGGCACTTTTGAAATTAACAACGCTCGGCTCAAGCTCTACGCTGAAGCGTTTGAGAAACTTAAAGCCAATTTTAGAGAAGTTATTGTCCAGAAGATACCCAGAGTAGAAAATCAAGCAGCCGATGAGTTAGCCAAACTCGTGAGCTCAATAACACCGGTCGCTATTCAGCAGCCAATTGAACAAGTATTGTTGGTGGCACACGTCAACCGGATGGAAGGCCTCACATTTCCAAGCGACTAGCGGACACCCATCATAGAGTTCCTCCGCTCGGGCGTCACACCATCCAGTGAGAATGAAGCCCAGCTGCTAAGGAGGAGAGCCGGTCGGTTCACACTCATCGGTGATCAGCTTTACAAAAAGGCTTTCTCGCGCCCGTTGTTGAAATGCGTGAGCTCGGATGACTCGGCTTACATACTCCAAAAAAGATCCTGCTAGCTGGATACTTTTGGCCAACTTTACAAGCGGACGCCGATCGGACCGTGTCGACGTGCCTTTCGTGCTAGAAGTACCATAACTTCTACCACCGACCGGCAGAGGAAATGAAGGCATCCACAGTCTCATGTCCGTTCGATCAGTGGGGAATGGATATCGTTGGTCCATTTCCTATGGCAACCGGGCAACAGAAATTTCTGTTAGTGGCGGTGGATTATTTTTCCAAGTGGGTGGAGGCCGACCCGCTAGCCAAGATCACCGAGCAGATGGTCAAGAAATTTATTTGGCAGAACATCATCTGTCGGTTTGGCGTCCCCCGTCGACTTATCTCCGATAATGGGCGGCAATTCACTGGAAAGTTGCTCGAAGATTGGTGTCAAAGCTATGGCATCGAGCAACACTTCACGTCCGTGGCCTATCCACAAAGCAACGGTCAAGTCGAAGTAGCCAATCGGGAAATTCTTCGTATTCTACGTGCTCGGCTCGACCACTTGGTAGGAAGCTGGGTAGATGAAGTGCCAGGCGTCTTATGGGCCATCCGAATGACTCCAAAAGAAGGGACGGGCGTCACGCCTTTCCATCTGGTGTATGGTGGAGAAGCGGTTATTCCTGTTGAAGTCGACGTCGAGTCCGCTCGGATCCAAAATTATGATGAGGACAACGCCGAACGGAGAAACCTGGAGCTGGATTTGATCGAAGAAGAAAGAGCCAAGGCGTCCGTTCGGCTGATGGCGTACCGGCAGCGGATGAAGCAAAACTACAACCGCCGCGTAATCCCCAGATCATTTCAGGTCGGCGATCTTGTCTGGAAGAAAGTCAAGCCGGTCGGCGACGTCGGCAAGCTGGAAGCACCGTGGGCGGGCCCCTTCAAGGTTATTGAAAAGCTCGTCAGCTGGACCGGCTGTGGAGCGCGAATCATCTCCAGCCTTATCGGGCTGGGTGAAAGGTGCATTAATATAACTCATTTGTGCATATATTGTGGTCGCCCATGTCCTTGTAATGCAGGAAGCAAAATTAATTCAAAGGAGGGCCAATGGGTTTTCCGAGCGGCTGTACTAAAGTTAGCCTTGAGAAGACCGTCGAGCTCCGATGTTAAATATCGAGAGACGAGCAGGCGTCTATAAACGTCCGAGCGGAAGGCCGTCGAGCTCCGACGTTAAATATCGAGAGACGAGCCGGCGTCTATAAACGTCCGAGCGGAAGACCGTCGAGCTCCGACGTTAAATATCGAGAGATGAGCCGGCGTCTATAAACGTCCGAGCGGAAGACCGTCGAGCTCCGATGTTAAATATCGAGAGACGAGCCGGCGTCTATAAACGTCCGAGCGGAAGACCGTCGAGCTCCGACGTTAAATATCGAGAGACGAGCCGGTGTCTATAAACGTCCGAGCGGAAGACCGTCGAGCTCCGACGTTAAATATCGAGAGACGAGCCGGCGTCTATAAACGTCCGAGCGGAAGACCGTCGAGCTCCGACGTTAAATATCGAGAAGAGCCGGCGTCTATAAACGTCCGAGTGGAAGACCGTCGAGCTCCGACGTTAAATATCGAGAGGTCCGGCGTCTATAAACGTCCGAGCGGAAGACCGCCGAGCTCCGGCGTTAAATATCGAGAGACGAGCGGTGTCTATAAGCGTCCGGCGGAAGACCGCCGAGCTCGGCGTTAAATATCGAGACGAGCGGCGTCTATAAGCCCGGCGGAAGACCGCCGAGCTCAGGCGTTAAATATCGAGACGAGCCGGCGTCTATAAATATCCGGCGGAAGACCGTTGAGCTCCAACGTTAAATATCGAGAGGCGGCCGGCGTCTATAAACGCCCGGAAGACCGTCGAGCTCGGCGTTAAATATCGAGACGAGCCGGCGTCTAAACGTCCGAGCGGAAGACCGTCGAGCCCGGCGTTAAATATCGAGGAGCCGGCGTTCTATAAGCGTCCGAAGCGGAAGACCGTCGAGCTCCGACGTTAAATATCGAGAGACGAGCCGACGTCTATAAACGTCCAAGCGGAAGACCGTCGAGCTCTAACGTTAAATATCGAGAGACGAGCCGGCGTCTATAAACGTCCGAGCGGAAGACCGTCGAGCTCCGACGTTAAATATCGAGAGACGAGCCGGCGTCTATAAACGTCCGAGCGGAAGACCGTCGAGCTCCGACGTTAAATATCGAGAGACGTGTTGGCGTCTATAAACGTCCGAGCAGAAGACCGTCGAGCTCCGACGTTAAATATCGAGAGACGAGCCGGCGTCTATAAATGTCCTTGCGGAAGACCGTCGAGCTCTGACGTTAAATATCGAGAGACGGGCCGGCGTCTATAAACGTCCGAGCGGAAGACCGTCGAGCTCCGACGTTAAATATCGAGAGACGAGCCGACATCTATAAACGTCCGAGCGGAAGACCCTTGAGCTCCGACGTTAAATATCGAGAGACGAGCCGGCGTCTATAAACGTCCAAGCGGAAGACCGTCGAAAGACGACTCGGCGTTTATAAACCCACCGATCAGACAGTAGTCAAGTTCTGACGGTAAAATTCGACGGGCGACCGAAGCCTATAGGGCTGCCGAATGGATGGTTTTCTGCGTAGCCCTCGGTTGGACCCGACGTAATAGCGTAAGGTCGAACGGCTCCTTTATAAAATGTACTTGGGGCACAAAAAGATCAAGACCAAGGCAAAAAACAAAAATCGGACGCGGGAAGAATGGGCAAATAACAAGACACAGTTCATTCACGCTGACCGGCGAATAGACAAAATTTCTAAAGTTTGCCCCGACCGGCACGGATACAGAAAAATTACAAAATAGCCTCACAAACAGATTCTTAGTCATCAAAATTAAAAAGATGGTCAGGGATGGAGCCCATCATGGTCGCCAGGTCTTCGGCGGGGACGGACAGATCGGCAGGAGCATGGCTTTTGTTCTTCATGTATTCCACCGCCACTTTGATTGCCTCCTCAAAAGTCAAGGAGAGCTTGTCGGTAAATTTCTCGCCAAACTCGTCCGAGAGGACGAAGGCTTTGCGTACCTCCGCCGATCGACCGGGCTCTCAATCTTGGTAATCCTTGAGAGCGGTCTGGGAAGCATCCAGGGCAGCCTGAAGATCTTGCAAGGCTCCTTCTGCTTTGGTCCGATCGGCGGAGCGACCCTCCCGCTCGGCAGTTAGTGAGGCGTCTAGCTCCTTCACCCGTTGTTCCAGCCCCCGGTTCTCCACCTTCATCAAGTCCATATCATCAATGGCCTTGAGCTTCCGAGCGGTCACGGTCTTTACTTCTTTATCCCGCTGCTTGACTAAGGCTTCGAGGCGGGCAACCTCGCTTGTCAATCCGGAAGTCTTACCCCGCTCAGCTTCCAGCAACCTTTTGGCCTTCTCCAGAGCGGCCGTCGATTGTCTGCTGTCCCCCGCAGCCTTGAGCTTCTTCAGTTCGTCCTCCAGTTCGGCCAGGCGATTGCTTATGGCAATCTGCTCCACCCAGTTCTGCGAACGAATATGAGCAGGTTAGAAGCTCGATCCGAAATAACCAACAAAGCAAGACAACATACCCCGGTCGCCTGTTGTAGATTGCTGTCGCCGAGCTGACCAGGGGTCATCATGGCGATCCGAAGACGAGCATCCTCCCAAGCTTTGGCGAGGGGACCCGTGAGTGTGATTTGCTGCTCGGGGGCGATAGGCCGATCAGCGGCTGCCATGTATTCTTCAGACGGGAGGCGCAAGACGGTCTTTATCAATTTCGGACCGCTCGGATCACCTTTAGAAGCAGTAGCCTTGCCGGACGGCTCACCGGCGGAGGAGGAAGGACGGTCGCCCAATCGCTTAATACGTCGCAGCGTTCTTGGAGGACTGGAGGGCGGCACCTCAGAGGTTGCCCTTAGAGAGCCGAGCGGCGTCGGGGTACTCTCGATAGAAACCGTCCCGGACAACACTGGAGCTTCATCGCCCCGCTCGGATTGCGGTTCATCGGATGGAATCGGTTGAGAGGTTGCCTCCGGCTGTTTGCGCTTCCGAGTTGCCAGAGGAACGTCGTCGGCCGAACGGCCCTCTACCTCGACTTGAGCGGAGGGTTCTATGTCGTCCGCAACCTCGTCGTGAGAGGCAGGAGCGGCTAAGGCTTCGGGGACATCCTGAGTCCCCTCACCTTCTTCGCCAACCGGATCCGCTGGAGCAAGGCCCCGCTCGGCGATCTCCTTGTTCTTGGCTGCCTCGATCTCGGCGGCTCGCAGTTTCAGCCGCTCGGTAGCCTTGGCGCGCCACATAACTTCAGCTGCAGAAGCAAAAAATAAATCAGTTAGAACAAAATAAACGGGAAGATAAGGGAACTTACTCATGCTGCAGGGCAGATCGGCTGGGGTAGAAGACAAGCCGAATATGTGCATTACTCCCGGAAGGAGCAGCTTGTCAATATGATAACGCTGACCAACCAGCCGTTCGGCTGCATGAAGGTAGGCCGCATCACCTCTAAATTTGCCGAGCTCCGGTTGCGCTGGCATCGTCGTCTGCCACTTGGTACGGAAGGTTGGCGGCTCGGGAAAACGTACATAGAAAAAATGCTCCTTCCAATGTTTGTTGGAGCTCGGCATGTTATCGAAGAGGACGAAACCTATCCTAGACTGGAAAACAAAGGTGCCCCACTCGGCTTGCTTGGGATAAAAAAAGTAGTGGAAAATCTTAGGGTCGAGGGGGATGTCGTTCAGTTTAAAGAGAACTATCACCCCGCTTAGCAGCCTAATGGAATTAGGGACTACCTGGCCGAGCGGAATGCGAAAATAATTGTAGACTTGTAAGAAGAAATTATGGGGTGGAAAGCGTAGCCCGGCCAAAAATTGGTCTCGGAAGAAAAGAACAGTGCCGGGCGGCGGTTCATGTGGCCGGTCGGTGGGGTTAGCTACTACAATGTGGTGGTCGAGCGGCAGATTATAGGTTCGAGTGAGGCGCAAAGCGTCCTCCTCATCGAACCGAGTTTCCATGGTTGAATACCAGAGACCAGGAGCACCGCCGGTCGGCTGTGAGGTACTGGTCATGGTATAGGGCCGGGAATAAACGCGGAATGGATGGAAAAAGAAATAAAACTAGGGAAGATGGCAAGATGATGAAAAAGATACCTAATAGAGAAAAAAAAAGAGGCAGCAAGGGAAAGGAAGGCTTACGGGCAAAGGAGATGATCGAAAGGAGTTGTGGAGTCGTCGGAGAGCTGAAACGCAAGGTCGCCGGCGAAAAGAGGAGCAGCGGGATGTCTGGAAACGAGGAGGTCGAAATGCGGCGAAAAGCAGGGGTCGGGAGCTTTATAAGGGCGGCAGCGATCAATTTCCACCGTCCGATCCAGGTCGTCGATAACGAGGTCATCATCCAACCGTTCCTTTCAAACGGCGGCTGTCCCATCGGATGTGACGCCACCGCCATACCCTGACAAGAGAAAGGCAGCCACGTGTCAACAAGTTACGGGTTAACGCACGTGGTTAACAGAAGCTTCGGTATAAATTCCAAGGCACGGGCGAGATATCGGCAAACGGCTGAGCATCCATTAGCCAGTCCGAGCGGACTAAGGTATCGGTCGTCACTCGATCAGATCGGCAGTCCAGTCAGTCGGACTTTGCCTCCTTCGACTAGACTCGAGGGGACCCCTATTTTGAGAGGTCAACGCCCCGCGGAAGTCAAAGGGCCAGGTGGCCGACCGGAGACGTTTTTTGAGCCGGTCGGAACCTCCCGGCCGGCCGACCGAGGAATATCTGACGGTAAGAGGCGCCCCGGCGGGAGTCGGGGTTCCGACGCTCAGTTGAAACAATAGCTAAGAGCCGAGCGGAAGACCTAAGAGAAGGTGACATACTGCTAACAGTCCTTACGTAGCACCCGCCCGGAAGTCTCCCCAGCATATCAATGCAAACGACAGGCGGGACGTGATGGGCGTGCCACCCGGCCGGCGCAGGGGATGAGGGTCGTCCGGACGACGCTCTTCGTCCAGCCGGCCGGACGGACGTCCCGGCCGGTGGTGGGTAAAGAAGGACAGGAACATCTTCTGACAGCCGCCAAGTCCTATGGCTAGGCCATACTCCAAGTCTGACAACGAGGTGTTCTGTTGTCCCATCGAAGACGTGGTTGGACTGTAGCAGTATGGCGTCAGGTAAGCTTTCTAATAGACACATACCGAGGTATGGGCTGCGGACACGTACGCGCCTCGGTGGCCGTGTAGGACCTCTTTCACCGCTCTATATAAAGAACCGCATACTTCGCCGGAGGTACGCGTTCAAGATCTCTGGAGCCACTTTCTTCACTGTTTGCTTGCCTGACTTGAGCGTCGGAGGGTCGCCGCCGGGAACCCCTTCCCGGCCCGACTTCTGTGCAGGTTCGCCGGAGGTTCGTGCAACCAGTCGAAGATCCACGTCAGCAGCCGGGAGCGCCACGTGCCCAGCGTCCGTTGATTCAGCATTCGGACAGGATCACACTAATTTCGAGAAAAATAATAAAAAATTTTATTTCAAAATTTTGAAAATGTAATATTTTGTCAATACTAAGCAATGGTGAAAAGATAACGATGTATTTTTCAAAAATAGTTTTGGAAAGAAAAAATGAAAGGCGTAAGGTTTTATTTTAAAGATCAACGATATCTAATTTTTCTTTAAAAAAACACCCCCTTTGCCTGATTGGTTGTTGCACCAAATCAGAGCGGTACCTGCTCTGATACCACTTGTTGGATCGTGATCGTTCGATAAAGGGGGGTGAATATCAATTTAAAATTTCGTTGAGTAAACACAGTAGAAAAGTAAGAACAATGCTAACAAAGTCAATTTACTTAGTTCGGAGCCTTTGACGACTCCTACTCCAAGGCCCGCACGCAAGGGTGCTTTCGATGGGCAATCCACTAGCAATTCGAATATTGATTACAGAAATTAAGTACAGAAATGCCAGAAAGAAACTACCGACAATAAACAATAAGAAGAAAAGGAACAAAGCTTTGTCAAATGGCTTTCGCAACGTTGCAGGAGTGCAGGAGAGCAGGTTTTCATTGTTATTCTGACTCCAGCCTTGACCCTCCTTATAAAGGAGGTTCGGGGTGCCTGGAACCTTCAGGGCGCCTTGGAGTGACGTAGCCGAGCCAACCAGCTAACTCCACGTGGCACAGCGACATTGGGGAAACATTTTGCCTTCGGGCGCCCGAACCTTGATTTCCAGCAGCTTCCTTCCTGCAAGAAGACATTAGTCCGAGACAAATATATATCCTGCAAAATAGATTATTAGCACAGTTCATAGTTTAACAGAAAGAGTATTAATTAGATTCCGTCTCTCTGAGACCGGAATCGAGTCAGAATCTCGACTTAGAGTTCCGAAATGGTTCTAAGTCGGATCGGCGCCTAAGTTCCCTTCCCGGGAACGCGTCCTCATAGTCACTCCCCTCTAGTGACTTACCTTTACTTACCTGTCAGACGTCAGGTCAGCCCTTCCACTCGTCTAGAATTCGTGCCAGCTATCCGATCAGCCCGTCGACCTAGCTGGACTTCGTGTCAAACGTCCGGTCAGCCCGTCGACCCGTTTGGACTTCGTGTCAGACATCAGGTTGGCCCGTCGACCTGTCTGGACTTCTCCTGCACACTCGGTCAGAGTGTTAGATCAACAACTAAACTAGCTTAACCTATTTTGTCATTAATCAAAACCTGAGTTAGACCGTTAGTGCTAACCGCACCAATAGTTAGGAAAGGTTCGGGACTTGTACAAAATTTTTGTACAGGGGAACCAGTACGATATTCCGAGTAGCAACCAACATATAGACCCCTTAGTAATTTGTTAATCTATATGTTCTACAGCATCTTCTAGGGAATTGTTTGAGAGAAGATGTGTCTCTAGATTCGATAGACTTAAATCAACAATTATTTTGGTAGCATGTATTTCTGCAATCCTAGACTTTATTGTCTCCACATAGGAGCCTGACACTTCAATCTACATATTCTTGGAAGAGCATGTTGTCTGTAAGGATCCATTATTCTGACATATTCACATATCTATACCTGCAATACAATAAAAATGATTAAATATAAAATTTTATACATAAATTATGAGTCTATCATTAAATTTGAGAACTTACAACAAGGAGATGTGTGAACCCTTTGAGCATGGAAGCTTGATTTCCCTCAAGACCCTCTAGCTTCGGTCTCTATGAAAGCATCACACCAATGCCCCCCAGTTGTGAGCTTATATAGTCATATACAACCTTACACTAATTATACTTACCTAAATTATCAAAATCATCTACATAATTTATTGATGATTGTACTAGTAATCTAGATATATTACTTGTAGTAGTAAATAAAATACAAATAAAGAAATATAATATTAAAATTGGCAAAAGAGAGTACCAGATTCAGTAGATGAAGGTTGTTTGCTAAGGTTGATCATCTTATTATCTAGTTCTTCTGTGTACACTCCACATTACTGAAGTGTTAAAGAAATAGTAGGGTGGTGGATGCATGCTACTATAAATTTACTTCGTCGCCTTGGTCTAGGAGTCTTAGAATCAGTGAAATATCTTACCTTGTAAAGCTAATCTCCTTATTATGAAAGATGTAACATCTGGCTTCAACATTCCAATTGTTAAACATATTTTGTATAAGGCTTCGGATATTTACAATTTCAAGCATGGCTATGGCCTAAGCAAATGGGCTTCCATTTATCAACTCAATTTGTCAGTCGTTATGTGTAGTGATGATAAAAAAACCCTTAAAGTGAGGGTAATTACTTTTCTAATACACTTTCTTACGATATGCAAGGGAAGTAGAAGTTCTTTGGCTTTCCATTTAATTCTGTCAAACAAATACATAAGATTTTATTGATAATCATTTGGCTTCATTACAAGGTAGTTAGTTTTCACCCATAATATGATACACTGTTATTTTTTAACTATAATATGCATTACAATATCTATAATTTCTCCTAGGTACTACAATGGGATTAGTTGCTACTACAACATGGCTACTAATCAAGTTATAGTATTTAGGGTCAAGTAGCTGCTACAATAATGAGAAGCCAATAGAGACTGTAGGGTTTAACCACGTTGTATCAATTCACTGCTACAACAAAGACAAACTTTTTTTTAAACCCTATATTCCCTCAAAGTAAATCTTCAATCCAAAGACCTATAATCATTAAACATCATTGTAGAGGCTAGGAGACAAATCAAAACCCTAAAAATTCATACCCCTAAATAAAATAAGAAGAATCAAAACTTTAAAGCTTAACGCAATACTTACGATGAAGGCGAATATTTGAATAAGAAACAAGTCATCGCGGTGAGATTGATTGACGAAGACATCGTGGGACACCGATCTACTATCAATGAAATTCTTTCGAAATATTTGTCATGCACGAGTTTAGGGGTTAAAACTTTAGCCGATGAGGATAAAAAGGTAATTGCACAATATATTTTCACTTTCTTTGTCCATGCATGAAAATAGATATTAAGATTAGAGAGATTTACAACTTATATTGAAAAAACTTATGATTGAAAGTTTTGTGGGAAATACTGTTTTCCAAGTTTCCTGCAACCTATAACAAAAAATTGGTAAGAAATGTTTGTTTGGAGTGTCAAAGTAACTGCTACAACGTGTAGCAGCTATTGTAGGGTAGCTGCTATAACATGGAGGGGCTATTGTAGGGTAGCTACTACATTATGTAGTAGCTACTGTCGAATAGCTGGTATAAGATGTTATAGCTACCCGATTGAAAGCTGATACATGTTGTAGAAGTTACAACTTAAATCATAAAAAATTAAAACCCTAAATATAAATGTCTACTGCCTACTCAGTATAGTATCATCTAAGTAGCTACCTTGAAATTACCATTAAATGGTTTTTGGAAAATGATATTTGGCAAGTTTACTACAAATTTTATAGCAAAAAAAATTATAAGAAAAGGTTGTTTGGAGTGTCAAGATGGTAGGTACAACGTTGTAGCACCCACACTATGGAGGTAGCTGCTATAATGTTGTAGCAGCTAACTATCGAATTAGCTGCTACAACGTTGTAGCAGATAACATTCCAAGTAACTACTACAAAGATGTAGCAGCTAGCTGTGGAATTAATTAACAATTTAACACCTGGGACATCCAATAAAGATAATCATGTATAAACAATATATAATAGGAATAGAAGAAAGAGAATTAAAACTTAAAATGAAATGACTTACTAAGTAGTTATTACACGTTATAGTAGCTACTACACGTTATAGTAGCTACTACACGTTATAGCAGCTACTTGAACAGTTAGCTGCTATAAGGTGTAGCAGTTAACTGTCGAAGTAGCTGTTACAACGTGTAGCAACTAACTGTTCAAGTGGTTGTAGGCTTTTGTAATAGGCATCGATCTTGTACGTTGTAGCATAAATCCTTCCTTCTTTCTAATATATTTTAGGATTACGGTCGAAAATTACAACTTAAAATGAAACGAATTACCATTGGTTATAAAATGTGGGAATTGATGTTTGGCAAGTTCCCTACAAATTACATAAGCAAAAATTGGTAAGGAAGCAACTAGGACTTATGAGTTGTAGATCTATCAGGGCTAAAAATTATTGTACAGAGCTGAACAACAGACAGTGGAGTGGAAAAGCTTACAATCGAGAATAGAGAGGAGTGCTAAGCAAACCGGTATCGACTATGTGTTTGGTGGCAGTTTAAGGAGCTGTCAGCCAGCTAGTGAACAAGCAAGCGATTGTAACATGGGTTTAACTTACAATGTCTTTGCTTTACTTTCCCAGCAGGAGTGAGAGGTCTGACGGACAACAACGAAGAAGGAAGGAGTGAGAGAGAGAAATTTAGATTTGGTTAAATTTTGTCGTCGTTGTTTTGAATAGAAAATGGAAAGGATGAGAGAATAAAAAGAATATTATATATATATATATATAAAAGTAATTATACGTGGACCCGGTTCCATTAATTTTGCATCATACGATCCACGTCATAAAGCATTATAGCCCATTCTAGTCATAATGCTTTAAATTGGTAGCTGCAATTGAAATATCAAGGTTGGTAAAATAAAATCAGATTCCAGGCTGCCACCTGACATTTTCAATAAAATTCGATGTTTAAAAATAGAAAAATGGTTATACACTTTTATGTTTTTTCTTAAAATTTAGAAATATGCAATGACCTAATTGGCACGCAGTGACATTCTGGAAAGAGAAAAAAAAATTAATACTGAAAATGTTGAATTGAAAATGTACCGAAAAGCATCTTTGGTAAGCCAAAGCAATACAACTTTATTGCGCCACGACAAAAAGCCAAGAATAATAACATCTGACGACATGTCCGGGTAAATTAAGTCACAAACTGGGTAAAATTACTGCCTAATGGGGCGCGAGGCGTCTTCTAATCCGCCTAACCTCCCCTGCTCCGATCTGAAACGCCCTCTCCAGCACCTCGTCCGCCACCGGCGGCTCCGAAGCGAACAGCGCCGCCGCCACGCCCAGAGTCCCCGGCAGCTGACTATTAAAAGCCGCGATCGCTGCTGCGGGCGTCGATCCCACGTTCCGCTGCCAGTGGACTAGCCCCCGCGGAAAGACGAACACCTCCCCCTGCCCGATCCTCCTCCCCACCACCCTGTTCGCCGTTGTCACGAATCCTACCTCTATCTCCCCCGTGAGGACGAAGACAATCTCGGTGGCGCGAGGGTGGACGTGAGGCGGGTTGAGCCCTCCCGGGGCGTAGTCAACGCGCGACAGTGAGACGCCAAGGGTGTTGAGGCCAGGGATCCGCTCCACGTTGGCCGCCGTAACCACCGAACCCATTGTGGTGTTGGTTGCGCCGGGATGGGCCAGGCCAGCAAAGAAGAAGTCGGACGCCGTCACATTCGTCGCCGGTTTGCACGGGAACCCGTTAACCCTCACAGCTACGATGACAAGAATAAAATGAGGTTAGTACTTTCTCAAGAGAATTTGTTTGTTTGTTTGTTTTTTTTTCAATTAGTTTGATGAATTGAATTACCGGAGTTGAGATCGGCGACGCAGAGGTCTTGAAGCATATCAGGGTCGGCGGCAATGATGAGGTTTAACGAGGTGGCCGCGAGGAGGAGGCAGAGGAAGAGGGAGGACATGGTTGATGCTGAAGGTAAAGCTTGGGAATTGGGGGCCGGTGAAGAGTTGAGTAAATAAAAGGTATATATAATTCAGGAAAAAGAGAGGAAAGTGGTCCGAGCGCTGGTGCTGGCACGGAATGCTATTACTATATAAATTTCTTTTAAAAAGAAAACGTGGAGTAGAGGTATGCCACGGATTATCCGTGTCCATATTTTATTTTATTTTATTTTTTAAGATGATCTTATTTTTTGATATAGCTCTCAATGAATCACTAGGGGCACATCTCTAAATTACTGATACGGCTTGAAATGATACAATCATTAGGCACAACTCCAAACGAATCATATTAGTACTACTTAAAATGTCTTTACTTTTTAATAAAACTGATACAGTATATAGAAAAGATATTACAATGTGAATAATACTGAAATGATTTTAGTAATATTTCTCAATGATGTAACTCACAACATAGCGGTGAGAACAATGCACAAGATTACTATGTATAACCCATAAAGCACAATGATATAAAATCTCAAACTTTATGTTGAGTATCCACATTGCAGTACATTTAATTAAAATTATTATAATGTAAATATTATTGAAGTAATTTTGATCTCTTAGTGGTGCAACACAAAATAGGTAAGAACAATATAATGCGTAAAATAGCTACATGAACATATATAACTACACGAAATTCCAAAGGTTATATCCACTACCACATTAGTAGTTTTGATCAAATTATTGCAATGTGAATACTAACATAATGGCTTTGATCTCACTACAAAAAAAAGTAATTTTACTGATAGAAATATCCGTTGGTATATACATATATCGACGGACTTTATTCAGTCGGTAATATCCGACATGTCGTTTTTTGCCGACGGGATATTTTCGTCGTTAATATTTTACCGACGGAATTATAATTTTGTCGTTAATGTTACAAGAAACACTGTTCCGGAAGTCGGATAACTTCTGACATAAACATATTTTCCGTTGGTAAAAAAAGGTAAATACCAATGGAAAATGTTGATTCCGTCGGTATTGACTGACAGAATTAGCAGTTCCATCAGTAAATACCGACAGAACCAGCAGTTATATCGGTATTACCGACGGAACTGCTAGTTCTGTCGGTAATCTATCAAATCCTTATGTTTCGATAATTTCCGACGAAACATTGTTCCGTCAGTATTCCGATGTAAAATGAAAAAATAAAAATAAAAGATTCAGTTTGTTTACATACTCTTCCACATATACATTTTTCAAATATATAAAAAACTATCACAAACGATGATATCATACAATTCACACATCAAATATAATCTACACATATATATATCATATAACAATCACACACTAGTAAAATCTACAAAAAAAAAAAACTCATTTCATACAATCTATATGTAACTAAATCTACATAATATATAGATGCAAATATCCATATCTAAATTCAAGTTTACATAATACATACCGCATTAGAAAGTACTCCAAATAATACAAGAATGCTAAATAATAAAGAAAATCCTGTAGAAAGTCAAATACAAAATGATCATGTTGATGTATAAATAAACTGTTCGCATATATATGTATAACGAATTTTATATGAAATGATACCTGAACAAAAATGAGCATATGATGTAATGAAGAGTCAATATGTAAATAGGACTGAACGTGACTCCTGAAACATATAGTAATAAAATATTTAAAAATAAATATATTATAATATCAAAATAGAATAAATATATTACTATGGTCTATATATGATAAATAAAAACTAAAGTGTAGTTGAACAAACCTCAAAAAAACTAATCATCACCGTCTGATGGATCTTGAGTCTCCTATGACTCAAAATCATGTGATGCCTAAGTGAAATTAGCCATGATCGCTCGCATCTGGGTTATGAGAGCTTCATTACTCTTGTCACGTTCGACTCTCTTCTTCTCCTCATCAGCTCTCCACTGGTCCATATCGGTCATCCTCTGATCCATTAATTTTAGTTAAGTACGCAGTTCTTGATTTTCACGTCTTAAAGACTGCATCTCACTAGAAGAAGGGGAACTAGCACGACCTACTGGATTCCTCAAACAATCAAATGCAACTTTAGCCGAAGAGCCAAGGTTGTAGAGGGTGGAGTTTTTTGTTCTTCCATCGACAACATCATAATAAATCTTATTTAGAGCGTCGGTGGATAAAGACTGTGACTCTGCCCCCTTTGCTAATGGTTAAGATGTCTGAGTCACCCTTTTTGTCATTAGTTGCTAGATAAAAAAAAATATAATATCCAAGTTGATCAGTATTACATACTAATCAAGATAGAAATGAACAAATGTAATAAAGTTAATAATCTTACATGTAGAGTTTGAGATCGAGAATCAACAAATGATCCATCCTTCTTCTTGTGGGTCTTGAGAAAGACCTCCATACATGTGGGTCGTCGGGCAAGCTCACGTTCCTATATTCCAAAAATTTGGGAAAAAATTATACAAGTTTAGTAATAAATACAAAATTTGTTACAATGTATAACTTTAAATTATACTCACCAGATTCATGGTATGCTTAATAATAGATCTGGATCCTGACATATGTCGAGCGGTTCCGGTGCTCGAGCCACCTAGCTTTGTATTTCTATTTGCTCTTGCCTTTTTAGCATTTGCTTGCCATCTTTCTACAGCCCAGGTAGCCGTCCATGCACTCTAAATCGTCTTAGAAACATACGCAGGCCTAGTGCTCTTCTTTCTCATATAATACATAAGATATATGTACAGTTTGGTACAATAAGTATTCCATATAGCTTTAAATTGTTCTTCTTACCCGTCCACCCATGGATATCTTTTCTATAATTATAAGTTAAACATTTAGTTTAAATGATAACTATATTATAGAATACCAAATATATTAAATTTACTTACCACAAATTCATTATAATAAAATAATTTCATCTCTTGGTCTACATGCCTCCATGCAGTACCAGACGTGCAAACTTTCCAGTGATATATATGGCAATTTGGTGGACATTTGGAGTGAATATGCAAGAAATAATATTAAGTTATGGGAAATATATTATAAATAAAGTTATATATAAACTTGAATTATTAATAAGAAAAAATACTTACGAGTCCCCGACAACAGTAAGGACCTTGTAGCCACGGGGTGCCACAGGTTGCTGCTCTGCCATAATGATATCTGCAAAATAACATTGCAACACATTATAATAAGGTTTAAAAATATGATAATATAAATACAAAATAATATGGAAACATAACTTACTGACGGAAATAATAATGTTAATATTTAATCATCAATAACATCTGACTAATCAACATTAATAGTTTCTATGTTCTCATCGCTAGATGAGCTTAGTTCAACTTCATCCTCACTGATGGACATCTCTCCATCATCTATCTCTTCATAAATGTTATTAACATCTACAAGTAATTGAAAAGTAAATTGGTGTTGTAATCAACTGAATGCCTCTCCATTTCATCATTCTGAAATACATCATGGTTTTGAGCAGTGATTGTATTCGACATCTCTATGATCGAGCGAGACTTTATTCGACAAACAAACAACTATTCACTAGATCTTCTTCTCTTCGTAAGGTATTCAAGATAGAAAACTTGCCCCGCTTGTATCCCGAAAATAAAATGTTCAAACTTGTTGAATCTTTTATTTGTATTAACCTCAATTAAATTATAATTTGGATGAATTCTAGTACCTATTCGTAGGGTCGGATCATACCATGAACATTTGAACAACACACACCTCTTTATTGGTAATGCAGGATATTCAATCTTTATGATTTCGTCAAGTCTACCATAGTAATCAAACTCAGTGTTATTGTTGTTCATAGATCCTTTGACGCAAACACCAGAATCATAATTTAATCTCTGTGAATCTCATTGTGAACGTGGAATTTAAGGCCATTAATATAGTAACCAGAATACACCTTTATTTTACGAAGGGGTCCTGATGTAATATTCATTATCTTATCATCTTACACATTTGATATTCTACAGTCTTTCACCTATAAAAATAGTTAACATATATATTAGAACACTTCTTAATAGGCATGAACTCAAAATTTTCACAAATTCTCTAACTTACATATATTTGAAACCATAATGCAAATTCGGTCTCTAACTTTGTAGCTACCTCACTTGCACCAATTGATGGATTTTGTAGATATAATTGTTGTTCCTACAAGATGAGAAAAAAAGTAATTATATAAAACTTTGGATATTAAGCAAAATAATTAAACGGAGGATAAATGTTTGATTTAAGAAGTTTACTTACTTTATGTATGGTTTGACCTCTTCACAATTTAAGAGTATATATGTTCTTGCAACATAGTATTCTTCTTCGATTAACCATCTAGAAAGCAATGTACACATTAACTTACCAAGAAACTTGAAAATAGAAAGCATCGATGGGTCTATCGGCTGACAAGCATCATCAGAATTTCTAAGACACTTCTGATGTTTTGTTTGCACACTATCAAGAAAATAATATGAGCAGAAAGAAGATGCTTCTTCACAGATAAACATTGCATATTGACCCCTCAAGTCTTACTTCGTTACAAACATTATTTTTAAATTTCCTCAAAAATTGTTTGAATAGATACATCTATCTGTATTGCTGTAAAATACCGGAAATAGGCGAATATGAATAAGGGAATTTTTGGAAATTTTTCGGGAATTTTTCGGAGCTCGTACGGGCGAGTTGACGGGGATAAAAACGGGATCCGGAAAAGCCTGTTTAGGCGACCCGTTTAAGCGAGGAAAAGTTTATATTTACATTTCCTTTTCTTTTATTTCTTTTTATTTTCTTTTTATTCCCGTTTTCTTCCTCGCTGAGACCCCCGCGTGCCCGAGCGGTTCCCTTTCTTCTCCTTCTCGTTTCTTCTTCTTCTCTGCCGCCACTCCGACGCGGAGCTGAGCGATCCTCCGACAGCCACATCTTCTTCCTTCTTCTTCCCCCGTCGCCGACTCCTAGCCCTAACCGGCGCCGATAATTTCTTCTCCACTGCCCGCACCGACGTCCTCTCCGATCTCCTCACGGCGCCACCTTTCCTCTGTGCCCTAGCCAGCCCCGGCCGACCAGCGACTTCTCCTCCCTTTCTCTGATCCGACGAGCCACCGTCGACCGAAGTCTTCTTCCTCTTCCTCCCTGTCCAAGCGGTGGCGACGCACGGAGCACCGCCCTTTTTCCTGTGCCCTAGCGTCGGCTCGCCGCCAAGCCTAGCATCTCCACCGACGTCGAGCAGTGTCGGCGACTCACCCCGTGCCCTAGCCGAGCCCTTGTTGGGGAGTTCACAGCCGCCAGCCACCGAGCACCTTCGATTACTGCCATCGTGCCCTAGCTACCCACCGGCGTCGCACGGAGCAGCGTCGCCTCTCGCTGTGCCGCCTCTCCGCTGTTCTTGATCATTCCTTCTTTGTGGTGAAGTTAGGTCACAGTTGGGGTAAGTTGGATTCTTGGTAAGGAATTTTGTGTTATGTAATTGGATATCTTGATTTGGTGATGTTCACATCTTATTAATCTGACAGTGGGGAAAAGATTTTCCGTAGGGTTGCTTTACTGTGGATTTATTCTAATTCCAGCAGCAACTATCTCTTGGCGTTGGATCAGTGATTACAGCTGTGGAATTTAAGGTAAGGTTTAGGGTTTTGATCTTCGTTGTAGGTGATTTCTAGTTGTGTTAGCAATACTTGTTAACTTAAGTTTAGAAATAAATCTAAAGGTGTAATTAGGGTTAATGAAGCTAACCCTAGTTGGTCGATAGATTAGAATTTAGTTTGGCTAATAGTTGTATGATAAATTAGCTAAACTAGACATTACGTTTGATGCCACAGGACTTTGACGCGAGACGAGTATCTCGGAGTCAGATTGGACCTTTCTATTTTCGGAGGCGGGTACTTTTGACTTATTGTCTTTGATATGCTTAGTAATGAAAATAATATGTTGCATTAATTGTGTTTCATATTTGTTTCGGTTAATCACTGCCCAATACATGTTACCTGTTTGATTGGTTGTTTGATTGCATCTCTTATTGATCTTGTACCTGATTTATCATGCTCATGGGTAGTGATATAACTATGTTTCACATGTTCAGGACCTAGGTTTGATACCTTATTGATCAGTATATCTTGATTTGATCTATTCACTATGGTGCCCATTGTTATATGTCCAGAGGTTGGTTTAGTATATTACCATGCTTAGTGACATGCACCATTTGCATGATCGCATGCTGTGCGATAGATTGCTCCATTATTGTCGAGCACTTTGCCAGTTTTCATCACTGTTCGGTGCTCCGTTGTGATGCTCATGGGTAGCGTGACACAGCGTGGTAGCACGTCAGTTTGACTCTTCCGGTGCTCCGTTGATCCGCTCATGGGTAGTGTGACGCTAGTGTACCGGGAGATGAGAGCATTACGCTCCCCCATTTATGATTTGGGGTAGGAGTACGTATGTACTCCGACAGCATCCCGTCCACTCGATCACTCATCAGGAGTAGTGTTGCTGAGTGCACGGTTGTCACAGCCCTACCCACTTGGTCCCACTTTTGTTGTGAGTTGGCTGACTGGCGTCAGGGGTGACCATGACATTGACATCATATGCATGATGCATTTATTGTTTGTCATTGTGTTTGCTGTATTTATATGCTGCATATTGTTTGGATACCTATGTTTGACATGCATACAGGTCTTCTATACCTTTCGGACTATTTGTCCTTATACCGGGTCCTGGTTAGTACAGATTCTCTCCTGTCTTCTTCGGTTTGCATTTACCTTTATCTTTATCAGGAGACTGTACGCATGATTAGTGCTAGGTGTTATTTCTTTACTTTGCATATCAATTGTACCTGCTGAGTGTTGGACTCACCCCGCCTCCATTGTTGATATTTTCAGGTTGATGCTGTCCGGAGAGAGTTCCAGTCGCTAGTCCCCACTGCACGTAGTGCTAGATCCCCTGCAGACCTCGAGGATTGATTGACTTTTGAGTTTTCTTCTCGTTTGTCTATGTTTAGACTTGATTTATTTGATACTTGGACGTTGTATTTATTATTGTGATGTCGATGGATTTTATTTGATCTTATTCTACTACATGCCTGCCGGGTCGACATAAGAGGTGAGTTTCGTCGGGTTTGAGTTTTACGAGTGTAGTTGAGTAGGGTGGTTTTCGAGTCAGAGTATTACTGCTTGTTTGATTATATATAACTGCGTGGATGTTGTGTGGTTGTGTTATATTTATTGTTATTATTCCAGCCGGATGTGGCTGAGGTATGGAGATATGTAGAAAGTTTCAGATTGTCCGCCGTACAGGGGAGATGCTGCCGAAATTTCTTCGGACGGGGACTCCTCTGGGGCGTGACAATTGCACAGAACTTACTATTTGTGCCTCGTATAGTAAATGTACTAGTAGATGTTGCACTGAATCAAAAAAATTTGGTGGAAATATGCGCTTCAATTTACATAATATGATAGGAATGTCTGTTTCTAGCCGAAGCATATCATCCATCATAATACACATTGCTGTCAAATCTCTAAAAAAATAGACTTAATTCAGTGAGTGCTTGCAAAATATTTTGATGAAGTAAGTCATGGAAAGTTATGGAATAAGTATTTGCATAAATACATTGTTGGTGCAGGAAGCATCCGATGATCGAACCCAAGTTTTGATAATGACAAAGGGTTCAAAGTTAAGATTATTTGTTGTCTAACGTACTTGAATGAGTGTTTCAGAAAGTCCTAAATGTACTTAGGCAAAAGTCCTAGCTGCAATTAGGCAGGTGGAAAACCCTACGGGTGGTAACCCTAGGTCATAGGGGGTGGTAACCCTATAAGGAAAGTCTTGGCGGGTCGAGGGCTTCAGGCAAAAGCCCTAGGGGGTGGTAACCCTAGGTGGAAAGTCCTGGTGTCGCGAACTAGGTGGAAGACTGGACGGGTCAGGGAGCGGGCGTCCAGCAGAAAGTCCGGAAGCATCGAGCGCCAAGCAAAAGTCCAGTCGATCTAGAGGATCTTGCTAGCATCAGGTAAATCTCCTGAGTGGAGTAAGTGAGGATGTGTTCCCCACAGAGGGAACAATAGGCGTCGGGTCGACCTAGGGTTTCCGGCTGGAAATCCGAAGTCAGACCCGGACAGTTCGGAAACTATCAATATCTTATTCAAAAGTATTATGTGCTAACTTTGATTTGTAGGGTATGTATTTGGGACTAACACATTTTGCAGGAACAAAAGAGCAAATCACACCTCGGATGAACAGTGTCCGAGGCGCCTCCATGGAGCTTGGAGGCGCCTTGGGTGCAAACTGTGAGCTGGCTGCGAAGAGGTGCTGGAGGCGCCTTGGACCAGTGCTTGGAGGTGCCTTGGACTGACATGGAGGCGCCTTCAAGTGGATAAGCGACGAATTCTTCAGCACTGATCCACGCGGCTGACTCGGCGTGTTGGAGGCGCCTTGGAGCTTAATGGAGGCACCTTGAACACCCTATATAAGAGGGTCTCGACTAGCAGCTAGAGATATGAGATTCTAAGTTATTCCTCTGCTACAAGCTACTAACGAGATGATCCCGAAGTTCTACAACAACATCCTGACAACCCGAAGCTTTAGTTTTCAGTATTCTGTTGTCGGTATAAAGTTTCTTTATTACTTTTACATTGTACTTAGTTTGTAATAACTTTTTTCGAGCTTATAGTTGTTGCCCATCAGAAGCGATCAACGATCGCGGGCCTTGAAGTAGGAGTCGCCACAGACTTCGAACCAAGTAACCACCTTGTGTCTTTTTATGTTTTCTCTTTATTATTTCCGCTGCGTTATCTCGATTAGTTTTAAATTGAACGAAATAGCCACGAGCGCTATTCACCCCCCCTCTAGCGCTTTCGATCCAACAATTGGTATCAGAGCGGGGTTGGTCTAAATTGGTACAACTACCGTTCGAGCATTTTTTTTCGTCGCTTTTTCTTTCGTTTATGGTAAAAATAAAACCTTACGTCTTTCGTTTTTTCCCTCCAAAATTAATTTCGAAAAATTCACTATCATCTTTTTACCACTAGTCCGTATTAGCGAAATATCACATTTTCAAAAAATTTGTGGTAATATTTCTATATTATTTTAATAATATTTCATTATTATTTTATTTTTTTTCGAAATTCCTGAATTACTATTTTTATTTTTCTCCCACACTACTAATCCAAGACCTAGTCTTGGAACAGATTTTTTGTTTTTTTGTGTGCAAGATTTTCAATGGCTTTCCAAGAAGGTTTTAGCACGGTTCGCCCGCCACTCTTTTCCAGCAAGGACTTTGGCTATTGGAAGAATTGGATGGAATACCACCTCAAGACGTAAGTCAAGATGTGGATCATTATCCAGACTGGACTCGAGCTTCCACGTGATAGCACTGGAGAACTCGTCTCTTGCATCAACTGGGACGCTAGTATAATGAAACAAGTTGAAGCCGATGGCAAAGCAACTTGCATGCTACAATGCAGCCTAACCAATAAGGAGCTAAACCGCGTCGACCCCTTCTCAAGTGCAAAAGAATTGTGGCAAAAATTGATCGAGTTACACGAAGGTATTTCCGATACAAACGTAATCAAGTGCAAAAGAATTGTGGCAAAAATTGATCGAGTTACACGAAGGTATTTCCGATACAAACGTAAGTAAGTGCAATTTAATAGACGATTCATTAAAATTAAATGAGTAGACTGATACTACTTCGACCGAGGAAGGTGTTACATTATTTGCAGGAATAAGCAAGACGAAGAAAACACTAAAGGCAACATGGTCTGAGTCATTAAACGAGTCCGAGTCTGACGAAGAAGAACCGACGAGCTTTCTCGCTCTACCAGTACTAGCAACCGTGGCGGAAATTGAGCCCGAGTTCGAGTCTAAAAGCGAGAGCGAGTCAGAAACCGAGTCCCAGCGAAGCCACGGATCCGCATCCGTTTCCGAAGGATCGAACCCCACTGTAAGTTCTCTACTCGTCGAAACTCAGTTAGATGATTTAAAGAATTTAGTTCCTTGTTAAAAAAGTTGGCTAAATCCAACGTCCGGGTCAAGTCACTCCAAAAGGAGGTAACAACCCTTAAGGAAGCGACTGACTCGAGTTCTTTAACTGAGCCAATTCAAATTAGAAGTTCACTCAAGTCCAACAACTTGAGGAAGAAATTCTAATTTGAAAACTCAAGTTAAAGAACTCAAGGACATGTTGGAACGGTTCACCCTGTGTTCCAAAAATCTTGATTTGATTCTTGGAAAACAGCGAGCTGTTTTCAACAAATTCGGACTTGGATTTAAAACCAAAAGAAAATACAAAGCATATCTATCCTTAGTTAATAGAAAAAATAGAAACATAGTCCAAGCATGGGTCTCCAAGTCGAACTTGGTTAATCAAGTTGGACTTGGACTATATTGGGTCCCCAAGGATCAGATATACTACCTTAATAGACCATATCGAAGCTATGATCCAAGGGGAGCTAATAGAAAGACCATCTTTACCAATAGATAGAATTGTTTGATGCTTGATTTTTTATTATACATGTTTAGATTCAGGATAGTTTAAGGACGTAGGCGTAATTTACACTTGTCCAGTTAAACCTAGGGGTTTCAAAAAGAAAATTAAATATATAATTTCTTTGAGTGGCTCTATATAGGAAGTGGTGGATGATCTCATACCCAAGAAGGCCGAGTGTCTCGCCACGACCTGGGAACCAATCTTAGAAATGTGTATTTAATTGACTAGTTGAAAAATCTAAGTTTAACTCAAATGTAAATTAATTCTTAGAAATAATCTAAATTCAAAATAATCATCTCACAAAATTACTTAAGATTACCTGGTTGATAACTTAGAATTGGGTGAGATGGATCTAGGTTAAATCAATAGTATTAATCTTCAAATAAATTCAAGTTAATTAAATTCAATTTAATCAAATGAATCAACTTAATTAGTTTAAAAAAAAATCATCATTTTATTTTTTTTTAAAAAAAATCTTTTAAAAATTATTTTAAAATAATTTTAAAAATTATTTAAAAATCTTTTTAAAAATTATTTAAAAATCATTTTAAAAATTATTCAAAAATAATTTTAAAAATTATTTAAAAATCATTTTAAAAATTATTCGAAAAACTATTTAAAAATCTTTTAAAAAATCATTTTAAAATTTTATTTTATATAAAAATATTTTTAAAACTATTTTAAAAAATTATTTGAAAAATTATTTTAAAATTATTTAATAAATTTTTTAAAAATTTATTTAAAAATTATTTGAAAAATTATTTAAACATCATTTTAAAAAATTATTTGAAAAAATATTTAAAAATCATTTAAAAAAATTATTTAAGAATCATTTAAAAAATTATTTGAAAAATAATTTTAAAAATCAATTTAAAAATTATTTTAAAATTATTTTAAAAAATTATTTGAAAAATTATTTGAAAAATTATTTTAAAATCATTTTAAAAATTATTTGAAAAATTAATTAAAAATCATTATAAAAATCATTTGAAAAATTAATTAAAAATCATTATAAAAATTATTTGAAAATCATTTTAGGAATTATTTGAAAAATTATTTAAAAATTATTTTAAGAAATTATTTGAAAAATTATTTAAAAAAAATTTTAAAATTATTTAAAAATCATTTTAAAAATTATTTGAAAAATTATTTTAAAATAATTTTAAAAATTATTTAAAAATCATTTTAAAAATTATTTGAAAAATTATTTAAAAATCATTTTAAAAAATTGTTTGAAAATTTATTTAAAACTCTTTTAAAAATTATTTTAAAATCTTTTAAAAATTATTTGAAAAATTATTTAAAAATCATTTTAGAAATTATTTGAAAAATTATTTAAAAATCATTTTAAAAATTTTTTGGAAAATTATTCAAAAATCATTTAAAATTATTTGAAATTCAAAACTTATCTTAAATATCAAATGCAAAAACAACTCCATCTCACGATCACTCATAAGCTGAACGTGCGTGTTAACCTAGAATGGGTGAGATGGAAAATTAGGTAAATTATTTCTTAGTTTTAAACTTATGTTTTTTATTTACTTGCTTGAACTGTAGGACCCTAGGACTTTATGTTGGCATTACTTAAGGGGGAGTGAGTGGAGTCAAGCTAAGTTTTTTTTCGTGGTTTAAACAAAAGTTAAAAAAACTAAGTATTTGCTAAGTGTTTTACTCAAAAGCTAAGTGTTTTATCAAAAACTTTGTTTTTCAAAACAACAATTATTGTCTAAAGCTTTTCAAATTTAGCTAAGTATTTTTATAAAGCTTTTCACTATAGCTAAGTTTCTTTTCAAACTAAATATTTTTTCTAAAACTTAGTGTTTCAAACTAAATATTTTTTCTAAAACTTAGTGTTTCAAACTAAATTTTTTTTTAAACTTAGTGCTTCAAACTAAATATTTTTTCAAAAGCCTTTTCAAATTTACCTAAGTACTTTTCAAAAGCTTTTCAAATTTACCTAAGTACTTTGGTTTTTCAAAACTAGCTAAGGTCGTTTATCATTCTTTCTTACTCTCCTTTTTATTTTGATATATGGCAAAGGGGGAGAGTAGAAAATTCAAAGAAAAATTAAAGAAAATTCAAAGATAAATCCTTTGAAATTTTTTTGGGGAGCTTCTATTAAGGGGGAGCTTTGTATGTGCTTATGCTTTATTTATGCTTGTGCTTATTTATGTTGATCTTAATTGCATTTTTTTTACTTAACTTTGAATTTCAATTGTCATAATCAAAAAGGGGGAGATTGTTGGTGCAGGAAGCATCCGACGATCGAACCCGAGTTTTGATAATGACAAAGGGTTCAAAGTTAAGATTATTTGTTGTCTAACGTACTTAAATGAGTGTTTCAGAAAGTCATAAGTGTACTTAGGCAAAAGTCCTAACTGCGGTTAGGCAGGTGGAAAACCCTAGGGGGTGATAACCCTAGGTCATAGGGGGTGGTAACCCTATGCGGAAAGTCTTGGCGGGTTGAGGGCTTCAGGCAAAAGTCCTAGGGGGTGGTAACCCTAGGTGGAAAGTCCTGGTATTGCGAACCAGGTGGAAGACTGGACAGGTCGGGGAGCGAGCGTCCAGCAGAAAGTCCAGAAGCATCGAGCGCCAAGCAAAAGTCCAGTCGATCTGGAAGATCGTGCTGCCATCAGGTAAATCTCCTGAGTGGAGTAGGTGAGGACGCGTTCCTCGCAGAGGGAACAGTAGGCGTCGGGTCGACCTAGGGTTTCCGGCTGGAAATCCGAAGTCAGACCCGGACAGTTCGGAAACTGTCAATATATTATTCATAGCTATTATATGCTAACTTTGTTTTACAGGGTATGTATTTGGGACTAACACATTTTGCAGGAACAAAGAAGCAAATCACACTTCGGATGAACAGTGTCTGTGGCGCCTCCATGGAGCTTGGAGGCGCCTCGGGTGCAGACTGTGAGCTGGCTACGAAGAGGTGCTGGAGGCGCCTCAGACGAAGCTGGAGGCTCCTTGGACCAGTGCTTGGAGGCGCCTTGGACTGGCATGGAGGCGCCTTCAAGTGGATAAGCGGTGAATTCTTCAGTGTTGATCCACACGGTTGACTCGGCGTGTTAGAGGTGCCTTAGAGCTTAATGGAGGCGCCTTGAACACCCTATATAAGAGGGTCTCGATCAGCAACTAGAGATATGAGATTCTAAGTTATTCCTCTGCTACAAGCTGCTAACGAGACGATCCCGAAGTGCTACAACAACATCCTGACAACCCGGAGCTTTAGTTTTCAGTATTCTGTTATCGGTATAAAGTTTCTTTATTACTTTTACATTGTACTTAGTTTGTAATAACTTTTTCCAAGCTTATAGTTGTTGCCCACCGGAAGCGATCAACGATCGCAGGCCTTGGAGTAGGAGTCGCCACAGGCTCCGAACCAAGTAACCACCTTGTGTCTTTCTGTGTTTTCTCTTTATTATTTCCGCTGCGTTATCTCGATTAGTTTTAAATTGAACGAAATAGCCATGAGTGCTATTCACCCTCCCCTCTAGCGCTTTCGATCCAACATACATGACAGTCATGACTTTTCATTCCAAACATCTTTAATTTATTCATATCCACGCATCGAGCCATATTTAAGGCATACCCATCTGGAAATTTGATTTCTTTCAACCAATTACATAAAGCTTGCTTGTCATCTTTGTCCAATGTATAACAAGCCTTTGGAAATCTATTAGTTGTTTCATCTTGATGCAACTCTGGTCTATTGACTAGTTCTTTTAATTGCTCGCGTGATTTTGCAGTGTCTTTAGTTCTTCCAGGCACATTCATCACAGTGTTAAAGATATTATCAAAGAAATTTTTCTCAATAGACATAACATCCAAATTATATCGAATAAGCACATACTTCCAATACGGTAACTCCCAAAAAATACTCCTTTTCTTCCAATCACACTTGCATATCCTAACAATATTTTTATTTATCTCATCAGAACCAGATTGAGAAACTGGTAGAAATCCATAATTGTCAATTTACTCAATGATTTGTTCATCTGAAGCATGGAGTGGAGGGGGTTTTCTGACTACAACATTTTTTAGAAATTTTTTCTTATTTCGCCTGAGAGAGTAATCAAGTGGTAAAAATTTACGGTGTTATCAAACTAAGATACCTTCCCACTGTAAGGTAATGAAAATGCATCAAAATCTATCAAACAGTGTGGGCTTGTTAATTTACCAGTTGTGCTCTATCCCGACAACATTAAATATGCTGGAAAATCACTGATCGTCCATAATAATGCAACATGCAATCTAAAATTAGTTTTATTTGCAACATCATAAGTCACCGACCCTACGTTTCATAATTCATTCAACTCGACAACCAGAGGATGCAAGAAAACATGTATTTTCTCTTTGGGATTTGTTGGACCAGGAATAAGTACTGTAAGGAACATAAATTCATCTTTCATACACATCCATGGCGGTAAATTATACGGTATTAATATAACCAACCAAGATGAATATTGTTGCCCTGACTGTCCAAATGGATGAAATCTATCTGTAGAGAGTCTCAATCTCACATTACGTGGTTCAATTGCAAAAGAAGGAAATATAGCATCTAGATGTTTCCATGCAGGTGAATCACAAGAATGACACATTATACCTCCATCGTGCTCATGCTCATGATGCCACATCATATGGCAAGCTGTTGCAGTAGTGCATACAAACATTAAAGTCTAACCGTTAACAGAAAATAATACATCACTTTTCAAGTAATTTTTTTCTTCTGCCCTAGTATGCGAGTACAATGCTTATAACGAGGGTGTATACAGATTTTGCATTCACGTAAATCATTATCTTCATTCTAAAATATCATGCAGTTGTTTATACAACAATTAATCTTCTCTACAAGCAAACCTAAACCTCTGACCAATTTTTTTGTACTATAAAAACTATCAGTCATTATATTATCGGCAGGAAGCAATTCTGACATCAACTGATAAATGTCATCGTAACATCTTTTTGAAAAATGATGTTTTACTTTCATATTCAATAACCTTACAGTAGCTGATAATTGAGAATGACCAGAGGGAATGTCTTTCCACACTTCTCTTTCACTAGCCTTTAACATTTCATATAGTTGCTGATATTCAGGTGTTAGTTTTTCATCTGTATTGGAATAATCAACTATAACATTCATCGCATCGTGCACCATTGATTGCATTGCAATATCATTAGTTGATGATTCAAGGCAGTAAAAGATGTGGCATATGACGAACCACCAGAAGACCCAATTAATTCATACATATAAGGCTCTCCATGACAATACCAATTATAGTAATTTAGCACAAAATCATTTCTACATATGTGTACTTTCACGGTATCCTCATCACGAAAGGCTCTATTCCTATATTTCTTAAGATTACACAGACATCGTACTCAGCATCATTCATACATTCTGGATGATTCTTAGCAAAGTTCACAAACTCTTTGACTTCAACAATAAAATCATCTCTAATAAATCCATTTTCTAATCGATTATGCATCCAATCTTTGTTCATAGACATTTTCACCTAAAACTAATAAATTGAGAATTAGAAATTAGCATATATTAACATACTAACACAAAACAAACAAACGAACTATATTATGTTATAGATTAACATACTAGCATAACATATTTCTAAATTGAACCATGTTAAATAACATAAAGTATAATTTACTAAATTATACATGAAGAAGTGTAGGTTAACCGGAGAAGAGCAGCAAATGCTACCTATTTACAAAATAAAAATAATTTAGCTAAAAAATTACCACAATAAATGACAAGTTGCTCACGACAGCCAGCACAACCTGCTGGCAAGCGGCACAGCTAGACAGGCCGACGACGGCAGGCACAACCGCTAGCTGCTGGCGACCGGCACAACCTCCAATTGCTAGCGGCCGGCACAGCCTCCAGTTGCTGGCGGCCGGCACAGCCTCCAGCTGCTGGCACAGCCGCCAGCAGCCAGCTGGTGGCCTTTGGCGCCCGCTGGCACTCACTGGAAAATCATCCGTGTTAGAAAGAAGGAGAAAGGGCGAAGGATACTTGTGATCGGGATCAGAGAAAATGGAGAAGAAGTCACCGCGCATGAGGGAAAAAGTGAAACGCTAGAGTTTCTTTAAGGGGATTTACCGACTGAATTATAATTCTGTCGGTAAAATAATTCCGTTGGTACTCCCGTCGGTAAAACTATTTTTTTGTGTAGTGCCTCTCTTAGCAGTGGAACTCATATATGGGTCAGAAGAAGAGTGCATTAAAAACTACCTAGAACCCCATAGAGTCTAACGATGTGAAATCCCAAAGGTTTTATCCAAAATCGATGTTATAGCAGTTTTAAGCAAAACTACTAACTATTACATGAAGCAATTTTGCTAAAAATTACTACTATGTGGATACTGCCAAAGCAGTTTTGATCTCTCTCAGCAGTGCAAATCACATTAGAGTAGAAAGAAAATCTGCTAGAAAATACCTAGAACCAAAGAATACAAAGATGTGAAATCCGAAAGGCTTTGTCCACTATTCACATTATAGCAATTTGATTAAAGCTACTATAACATGTACTGGTTTCGCCCAAAAGAGCTACAATATGGATGATGTTGGAGTAGTCTTCATCTCTCTCAATGATATAACTCACATCATTATAGGAATGGCAATGTGCTAAAATACTACCTGGAGCCATTGTGTTAGGATGGTTGAGTGCAACTAGAGGTGGTGAATAGAGATGCTCATTGATTTTGCTTTCATGTTCGTCTACAATTGAATTAGTATGTAGTGGAAATAATAAAAACAATAACAATAAATAAGAAACAATTCATGCCAATATAATGTGATTTAGAGCTCTAGTTCCTACTCCATGACTTACAATTTGTCAGTGGATTATTTTTGCAAATCCTCTATATATACTTTCTCCTCGAATACTCTTCAGAAGTTGAGAAACTTCTTACAACTTATGTTACTCAAACACAACATGAAATAAAATAAATACAAGTAGTAGAAAGAGCAATACAAGAAATGAAAATTACAATAATAAAGTTTTGCTTTGGTTTCTTTCTCTTACTTCAGATTGCTCAATGAATGGCTTAGAATATAGCAACACATATATACACAAGTGTACAGTTATCGTCAAGTAATAAAATATCAATCTCATAAGGATTATTGATTAAGCATTAGTTAATTTCACACGGTAAATTATCTAGACATTCGAATTGTTGGTTGAAAGGTTCGGAAAATAAAGGTTGAGAGAGAAGAGAGAAGAAAGTGAAGTTGAATTTGGGATTGATAGATGCAATGATTTCGATTTCACCATGATGTTAGTTAATGTCCATATGCATTATTCATATCCTTAACTCTATATTTACATTCTTATCGGGATTCTAACCAAAGTCCGACACAACCTCGTGAAGATGACACCGAAAAGTCTACTCCAAGTCCCAACGTCATTAAGTAAAGAAGTAACTCTAGAAAGTCGGGTTAAAAAAATTTCCCTTGTCAATAAGGCTCTCCAATCATACAATTACTAGAGTTATCTAATGTACTTCCTAATGGTAGCATTGGAGTATCAACTCCAATTAGAATGCTCTAACAAGTATTAGTCCCTATGTTAAGATCTTTTTACTCTAGAAAGTGGGTAAGTATCGATGCCCTTTATCACTAAGGGCATAATATATCCGGTTGAATAGTTATCCTGTGTCACTAAAGATCCCCTGGTTATCCAGTCTAGTAGCAACCTTAATATAGAGACAAATTCCTCACATTTACATGTTTACACCATTCACACATTTCATTAAATACTTACAAGGCATAAGACACATAGAACATGGCATAAACATTTCATTGAATAAGAAATTGTCCAAATACATAATTCATACATCACATCACATTATAGTTATTTCCTACATTCTAGATTTAGAAATCTAGTTCATTCCAAGAAAGATACAACCAAGAGAAATTAAAAATAGTATCTACAACTCAAAATATGGATTGAGAGAAAAGAGAATGTTTATCGGTGTGTCGCTGATCTTCTTGGAGGGAATCCTTGCTCTGGAGGTCGACGGATCATCGGAGATGATAGAGATGGAAGCTTTAGGGTTCCTCCTGTAACGACCCAATTTTCCCTATTTCAAGTTCTAAAAGTCCATAAAAATATTTGGAAATACTTTTAAAATATTCTAGAGATTTTTAGGAATTTTTAGAGTATTTTTATGTAATTTTTGGAGTTCGTTTAGTAGGTTTACAAAAAGAAAGAAGTTTTGACAAAAAACGTTAAAGATGGGACTCGAACCCACGACCTCGGGTCAGACCAACCTAACCGGACGCATCCGACCAGCCGAGCTACGCTCGTTTTGCTAACCTAATAGGAAGAGAAACATATTTAAGGAGTAGTTAATAATAAAGCCGGGGTTTTAAAAGAAAACCTAGGTATTATAACATGGGTTAATAGCGTTTGGGAATTGAATTACCCGAACCCTAACTCCTTCTCTTCTCCTCACGCCGCGCGATTCATCTCTGCTCGGGCGAAACGAAGCCGTATTAGGGCTTTGTCTCCGGCGCCGGCGAAAGGCCCTTTCCGGCCGGTCTTCACCGTGTGTGATCACCTCGACGAGGGGGGCTCGGAAACGTGAAGAAGAGCCGAGATTTCAAGCTTCTCCCGAAGCCCTTGTTGCCTCCTTTCCGGTTGTAAGTGCAAGAACAAGGGGTAAGTACTACTCACCTGCGGTAGGAGTTGCTCCGGATTTTCGGATTTCGTTTCCTTGCTTCCAGATCTTGTTGTGCCGAGTAGAAGAGTATGCTAGGGTTTCTTCCTTGCTTTGTTGAGATGTCATTCTCGATTTTGCTATTGTATTGAATCATATGCTCAATTCTGTTAAGATTGGCTGTATCGAGTTTGATATGTAGCTGTCTTGTGCTGTTAGTTCCCTTATACCGGGTAGATTGTAGCATTTCTTGCTTATGCTATTAATATCCTTATGCAGTTAAGTAATAGCAAGTTCTGCCTATGTTATTAGCTCTTTATACCATGTAGATTAGAGCATTTCCTGCCTAGAATTTCTGTTTCGAATTCATTGTTAAGCCGAACAGCCCTAATTCCAGCCTGTGGTTGTGTTTTAAGCATGCCTTTAGCTCTTAAATGTTGCATCCGGGTAGGTCTACCTGCTGCCATAAATTCCAGCAAGTTCATTTTCTTGTTTTGGCCGAGCAAATGGGCATAAACAACCCTTGGTTAATAGTAGGTAGTTCTGGGTTTTGTTTGCTACCTCCATGAACGTGAACAGCCCTGCACGGTTAGTTTTCCTTGCCACTAAATGAGCATGCACAACTTAGTGTACTAGTAAGTTTGGATAGATTATTTGTTACTATTTTAAGGGCAAGAATAACCTAGTTATAACAGTTCAGAGTTAGTTTATTTTGCCTCTTTTGCCCTATTTTACAGCATGTATAGAAAGCTCAAAGTTGCATTCTTTTGCCTTTATTTTATAGCATGATTAGTAAGCTTAAAGTTGCTTTCTTTTGCTCTATTCTATAGCATGATTAGTAAGTTCAGATGTACTTTCATTTCCTTTATTTACAGCATGTTAGAAGTTCAGATTTTACCTTTCTTTTGCCTTGTTTGATAACATGCTTAGAGAGAGTTTAGATTTGCTTCTCTTGTATTGTTTTTATATAGCATGCTTAGTTAATTGTAATCCTACACTTGTTAGGTATATCTAAAGGATTCCAATAAACTCTAATAAAGGATTATGAGGAAACTAAGTAAAAAGAAAGAGACCAAGGTCTAGTTAAAAAGAGATAACAAGTAAACTAAAGTAAGAGGCTAGTACCCGACTTCCGAGGTTGTCGTTAAACAAATCCAGGTGACCGTTTCCGAGGTCTCGGCCCTGGTAAGACCGAGGTCTTTACCCTGTGGGACTACAGCAGTCTCTATTAGGGAGCGCGCATAAGATTAAGCTGGTACTAAGCCTGGGCCCAAAGAAAAGAAAAGAAAAGAAAAAGAAAAGAAGAACAAGAAGAAGAAAGTGAAAGAGAAATTAAAGATTAATTTCTAGTATAAGAAAAGTAAGAAGAACAAGAAGAAGAAAGTGAAAGAGAAATTAAAAGATTAATTTTTCTAGTATAAGGATATAAGAAAATGAAACAAGTTTTATGCCTAGAATCAATAAAAGTTTAGTTCTTTAATTCTAAGCTTACAGTAGTTGTTTCATTACTTTCCTGTCAGTAGTGAGCATGTTTAGTATTCAGTTTTATTTCTGTATACCATGAGTACATGCAGCTTTGCTTTTAGCCTTTCAGTTTTAGTATTGTTGCATTCTTTTTATGCACTTCGAGTTTTGTGAGATAGATTAGTACTTACTAAGCGTTTTCGCTTATAGATCTTTTGTTTTCTTTCCTCCTACCGCAGATAAAGGAAAAGCTAAGATATGAAAGGGAGGCGACAGGGTGGTGGTGATGATGAATGTGTGTGATGATTGGACTATGGAGAGATCCAGAGAGTACTAGCAAGCTTGCAGGACCTAATGATTAGAGTTTATGCTTTAGTTCTTTTCTTTAAATACTGTTATGAAGGTTATGTGATTGTGATTGAGTTTGATTCGTATTGTAGCTTATTTATGTCCTATTCTGGGAGTTGTGTTTAGTTCTTGTTGCTAGTCTAGTCTTTTGGTTATAGTATGAATTTATTACTGCGTGGTTGTGAATAAAATGTGTTCCAGCCGCATGTGGTTGTGTATATATCTTGTGTATTATAGATTTGGTCACCGGTACAGGAGAGACTCTGCCGAAATTTTTCGGTAGGAATTCCTCTGAACCGTGATAAATCTAAGTATTGTTAATAATAGCGTCAGTGACACTAGTGAGTAGAGTAGTAGTTAGGTAACGGTCGCTCTTAGAGAGTAGTAGTAAGTAGGGTGGTTGTTACACCTCCTAAGGGGAGAATTCTTCCCAAAGGAGAGGGACGAAGTCCCAAACCCAAGATGAGTCAAAGAATGGATTTTTTTTTTTTTTTAACCTTTTTACATATCCTCCAAATTGCCCAGATTAACTAGGATTATAAGGGTCCTGTAAACTATGTTTTTCACCCCTTAAACTTGGTTTTCTCGTGTTTCACCCTGAACCAAACTTGTAACCCTTGAAATTATCTATATTTTGATATTTGTCTTGAGCCCTAGTTCCAAACTAGGCAAAAGTTATAGTGATTCAAAGCTTGGTCTGCAGTTTGGCCTTAGGACCCAATAAAGTTGTGGTTGCAAGGCACGACTGTGCTTTTTAGCATGGTTAGATCATGATTTCTCTCTGTTTAACCTGAAGAAAAGTTGTAGATATTGAAGTTAGCTACATTTAGGTATAAAGAATAGCCCATAACTCCAACCAAGTACAAAGTTATAGCTGTTTCAAAATAAGCCTACAGTCTATTCAGATTCAATTCAGCCTTATTTTCGCGCGACATGGTCCCCTTGTTTTCTCCGCCACGAACACAACCTAGGCATGAATAGACTCGGCCAGAGATGCACGGTCATGCCTTTTGGCATGGTCGTGGCATGAATGGTAATGGATGAGGGGTCACAGCTAGCCTTTGAATTAGCTTTGGAAGAGGAACACGGCCGTGTGATTTTGCCCGGCCGCTCCTTGATTGGGCTCTGGTGGGAGGCACGGCCATGCCTTAAGGCACGACCTACCCTTGCTTTGCCACTAGTAAGAACACATGGTCGTGCCTTTTGGCATGGCCAAATTGCTGAATTTTTACAAGTTGCTCCAATGTGCATCTTTTGCTCTGTTTTCGCTCCAAATTACGTCTTGTCAATAAAAACATGCAAAGAACAGATCTCCGAACAAATAGAATAGAAATATAACATAATAATGAAATAATGTGCAATAAACATAGATTATATACATGAAATACAAGTAGATGTGAATTAAAAATGCTTAAAAACATATTTAATTTATGCACATCACACCCCAGACTTAAACTTTTACTTGTCCTCAAGCAAAAACTGCATCTAAACTCATATGGTTAAATAATGAATCATAATCTCTAGCAAGTCGATTTAATCCTATCAAATGATTTCATTAGTGAGCAAGATACAAAAGTTGTTTGAGTACAGCCTAAGTAATAGTTCTTCGTGCTTAGTGCAATAGTGGCCTAAGTTTATCAAATATAAATCTCTAAGCCTAGTCAAGTCATCATATAACCATGTTCCTTATGCTCCCAGCGATAGGAACTTACCTACCACATGCTTGATTCATCCTTCTCAATCCACCTAAGGTCTTAAAGGCGTGTTCGATATCAAAAGAAACATAGCATTTATTTCTCTAATAACCTAACTCGATCTCAAAGGGGTAATTTGCTAGTTTCCGCTCACGACAACTATTTTTTTATATCCCTTATTCATTTTTATTTTTTTTATTTTTTCTAAGTGATTGCAAGGTGCAACACTTGAACACAAATGCACATAAATGCAAATATAGGGATATTTTGATTTTTTTTAAATGAGCTGACATGATTTGAGCCTTATATAGTAACCAAAATGTAGTTTAAGAAATCACCATGGAAACACTAGTACTAATCAAGTCATATGAATTATGACTACTTTCAGAATTATCTATTATCAAAACTATGTATAGTGTATAGAGATCCTAAAATAAAATCAATACTCAAAATCTTACAGTAAAAACATTGTTCACTTCATGCTAACATAGCTAGAAAAACATAGACAACTAAACATACAATCACTATAACTAACCAATAAATCATATTAAATCTAGAATAAGAGTGCTAGTATTTTGCATTAAGGAGTAAGCAATCATAATTTGATGAATGATGCAACTAGAAAAAAATTTATTATGTAAAAAGAAATGTGCAAAAATTAAACTAGAACCCAACACAACCCCCAAGATTTAAACTTTTCATTGTCCTAATAAAATTTAGAAATGCAAATATGGAGGAGGTTTTGAAATTAGAAAAGTTACCAAGTAATGAGCTCCAAATGATTGAGACATTCATGTTCTAAAGATACTTCTCTATCTGTGATTTACAGACCTCCACAACTTTGAATCAAAAAGAAAGTAGACAAGAAAAATTAAGTACAGAGACTAGGTTAATGAAAAAGAAAATAAATGAAGTACTAAAATGAAAATAAGAAATAACTTGAGTTGCCTCCCAAGAAGTGTTTGTTTTAGGTCATTAGCTCAACCCCTTATTTGGCTTATCTAAATCGAGCTCTGGCTAGATTCGAATACTTCCAAACTTTTCTTTCAATTGTCCAATTTATTATGAAGAGAGTTGTCATTATAAATGCAATATAGTGTGTCACCGCTCACTTCATATCCATCTCCATAAGAGTCCTTTCCGACGGTCGGAGACGATTCAATGAGAGCTTCTAAATTTCGGCCTCATGAAAACCTAACACCCATAGGAAAAGCATACCTCCCACATACATGTTAAATAAGTAAAAACTAGAACCATATCAAGTTTAGTTAAGCAATTATCAGAAATAGAATCACAACCAACAAAATCAATTATAGGTACCTTTATGAAATTTTTGAAAAGATCACTAGAAATACTAACCTTGTATTGTTGAGATGTACCTGAAAGTTCAAAACAAGTGGATGGGACTACTTCTGGATCTTATAGTGGCTCTAGCTCTGACTTAAGTGGTGATTCTTGGGGCTTTGCTTCCAATGCATAAATCCCTATACATTTATCATCAACCAATTCCATTCTTACAACTTCCATAGTGTCAATTGGTTGTGTGATCAAAGGAAGTAATTCTTGGAACGTTTCATCCATAGTACATGTCCCTACATTTTTATCTACCACATCAATCATAAGTGGTGAAGAGTCTACTAACATCAATATTATCAACTAAAGGATCGACAATTTCATTAGAAAATTTTTCATTAATTTGTTGTAACATCCGTAGGAACCAGATCCCCCATTGCATCATTACCTCTTTAGAATCTTGTGTTGTGATCTTCATCTAACTGAGAGCAAGATTTTCTAAGTTTTGGGAATCTTCCCAGAAAGTCAGCTCAATGTGTTAAAATTGATGCAGTATATCTAGTGTTAAATCATCCCAAAATTCTGGCAAACTTTGAGATGCTTAAAAAGATTGATCAACACCTTGAATTCTTATATAATCAAAATTTTGATGATTCATCCAATCTTGACTGTAGTACTGAGATGGGTTAGGGATATGCTGCTGTGTTTGGAAATACTCATGCTGTTAATAATTTCTTGGGGTTGAAATTTCTAAGTCTGATGATTTCCCAAATCATAGATATCAATGTCAGAAAATATATCATTCATGACTTGATGTTGAGTTTGAAACAAACAATAAAATTTTGGTGTATTAGCAGCTTTTTGGGAGAAGTGGCATAGCAACTGGATGAGACGTACTACCACACACTCTACAAAGGTACTCAAATTGATCATCATCTGAATTATAATTTCCATCAATGGGAGATCTTTCTCTTACATTCATGGGTGTGAAAAATTCTCTTAAAAGCCTGCTTAACATGTTAGTGCTCATTATATCTAAAAAAAATTATAAGGAAAATCAAAATGCATAATTAAAGACAAGAAGAAAAATACATAATGAAAAATAAGAAAGGAAATGCATAAATAAAAGCAAACAAATAAATAAAAATCTATTAACAAGTCTAGAGTAACTCATATGCTAATCAACTAATGTTAATTAGAAATAGTCCCTGGCAACGACGCCAAAAACTTGATGTGTACAATGCGTAAGTGCACGGTTGTCATCAAGTATAAAATATCTATCCCATGAGGACTATTGATTAAGCACTAGTTAACTTCATATGGTAAATTATTGGTTGAAAGGTTTGGAAACTAAAAGTTGAGAGAGAAGAAAGTGAAGTTGGATTTGGGGATGGATATATGCTGTGATTTTGGTTTCACCATGATGCTAGTTAATGTCCCTTTGCATTGTTTATATCCTTAACTCCATGTTTACATTCTTATAGGGATTCTAACTAAAGTCCAGCATGACCTAGCGAATATCACACTGAAGAGTCTGCTCCAGGTCCCAATGCCATTAAGTAAAGAAGTAACTCTAGAAAGTCTGATTAAAAGGATTTCTCTTATCACTAGGGCTCCCTGGTCATACAATCATTAGAGTTATCTAATATACTTCCTAATGGTAGCACTGGAGTATCAACTCTAATTAGAATGTCTTAACAAGGATTAGTCCCTATGTTAAGATCTTGTGACTCTAGAAAGTAGGTAAGTATCAATGCTTTTTGTCACTAAGGGCATAATATGTCCGGTTGAATAGATATCCTCTATCACTAAGGATCCCTCGATTATCCAGTCTAGTAGAACCTTAATATAGAGACAAATTCCTCAAATCTACATATTTACACCATTTACACATTTTATCAAACACTTACAAGGCATAAGACACATAAAACATGACATAAATACTTCATTGAATAAGAAAATATCCAAATACATAGTTCATACATCACATCATAGTTACTTATTATATCCTAGATCTAGATATCTACTCTATTACAAGGAAGATACAACTAATAGATAATAAAAACAATATCTACAACTCAAAACATGGATTGAGAGAGAAGAAAATACTTATCGGTGTGTTGTCGGTCTTCTTGGAGGGAATCCTTGCTATGGAGTGTTAGAGTGTATACTAAAAGTCTAGCTTTTGTAAACATTCACTAGTAGAATTTCCTTAATTTACTTCATATATTCACCAAAGTTGTAGATAGATATTTACCGAAGTAGACGCGCGTGAAGTAATAGGGTACTATTTTACTCCGTCATATAACCGAAGTCGTATCCAGGAAAAAAGTGAAGTCTTTGATCGGTTAAAGGAGGTAAAATCGGTTCAAAGTTGGACCCATGCTGAAGTAAAAAAATGTCTTTTACTTCGTTTATTTTGTAAAGTGTCGAAGTAATAAATGATATATAACTTTACAATTTATATTAATTGCTGAAGTAGAAAAACATCTTTTACTTCATTAGTTCTGTAATATACTGAAGTAATAGATAATATGTAACTTCATGATTTATATTTATTGACGAAGTAAATATATTCTATAACTTCACCATAATTTTTATTTATCGAAGTATTTGGTATTATGTTACTTCATAGTTTACATTTATTGACAAAGTAATTGATTATCAAGACTTCATTGTTTTATATTATAGTGAAGTAATTGATAAGAAACAACTTCGCAATTATTAAACTATATAACTTAAAATGCATTAATTAAATCAACAAAATGGTAAATACCTTAACAATTCACAAATTTATCCACCAATCCATAAGTATATATCCACAAATCCATAAGCATAATTAAAAAAACACATCCATAAATCAAAAGTTTATCCACAAGTATGTATATCCAAAAATCCACAATGTAAAATAAAATATTTATCCTAATGTACACAACCCATTTAGGCCCCTACATACGAGTAGTTGAATTCACTCCATTTACTTCTAATTTCATCATATTGAGATTGGTTGTAATATTGATTTTTGATTGTTCCTACAAACTTTTATGTGAAAAATATAAAAATGCATTAGATTCATAAAATCATTCATCCAAAAAATGGCGAATATCCAAAATGAAATAACAAAACTGGGCATGTGTCATAAAGAACTATCCAAATAATAAAAACTATCCATTCATGTCTTAATACATATGTATAATACATACCGTCAATTGCTTAAAACCTAGTACTTTAGCAATACCCTTCGAGGCATTGTACATCTTAACCCCACTGTATTTTAAAAAGTAAAAAAAGTTATTTTTTCATATTTATAAGTGAATGCATTCAAAATCAACATAAACTACAACCTACTTGGTCATTATAATTTTCCATGTATCGTCTCAATTTTTATTAGAGCCCAATAATATATTATATTTTTTATCATCATTGACGATAGTCAAGATCCAATGGTACCTGTAAAAATAAAAATATAACAATTTTGCAGTGATCAGGTATTTGAAAAGACCAAAATGTTATTCAGAATATGAAAATCATTTCTATATATCACAATTTTGCAGTAAAACAAATCTATCTATCTTACAAACATCAATAAGATTGGAGACTTAGGTATTTAAGCAAATGACGTCATATTCCTTTAATTCAAGAAGAAAACTTTCAGAAATGCTTCATAACAATCTATGAGATTAACTATCTAGAATCAGATCTCATCTTTATTATAAAACTTCTACTTTTCTACTTAGATTTTTAGCACAAGATCAAAAGTTTCATAGAAACATCAACACGATTGGAGAATTTTATGAATTATTATGATCCTATAATTCAATATTAAAACTCACTATCTTCTCCAACTCAAGATTTTCTAATTTAACTATCTCTTTCATATACCTCATCACACAATATTCACATTCTGCAGACCCACTTTTTTTTTTAAATTACTCTATAATAAAATTGAAAAGGTAATGCAAAAGACACAATCAGAATAATAAGAACTAGCCATTCATATCTTCGCACAATACATACTGTAATTTACTAGAAATAATAAGAACTTATCTGAATTTATAGATTTATCTACAGACAAATTGTGTTAAAACATTAGGACAATAAAAATGAATCGATGAGTAACATGAAAAAGTAATATCACTCCCAAATACTAATAGAAGTAATGATTGAAATGTCTTAAGTATTGAAATAACTTTAAAAACATATATGGACACTAAATTAAGATTCAGACACAAAATCTAAAATACAATGAAGAATAAATAAAAATACATTGGAGAGATACTATTGTTGTGTTTTAAGCAATTCCCTCGATAAAAAAAGAGCACACAGTAGAAGATATTGATTCAGCACTATCTGGGGAACTATTTTTGTTCCACCAACATATATCCCCACAATGGTCATCTAAGAACAACAAAGCTTAATGTGTCAACAATCTAATGAAAGGAAAACTATCGTGGAATATTGAACATGAATTATGTCAATCAATGTACACATCCATTGCTGAAATGATAGGAAAAGTTGATCTTGAAAAAAATAAGCAAACCTGATTCAAGGTCAAAGTTCTAGTCTTGTCGCTATAAATAGTTGTTGCTGAACCCATAGTTTCACACGCTAAAAGCCTTCTTACCTGTTAAATAACACCTAAGAACTACTTAAAGCACATGTTCATGAATCACTTTTCAATCAAATGTAAAATGTATATTTACCAAGGCTTTGTCTATCATCATCTTCCGTATAGAATAAGATAAGCTGATGTATAGAGAATAACAAATTTATACATAAGAAAATACAGATGATTTAGTTTAGTTTGTAAAAAAGACTATATACACACATTAAGGTAACAGCTAATGGAAGCCCTTCAGCCAATGAATAACCACTATTATTACCTATCAAGATTCATAAAAATATATTATATAGCTTTACACATGAAGAGATGAGGAAAGGAGAATAAATGTGTGCTCTAGATGAAATTTGTCATGTAGTGAAAAACCATATACCGCGACTGTCACGACATCTGTCACACAAGCAAGGCAAACTATATTTGGTAAAGAAAAAGATAAGATATAACTCATTTGTCTATACAATTCCACATGGTGCATTGCGATCACATTCTATTAAGATAGGTAGCAAAGGAAGAGCAAACATGAACACAAGAAGAAACAAGTGTTTAATTTGGTGATACCAAAAATACTCATAGGGCACCCCACATGTTTAGGTTTTAGTGAGGTTTGTCCAAACAAACATTTGTGCTTTTAAAAATCAAGAGCCTAATAGATCTAGCCTCCTACCATGTTGTGGTCACATAGCTTGTCTACTGCTAGGGGTCACAGAAGAATCCAGCTAGCATAAATTAGATTCAACATAAAGAGCAACTTCATAAAAGAAGTGAATTGTTTTGGATATGAAATAGTTCGATCTTCGATTCAAAGAATCACATATGCCCTGCAAGAAATCTACTAAAAACAAACACAAATATGCATTACCTTGTTTGAGAAAGGGGAGAGCTACATCGACACGACACACGCTATTGAAAATGGTTGTTGTGTGACAGGTCCCCTGATGCACCACTGTTATGTTCCCAAACGGGCCCTACCCTATTGCAGCAAAGAGGGCTTTACCTATCCGGAAGATGAAGGAGAAGCAGAGAATGCACCAGGCCTTTCTTCAATAGCTGCACCGACTCCCTCACTTGGACTTTACTGCAACATTTCCTTCGGAGGGGCCTCTTCTTTAAGGACGGTGCAATAAAGGCAGGAACACTTGCAGAAAAGTTTCTAGAGGGGAGTGAAAGCCGCTAGTGAAGCGGTCGACGCTCGATTATTAGGGGGTCAGATACGATGCCGAGGAAAGCAAGAGAACTGCACATAGATAGAGGTAAAGAAGAAGAAGACCCATCAACGAGCAGACAAGAAAAGCACTAGAATAAAACAAAGAAAATACTACAAAAGAGATAAAGAAATTGCGGAGGAAATGCAGAGGGATTCGAAAGAGAAGGAACAAGAGATCGGTGTCCGAGGGAAGAGGAAGGGGCAAAAAGAACCGAGCCGCTAGGGTAAGAGAAAAGAAGCGCTAAGTATTTTGGGCGCTAAGTATTTTGTTTGGCGCTGAGGTGAAATTATTTGGTTCATTTTTTTACTTCAGCATCTATAAATTATAAATTTAAAATTACTTTTTACTTCATCAAATATATTATGTCAAAGTAATATGCTATAAAAAAAGAGAGTGAAGCCCGCATTTTTTAAAATAAGAAGTAAAACATGATTTTTTACTTCTGTAGTGTTATTACCAAAGTTGTTATTATATACTACTTCAAAATTACTAAGTACCGAAGTAATCTGTGCCGAAGTAAAAAGTAATTTTTCTACTAGTGATTTATTTTTGAAATAAAAGAATCACATTGATCAAATATCTACATTTATTTGCTAAGTGTAGTTGTTCAATTAATTTATATTGTAGATAACATGGTGTGTGGTGTCACACACAGAAGATCATGTTATCAGTTCTTTATAAATTATAAACAATTGCTCATGACTAAGATGGAAAGGAACAAACCGTTGGAATAGTCGTAGTGTAATTAAGTATTAGTTTATCTTGACTAATAAATTACACTAGTACATTCTGAGTATATTGAGTATGACCATTTAAGGTAAGTTCTTTTTATACTAACTTAATAAAAGAACAAGACCTTAGTTATTATGGAGGTGTGTGCTCTTAATCCTAATATAATAACAAGCACATATATTTAGTATTTATTTCTTTAACTTATCAAAGGGTGAGATTTAGCTCGATAAATCAATAGACCCGATAAGTTGGGAAATGATATTACTTATAGTGTGTGTTGTTGATTATAGAAGGAAACTGTGTCCTAGTAATCTAGGTTGAGAATGTCCCCAAGAGGAGCTCATAAAGATTATCATGTTAAACCCTGCAGGTGGACTTAGTCCAACATGACAATGAAGTTGAGTGGTACTACTTTTGGACTAAGACATTAATTAAAGTGAGTTGTCAATAACTCAATTAAATTAATGGACATTCGATATCTTAAACACAGGGAGACTAACACACTCATGATAAGAAGGAGCCCATAATGTAATTTGGGATTAGTGCGGTAGTGCAATAATAACTCTCTAGTGGAATGAGTTATTATTGATAAACTTGAGTTGTGTGTTCGGGGCCAACACGGGATACTCAAGCTCGTCGGAAGGCCAAAATCAAATTCTTCTCTAGGTCCCTGTCATAGCCTCAATGAAGCCTCAAATCCATCCATATAAAGCACATCTTGGTGTCCAAGAGGGGGTCGGCCCAAGGCTTGGTGGCCAAGCCAAGGGCCGGCCACTAGCAAAATTAAGGGGGTCGGCCACATAATTCAAACTAGGAGGGGTGTTTTGAATTTTTAAAATATTCTCTTTGTAGATATCTACAAGTTTTAAAAGAGAAATTTTAAAATAAAACTTTCCTTATTTGAATTAGGTCACATGGTTTAAAAGTTTTAAAACTTTCCTTTTTTTTAACTATCCTCATGGTTTTAGAAAAAAATGAAGGGAGTTTAAATTTGAAACTTTCTATTTTTGTAACCATGTTAAAAAAGGAAATTTTAGAAGAGAAGTTTTAAATTTTAAAACTTAGTTTTAATTTTTAAAACTTTCCTTTTTTTAACATTCACATTAGGAAATTAAAAGAGAGCTTGTAAAATTTTATAAGAGCTTTCCTTCTTTGCTTATAAAATTTTTTACAAGATTATTTATTTCCTTTAAAGGGTCGGCCACCCTTGCTTGGTGCCCAAGCAAGGGGCCGGCCAATCATCCAATCAATGATTAAATCAATCATGGGAAACAAAAGGAAAAATAAAAGGGGAAAAGGAAAAACAAGAGGAAGATTTTTAATTTTTGTAAAAATCTTTCCTTATTTTCCTTGGATAAGTAATATAAAAGAAGGGGAGGGGAGACTGTTGGGTTTTTCGGGCCGCGAAAACTGCTTTTTCGCGTCGCAGAAACCCCGAAACCCCCTAGCCATTGGATCCGTGCGAAGAAAATTTTTGAAAATACGAGTACGAGTTTCAAACTATGATCTACAGTAGATCTACAAAGGAAAAACATTTTATACTTTTGAAGCGTGCCCTCGCAAATCCCGCTCATCCAACAGTACGCCGGATCTCGAAGTTGTCAACGTAGACAACTCTCTAGTGATATCCACACGAACAAGATGTGTTCTCTAACACTCAAGGATGGAGAAGAGAGCACCCCAAGTGTGCTAGCACTTTCTAGGGCTCTCAAGTAGGATTTGAAAGGAAGAAAAAGAGAAGATGCAAAAGGAATCTCATACACTCAAGAAGTAGTATCCTCCTTTGTGACCTTCACTCTTCCTTTATTCTCTTGGAACTAACTCAACCACCTTCTCCTTGCTTGAAAACCCACAGCAACAGTAGCAAGGAGGAAGAAAGACCAAGGAAGAAGATGAAGCAATCAACACCAAATCAATGCCACCAAAAATGAAACCCATTTTTCATTATGTGGCCGGCCACACATGGGTAACTCCTCATTTAATGTGGCCGGCCACATTAAATGAAGGAGTGTAACCTCTTGATCTCCCTTGATGATGTGGAGATGATGTGGCAAGGTTAGTCATGCCATGTAGGATGAGTCAACCTTCATGATGTGGCAATACATCAAGTCAAACTTGATGTTTCAACTTCCATTTGGTCAAGTCAAAATTAACCAATTTTCTTCCTTGTTGAGTTAAATCCAACCTATGATTCAAGTCAATTTCAATTTAATGAATCTCAATTCATTAATATAAATTGACTCAATGAATCAAATTTAAATTAGACTCATTTAACAATTGAATCTAATTGAGTCTAACTCAATAAGTCTAATTTGAATCCAATTTTTGGTGCATCATATGAAACTCATCCAATTGATTCATCATATGAACTCAATCTCCATCCACTTGTTCTTTGTGTGTGACCCAATAGGTTCTTGTAACGTTGGCAATGTTTCTAAACTCCTTTAGAAACATAAGCAATGAGCGGCATCTAGCAATACATCATTGCTACCCAAGTTACAAGAAATGTTGAGATCCAACATCACCTTGTGACTACTAATTGTGACTCCTCACAATATATGACATTGTCCTACTATCCTAGACATCTAGATTGATCGATGTGAGGCATAGACCGTGTCATCCTCTAATCAATCTAAATCTTGAACTCCAAGTAGACTCACTCGATCAAATGAGTTCAACATCTCATGTTGACTCATTTGGGCATGGCCATGCACTTCGTGGTCTAACTCTATCAAGAATACCGATGTCGCTCCCGTCATATGGGAGGGATAGATCCCATCTACATCACTCACATCCCTCTGCATAATTTGTTATATACCCAGTAATCGCCTTTATAGTTCACTCAGTTATGGGTGACGTTTGACGAAACTAAAGTACATAACTCCTTATGTAGGGTACCATGGTGACTTCAGGTCTAAGGACCAATAGTCATACTAATAGTCACATGAGAAAGTATATGACACTCATATAATGATCCATGATACTTTCTCATGGCGGGTCATTCAGTATACATTCTCCAATGCATACCCATGTGTCAACTTGATATCTCCATATCCATGACTTGTGAGATCAAGTCATCGAGTTGACCTACATGCTAGTCTTATTGCATTAACATTGTCCCTGAATGTTAATACTCGACTAGGAATGATTAAGAGTAGTGTTCCCTATATCATCTCACTATCGATTCAACCAATCGATTGATATAGGTAAGAACCTTCTACTCAAGGACGTTATTATACTTAGTTTATTTGGCACCAATACAAGTAAGTATAATAACCAAAAACCAAATGCCTTTATTTATATAGAATATGATACAACAAGTCCAAAATATAATCATCAAATGATTGACTCTAGGGCTCTAGCTAACAATCTCCCACTAGCACTAGTGCCAATCAGTGTAGGCTCTAAGCCCAAATGACCTAGTGTGACCATCATGCTTCCTCTGTGCCAAAGCCTTGGTCAAGGGATCTGCGATGTTAGCCTCTGTAGGTACTCTGCAAATCTTTACATCTCCTCTCTCAATGATCTCTCGAATGAGATGGAAGCGTCGTAGTATGTGTTTGGTCCGCTGGTGTGAGCGAGGTTCCTTCGCCTGTGCTATAGCTCCATTGTTGTCACAATAGAGCTCAATAGGGTCAGCAATGCTAGGAACCACCCCAAGTTCAGTGATGAACTTGTGGATCCAAACTGCCTCCTTTGCTGCCTTTGATGCAGCAATGTACTCGGCTTCTGTTGTAGAATCAGCTACTGTATCCTGCTTCGAACTCTTCCAGCTGACAACAAACCCCGACTGCGATCTATAGTCATCCTGGTCGGTCTGGAAGCTAACATCACTGTAACCCTTTACAGCTAGCTCATCATCGCCTCCATATATCAAGAAATATTCTTTAGTCCTTCTTAAGTACTTAAGAATATTCTTGACCGCTATCCAGTGACTTTCACCTGGATCTGACTGGTATCTGCTCATCATGCTCAAAGCATACGAGACATCAGGTCGAGTACATAGCATGGCGTACATGATCGATCTTATGGCTGAGGCATAAGGGATCTGATCCATGCGGTCTCTCTCCTCTCTAGAAGAGGGACCTTGAGTCTTCGAAAGACTCACACCATGTGACATCGGCAGAAATCCCTTCTTGGAGTTATGCATGGCAAATCGTAGGAGTACCTTGTCAATGTATGTACTCTGACTTAGGTCAAGCATTCTCTTAGATCTATCTCTATAGATCTGTATCCCTAGAATGCGGGATGCCTCACCTAAGTCCTTCATTGAGAAGCAACTCCCTAGCCAGGTCTTGACAGACTGAAGCATAGGGATGTCCTTCCCAATGAGTAGTATGTCATCCACATACAATATGAGAAAGACAACTATATCCCCTACAACCTTCTTGTAGACACAAGGCTCATCTTCATTCTTGATGAAACCAAACTGTTTGATTGCATCATCGAATCGAAGATTCCAGCTTCGAGAAGCTTGCTTTAGTCCATAAATGGACCTATGTAGCTTGCATACTCTGCTAGTATGCTGTGGATCTACAAAACCCTCAGGTTGTGTCATGTACACATCCTCGAGCAGGTTTCCATTCAGAAACACGATTTTGACATCCATCTGCCATATCTCATAGTCATGGTAGGCTGCAATAGCAAGCATGATCCGAATGGACTTAAACATCGCTACTGGAGAAAAGGTTTCATCATAGTCAATACCATGAATCTGCTTGAAACCTTTAGCTACCAAGCGACCCTTATAGATAAGTCCATCCATGTCAGTCTTTCTCTTAAAGACCCACTTACACCCAATGGGTTTTACCCCTTCAGGTGGATCAACTAAAGTCCATACTTGGTTGGTGTACATGGATTCCATCTCGGATCTCATGGCCTCTAGCCATTTCTCGGAATCTGGTCTCATCACAGCTTCCTGATAGGTGGTAGGATCATCATCTATGAGCACAACACCATCATGGTTAGACAAGAGAAATGAGTATCTCTCAGGCTGACGACGTACCCTATCAGACCTGCGAAGAGGTATTTCTTCTTGAACTGGTTGTTGTTCCTCAACTCTTTGTGGAACAACATCATCCACAACACTTTGTGGTTCCAGTTCAACTTCCATCGAGGCTTCAGTGCTATTGTTCACATCTTGAACTTCTTCAAGATCGAACGTGCTCCCACTAGTCTTTCTAGAAACAAAGTCCCTTTCTAGAAAGACCCCAGTCTTTGCCACAACTACCTTGTGCTGACTGGGAATGTAGAAGTAATATTCCTTAGTTTCCTTGGGATATCCAATAAAGTAGCACTTGTCGGATTTGGGTCCTAATTTGTCTGAGACTTGACGTCTAACGTAAGTCTCACAATCCCAAATCCTCATGAAAGACACCTGGGCATCTCTCCCAATCCATATCCTATATGGTGTCTTTATCACGGCCTTGGATGGAACTCGGTTGAGTATAAAAGTTGCCGTGTCTAGAGCATAGCCCCATAGGAATGTCGGAAGATCTGTGTGACTCATCATAGATCGTACCATATCTAATAAGGTACGATTCCTCCTTTCGGATACACCATTCCACTGTGGTGTTCCAGGAGGAGTGAGTTGGGATAGAATCCCACACTCAGCTAGATAGTCACGGAACTCATGGCTAATGTATTCTCCACCTCGATCGGATTGAAGTATCATAATACTCTTGCCAAGCTGGTTCTGTACTTCATTCTTAAATTCTTTGAACTTTTCAAAGGATTCAGACTTATGTGTCATCAAGTACACATAACCATATCTACTGAAGTCATCAGTAAATGTGATGAAGTACCTATAACCGCCTCTAGCAGCGACATTGAAAGGGCCACATACGTCACTATGTATGAGTCCTAACAAATCAGTCGCTCTTTCGCTGTGCCTACTAAAGGGAGTCTTGGTCATCTTTTCTCGTAGGCATGACTCGCATATCTCATATGATTCTAAATCAAATGAGTCCAGCAAACCATCCTTATGGAGCTGGGATAAGCGCTTGTCATTTATATGACCTAAGCGACAGTGCCAGAGGTAGGTTTGGTTCATGTCATTTGACTTGAACCTCTTGGTATTTATGTTATAGATAGGGCTCTCAAGGTCTAGAATATAGAGTCCGTTTATCAGAGGTGCACTACAATAGAACATATCGTTTAAATAGAAGGAACAACATATGATCTTTATTATAAATGAAAATCCTTTCTTGTCCAAACAGAGAAACTGAAATTATACTCTTAGTCAAGGCAGGCACATAACAACAATCATCTAATTCTAGTACAAGCCCAGAGGGCAGAGATAGACGGTAAGCTCCTACAGCAATAGCAGCAACCCGTGCTCCATTGCCTACTCGTAGGTCTATCTCACCCTTCGTCAATGCCCTGCTATTTCTCAGCGCTTATACATTAGTACAAATGTACGAAGAACATCTGGTATCTAATACTCACGATGAAGAAATATAGAGGTTGACTTCTATAACATGTATACCTGAAGTAGAAATCTTATTTCTCTTCTTCTTAAGATCTTCCAGGTATTCTTGGAGTTCCTCTTCCAGTGCCTTGCTTGTCCTTGATATAGGTGACAAAGATGTTCAACCATATCGTAAGCGCCCATCAACTCATGTTGCTTCTGAAGCTCAGAGTTCATGGCCACGAGCATAAGACAGGACACATCTAATGCGTCATCTTGATGCTTCTTGTAAGCATCTCGGTCTGCTCGCGTGGCAGTGGTAGGAGGAGCCTCCGGAATGGGCTGCTCCAGAACGTACAGTTTACGTTCTTGGGTGAGAACTATTCTCAGGTTCCTGTACCAGTCCAGGAAATTTGCTCCGTTGAGCTTGTCCTTCTTAAGAACAGAACGCAGAGAGAAGATGTTCGTGTTTGACGTCATGGCAATTCTACAACAGAAATAAATGCAGAAATAAGTATCATATTCTTAATCATTTAATTAGGCCTTTAACTAAATGATGCTCCCACTGAATTCTATAATTCATGTGGGATAAGATCAACATCATACTAACCCTTGAGTTAGCTTTGGCTAATACGCCCAAGACTTAGTATGATCGGTAGGTAACGATTACCAATTACATCTCTATGCAACTCTTGTTTATAGAATCAAAATCCACATTTATATTAAAACTCGAGTTAGCTTTGGCTAATACGCCCGAGAGTTAATATATATGTGATTTTGACCTAACTTTCCAACCATTAGAAGAATGCCTATAGTTATACTCGATCCAACCGAGTTACCTAGGAATACTCAATCTAATTGAGTTGTACTCACCCATGCGTTGATAGGCGGGACCAAGATTGTCCCTCCGTACCCTACCAAGATAGTATGTGTTGCTCTGCTTTGGCAGATTCAACAACTACATGCGATCGAGGTAGTGGTAGGTATCACGGCATGGTAGGCATTACGAGTTGACGTGATTTAGATCTAATCTAAATGATGATGCGTATCATATACTCGATAGATCTAATCTAATCGAAGGGTGCATCATGTGCACGACTTAGATCTAATCTAATCATTAGGCACTAATTAATTACTTAATTAAACATGCATCACATACATATAAGCAATTAATTAAATTATTTTTTGATTGTGTCATGGCCCTACTACGATCTTCTCAAGCCAATGAGAAGATCGGATGGTCAACCTAAGGTCAACAGCTTCTCAAGCTTCTTCCTTTGACCACCTTGTGTTGCTCGCGCCCTCCTTGTAACTCCGTCTCGTGTGGACCTTCCACCGCTTCAAAATTACATTACAATTTTGAAACTCAAGTTACATTCAAGTCTAAATCTAATTTACAACCAGAATATAAGAGAAAGGCACGACGTGCAGGCCGTGAAAATAAAATAAAATAAATACAGCACACGCATCACAAATAACGGCGCGCAGACCGTAATATGAATTACAACATAATTCCAATCTTATTGGGTCTTTTTGGGCCATGACTATCACAAAATTAATATATAATTCTAAATTATATATTTTTTTTATAATTTTCTATAATTTTCATAATTTTTTACAATTTTATGAGTAAATTTTTCCCGGCGGTCCCGTTTAGCGGAACGAATCTCCTTGCGGGGCCAGGGGCAGCGCCCCTACCCGCGATCTAACCATCGCGAGGGTTCCTTTGTGATCTAACAGTGCCTAAGCCCGCTGTCCCAAAAAATTTTGGGGCGAAACATTGCCGTTTCGAAAAATTCTTCTCGGTAGTCGAAGCCTACAAGTGTCTAAACACTTGTGCTTCGCTCCTACGAGAAAAATACCCATTAAAACTATAAAAACATGAATTTACAGAAAGTTTACAGATCTATATTTTTCATAGAAATACGAACCTAAACTTTTTCGGGCCGCGAAAACTGCTTTTTCGCGTCGCGGAAACCCCGAAACCCCCTAGCCATTGGATCCGTGCGAAGAAAACTTTCGAAAATATGAGTATGAGTTTCAAACTATGATCTACAGTAGATCTACAAAGGAAAAACATTTTATACCTTTGAAGCGTGCCCTCGCAAATCCCGCTCGTCCAACGGTACGCCGGATCTCGAAGTTGTCAACGTAGACAACTCTCTAGTGATATCCACACGAACAAGATGTGTTCTCTAACACTCAAGGATGGAGAAGAGAGCACCCCAAGTGTGCTAGCACTTTCTAGGGCTCTCAAGTAGGATTTGAAAGGAAGAAAAAGAGAAGATGCAAAAGGAATCTCATACACTCAGGAAGTAGTATCCTCCTTTATAACCTTCACTCTTCCTTTATTCTCTTGGAACTAACTCAACCACCTTCTCCTTGCTAGAAAACCCACGGCAACAGTAGCAAGGAGAAAGAAAGACCAAGGAAGAAGATGAAGCAATCAACACCAAATCAATGCCACCAAAAATGAAACCCATTTTTCATTATGTGGTCGGCCACACATGAGTAACTCCTCATTTAATGTGGTCGGCCACATTAAATGAAGGAGTGTAACCTCTTGATCTTCCTTGATGATGTGGAGATGATGTGGCAAGGTTAGTCATGCCATGTAGGATGAGTCAACCTTCATGATGTGGCAATACATCAAGTCAAACTTGATGTTTCAACTTCCATTTGGTCAAGTCAAAATTAACCAATTCTCTTCCTTGTTGAGTTAAATCCAACCTATGATTCAAGTCAATTTCAATTTAATGAATCTCAATTCATTAATATAAATTGACTCAATGAATCAAATTTAAATTAGACTCATTCAACAATTGAATCTAATTGAGTCTAACTCAATAAGTCTAATTTGAATCCAATCTTTGGTGCATCATATGAAACTCATCCAATTGGTTCATCATATGAACCCAATCTCCATCCACTTATTCTTTGTGTGTGACCCAATAGGTTCTTGTAACGTTGGTAATGTTTCTAAACTCCTTTAGAAACATAAGCAATGAGCGGCATCTAGCAATACATCATTGCTACCCAAGTTACAAGAAATGTTGAGATCCAACATCACCTTGTGACTACTAATTGTGACTCCTCACAATATATGACATTGTCCTTCTATCCTAGACATCTAGATTGATCAATGTGAGGCATAGACCGTGTCATCCTCTAATCAATCTAAATCTTGAACTCCAAGTAGACTCACTCGATCAAATGATCTCAACATCTCATGTTGACTCATTTGGGCATGGCCATGCACATCGTGGTCTAACTCTATCAAGAATACCGATGTCGCTCCCGTCATATGGGAGGGATAGATCCCATCTACATCACTCACATCCCTCTGCATAATTCGTTATATACTCAATAATCGCCTTTATAGTCCACCCAGTTACGGGTGACGTTTGACGAAACTAAAGTACATAACTCCTTATGTAGGGAACCATGGTGACTTCAGGTCTAAGGACCAATAGTCATACTAATAGTCACATGAGAAAGTATATGACACTCATATAACGATCCATGATACTTTCTCATGGCGGGTCATTCAGTATACATTCTCCAATGCATACCCATGTGTCAACTTGATATCTCCATATCCATGACTTGTGAGATCAAGTCATCGAGTTGACCTACATGCTAGTCTTATTGCATTAACATTATCCCTGAATGTTAAAACTCGACTAGGAATGATTAAGAATAGTGTTCTCTATATCATCTCACTATCGATTCAACCAATCGATTGATATAGGTAAGAACCTTCTACTCAAGGATGTTATTATACTTAGTTTATTTGGCACCAATACAAGTAAGTATAATAACCAAAAACTAAATGTCTTTATTTATATAGAATATGATACAACAAGTCCAAAATACAATCATCAAATGATTGGCTCTAGGGCTCTAGCTAACAGAGGCCTCATGAGATATCAATTCTTATTCTCTTGCTTGTGCTCCCTCTTGTGGTCGACCCTCTCTCCCTCTCTTTTCCCCTTGCTCTCTTATTTCTTTGTGGTGGTGGTGGCCAGATTTTAGAGAAGGAGAAAGAAGATTTTGGGTGGTGTTCATCTTGGAGGATCGTCGCTCACACGACGTCCAAGAGGAGGCGAGGAATACAACAAAAGATCTCGAGGTTATTAGCATACAAAGAAGAGGTATAACTAGTAATTATTTTCTGCATCATGCTAGTTCTTTTTTGTACGAATTCCAAACACAAGAGACATTTGATTCTAGAGTTTCGGATTTGTTTTGAAGTTGTGTTTTTTTTTATTTTTCAAATTTGTGATTCGATTGTTCCTTTTGGTTGAACCTAATGTTATTTTAGGAAATTAAATATGTAATTTCATTAAGAGGTTTTATCGAGGAAGGGGTGGATGCTCCCATACCCAAGAAGGTCATGTGACTCACCATGTTTGTCCTGAGAACCAATTTTCGAAATAGATATTTAATTGAATTTATAACATAGGTTGATTTAGATCAATAGTGTTAAGTTCTGCTTGCGATCTAAATCTAAACCATTAAGAACAGATAAGTTAAATTTGGAATCAATAATATTATGTTCCGTTTGTGATTCCTAATTTAATTTCTAAAGAACACAATAGGTTGGAAAGGTTCAACACTTGTAAAAAATTTTGCACAATGGAACCGGTACGATCTTCCTAGCACCAACCAACATGGAGATGGACATATCATTGAAGATGATGGAGATGGAAGCTTTAGGGTTTCCCCCTAAGGGGAAAACCCTTCCCTAAGGAGAGGGACGAAGTCCCAAATCCAAGATGAGTCAAAGAATGAGTTTCTTGACCCTTTTATACCTCCTCCAAACTGCCCATATTAATTAGGATTACCGAACCTAATTTTTCAGCCCTTAAACTACATTTTCTCATGTTTCACCTTGAACCAAAGTTGTAGCCCCTGAAATTATCTACATTTTGATATTTGGATTAATCCCTGGCTCCAACCGAGCCAAAAGTTAGAGTGGTTTAAAGTTTGGTCTGCAGTCTAAGCAGAGGACCCGATGAAGCTGTGGCTAGGAGGCACGACCATGCCTTTTAGCACATGCATACACACTTCATTGAATAAGAAAACAAATAAGTGCATAATTCATACATCAATATCACATCACAAATACTCCCTACATCCTAAGAATTAGAGGACCTACTCTATCGCAAGAGAATACAACCAAAAGATAATGAAAGAAGCAAACTACAACTCAATACATGAAAATAGAGAGAGAAGAGTGCTTATCCTTGAAGCTTGATATCTTTGGAGTCGTTCCCTTGCTCCGGAGGTGGACAGATCATTCGGATTAGTGGAGATTGATGCTCTAGGATTTTCCCTAAGAGGAGAACCCTTTTCCAAGGAGAGGGATAAAGTCCCAAACCCAAGATGAGTAAAAAATTGAGCTTCTTAACACTTTTATATCCCTTCCAAACTGCCCAGATTAACTAGGATTATAGGGGTCCGATAAATCAAGTTTTTCATAGCTAAACTTGATTTTTTTCATGTTTTACCCTGAACCAAAGTTGTAGCTCTTGAAATTATCTATATTCTAATATTTGGATCGAATCCTGGCTCCAACCGAGCTGAAAGTTATGGTAGTTTAAACTTTGGTCTGCTGTCCTGGCAGAGAACCCGATGAAGCTGCAGCTGGGAGGCACGACCATGCCTTTTAGCATGGCTAGAGCATGATTTCTCTCTGTTAAATCTAAATAAAAGTTATAGATCTTGAAGTTAGATACATTTCAATATAAACGGCTCATAACTCTAAATGAGTACAAAGTTATAGCCGTTTCAAAATAAGTCTACAGTATGCCCAAATTCAACTCAGCCTTATTTTCGCGCTACATGGTCCCCTTGTTTTCTTCACCACAGTTGTGCCTTTTGGCATGGCCTAGACTTAAATATCCTCACCCAGAGAGGCACGGCCATGCCTTTTGGCACTGTCGTGGCATGAATGGCCACGGTAAAGGGGGCACGGCTATGCCATTTGTCACGACCAACCTCTGAATCAGCTCTGAAAGAGGAACACGACCATGTGATTTCTCACGGTCACTCCTTGATTGTCCTCTAGTGGGAGGCACGACCTTCCCTTGCTTTTCCTCTAGCAAGAACACATGGTCGTGCCTTTTGGCATGACCAGATTGTTGGATTTTCATAAGTTACTCTAATGTGTGTCTTTTGTTTCGTTTTCACTCTAAATTGCGTCCTATCGATAAAAACATACAAAGAGTAGATCTCTGAATAAATAGAATGAAAATATAACATAATAATGAAATAGGGTACAATAAACATAAATTATATGAATGCAATACAAGTACATGTACGTTAAAGAATACTTAAAAATATATATAATTTACGCTGATCAACACACTTAAAGAACCTCCATGAATATTAGTAGAAAACCTTCTAAGAAACTAGTTTTTATAGCCTTTTATTCTAGTTTGGAATTCATTGACCAATCGACTACTCAATTACCTCTAGTAGGATATTACATGATAGCAAGTCTAAATTTGATTATTTGCTGCAGCTTTATCGACTCATGATCATTTCCTAGTGTTATTAGTTGGAATAAGTTAGTTGATATTACTATATTAGTGATGCTAATACACCAATTGATTGGCTAATTAATTGGTCCTAAAATAGAAATATTTTATTTGTTGGTATTTTGAGTAAGTTGACTTCTTATTCGATTGCTCCACTAGTCAATTACTAAGTCAACTACTATACCAACCAACTGTTATTATCATCAATCGACTAGTTGACATTAGAAATTTAACTAAAACATAACTTTATAGTTTCATATTCTTTAATTGATAATCAGTCAATTATTGTAATCCCAAACTCAACCAAACTTAAAATTCATGTTTTCATATTCATCATTTGACTGCTTCTCTTCACTAGTCGACTACATCTCTTCACTAAATGGTTGACACTCTTATTCTAGTCATGCCAAGGTTAAATCTATGTTATGCCAATAAACCCCATGTATTTGGTACTTCATTTGTCTTTTTAAAATAAGTCAACCTCAATTTACCAAGACTTCTCATGCTAAGAGACTCTTACTGCCTTCATGCCTTCATCATTCCAAGAAGACATCTCTTGCTTTGGGGACTTCATCTTGCCAAGAAGTTGTCATGCTTTGGGGACTTCATTGTGCCAAAAAAACCTACATGATTTTAGGACTTCATCATACCATGAAGTCTCCATGCTTCTAGAGCTTCAACATGCCAAGAAACTTCCATGCTTTTGGGACTTCAACATGGCAAGAAGCGTCCATACTTATGGAACTTCAACATGCAAAGAGGCTTCCATGCTTCTAGGACTTTAACATGCCAAAAAAATCGTATGCTTTTAGAACTTAATCATGCCAAGAAACTCCTCATGTTTCCAAGACTTTCACTACCTAACATTCAATCACCATTGTCTTGCTAATCTTCTTACTACCAATATATATTGAACTTCTTCACTACCAAGTGTCTAGTTAATATTGACTCACTTGGTTTTTTTCCTTACCAACTCTTTGTTACACTTTTAATTGTCAAGTGTCTAGTTAGTCTTAATCTACTTAAAATTTTCCAAATATATTGTTTAACCATCAAATATATTGTTCAAACATTGAAATACAATCCCTATCGTGGTTAACCTTAATCAAAGGTCGATTGCACCAATAACATTTCCTTTTTTATTTTTGATAATATATTTAAGTTAGAATGCCTATTAATTCAACTTTCCATATCTTATGCTAAAGTTGAAATGAAGGTTTCTAACTTTAACCTTTCATTTACCCCCTTTGATATACATCAAAAAGGTTTGTCATAACTTCCTTTATCCAAAATCCAAGATTTATGCCAACAACTACATGAAGGTTCTCGAACCTTCTATTCATTCAATTTTGATAATTTATATCGAAATCAAACTTAAGATTATTGCTTTATCAAGGTGGGTTCCTTCCCCTTCTAATCTTCTTCTTAGCTTTCTTTAATCAAAGAAGTGCTTCTCCCCTTTAAGGGAAAACCCCCCCCCCCCCCCCCCCAACTTTGGGTTTTCATGAATATTTAAGAAGGACTTCCCCTTCAAGCATACATTACCATCTAACTCAAGGGTCTTTCTCATAGTTATTTCTCCAACATTTTCTAGAATTTCTAAACTTTTAGGAAATTCCAACTTGAATCTCATGAGGTTGAGAGTTCAACCTTGAACTTTAAACCTCCCCTTCAATCTAAATTCTTCCCTTTCTTAACACTTTCTCTCTTAGTTTCTAGAAAAAAATATTATATTTGAATACTTTTTCAAGCATTTCAAAGGTCTAGGGATAACTAAATATCAATGGGATGCTAGTGATGGCTCAAACAACAATATTTTCAGTCGAATATGAAACTCAACAAATTGTATTGAATGTCAGAACACAATGAAGGGCTATCCTTTGTTGAAAGGAACCCTCCCTTGTAGTTCTGATTTGCCTAAGATGTTTCTTAATCCTAAAGCCATGATAAAAAAAAACACATAACTAAATCAAATGAATGCTCATAGCATGACCAAAACATAGTTTAACCAAGAATAAGAAAGGCAAAAGTAGATTATCACTATCATGAACAAGGAATTAAAGGAAAATAAGTTTCTAGGGAAGTAGGTGCATTATTGATGCTCCATGGAAAAATATCAAAGTTTAGAGGGTATATCTGATGGCTAAAGACTCGAGAGAGAAGATATAGATGCCTAACTGAAACCCTAGCTTTAGATTTCAACCCAAAAATGATTTTTAAAGTAAGAAATCTCAAGTAGGATGGTTAAAGAGAGTGTATTCAAATATTTCTAGACAAAAGATGGGTCGGAGGTGGAGTTTAAGTGACAAAAGACGAATGGTTATGAAGAAATAGGATTTGGAGGCAACAATCAGCTGATGTGTTCCTAGTAGTTGATTGATGACCTTGAGTCAACCATGCAATTGATCCAACCTAATTGGAACCATTCTATGAAGTCAAATCGATTAGACATACCACATTTAATAAACTATTGATTCAAGGGAAGTAAATCAATGGATTGAATGTTAGTGTGTTACCCTAAACGAATGCATTGTTTCTATTTAACAAAATATCATTTGACAATGTCTAATCAATAATAGACTACTTCATTTCTAATCAATAATAGACTACTTCATTATAGTTGATACATATCAGTTGATTGATTACTAAAATAGTCAATATTTAAAAAAAAAATCAATTATGTTAATTTTATTAAATCACTAAAAATTCCACTAATCATACAAAAATTTCAAATTTTGTGGAGAAGTTAATTAACCATATCTACTTTGAAAAAAAGTTGATTTTCCACAAAAATCCATTCAATTTGAAATTTGATTAATTTTCCAAAACTATCTAAATGATTCAAAGAACATTCATCCTAAGGTCCTAGTTTTGGCTTCCTTTCTTCCACCCCTAGCTACTTGGCAGTTGGCTATAAATTGACCATGTGATTTACCTCCTTTCATATAGCCTAGAACAGGCTACGAGGGGCATATGAAGTTAGCATAATCACCTTTTACTACAATAATTTTAGCTTCCTTTCATTGTATCTTCCAAGTTCAAACTAAAATAATCCATTTCCTTAGTTTATTTGGGATTTCATAAAAGTAAACTCTAATTTCATGCTCCTTGAACATACTCATATAAACTTATTCCTAAACTCCCTAGGATAAGCTCCCTTCTTATCGTTATATGCCAATTTCTCAAATTGAGATATCTAAAAATATTGGCACACCATAGAACCTTTCTAGAATGGAATAAGGATATTCATTTTAGAGATATCACAATAGTCTCAAGAGTACTCTAAAGTGTCAACCTTATCATGGTTGAGTTAATTACTCTTTTTCATTAGTAGTTGACATATCATATACCCATTTAGTATGAAAGAATTATACTCTTAGAAACTCTAAATCTATTAGAACTCCTTGATTTTTCTATGTATTCACAAGAAATAACTTTTTTATTAACTCGCCTAAGCTTCTCAAAAGTCTTGACCATTATGGTTTGATCAAAGTTAACTTAAGGGATTGATATGTGTATTTTATATAGGGTTTTGAAACGATTTAACACACTTTTAACATACTTTACATGCATAAATCTCACAATATTATATCTTTATTCTTTGTTTTGACATTTTCTTATTTCTGAATACTGCTCTCATATATTTTTGAGATAGGGCATGAAAATGAGCGAAAATGAAAGCTGAAGATCAAGTTTGGAGGCTTCTTACCTCAACATGGGTGCTCGTGCTCAACGGCATGGGTCATGTTTCATTTGTGTGCCCTGCCATAGGTGCTCGTTCTAGCTGAAACAAGTCATTCCCAAGCAACTAAATTGGCCACGGGCACCTGTGCCCGCAGGCACAACCTGTGGTCTCCCTTGCTCAGAAATCGTCGCACCCGACACGGCACCCATGCGGTCGGGCACGACCCATGTCAGACAAGCACCCCTTTGCCTATTTAAGCTGATTCAAAATTTTAGATGAGTGATCTAGACCGAGTGTCACCAAGAGCCCCAAGGAAGCTCCAGGAGGAGACCTAGAGCCAATCTGAAGCCTTCTACGCAAGGAGGGAAGATAAAGAGCCACTTGGAGGAAGATTGATCGCATCAAACCTAAGCTTTTCTCTTCATTCTCTAAATTTCTAAACTTGTATTCGAATTTCTATGATTTGAACATGGTTTGTAGTCGTTACCCCATCTCCATGGGGTAAACTCTAGATTCTAGGATTAAAGATTAACTCTTTGTGATGTAAACACTATTTTGATCGATCTATGCATGTTTGATTTCTTCTATTTTGATGATATGTTAAATTATGATTTGGATCTACCATGTAAACATAATCTCGATGCCCAAAGCATGAGATTGGTATCCTACAAAGATTCAGGGATGGACCAAAAGGGGAACCAGATCCTCTGACCCATAGAAAATTGAGACATGGAGAGTCGACTATGAAAGTAGGTCGATGCGCAAGGAACCCTAGGCTATCATAGAGTCTAATGGATCAACCCTAATTCATTGTCACATAGTAGGAGATTGGTCACTTTGGAGTTGTAAGATCTCATGACAAGGCCCCCCTTTAGGAAACAATCTTTGATTCTGACCTTTCTAAAAGTAAGTGATAATTAGAATTGGTACTCTAGTGTTGTTCTAAAAGTTTACATCAGATTCATAGGATAGTCTATTTACACAAATCACCATTAAGAATAGGAAACTCAAACATCGATCAAGTATTTACTAACAATGTGGTGAAATCAAAATTTTCGATCCTACAATTGGTATCAGAGCGGGGTCGCTCTAAATTGGTGCGACTACTATAAGAGTATTTTTTTTATTTTTGGGTTTTCATAATTAATTAGAAGTAGTGCAATCACCCTTTCTGATATTTTTTCATTCGAATTTTTTCGTACTCGAAGTTGGTGCAATATCACTCAAGCTAATGTTCTCTTCTCTTCCCACACTACTAAACTCAAGACCAAGTCTTGGAATATTTTGGTTTTTATGTATGTGCACGATTTTCAATGACCCATCAAGAAAGCTACAATACCTCACGCCCGCCATTTTACTCCAACTAAGATTTTAGTTATTAGAAGGGTCGAATGGAGTATCATTTGAAGACCCAGGTGGAAATATATATTGTGATCCAGATCGAATACACATCCCCCACCGAAAATGGAGTACCAGTCCCCTGTGACAGATGGGAGGTACTAACAAAGAAGAAGGTCGAAGACAATGCCAAGGCAACTCAGACTCTTCAATATGGCCTAACTAAAGAAGAGCTAAACCGGGTTGGTCCTTTCAACAACGCCAAGGAACTGTGGGAGAAACTGGTCGAGTTGCACGAAAGCACCTCTGACACAAAAATAAGTAAGAGGGATTTGATTTTAAAAAATATATATATAATATTAAAATATAGGAAGAAGAATTGGCAAACCAACTACACTTCCAGATCCAAGATCTGCTAAATGAACTCCACTCAATCGGACAAAAAATAGAGAACTGTGGGCATCTATGGTGGATGTTTACAAAAATTTTAAGGATCTTTCATTAATTAGATTAGATAAACTTTTTTTAGAATTTAAATTGCATGAATAGTCTAATGCCACTCCGACCGAGAAAGGTATTGCAATATTGCTTGCAAGAAAAATCACAAATAAGAAGCTGAAGCCCAAGTATCATCCCGAATCTAAATCTAAAGATGAATCAGATTCTGATGATGATGAGATCACTGTTAAACTAGTAAATCTAATTCAAAAACTATATAAAAATAAAAAAGGATTCACCAAATGTGAGATAAAAAAGGTGATAGAAACAAAGGCCAAAGGAAGTAAAAAAAACCAAGTCAGACTCCAAAAGGCAAGTCAGAAGTGATTTGTTATGACTACAACAAAAAGGGACACTTCAAGCTGGCGTGCCTAAACCTAAAAGAAGACAAGAAACAAAGGAGAAAAAAGTCTCTAAAGGCTACATGGGATGAATTGTCATCAAAAGACTCAAAAGAAGAAGAACCATCTCAAGCGAGTTTTCTAGCACCACCAATACGGGAACAAGTAGATGAAATAGAGTTTGAGTTCAAAACCAAATCTGAATCTACAGGTGAGCCCAAGAGAAGCCATAGATCTATATATGTTTCAGAGGATCCAAATAATAAGGTACACTTTCCTATAGTAGAACGTTTATATAATTTAATTAATTATTTGATTCGAAAGTTAGCCAAATCTAATATTCGGGTCAAGTCATTACAAAAGGAAGTAACAATCCTTTAGAAAGTGACTAACCTGAGTTCCTTGACTGACCAAGATCAAAGTGGAACTTCAAATCGAGTCCAACAACTTGAGGAAGAAAATTTTACTCTGAAAACTCAAGTCAAAGAACTCAAGGATATATTGAAACAGTTCACTGTGGATTCCAAAAATTTGGATTTAATTCTTGTAAAATAAAGGGTCTTATACAATCAATTTGGACTAGGATATAATGCTAATTCACATTTCAAATCATATTTTCAATTGTAAATAGAAATAAAAACCAAGTCCAAACATGAGTCCCTAATTCAAACTTGACTAATCAAGTTGGACCAAATCAATATTGGATCCCCAAGGGTTAAATTCATTACTAAGATAGACCATATCAAGGTTATGATCTAGGGGGAGCCAATAGAAAAACTATTTTTATAATTAGATAAACTTGATTGATTGCTTGATTCACTACTTTAATATGTATGCTTAGTTCAATTTCTTGCTTAAATTAGAATGGTTTGATAAAGACTTAGCCTTGAGTGAGACTTCCTCAACCTAGTACCAGGGTGGGGCAAGATGATAGTACATTAGAAAAGTTTAGTCTAGGAGTCAAGTATGGTAAGGCGTACCTTACTTCATCTACTTAGCCAGGTGGAACTAACCAAAACTATCTCGTTACATCCTAAATTAGTTAGATCAAGGTTTTTCAATAGAAAAATTAAATATATAATTTCTTAAAAAGGTTTTGTCTAGAAGTGGTTGTTCTTTCAATATCAAAAAAAACCCTCGGTCTCGCCACAGCCTGGATGTTAATTTTTAAAATGTGTATTTAATTGACTGATGGTTAAACCTAAATCTAACTAAAATATCAATCAATTCTTAAAGTTTAAATTAAATTAATAAAGATAAAATTAATAACCATCTCACAATACCTATATGCTTCCCTGTTTAGAAACTTAGAAATGGATGCGATGCTAAGGTTAAATTTAGTTTGATTAAACCGATATAATTAAATTTTAAATTAATCCAATTTTAATTAAACTTAACCTTAATCAAACTCAAACTTTAATCAAACTCAAACATTAATCAAACATAAACTCTAATTAAATCTAACTTAACCTTAATTAAATCAAACTCAAACCTTAATCAAAATCAAGCATTAATCAAACTAAAACTTTAATCAAACCTAAACCTCAATTAAATTCAATACAACCCAAATAAAATTAAATATTAATTAAACACAAATTAAACCAAAACCTAATCAATCAAATTAGGTTACTCTAATATCCATCTCACAAAGAACTCATAGGATTAACATATTTAATAATCTAGATTTAGTTGAAAATAAAGAGTTGAAATCAACCAATATTTGAAAATTCATTTAAGTTGATTCCAAATTAAATACTTTATGTGTATGAACATAATGATTTGGACTAATAGATGTTGGATAGTGGATGCTCCAAATATATGACTAGAGACAGGTTGAAGTTCACCAAACTAAAACTCAAGAACTTAGGATCAATTGCATTCGGTAATAATGAAAAACTTAAGGTAATCAGAACATGCAATATTGAACTAAGTTACAATTTCATTATGCGCAAAGTTTTGTTAGTTGATAAATTTAAGTTTAATTTACTTAGTATAAGTCAATCATATGATTTTGGTTATCTAGTAACCTTCTCAAACCTTAAATATTTAATTAAGAATATTAAAAATTCTGAATTAATATGTAAGGGAATTAGTAAAAATAATATCTGCACAATTGATCTACCAAGCTCCTCACTTAAGTGTCTACTGACACAACAAGAGGAAGCTAAGTTGTGGCACAGAAGATTAGGTCATACTCATTTTAGACTCATTTCAAGGATGAGCCTAAATGGTTTAGTTAGAGGTCTACCAAAATTAAAATACTTAGAAATACAATCTATAATGCTTGTCAATAAGGAAAATAAACCAAAATAACTCACAAACCAACTAATTTAAATCAAATCAACTAAATTCTTGAACTCCTATACGTAGACCTGTTTGTTTCATATGGGGATAAGTCACTAGGTTGAAACCAGTACTTCTTAGTAATAATTAATGACCACTCAAGAGTTACCTGAGTAAAATTTTTAAACACTAAAAATTAGGGATGTGCTTAATAGAGTAGAATATAAAAATTGTCTTTCAAAAGTTATGTTTTACTAAAATTCTAGTAATTTTTTATTTTAATAAAAATTCCCATTTCTTTTAGTGGTTTTAAAAATTGAACTTAGCCTAGACTTCCCCCTAGAAAGTATGATCTTATAGTTTTATGCAACCAACATCTCACAAGTACATTAGGAATACCTTTCTTGTGTATTGAAAAAACTTAGAATGGTGTACATGAGATGCTTAGAGTATTGCCTGGATTATCATATGCTTATATCAATACATCGACATAAATATATAAGTAAAAAATACCAACTCATAAATCAAGTTAAGTAATCCTTCATAGCATATAACTAGTTGGATATTTTACTTAACTTCACTAACCAAGTGAAAATCACTATCTTCTAGTAGTTATTTAGTAGCTAAAGGTTAGATATTTATTTTAAAGAAAATAGATGATTATTTTAAATATATTAACAAAAATTGATTTTACCTTTCATGCTTGGATCATAAGAGAATCATTCAGTATTTGTTTAGAAATCTTGCTTATTTATTCTCTAGCTTATAAAATTCAATATCTTTAGTAAAAACCAAAACTCCCTTAAGATTTTTTATGCAAACACATTTTTCTTCCTAGTGTTATTTTTGATATATATCAAAGGGGGAGAGATGGGTTAAAAGTTAATTATTTCTAAGAACTTAATTTCGGGGGGGGGGGGGGGGGGTTATTATTAAAGAGGAACATTTTTGAAAAAAAAATCTTTTAAAAATTCCTTAGATTATACTTTAAAGGTTTTCTTTATACTCATTTAAATGTTCAAATGATATATTTTACTTAACTTTAAACTAGATTGTCATAAATCAAAAGGGAGAGATTATTGATGTTGGAAGCACCAACTAATTGAACCAATATTTTGATATTGGCAAAGGTTCAAATTAAAGTTAAGGGTTGTTGTGATCTAACAAGCTTACCAGAGTGTGCAAGCAAGTCCTAGTTGAGGTTAGTCAATGAAGTCCTGGTCAAGGAATTTGGCATGAAGTCTTAGTCAAGTGGACTGGGCAGAATACTTAACTGATTAAGGATATCATGCAGAAGTCCTAGCGGTTGCATACACAAAGTAGAAGTCTAGGCAGATCAAGGATTGGACGTCTAGTGGAACTCCCATAGGTTAAAATTGAAGGCTGAGTAAAAGTCCAATCAATAGGTGTTTAATAAAGATAAATTCTCCTGAGAGGAGTAAATGAGGACGCGTTCCCTATCGAGAGATAGTAGGCGTCAGTCTGACTTAGAGTTTCAATGAAATCTAAAAGTTAAGACTGAACAGTCCAAGATTGTCAATTTACGTTATTTTATATTATATATATTTGTTTGTGCTAACTCTATGTTACAGAATTAACTAAGCTTGGGAAATCTTATCTAGGTGTTTGGATGTATCAAAGCTCCTCAAGATGATATAAGCGCATGAAAGGGATTCAGACGCTTCTATCACCTCAACATGCAGAGCAAGGTAAGGTGGCAGCTTCTGGTTGGTCGATGTACATCAAATCCATGCACTTCAAAGGGATTGAGTCACCTGGGATGGGATAGAGGCAACCGAGGGGAGCTCCACTTAGCACTCGCCATGTCAGAGATTAAGGGGCCTCAAAATGATTATGACACCTAGATGTAGATAAGTTGTAATGACTTAGGATCGGATCAGATCCAATTGAGGCACCTTAATGCTATAGAGGTGCCTTAATGCTATAGAGGCGCATGGATTCTCCTTTAAGGAGGGTCGATCAGTGCTTCACCACAACCATTTGAAATAATTTTACACCAAAAATTGTAATTGTCGGTATACTTTATTTTTTAAAAATTATATCTTCATATTTTGTAATATTTGAACTAATAGTGAATTGCCCAACGAAAGTGATTGACAATCATGGGCCTTGGAGTAGGAGTCATCACAGGTTCCGAACCAAGTAAAAAGAAAACTATTACCAATATTTTCCTTTTTTGTCTTTAATTTACGTTGCATTTACTTCGAGTTTTTATGAAAAAGTGAAAAAGTCATGAGCGCTATTTACTCACCCCCCCCCCCCCCTTCTAGCGTTGTTTTCTCAATCCTACATAATGGTGGAAGGGATCGTCACGGCAGCTCCTTGACAGTGCTCCTTCCTAGGATAGGGAAAATTCTCTTCCAAGGAAGGGACCAAAGCCCCTAGTCCTAGATACTCTGGTCCCATATACCCTAAACAAGAGTTTCATGTGTTCTTTTATAACTTCCCCCCTAAATTATTGGGACACTGTCAAAACAAGGTTTTTGGCTTTTAGACTCGGTTTTTATGGGTTCTATTCTGAACCAAACTTGTAAGTCTTGAAATTATCTTGAACTTGATATGTCATAGGGCTCATGACTTAACCTGAGCTAAAAGTTATGCCCGTTTAAAAATTAGTATGTTGAATCGGACCACTTCTAGACAAATTTAAACGATCATGCCTGGGAGGCACAACCGTGTTGTATGCCTCTAGAGTGAAAAGCACGACCATTCCTAGGACGCATGACCATGTCAAAGGATCTAGAATGAAAAGCACGACCGTGCCTTGGAGGCACGATCGTGTCAGAGGTTGTGGACTTCGTTTCACGTCTTATTTTGCCTAGAAGAACATGTCCATATCATGGGACATAGCCAGAGTGTGTTCTTTGATTAAAAATTCAATCTGATAGTACTTTGGCTGCCCTTTTTCTTCCCATATGATTCATAGTCATGTACTATGCTACTCTTTTTCTTCCCATATGATTCATAGTCATGTACTATGTTGGAAATACATGTTTTAAGGCTTCTTTACTTCATTTTAGCTCTGAATTTGCATCCTATCAACAAAAAGGAATAAAGAGTAGTCCTCCAAACAAGAAGTGTGAAAATAATAAAAAAAGATGTAAGTATGCAAAATATACTCATAAAATGACACATAATGTATGCAAACCAATACTAAAAATCATGTAAGAAACATACACATTAATCACAGTTAACCATTTACTTAGTAGTTGGAAGTCCAATAGGGAATTGACAAGGGCGAAATCCAAGTAGATCATGAAGGACCAAATACTTAGCATGAGATGGATGAAACTTAAGTGGGTCACAGAGGACCAAATACTTAGCATGAGAGTTGAAGATCAAGTGGAGTTAGGCAGTACTAAACATTTGGTATGAGAGGTGAAGACCAAATGGGTCATGAAGGATCAAACACTTAGTATGAGAAATGAATACCAAATAGGTCATAGAAGATCAGATATTTGGCATGAAAACTAAAACTCAAGTGGATCATAGAGGACCAAACACTTGGCTTGAGAGTTGAAGGTCAAGTGAGTCATGGAGAACTGGACACTTAATATGAGAGGTGAAACTCAAGTGAATTATGGAGGATCAGACACTTAGTTTGAAAAATGTAAAGTCCAAGTGGATCATGGAGGATCGAACGTTTGACATGTAATGAAAATCCTAACATATCATGGAGGACTGAATGCTAAACATGAGACAAAAAGTCTAAACAGGTTAAAGAAGACCAGATGTTTGACAATGGTGAAGTCTTGATAGGTTAAAGTTGACTAAATGCTAATCACAAGAAAGAAAGTCCAAACTTATCAAGGAGGACTAGATGCTTGATAATAGTTAAGTCATGGTAGGTCAAGATTGAACGAATATTAGGCGGGTGAAATCTTAGTAGGTCAAAATTACTTGTGTAAGATATAGCAATTAAATTCTAGAGGTTAATCAAAAAATTATCTAATAGAATTTAATGAGAATTTTTAGAATTTTTTTCTAGATTTTAAAGGAGTTTTTTTTTGTATTTTATGGGGATAAATGAGTAAAAAGAAAGCATGTTTTTTAGGGATTCTATTTAAACGAGGAAATGTTGATTTTATAAAAAAAAAAAATCTTTTTCCTAAACCAAAAGTTCCGCCGACCCACCCTCTCCCTCTCGCATCCACTCACCTAGCAACTGTCCTCACTGCCAAGCCCCACCCCGCCCTACCCCGCAATGCCTTGATTGTCGATGTCGTCGACCGCTGTGGGAGCGTCGATTTCCCCTTGTGCATCATCTCCCTCACCTCGTTGTGCCATTCCCCTTCACGTCTCGCCCCACCCATGCCACCCACACTCTCAGCGTGTTTTATCACAAGAACATTGTCATTATCCATTTTGCACTCTCGGCTGCTAACATTCCCCCCCCCCCCCCCCCCCAACAAAATCCTTGCAGGAAGTGATCACCCCGATCATGTCCCTTGATTGTGTAGGTGTCGTACAACCATCTATTGCTTACAACATCGCCCACTGGCACCATTGCAACCCACCTTCGACTTCCCATCTCCCGTGACTGACCCCGTGCCACACCGGCCACCTGCCACCGTGAGTCACTACCGAAGAAGGGACACCATCTCCGGTATGTAGGGGTAAGAGTTTTCTTAAGTTAATTTCGATTAATTTAACCCTTAATCCATAATAGTTAGTGATTATTAATATATGGATTAATTATGATTACTGATTGAATTAGATTAATTTATATAGGGATTAGTTATAAAGATATCTAAGGGATAATCATATTGGATTAATTAGGATTTGATTTGTATTATCCGATCTATGGTAGATCTAGATTTTTATTTGTGTTATTCGTTACAGGTTTCTGATTCAAGATAGGAGCTTAGATTGGACAACATTTAGCATGTGACACAGATAAAGGTGGGTAGTTCCTGCTTGACCTCTTTAAATTTTTAATCTTAGTGCATGATCATATATATATATATATACTTGCTTTCCTTGACTCCACTCTATTTGTCCCTTGAGTTGACATTTCCTGCTTGTACTTGTTTTAGTCTATTTTGATATCCATGTAGTCTCGTTGTCCATGATATATGGTCATTTACTCTTGTACTTTTATGCTAGCGATACCATACCGTAGTAGTTGTAAAATATTGAACTAGGTTACTAGCTTGATATTCATCCATGCTGGTGTATTAGTGCTAACATACCATAGTTTAGGATATTGAGTATCCTACTAGATCTTGATTTATTATTTAAGCTCAGCCCTATATGCTAGTAAGGTTAGATCGAGTTGTAGCTATAGAGCACTATACTAGATGTAATTAATCATATTTTGTTTAACATTACATTGTTATATATTGATTGTTGTCTATCATTCATAGTTGAGAGAGTCGTCAATGACCATTAGTTTACCCTATCAACCATTGTCTCTCATTCATAGTTGAATGAGTTATCAGTGATTGTTAGCATACCCTATCGACCATTGTCTCTTATTCGTGGTTGAGAGAGTCGTCAACAATCATGATGCATATGACTATCCACATGACCATCTGTGGTACCGTGTTTATCGTATTCTATAGCTAGATAGCCATGTTATGTACCCTGCCTGCCCACGCGACCATATGTGGTAGAGTGTTCTCCTATAAATAGTGACTGTTTATATACCCTGACCGTCTACAGGACTATCCGTGGTAGAGAGTTCTCTCGCACCTAGTGGCTGAGGAGCTAGATAGCTACCTTATCATGTCCGCTTATGGGACCATCAGTGGCAAAGCGTTCTCCTATAGATAGTGATAATTTACATACCTTGACTATCCACAGGACTATCCTTGGTAAAGCGTTCTCTCACAGCTAATGACTGAGGAGTTAGATAGCTACCTCATCCTATCCATCCACGGGACCATCCATGGTAGAGCATTCATTTGCGGACAGTGGCTATTTATATACCCTAACTGCCCATGAGACTCATTTGTGTTAGCACACTATGCTAATCAGGACATGTTATATGCTTGTTGTATTCTGGTTACCTATATGTTCATGCAGGTTTAGATGTTCAGTATGTACTCTCAATTTATGGGTTACACCTAGTTGAGTAGGTTAGAGGGTTATGATATTGATTATGGTTTGACTAGTGGACGAATATTGTGATGTTGTTACTTTTGTAGTAAGTATTCTTCCTAAGACTACATCCTTTGATCTCTTTATATTTTAGTATCATGCACTATCTTCTTATACCTGCTGAGTATTTTGTACTCACTACCCATTATTTTTCTTTGATATTTCAAGTTAGTTGATAGAGGATATTTGTGTCACTCAGAAGCCCTAGCTGCTAGCCCCACATCACTCTCGAGATCATGTTTTCTCCACTGTGTCTTATTGTTTGTATTTATACTTTTGTTTCATTCGTAGATTTTAGCCTTGTGGAGTCCTTTTATTCGGACTTGTACTTGTTGTGTAAGTCATACCAGTATGTAGTTATTGGTGTTTTATATATTGTGAAGGGATTGTGTAAATCTCTCTTTTTGAGTGGTATTTATGTTTTTATCTTCCACTGTATATTTGTTCCTGATCTGTGGATTTATATCATGTTATATCAAATATTGTCACAAGAGGGTTTGTTCATTCTGTCGGACAAGTACATATCCGGGATGTGACAACTTAGATTCTAAGAGGAAGAAGTCCTCAACCAAATACTAGGCAAAGTGAGGTTTCAACTTTGGTTAGACTAAAATAGAGGTATCAATTGACTGCTATGGGAATAACAATCGACTAATGAATCATAGATCATGAACTAAGGATTTGAGATGGTTTATGGGGAGGGTGGGGAAGGGTTTAACCCTTTAAGGTATGGACAATTGACTAGTGTGTTCTAGCAATCAATTGTTGTAATTGTTGGAGCAAACACAAAGTTTATAACTCAAATGTGGGACTCAATTGTGTTAGTGTGTGCACTTATGTGCCAAGACACTTCTTATGTATTTTGTGGATAATTATTTAATAAAGATAAGAATTTATCATTAATTATTTACTTTTCTGTACATATATGATTAATGATAAAGTCCCACAAATTAATGGGTATATTAATCTAAAAACAATCCTTGATCGGATAGATATCTAGAGGGGGCATGGATATCTAGATCAACGCTTAGTATGACTAGGTCGAGATAGACCGAGGGATGGATATCCAAGTTGTACTTGGGGATGCCTTGAGTTTAGAGGTGCACTAGACATGACCCGCTTAAGAGAATACTGTTAGGACCTTCGGATGCGGCTAGAGAGGGGGGGTGTGAATAGCCGACCCCAAATTCTCGTTTCTTCCTACAATTTAGGTTAGCGCAGCGGAAATACAATGTAGAAACGAAAGTGGAGAAGATCAAACTGTTGGGGATCGGACGGCCGGCTTGAAGGGGGGTTGGATAGACGGCACCCCCAAATAAGCGCTTCCTACGTATTTGTTAGCACAGCGGAATACAAACAATACAAATACAAATACGAAAGCTAAAGACTAAGAATGAGAAAGACAAGCAAACCAATTGACACGATCGTTTAACGTGGTTCGGAGATTAGGGCTCCTACTCCACGGCTGTCCGTAAGGTGGACGATCCCGATCCTTCGGTGGATTACTCCCCGGCAAACTCCGGCTAGCTCACGTAGCTCCTTGTGGGTGGAGAAACCTCACCACAACCCTCACAAGAACTCTTTTGACGCTAGGGCACAAGTAGACTACTAATAGAGATTAACCACCTCTATTTCGTCAACTCAAACCAAGCTCCCAAGCTTTGGTTTTATAGGCCACGGGTTAGAAAACCCCTACCAGTCGACTGCCCTCTATGGAAATTCGACCGTTACATCCCAACGGCTCGATTCCACACATTCGTCATGATCGGCGCGATCGCACCGATCGCTAAAACATGCGATGCGATCGCTAAGATCGCCACAAGAAACCCTAAAACTAGGATTTTACTCCAAGTACAATCTCGCACTCGCACTCTCACCCTTATGACTCACTTGATTCTTCCTTTGCAGCTTTGACCTTTGCCTTCAAGCCTACTTCCTTTGGCTCTCGTCCCTCGGATGCATTCAAGCCCGCTGCACCCAATGCCATCCTTCGCGTATGCCTCAAGTCGCTTCCCTCGTCTGCCTTGTCCACGGTCCCTCGGATGCTCCATCCTTCACCGAACCCAAAGCAATGAGTCATATGTGTATCCTGCAAACCTGCACAACTCAAATACACATATCAAATACAAGGGAACCTAACTTAAACCCTTTGCCCAAACACCAAAACACATGGTCCCACGGACCATTGGGATTGCTCCAACAATCTCCCTTTTGGTGTTTGGCAATACGTTTAAGTTAGGGAAAACATATAGCAAATAAACATGCTAAAACAAATGGACGTTGCCAAGGCTACACACTTGGACTTACACCGCCGAATGGACTTACGATGCCAAGGCTACACACTTGGACTTACAACGCCGAATGGACTTACGATGCCAAGGCTACACACTTGGACTTACAACGCCGAATGGACTTATGTTGCCAAAGCTACACACTTGGCAACCGCCGAAACAATGCACAGGGCTTTTTAAGAACCTATCCTAAGGCTCCCCCTACACCTAAGCTCCCATTGAGATAGGATTTTCCACATAGGGCTTTTTAAGGACCTATCCCAAGGCTCCCCCTTTACCTAAGCTCTCCATTGAGCTAGGATTTTTACAACGGGCTTTTTAAGAACCTATCCTAAGGCTCCCCCTACACCTAAGCTCCCATTGAGATAGGATTTTCCACATAGGGCTTTTTAAGGACCTATCCCAAGGCTCCCCCTTTACCTAAGCTCTCCATTGAGCTAGGATTTTTACAACGGGCTTTTTAAGAACCTATCCCAAGGCTCCCCCTACACAAAGGTACTTTCAGGTTTTCCTAACTAAACCTTACTTCTCCCCCTTTGCCTAACATCCAAAAAGTTCTCCAACAATATCCCAATTATTGAAAACTTGTCATCCAAATGACCCTAAACTCATGTATGTATCACCCATGGATCCCATACATCTATATGAGCTGACCCGGTCAAAATCTAGTGCTGAAAACACTTTCAGACTGGTATCAGTCGACTGCAAGAAGTACCAGTCGACTGCCCCCATGAAAACGAGCTTACAGAGACATTCTGTGCTCGTGAACAGTGTTACCAGTCGACTGGTACACTATTCATGAAAAAATCAGCCTTTTCTGGCCAACTTCAGAAATGCGCCAGAAATTCCACAGACCTCCAAAAATTCCCAAATTTTGTGGAGAGGTCTATTATATCAATATCTACTTGGGAAAAATATATATAAAAATATATCTATCACCAATCCCAAGATTGACACAAAACACAAAACTAGCTAAAAAGTTCAATTGAACCTTGACCTAAAGTCCTAGTTTTGGCTTCCTCTTGATGTATTTGCCCATACCAACCCACAATGCATCCCTAGCATTGGTTTATATGGCATCTATACTTCCAAAACCAATTATCATGCAATATGACCCCAATTGTCATATTTCTTGCATGAAACATAAACCATGTGTGCCAATTCCCTAGGTTTGAGACTCAAGTCCGTCTCTAAACCACTTGGCACACTCCATGGCTCCTCTAGACCCCCAAGTAGAACCCACCTGAGATCCATTGGCCATGGGTCCCAAATTGACTCTTTGAGCTCCCCCTAGAGCTCTTAGCCTTAGCCACCTCCCTAGGTGACTCTTCCACAATGGCTAGGCCACATCGATCCACCCCCGGTGACACTTGGCCTACAAACGTAACTTTCTTAACCTTGGACACCTTGTCCTTGGTTAATTTCTTCTTACCATTAAATGACTTTCCCTTGCCATTAATTGATTTCTCCTTGCTATAGTCATATGCAACCCTAGCATAAGACTTTCCCTTAGCCTTGGAGACCTCTCCCTTGCCATGATCATTTGCCACCCTAGCACATGATCTCTCATTAGCCTTAGAGGAACTAGATCGGTATCCCAAGCCCGATCTATCATTGTTGGGTCTTTGGCTACCCAACATCATCCTTAATTCCTTAGATCCAACATTGAATCTCTTAAGGAATTGTTCCAACTTATCAAGCTTTCCCCTTAAAGCTTGATTCTCCTTCTCTAGGTTTCTAACCCTAGAGTTAATTTGTCCAAATTGGACATTCCTAGACCTACCCTTCCTAGGCATGTGTCTCCCCTTCTTGGGATTAATGCCTTGGTTCTCCATTATCTTCTTCTCCTTAGGTAATGAGAATTTAACGTGTCTAGGTCTATCATGTATAGGTCTCCTAGGGTTATGATCTACATTTACCCTATTTCTATCATGATATTTAAAACCAAAATTTTGCATGGGCATATAATGATTAACATTATTTTTCCTAGCATGCATGGAGGAGTTTAAATTTGACTTTAAATTTAAATTAGGGTTTACCTTACCCTTTACCTTTGGAGCTCCCCCTTGACATGAGCCTCCATTCTTCCTCCACTTCTTTTCCCACATCCTTAAATGCCCCAACCTTTTGAGCTCTCTCTTCCTTGGGCATTTGGTGTGGTAGTGCCCTATTTCACCACAAGTGAAGCATCTAATGTGCTTCTTCTCGTTCTTCTTCCTACAACTCAAATTAGATTCAAAATGAATTGAATTGAGTTTAGGAGTTACCTCTTTCTTACCCAAAGGACATCTACTCTTGTAGTGTCCCTTCTTATTACACCCGAAGCAAATTATGTGGTCCTTTGACTTCACTTCGGTGGAGGTGCTTGCTAGATTGACCACTTCCAAGACCTCTTCTTCTTCTTCACTTGCCTTGGAATTTTCTTCAATTCTTGAGGATGTAGATAATGCCTCATCTTCATTTTCCTCCTCCTCAACTTGAGCAATTAAACCCATCTCCTTGGGTTCTTCTTCTTTTGATGTTGAATTGCTCTCCACATCCGATTGGTCCTTCTTCTCCTCTTGGACCACTTCATCACTTTCTTCGGATTTTTCATCTTCTTGTGTAGGCAAAAATTCCTCCCATGGTAATTTCTTCACTTTGCTCCACAATTCATGGGCATTCTCATATTTACCTACACCACTTATCACATTAGGAGGCAATAAATCAATTAAAATTGCTATTACCTTTGAGTTTGCCTCCGATCGTGAGGTTTGCTCCTCCGTCCAATGTCGTGTTCGGAGCTTCTTTTCTTTCTTGTCCTTTGGGACTTTGAATGACTCCTTTACAACCATCATGGTGTCCCAATCCGTGTTGAAGAAGACTTCCATCTTCATCATCCAAAATGTGATGTCCACAAGGCTTCCTCCTTCAAACTTTGGAGGGACAATCAACCCGGCCATCTTCTTATGCGTTGCTCTTCTCGGTGGTTAGTCCGATGAAGTGCGCCCTTGCTCTGATACCACTTGTTGGGGATCGGACGGCCGGCTTGAAGGGGGGTTGGATAGACGGCACCCCCAAATAAGCGCTTCCTACGTATTTGTTAGCACAGCGGAATACAAACAATACAAATACAAATACGAAAGCTAAAGACTAAGAATGAGAAAGACAAGCAAACCAATTGACACGATCGTTTAACGTGGTTCGGAGATTAGGGCTCCTACTCCACGGCTGTCCGTAAGGTGGACGATCCCGATCCTTCGGTGGATTACTCCCCGGCAAACTCCGGCTAGCTCACGTAGCTCCTTGTGGGTGGAGAAACCTCACCACAACCCTCACAAGAACTCTTTTGACGCTAGGGCACAAGTAGACTACTAATAGAGATTAACCACCTCTATTTCGTTCAACTCAAACCAAGCTCCCAAGCTTTGGTTTTATAGGCCACGGGTTAGAAAACCCGCCTACCAATCGACATGCAATCGATCGCCCTCTGTGGAAATTCGACCGTTACATCCCAACGGCTCGATTCCACACATTCTGCCGATCGCCGATCGCTGCACGATCGCTAAAACATGCGATCGCTACAAGAGCGCTACAAGATCGCTACAAGAAACCCTAAAACTAGGATTTTACTCCGAGTACAATCTCTCTTACCCTCACCCTTATGACTCACTTGATTCTTCCTTTGCAGCTTTGACCTTTTGCCTTCAAGCCTACTTCCTTTGGCTCTCGTCCCTCGGATGCATTCAAGCCCGCGGCTCGTACCCAATGCCATCCTTCGCGTATGCCTCGAAGTCGCTTCCCTCGGCCCTTGTCCTCGCTGCCTTGTCCACGGTCCCTCGGATGCTCCATCCTTCACCGGACCCGAAGCCATCAACCTGAGTCATATGTGTATCCTGCAAACCTGCACAACTCAAATACACATATCAAATACAAGGGTGAACCTAACTTAAACCCTTTGCCCAAACACCAAAACACATGGTCCCGCGGACCATTGGGATTGCTCCAACACAAACCTCAAACACGATGATGTAACGAGATTCGGAGATGATACTCCTACTCCTCGGCGTGTCTGTAAGGTGGACGAAGCCTATCAATCCGTCGGTGGATGAGACCCCGGATAACCAGCTAATATGAACTCCTTCTGGGTGGAGAAACCTCGCCACAATCTTTCTTGCAACAGCAAGAATGGAGTACAACCAATAGAGAAGGAAAACAAGAACAATATAAATGTAAAAACACTTTGCTTGCCTTCTCGTCGACTGGAGTTCGATGAAGCAGCAACTTCACGATGTCAACAGCAGCTGATCACCAAGTCGAGGGAAGCTCACACGAAGCTTCAGGAATAGGGAGCTCAGCAAAGCTCAGATCGTAAGAGTGAGGAAGAAGAAGAATTGTTCCTGTAGAGGCCCTCGACCTCGATATTTATCCTGCACCTGCTACACCTGTGAAGAAGACAAAGAGCAACACAGAAATCTAGTCGTTGTGTCGCAACGGCTAGGCCTGGACCGATCAGGCTCCAACCTGATCGGCTCTGAGATCGATGCGTGGACCGATCGGGCTGATCGGTCCCCGGACGATCAACCAACTCTCTGAGAGTTGAAGCCGATCGGTCGGACCGATCAGGGTGGATCGGACCGATCCCCCTACCTTTTTCTGCCTCCTGATCGTTTCCTGATCGGTCTGGTGACCGATCAGATACCTTACAGTGAGCCACTGTTTGGTTACTGATCGGTCACCAGACCGATCAGATAACCCATAGTATCACTGGATTGGTCTGCAGACTGATCCAATTTCCCAGCCTTAAACCTAAAGCCTTCCCGGTCTAGAGAACGAGCTACCGAGCCCTCTCTGATCTAGTCCAGAGAACGAGCTACCGAGCCCTCTCCGACTTCGTCATCCGATCCAGAGAACGAGCTACCGAGCCCTCTCTGACCTAGTCCGGAGAACGAGCTATCGAGCCCTCTCCAACTCTGTCTGGTCCAGAGAACGAGCTCCCGAGCCCTCTCTGACCTAGTCCGGAGAACGAGCTACCGAGCCCTCTCCGACTTCCCATGCCAAGCTCCCAGACTCGGACCTCTCCCGAGCCAAGCTCCCTGCTCCGACTCCGTCCGAGAACGAGCTCCCGAGCCCTCTCTGACCTAGTCCAGAGAACGAGCTACCGAGCCCTCTCCGACTTCGTCCGGTCCAGAGAACGAGCTACCGAGCCCTCTCTGACCTAGTCCGGAGAACGAGCTACCGAGCCCTCTCCGACTTCCCATGCCAAGCTTCCATACTTGGACTTTTCCCCGTGCTAAGCTCCCTGCTTGGTCTTTTCCCGTGCCAAGCTCCCTGCTTGGACTTTTCCATGCCAAGTCTCCATACTTGGACTTTTCCCGTGCCAAGCTCCCTGCTTGGACTTTTCCGTGCCAAGTCTCCATACTTGGACTTTTCCGAATCAAGTCAACTCAAGTCGGGTCAACCAGGTCAACCTTGACCGAAGGTTGCACCCACAATCTCCCAAGTTTGTATTCTTGTCAAACATCAAGATACAACTTTTCTATTCTCGTCAAACATCAAAATACAACTCGAGTCAGGTCAACTCGAGTCGGGTCAACCAGGTCAACCTTGACCTAAGGTTGCACCAACAATCTCCCCCTTTTTGATGTTTGACAAAAACCATAATCAAGTTAGGTTAACCCGATAACCTAACTTAGGTTTTTCAATAGTTCTCCAATCAATGTTCTTCCTTGAACATTCTCCCCAAACTCCAATGTTCTTCCTTGAACATTCTCTAGACATTTCTCCCCCTTTTTGACACACATCAAAAAGAGTGAATCAAGGTTAAGAGTTTCTTCCTAATGAAAGTCTCATACCTTTCATTGAAACCCTTAATTTCCCCCTTGATACTAAAGACAATCATCAACTTAGTGATAATCTCATATCACTCATCCTCAGAAATCGAGTAAAAACTCCCCCTAAAAGTCAACTCCCCCTAAAAGTCAACTCCCCCTTGACCATTGCACCAACAATGTCTTGGATAGTTTCAATCCTTTAGAAATCTAATATACCAACTTTCAGCTGAAATTTCAGACAATCAGCGAAAATCAACATTTTGGCACGCTCAGCCCATTACTGGATTGGTCACCAGACCGATCAGACTTCCCTGGATCGGTCCAGTGACCGATCCACACTACTCTGGACCGATCAGGCTCTTCTCTGATCGGTCCACAACTCTCTGATAAGAGTTCTGAATTTTTTTCTTCCCGAAATTCAGAAACCCCTAAAAAATTACAGAAAATTCCAAAAATTGTAAAATTTTGAGGATGCATTCCTCATAACATATATTATCATGGAAAAATAGTTTTCTATGAAAATAACTTCCATTTTTAAATCTTGATACAAAGTTCGAAAGACTTTGAAATAGTTCAAGGTTAATCCATCTTTGTATCAACTTGCTCAATGATGAATGCTATCACTAGAAAAGCTTCATCAAGGTTTTTCAAATTAATTTTTAAATAATTTTAAACCATTCAATTTAGGACCACAATCTTAGGGCTAAATGTACATGACTCGTACACAAGCTTTCCCTATGATCCTCAATTTAGAATTAGGCTCATCTAGGTACAAGAGTTATGCACCTTGATCCTAACTCATAATCCTAATATCTCACACACATCTAAGGTGTATCAAACAAATCCAAGTCAATTTTGATGTGAGATATGGGTTTAGGTCATCTTAAGCTAAGTTCTCATGCATTTTCTAGACAATAATTTGATTTCCATATCAAATTGAGTTTTTATCCTTAAATCAATTTAATTGATCATAAATGCAAGAGATGATGGCATGGCATAAAATAATATCATAAGTGAAAACTGTTGGAACCCCAAGGTGTTTTGATGTGATCAAACTTAGGTCCTGCGTTTGTTTAACCCTTGTGTCTAAGTGTGCAGGAGCTTAGGAACACAAGAAGTCGAGCGGAAGACGCGGCTAGCGAGAAGGACGGCACGGGAGAGAGCCGACGGGCTCGGTGCGTCTGAGGGACGAGGTGTCCACGGAAGAGTACACCGGTGGACGAGAAGAGCGTGCGCGGCGCTCGAGGGACGAGAAACCGGGAAGGAAGGCTGCTCGAGGAGAAGGCCGGAACATAGGTTCGGGTGAGCCCTATTCCGGAAGGCCGAGATCACCCAAGCTGACCCGGATCGAAACGAGCTAAACCGGAGTAGTAGAATCGGACCACAAAAGTCAACAAAGTTGACTTAAGTCCGGCCGATCATTCGGGCACTATTGAGGGGCGGAACCTGGTGACTTTGACGAGGATCGCCAACGCGATCGATCTGGGGATAGAATTTTATCCTTCCAGGGCGCCCGGACCAGTACTATAAATATAGTACTGGTCTGCACATTCAGTTGAACTCACTTGTAATCAATTCTTTCTCTGCTTTCAGTTGTATTCTTTTCATTTGTGCTGTCAACGTTGTAAAGAGGCTTCTCCGCCTAGAGGAGATCATAGTGCGCTTACTTTCCTTGGATTAGCAATCCTCTGATTGCAAACCAAGTAAATCTCTGGTGTATGATTTCTTTACTTAGTCTCTACTTTTTATTACAAGTGTTTATGTTATATAGTTGAAAATCCGAGAAAGGTTCGAGTTTAATTTTGTAGGGCAATTCACCCCTCCCCTCTTGCCGGCCTCCAAAGGGACCAACAAGTGGTATCAGAGCAAGGCACTTCAGGAGGACTAACCGCCGATCGAAGCTACAAGATGGCCGGACCAAGCATCGTTCCACCAAAATTCGAGGGGAACTTCGCAGACTGGAAGCGTCGTATGGAGGTATTCCTAAGAATTGATTTATTATGAAATATGGTTTTGTAGCTCCAATAGATAAAGATGGAAAAGAAAAAGAAGAGAGCGATTGGACAAAGAAGGAGCAGAATGAGTCGGTAGCAAACAGCCGTGCGGAACATCACCTGCTGAGCGTGTTACCGCCTCAAGAGGTCAACCGCATCGGAAACTATTTATCTGCTAAAGAACTTTGGGAGAAGTTCTTGGAACTCCACGAAGGCACGTCCGAAGCAAAGCTCGCTAGAAGGGACATCCTCCGCAACAAACTGATGAACATCCGTCTGGAGAAAGGTGAGAAAGTAGCTGGTTTACACGCAAAGGTAAAAGAACTGAACCTCGGTGAAACGGTAACAAACTGAGACACTATACAATACGCGCTCAACGCGTTTCCAAGAACTCCGGAATGGACATCAATCGTCGACGCCTACTACATCTCAAAAGACCTGGAGGTAAGCACTTTAGAAGAGTTGTTTTCTACTCTTGAATTACATGAAACCAGGTATGCAGGAACGACAAAGGATACAACCCAGACTATGGCGCTGAACGTAACCCAGAAGGATGAACTCGAGTCAGACTCCGAAGACGATCAAGAAGCATACATGGTAAGAAATTTTAAAAAAAAATTTAGATCTAATAAATTTAAAATGCAGAATAAAAGGAATCAAAAAGGTGGAAGAAAGGTGTGGTGCTACCAGTGTCAGAAGGAGGGACACCTAAGAGAAGACTGCCCAGAACTCAAAAAGGCCAAAAGGAAGTCTCCCAAGAAACACAACCTAAAAGCAACTTGGGACGACACTTCTTCATCCGAAACAGAAGCTCAAGAATATGCCGGAATAGCACTAATGGCAAGCTACGATAGACAAAGTATATCAGAACCTAGCATCGATGAAGGGGGAGCGACCTCGGATGAAAGCAGTGAAGCAGGGGGAGATTCAGGCTTCAAGTCCGACATGGTAAGTGAGGTATGTCTCTTACCCCCTGATCAGCTTTACTCTGGTATAAAAGCTATCACTAAATCCATGTATAAATTAGAAAATAAAAATGTCAAATTAGAAAATGAAATTTTAGAAACAAAGAGAATTTTAGCAAAATCATGTCTTATAGAGGATTTTGATAAATTGAAAATTGAAAATGAAAAACTAAAAGAAGAAATAGAAAGATTGAAAAAATATAAAAGTTCAAATATTTCTACTTTTAGCAATTATAGAGGTTTAAATTGGTATTATAGATTTCATCAAAGTCAAATTAGAAATATATCAAAAATCTATGTACCTAGGAAATACTTGGTTAACCCTGTAGGTAGGAATCTCTACTGGGTTCCAAAAACCTGTTTAATCTAAAATTAGACTTAGCATTTTCAGCAAGGAAATTAAACGACTAATTTCATTATGAGGCTTTGTCTAAGGAAGTGATTGTTGCTCCAATAACCAAGAAGGCCTAGTGCCTCGCCACGACCTGGAAGCCAAATATCGAAATTAAAAGTTTAATTGACTAACTGAAAAAGCATTAATTTAATTTACCTAATTCTTTTAAAGAGTTATTCAATTGTGTTAGAAAATATTTAAAATTAATTTATAAAAAAAAAATTTTGGAAAATATTTTTTTTAATTGACTTAGAAAATTTCTGAAAATTATTGACTTAGATATTTTTTTAACTTAGGAACTTTTCTATGAATATTGTCTTAGACATTTTTTTTGAAAATTGCCTTAGAAATCTTTTATGAAAAATAACTTAAAATTTTTCTGTATATTGACTTAGAATTTTTTTTAAAATTAGATATTCTCTTTTGAAACATTGCCTTAGAAATTAATATTAACTATCTTAGAAATTTTTATGAAAATTGACTTAGAAATTTTTTTGAGTTATCTTAGAATTTTTTTTATTGCCTTATCATTTTTTTTAAAAAATTGACTTAAATTTAAAGTGTTTAATTTTATTTTTTTTTTATAAACACTTGTGACTGTTTTTATCTGAATTTACCTTAGACTTGTTTATCGCCCCAATTTTTATGTGATCAAAGGGGGAGAAGTATGTTAAGTCTAGGGGGAGATACTATAATTTTTCAATTGAAAAATATTTGGACTTATTGGAAAATAAATCGTTTTTATTGCATATGGTTACCCTACCTTAACTTGAGTTGCTCACATCAAAAAGGGGGAGATTGTTGGAACCCCAAGGTGTTTTGATGTGATCAAACTTAGGTCCTGCGTTTGTTTAACCCTTGTGTCTAAGTGTGCAGGAGCTTAGGAACACAGGAAGTCGAGCGGAAGACGCGGCTAGCGAGAAGGACGGCACGGGAGAGAGCCGACGGGCTCGGTGCGTCTGAGGGACGAGGTGTCCGCGGAAGAGTACACCGGTGGACGAGAAGAGCGTGCGCGGCGCTCGAGGGACGAGAAAGGAAGGAAGGCTGCTCAAGGAGAAGCGGAACATGGGTTGAGCCCTATTCGGAAGGACGAGATCACCCAAGCTAGCGGAGCAGACCGAAACGAGCTAAACCGGAGTAGTAGAATCGGACCACAAAAGTCAACAAAGTTGACTTAGTCCGCGCCGGCACTATTCCGCGCCGGAGTCGACTTTTGACCAGGATCGCACAAACGCGATCCGATCGTCAGATAGAATTTTATCCCTCAGGCGGAACTCCTTCCAGGCGCCCGGACCAGTACTATAAATATAGTACTAGTCTGCACATTCAGTTTAACTCACTAGTAATCAATTCTTTCTCTGCTTTCAGTTGTGTTCTTTTCATTTGTGCTGTCAATGTTGTAAAGAGGCTTCTCCGCCTAGAGGAGATCATAGTGCGTTTACTTTCCTTGGATTAGCAATCCTCTGATTGCAAACCAAGTAAATCTCTGGTGTATGATTTCTTTACTTAGTCTCTACTTTTTATTACAAGTGTTTATGTTATATAGTTGAAATCCGAGAAAGGTTCGAGTTTAATTTTGTAGGGCAATTCACCCCTCCCCTCTTGCCGGCCTCCAAAGGGACCAACAAAAACATGTGCCAATGTCATGATGTCATGTCATAAAGTATGAAACTTAAATAAGGCATGACATATAACTAACCTAAGCATTATCATGACATTTCAAATGATAATAAAATAAATATGATGTCATGACATGGCATATGGCAAACAATATATGGCAAATAACATATAAAGGTATAGAAAATACCTAATTCTAGCCTTAGTTGTCATTTTTGATAATTTTGATCATTTTGCCACAAATTCTATATTCCTACGTGTAATAGACCTAAAATCATATACTAAAGACTTTTAAATCACTATGTGCCAATTAGATTGATCTTAGAAAACTCCTCAAATGTGGTTGGCACATCCTAATCATCTTAGGAATAGTTCTTAATTTCATTTTCAAGGCTTGATTACACCTTGAATATTCCTAAAATGACACCTTTTGCCATGAGTAGGTTAACTACCTATCCAATTAAGGTTGGCACACCCTAAACCATCTAGCGTGAAGGAATCACGCTCCTAGGAACCCAATACCTATTTGAGCTCATTAGGTTCACTAAATAGTCACTAGGGATGACTTCCCTAGCAACCCTCCTAATGACCCTCCTAGGCTTTAAAGCCTTGGTCATTTGGGACTCATCAAGATCAACTCTAGGGGTGACTCCCCTTGTGACCTTGGTGATAGTCTTCCTAGCCCTAGATCTTGTTCCATAATCGAATGGAACATTATGATAAGTGGGCTTGACCACTTGAGACTTAGGTTTGTGACCCAAACCTCTCATATCCTTGGGCTTTGATTTTTGACCCTTAGACCCTAGAGTTGGCTTTTCCAAATTCTTAAGAGTCTTTTCTAAAGTGTCAAGTCTTGACCTCAAGACTTGATTTTTCTTCTCTAATACCTCAAGCTTTAATTTTCCATTTTTCTTTGAGGTATTCCTAGGCATATGTCTAGTTGTTTTGGGATTCCTACTTAGGTTTTCCTTAACCTTAGATGAGTTAATTCTAGGATTGGTATTTCTAGTATCGTCCTTATCTAGACTAACATGTTTGACACCTAAGCACATGTATTGGTTTCTATGTTTATTATGCTTATCATTATTGACAATTGCAATAAGGCTACTAGCATGTGTCTTAGTAGAATTGCAAGAATGTGCCTTAAAGGATACCTTAGGGTTTGCCTTAGCTCCCCCCATAGATGTGCTTGGTCTCTTGTCCTTGTGAGGTTGCCTCCCCCTTGGACATTGACTCCTATAATGTCCCCTTCGCTTGCATTGGAAGCACACCACATGCTCCTTGCCCTTGCGTATCGGGACTCCGGCTTCCTTGACTTTTGGTGCCGATAGAGTCTTCCTAATCCTCTTTGGACATTTACTCTTGTAATGCCCATATTCCCTACACTCAAAGCACATTATATGTAATTTACTTGAAATTAAGTTGCTTGAGTTACCTAGGGTTGAGGATGAACATAAGCTCTCTTCTTCATCCCTTCCGGAGGTAGAGGCTTCTTCTTCTTGCTCCAATCTTGAAGAAGAACTCTTCTCCTCTTCTTCCTTAGATGTTGAGTAGCCCTCAACTTCTAATTCCATACCTCCATGATGTGGCCTACTTGGCTCACTTGACTCCTCTTCATGACTTGAATTGGAGCTCTCCTCATGGAACTTAGCCAAGTTGTTCCACAACTCCTTGGCATCGTTGTATCCACCTATCTTACACAAGATATCATTAGGTAATGAAAATTCAAGGATTTTCGTTACCTCGTCGTTGATTATGGATTGGTGGATTTGTTCCTTCGTCCACTTCTTCTTCTCGAGAGGTTCTTCTCCTTTATCCATCAGAGGAATAAAACCTACTTGTACACAATTCCAATTTTCTAGGTTAGTCATAAGAAAATACTTCATTCTTACCTTCCAATACGCGAAGTCGTCGCGATCGTAGAAGGGTGGAATCGTGATGTCTTCTCCAAGTCGATCCATTCTCTAGCTTGTGCTCCCCCGGGTGTTAATCCGTCGAAGAGCAACCTTGCTCTGATACCACTTGTTAGCAAGCTCATGAAGTTCCATTTCACAAAAGAATTCATCTAACTTAACAATTGAGAGGTCCTTGGAGACCTTGTAGGCATCTACCATAGATGACCACAAGGCATTCCTTGGAAAAGCTTTGAGAGCGTACCTTACGAGATCGCGATTTTCTACGCGTTCATCCACGGAATGAAGACCATTGATGATCTCCTTGAACCTTCCGTGTAGTTCACTTACCGTTTCGTTCTCCTTCATGGTGAGATTTTGCAGTTGGTTTAGGAACAAGTCTCTCTTGGCGATCCGAGAGTCTCGAGTTCCTTCTTGGAGCTCGATGAGCTTGTTCCACAAATCCTTTGTACTCACGAATGGACCTACCTTGACAAGCTGATCTTTGGCTATTCCACATTGTAGTGTGACCACCGCCTTGGCATCGGCTTGTCCTTTGCGAGTTTGCACAGCGGACCACCTCGACGATTCTAGTTCCTTACCTTCTTCGTCCTTCAGAGGTGTGAATCCTTCCTTGACCGAGAACCACATGGAGATATCGGTCTTGAGATAATACTCCATACGGCTCTTCCAATATTAGAAGTCCGCTCCGTCGAAGTAGGGTGGGCGATTGGTACTAAAACCTTCCTTCATAGCCATCTTCTTGCTCTTTAGGGTGTTAATCCGGATGAAGAGCGCCTTGCTCTGATACCACTTGTTAGGACCTTCGGATGCGGCTAGAGAGGGGGGGTGTGAATAGCCGAACCCAAATTCTCGTTTCTTCCTACAATTTAGGTTAGTGCAGCGGAAATACAATGTAGAAACGAAAGTGGAGAAGATCAAACCTCAAACACGATGATGTAACGAGGTTCGGAGATGATACTCCTACTCCTCGGCGTGTCCGTAAGGTGGACAAAGCCTATCAATCCGTCGGTAGATGAGACCCCGGATAACCGGCTAATATGAACTCCTTCTGGGTGGAGAAACCTCGCCACAATCTTTCTTGCAACAGCAAGAATGGAGTACAACCAATAGAGAAGGAAAACAAGAACAATATAAATGTAAAAACACTTTGCTTGCCTTCTCGTCGACTGGAGTTCGATGAAGCAGCAACTTCACGATGTCAACAGCAGCTGATCACCCAGTCGAGGGAAGCTCACATGAAGCTTCAGGAATAGGGAGCTCAGCAAATCTCAGATCGCAAGAGTGAGGAAGAAGAAGAATTGTTCCTATAGAGGCCCTCGACCTCGATATTTATCCTGCACCTGCTGCACCTGTGAAGAAGACAAAGAGCAACAAATCTGTGTCACAACGGCTGAGCTGAACCGATCGGCTCCAACCTGATCGGTCTCTCGATGTGGACCGATCGAGGCCGATCGGTCCCCGGACCGATCAACCAACTCTGTGAGAGTTGATCGATGCGTGGGACCGATCGGGCAATGGATCGGTCCACGCCGATCCCCTACCCTACGCCTCGATCGTTTCGATCGGTGCGGTGACCGATCGATACCGATGAGCCATTTGGTTACCGATCGGTCACCGACCGATCAGATAACCCATAGTATCACTGGATCCTTTCCCAGCCTTAAACCTAAAGCCTTCCGGTCTAGAGAACTACCGAGCCCTCTCCGATTTAGTCCGAGAACGAGCCACCGAGCCCTCTCCGACTTCCTCATCCGGTCCAGAGAACGAGCTACCAAGCCCTCTCTGACCTAGTCCGGAGAATGAGCTATCGAGCCCTCTCCAACTCTGTCCGGTCCAGAGAGCCGAGCCCTCTCCGACCTAGTCCAGAGAACGAGCTACCGAGCCTCTCCGACTTCGTCCGGAGAACGAGCTCCGAGCCCTCTCGACCTAGTCCGAGAACGAGCTACCGAGCCCTCGTCGACCGGAGAACAAGCTCCCGAGCCCTCTCGACCTAATCAGGAGAACGAGCTACCGAGCCCTCTCGACCTCGACCCAGTCCGGAGAACGAGCCACCGAGCCCTCTCCGACTTCCCATGCCAAGCTTCCATACTTGGACTTTTCCCGCATCACCCTGCTTGGTCTTTTCCCGTGCCAAGCTCCCTGCTTGGACTTTTCCATGCCAAGTCTCCATACTTGGACTTTTCCCGTGCCAAGCTCCCTGCTTGGACTTTTCCGTGCCAAGTCTCCATACTTGGACTTTTCCGAATCAAGTGAACTCAAGTCGGGTCAACCAGGTCAACCTTGACCGAAGGTTGCACCCACAATCTCCCAAGTTTGTATTCTTGTCAAACATCAAGATACAACTTTTCTATTCTCGTCAAACATCAAAATACAACTCGAGTCAGGTCAACTCGAGTCAGGTCAACCAGGTCAACCTTGACCTAAGGTTGCACCAACAAATACCACATATTAAGTATCATTGGTTATTCCTCTTATGAACGAGTGTAACTGATCTTTTGACTTGAGACCTTCATTTATTCTATGCGTGGAGTTATGTGCTTTGACGTCGTTAAAAGCAGTCTTTAATCGGATTGTGATTAATACGGTAGTTGGGTGTATGATAAAGCGTAGAGAAAATAGTGTTGAGTCAATAGATGATTCATCACTCTCTTGGATTAGGAGTTAACATCCTGGCCACTTGATAGAGATATTAGTGACTCAAAATCCATGGTAATGGGAGGAATGATTTATCATTCAAGAGAAGTCTATTATATCTTGGAAATCAAGCAAAACAATAAATTTGGTAATGATGTATAATGTATCGAATTAATTGGGATGTAAGCTTAGATGAAGAGATTGAATTACATAGTAATCGGTTCATGGTAGTTTACAGTTTATGGCTGATATTAATTTTATCACGTTGGGTGGCTAAAAACTGTTGCTAGACAGTTACCTTAGTTTGTGTATGGATTTACACTTCCTTCATGTATAAAACCTAGAGGGTCGCACGGATAGAACATAGACATGAATAATGGTATCAGAAGCTAATCAAGATCAAATATGGATTTATTTAATACAAAGAAGAAAGAATTCGAATAGTCATACTCATGATGATTAATGGAGAATTTGAAGAGTCATCATAATGATAATTAATGGAGAAGTTGAAGAGTCATCATAATGAAGCTCATAAATGAAGAATTTATGGAGGCTATAACTCTTCATCTTTCTAATTAATGAAGATCATAAATGATGAATTTATTGAGAACTTAACTCTTCGTATTCCTTGGAGGCTATAAGTAGACATCCTCGGAAAGATTCAAGAGTAGTATTCCTTCTCTCCATTTCTCCTTCGTCAACTTCTTTTTTGTTCAAAAGAGATCGTAATGCTTCCAAGGCTTTGTCAATCCAAGAGGCTAGCACCTAATGGATCGTGTCAAGTTCGTGATCTAGTGCGCGTGGATACCGCTAGAGGAGTCACACATGGAGCTCTTATATGTCTGTAATATCATTCAAGCCTATCAAAGACTCGAGGTATATTTTATGTTATTATGTGTAAAACTATATGTATCACGAAAAGATCCATGATTAATTATATGTCTTCCGCTGCGCTCCAAACCCAACAGTGGTACCAGAGCGAGGTTTGTGGTTGGATCATATAGTACGAAGCCGATTCTTCAAAATTTATTTGAGGAATCAGTGTTTTGATAGATTTCAAAGAAATCTTAATTTCCTTATTTCAAGTTATATGTCGTAACATTTCATGATAGAAATGAATTTTATCTAAAAACAAATACATGTTGTAATTTAGAATAAATTCCTTATGGCATAAGTAGATTAACATGTTAAAATCTCTGAGACCTATTTGTCATAAAAGACTAAGAGAATTAATGGAGATAAATCTCGTAATGAGATTGTGCAAATGCACAAGAAGTTAATTATGGTGAGACATTTTAATAATTATAAAATCCATTAAATATATTAAAGTCAAGATCTGTTAAAAGCCCTCCACTAATAACTATGATGATAATTAGAGTTTTTACAAAAGTCGGTACAACTTGTTAGACTATATGCTAAAAGCCTAGCTTTTGTAAACATTTATTTTTGAAATAAAAAAAATCACATTGGTCAAATGCCTACATTTATTTGTTAAGTGTAGTTGTTCAATTAATTTATATTGTAGATAACATAGTGTGTGGTGTCACACACAGAATATCATGTTATCAGTTCTTTATAAATTATAAACAGTTGCTCATGATTAAGATGGAAAGGAACAAACCATTGGAATAGTCGTAGTGTAATTAGATATTGGTTTATCTTGACTAATAAATTACACTAGTACACTCTAAGTGTATTGAGTAGGATCATTTTAGGTAAGTTCTTTTTACACTGACTTAATAAAAGAACTAGACCTTAGTTATTATGGAAGTGTGTGCTCTTAATCCTAATATAATAACAAGCATATATATTTAGTATTTATTTCTTTAACTTATCAAAGGGTGAGATTTAGCTTGATAAATCAATAGGTCCGATAAGTTGGGAAATGATATTACTTATAATGTGTGTTATTGATTATAGAAGGAAACTGTGTCCTAGTCATCTAGGTTGAGAATGCCCCCAAGAGGAGCTCATAAGGATTGTTATGTTAAACCCTGCAGGTGGACTTAGTCCAACATGACAATGAGGTTGAGTGGTACTACTTTTGGACTAAGACATTAATTAAAATGAGTTATCAGTAACTCAATTAATTAGTGGACATTCGATATCTTAAACACAGGGAGACTAATACACTCATGATGAGAAGGAGCCCATAATGTAATTTGGGATTGGTGCGGTATTGCAATAATAACTCTCTAGTGGAATGAGTTATTATTGATGAACTTGAGTTGTGTGTTCGGGGCGAACACGGGATACTCAAGCACGTCGGAAGGCCAAAACCAATTTCTCCTCTAGATCCCTGTCGTAGCCTCATTAAAGCCTCAAGTTCATCCAAATAAAAGTCCATCTTCGTGTCCAAGAAAGGCGCCGGTCCAAGGCTTGGTGACCAAGCCAAGGGCCGGCCACCATCTCCTCTTGAGGGTCAGCCCTATGCTTGGTGCCAAGCAAAGGAGGGGTCGACTACTATATTTCAAATTAGGAGGGGTGTTTTGAATTTTTAAAATCTTCTCTTTGTAGATAACTACAAGTTTAAAAGAGATATTTTAAAATTTAAAACTTTCCTTATTTGAATTAGGCCACATGGTTTAAAAGAGAGTTTTAAAAGTTTTAAAACTTTTCTTATTTAACCATCCTCATGGTTTTTTAAAAGAGAGTTTTAAATTTAAAACTTTCCTTTTTATAATCATGTTTAAAAAGGAAATTTTAGAAGAGAAGTTTTAAATTTTAAAACTTGATTTTAATTTTTTAAAACTTTCCTTTTTTAACATCCACATAAGGAAAGAGAGCTTGTAAAATTTTATAAGAGGATTTATTCTTTTATAAAATTTTATAAAAAATTATTTCTCTTGATGATGACGTGGCCGGCCACCCTTGCTTGGTGTCCAAGCAAGGGGCCAACCATTAAAAGCACCCAATAATCCATGATTCAATCAAGAATCAATGATTGATGATTGAATCAATCAAGAGGAAAGAAAAGGAAAAATAAAAGGGGAAAAGGAAAAACAAGAGGAAGATTTTAATTTTTGTAAAAAGTCTTTCCTTATTTGCCTTGATCAAGTAATATAAAAGAAGGGGAGAGGAGGCCTCATGAATTATCAATTCTTATTCTCAAGTTGGTGCTCCCTCTTGTGGTCGGCCCTCTCCCTCTTATTTTTCCCTTGCTCTCTTTTGTTCTCTTGTGATGGTGGCCGGATTTTAGAGAAGGAGAAAGAAGGCTTTTGGGTGGTGTTCATCTTGGAGGATCGTCGCCCACATGACGTCCAAGGCGAGGCGAGGAATACGGCAGAAGATCTCGAGATTATTAGCATACAAAGAAAAGGTATAACTAGTAATTATTTTCCACATCATGCTAGTTATTTTTCTTTGTATGAATTCCAAACACAAGAGGCATTAGATTCTAATTTTTTGAATTTGTAATTCGAGTTGTGTTTTTTTTGTTTTTCGAATTTGTGATTTGATTGTTCTTTTCGGTTAAACCTAATGTTATTTTAGGAAATTAATTATTAAATTTCTATTAAAGGCTTTATCGAGGCAGTGGTGAATGATCTCATACCCAAGAAGGCCTAGTGCCTCGCCATGTTTGACCTGGGAGTAGATTTTAGAAATAAATATTTAATTAACTTTATAACATAGATTGATTTGGATCAATAGTGTTAAGTTTCGCTTGCAATCCAAATCTAAACCATTAAGAATAGGTAAGTTAAATTTGGAATCAATAATGTTAAATTTCGTTTGCGATTCCTAATTTAACTTCTAAAGAACATAATAGGTTGTTTAGGAAAGGTTCGACACTTGTACAAAATTTTTGTACAGTGAAGCCGGTACAATCTTCCTAGGACCAACCAACAAATCAGAGCTAGGGTTTGCCTATGTGTGTTTTGGTTTTCTGTTAATAATGCACATGTCATATATAATTTAGGTAGAATAATAGTAGGATGTGCTAACTTTGTGGTTGCAGACTCCAACTATTATGGCTTATGGTTGTTGTGTGTGATTGGACCCTTGGATATGTCAAGGGAATTTTATTGTGTGTGCATGATTGTAATATTAAATACAACAGGAGTTGTATTAGTTATTAGGATTTTACATTTTTCCCTTGTGGAATATAGGATCGATAAATGTAAAATTATATTTTATCGCGGATCGTATCCTTACGAGGCGTGGTACTATGGGAGTACCAGAGACGAGCGGAATAATAAGCAAGATGGATGCGGCGACGGGACCCGATTACGGTGGCCAAAGATTGCAGCAGCTAGGGTTTACAGCACACGGAGGACAGTGATAGAAAATGCCATAATAGTTGGAAAAATATTTTTCTATATTTGTTTCTTTATTTGTTATGATGTGTGCTCGCATAGTTTAAAATTCCACACCTTAAATAACTAAGTGGGAGAGGGATTTTTAAATAAATTGCACGGTCTCCATTGCTGGTGTGTAAGTGATGCAACAAGCTTGCGTGTTGGCTCTGAGTGCCTCCCTCCACAACGGATGGGTTTGTTATGGATCACTAGATCAAACTTCCTTTATGGATGGTTATAGAAAATTATTTAGGAGCGTGTGATCTTCTCCAACTGAAGGGGCACAATCCTATTAAATGGACTAAGTATCAAGTAATGGTATACATTTAAACGCATTAAATAGTATCCTCCCCAACGGAGTCACTGCTATTATTTTGTGTGACCAAAGGAAAACCAACTATTAATTTTATTTATCATAAATTAGGTTGACAAGATAATAAAATTTATGGGTAAGACCCTCCTCTTACAAATGTTGAATTTGTATACGTTCACACTAACGTGGCACGCAATATTCACGGTGCTTTGAGGTGTTGGTAAATTTAAATAGTATTGTTTGGGGAATCAATATTATTCTAAATTTAGAGTCTTGACCAAAGTTTATTTTGTGATTCTTAGGATGACTTTCAACCCACTGGCCATTATACTGAAAGAGAACAGAATTACTGGTCCAAACTATATAGATTGGAAAAGAAACTTGGACATTGTCTTAACTGCTGAAAGCTATAAGTTTGTACTGTCAGAGATATGCCCAACACCTAATAGTGATTCTACCCCAGAGGAGATTGAGTATCATAAGAAATAGGTAAAAGCAGATGAGATGGCGCGGTGTTACATTTTGGCTTTAATATCAAATGTATTGCAACATCAACATCAAGATTTACCAACTGCTTATGATATAATGAACAATCTCAAAGAACTCTTTGGGCACCAGAGTCGGACTACTAGACAAGAGGCAATGAGAAAGTTAATGACAACCACCATGTCAGAGGGGACACTCGTAAGGGATCATATCCTCAAAATGATGGCTTATATGAACGAAATACAAGTCCTTCGAGGAGAAATCGATAGGGAAACCCAAGTCGATATTATTCTCCAAACGCTACCCAAAAGATTTGAGCAGTTCCGCCTGAACTATAACATGAACAAAAGGGAGTATACATTAGCGGAACTTCGGACAGAACTACAGGCAGCAGAAGGTATATTTCGTTATAGTTCTCAGATTCACTATGCTGAAAATGGTTCTACTTCTAAGTCGAAAGGCAAGAAGAAGAAGAAACAGGTTGTTTCAGCAAAGAAGGTGAATAAACCTCTAGGAACATGACCAAAAGCTAGAATGAAGAAGCCAAAGGGCAAGTGCTTCATCTGCAAGCAGGCTAGACATTGGAAAGCAGACTGTCCTCGTAGGAATCAAAACAATAAAGGTATATCTCATACTCTAGTAGTTGAAACATGTTTAGCGATGTTATCTACCAACACCTGGTGTGTAGATACAGGAGCCACTGATCATGTCTGCAACTCTTTGTAGGGGTTCCAGGAAATCTGACGACTATTTGAAGGAGAGATAACCGTCTACATGGGCAATGCTACTAAGGTAGCGTCTATTGCAGTGGGAGACGTCTACTTATCTTTTGATAGGAATAGAAGTTTGGTTTTAAGAAATTATCTTTATGTACCCAGTTTCAGAAAGAATTTAATTTCAGTTTCTAAACTGTATTTGGATGAATATTCTATTTCTTTCAGTAACAATTAGTTATAAAGAGAAATATAGTTATTATCTGTTCTAGTGCATTGGTTGGTAATTTATATACATTAAATCTAATTTCTCCCATAAAGCAACAAATGAAAATTAATAACACATCTTCTAACTCTAATAAGAGAAAAGAACCTTCGGAAATGAACCAAACATATCTTTGGCATCTAAGGCTTGGTCATATTAACTTAAGTAGGATTCAAAGGATTGTAGCCGATGGACTCTTGGGTTCATTAGAGTTGGAAAATTTTTCAACCTGTGAATCTTGCTTGGAAGGTAAAATGACCAAGAGACCTTTTAAGGCCAAGGGGTATAGAGCCAAAGATATGTTAGAACTGGTTCATTCTGATTTGTGTGGTCCTATGTCAATCCATACAAGAGGTGGTTATGAATACTTTATCTCTTTTATAGATGATTATTCAAGATACGGATACATTTACTTGATGCGCCGCAAGTCTGAATGCTTTGATAAGTTCAAAGAATATAGGGCTGATGTGGAGAAACGTCTTGGTAAAAGTATCAAGACACTACGGTCTGACCGTGGTGGCGAATACCTCTTTGGAGAATTTAGGAATTACTTATCAGAAGTCGGGATTCAATCTCAATTGTCTGCACCTGGTACACCCCAACAGAATGGTGTGTCAGAACGAAGGAATAAGACTCTTATAGAAATGGTTAGATCTATGATGAGTTATTCAAAATTACCAAATTCGTTTTAAGAATATGCTCTAGAAACAACAGTGTACATTCTGAATATGGTACCTTCTAAAACAGTTCCTTCTACTCCCATAGAATTGTGGAATGGGCGTAAGCCTAGTCTGAATCATATCCGGATATGGGGTAGTCGAGCACATGTGCTGAAGGGAGATACTGACAAGTTGGAATCACGTACAGAAGTATGTTTGTTTGTGGGATATCCTAAGGGAACGAAAGAGGGTTTGTTTTATAATCCTAAAAATCAGAAGATCATTGTTAGCACCAATGCTCAATTTTTAGAGAAAAATTATGTAATGAACCATAAGCCTATGAGCGAAATTGTACTATAAGAAATAAGAGAGGATACGTCTACTTTAGTACCAACAGTACAAGATGAAGTACCACATGAGACTGCAACACGTGTCACACATGATACACAACCAGAGATAGTGCTTCATCGTCGTGGGAGGGTTATGAGGCAACCAGAGAGATTCATATTTTTGGGAGAGTCTTCGGACTTGATCCCGGGTAAACATGAACCCGATCCCTGGACATATGACGAAGCACTCCAAGATATAGATGCAGTATATTAGCAAAAGGCAATAAATTTTAAAATAGAGTCTATGTATTCTAATAAGGGTTTGGAGCTTGTAGAACTACCAGATGGTGTAAAATCCGTTGGATGCAAGTGTATCTACAAAAGGAAAAGAGGGGCAGACAGGAAGGTAGAAACCTTCAAAGTAAGGTTTGTTGTGAAAGGGTATACTCAGAAAGAGAGAATCAATTATGAGGAGACTTTTTTGCCGGTAGCCATGCTAAAGTCTATCCGGATACTCTTATCCATAGCCGCTCATTTGGATTATGAGATTTGGCAAATGGATGTCAAGACAGCTTTCCTTAACGGAAGTCTTGAAGAAAACATCCATATAAAGCAACCAGAAGGGTTCATTGAAAAAGGTAAAGAGCATCTAGTGTGCAAGCTCAATCAGTCCATTTATGGACTGAAGCAAGCTTCAAGATCTTGGAACATCCGGTTTAATGAAGTAATCCATTCATATGGATTTATTCAGTGTCCGGATGAGTCTTGTGTATACAAGAAGTGTAACGAAAACGTGGTGGTATTTCTTGTGCTATATGTAGATGACATTTTGTTAATTGGCAACAATGTCAAAGTGTTATCGGGCGTAAGGGTATGGTTGTCCAAACAATTCGATATGAAGGACTTAGGAGAATGTGCACACATCCTTGGGATCAAAGTCATAAGGGATCGCAAGAAAAGGATGTTGTGTCTATCTCAAGTTTCATATATAGATACAATCTTTGCTCGTTTTAGCATGCAAAACTCCAAGAAAGGTTTCTTACATTTTAGGCATGGAGTAGCTTTATCTAAAGAGATGTCTCCGAAGACATCAAAGGAGATAGAGGACATGAAGGCAGTTTCTTATACTTCGGCTGTGGGAAGCCTAATATATGCAATGCTGTGTATGAGACCGGATATCTGCTTTACCATGGGCATGGTTAGTAGATATCAGAGTAACCCTGGACAAAAACATTGGACTACTGTAAAGCATATATTGAAGTACCTAAGAAGGACTAGAGATTATATGCTAGTTTACCAAGCAGATGATTTGCTCCCTGTGGGTTACACAGATTCAGACTTCCAATCAGATAGGGACAACAGTAAGTCTACGTCAGGCTATGTGTTTACTTTAGGAGGTGGAGCCATTGCATGGAGGAGTAAAAAGCATAAATGTGTTTCAGACTCAACCATGGAAGCTGAGTATGTGACAGCCTCTGAGGTAGCCAAAGAAGTTGTATGGCTCAGGAACTTCCTAATAGACTTAGATGTGATTCCTAGTTTGCCCAATATCATCACAATTTATTATGATAATAGTGGTGCAGTTGCAAATTCGAAGGAACCACGAGCCCATAAGGCAAGAAAACATATAGAGCGCAAGTACCACCTGATACGAGACATCGTCAAGCGAGGAGAAGTTGTCGTCGCCAAGATTGCATCAGTAGATAACCTGGCAGATCCTTTCACTAAGGCCCTTCCAACGAAAGCTTTTGATCGGCATGTGGAGGGGATGGGAATCAGATGTATGGCAGCAGATATGGTAGCTTAGTCTTTTAGTATAAGTGGGAGATTGTTAGAGTGTATACTAGAAGCCTAGCTTTTGTAAACCTTTATTTTTGAAATAAAAATATCACATTGGTCAAATGTTTATATTTATTTGCTAAGTGTAGTTGTTCAATTAATTTATATTGAAAATAACATGGTGTGTGGTGTCACACACAGAAGATCATGTTATCAGTTCTTTATAAATTATAAACATTTGCTCATGACTAAGATGGAAAGGAACAAACCATTGGAATAGTCGTAGTGTAATTAGGTATTAGTTTATCTTGACTAATAAATTATAGTAGTACACTCTAAGTGTATTGAGTAGGACCATTTTAGGTAAGTTTTTTTTATACTGACTTAATAAAAGAACTAGAACTTAGTTATTATGGAAGTGTGTGCTCTTAATCCTAATATAATAACAAACATATATATTTATTATTTATTTCTTTAACTTATCAAAGGGTGAGATTTAGCTTGATAAATCAATATGACCGATAAGTTGGGAAATGATATTACTTATAGTGTGTGTTGTTGATTATAGAAGGAAATTGTGTCCTAGTCATCTAGGTTAAGAATGTCCCGAAGAGGAGCTTATAAGGATTATCATGTTAAACCTTGCAGGTGGACTTAGTCCAACATGACAATGAGGTTGAGTGGTACTACTCTTGGACTAAGACATTAATTAAAATGAGTTGTCAGTAACTCAATTAATTAGTGGACATTCAATATCTTAAACACAGGGAGACTAACACACTCATGATGAGAAGGGGCCCATAATATAATTTGGGATTGGTGCGGTAGTGCAATAATAACTCTCTAGTGGAATGAGTTATTATTGATGAACTTGAGTTGTGTGTTCGGGGCGAACACGGGATACTCAAGCTCGTCGGAAGGCCAAAACTAATTTCTCCTCAAGGTCCCTATTATAGCTTCATTAAAGCCTCAAGTCCATCCAAATAAAAGTCCATCTCGGTGTCCAAGAAGGGGGCCGACCCAAGGCTTGGTGACCAAGCCAAGGGTCAGCCACCATCTCCTCAAGAGGGTTGGTCCTATGCTTGGTGCCCAAGAAAAGGAGGGGTCGACCACTATATTTCAAATTAGGAGGGGTGTTTTGAATTTTTAAAATCTTCTCTTTATAGATAACTACAAGTTTAAAAGAGAGATTTTAAAATTTTAAACTTTCCTTATTTGAATTAGGTCACATGGTTTAAAAGAGAGTTTTAAAAGTTTTAAAACTTTCCTTATTTAACCATCCTCATGATTTTTTAAAAGAGAGTTTTAAATTTAAAACTTTCCTTTTTTGTAACCATGTTAAAAAAGGAAATTTTGGAAGAGAAGTTTTAAATTTTAAAACTTGGTTTTAATTTTTTAAAACTTTCCTTTTTTTAACATCCACATAAGGAAAGAGAGCTTGTAAAATTTTATAAGAGGATTTCTTCTTTTATAAAATTTTATAAAAAATTATTTCTCTTGATGATGACGTGGCCGACCACCCTTGCTTGGTGTCCAAGCAAGGGGTCGACCATTAAAAGCATCCAATCATCCATGATTCAATCAATTGAATCAATGATTGATGATTGAATCAATCAAGAGGAAAGAAAAGGAAAAATAAAAGGGGAAAAGGAAAAACAAGAGAAAGAATTTAATTTTTGTAAAAAGTCTTTCCTTATTTGCCTTGGGCAAGTAATATAAAATAAGGGGAGAGGAGGCCTCATGAATTATCAATTCTTATTCTCAAGTTGGTGCTCCCTCTTGTGGTCGGCCCTCTCCCTCTTCTTTTCCCCTTGCTCTCTTTTGTTCTCTTGTGATGGTGGCTGGATTTTAGAGAAGGAGAAAGAAGGCTTTTGGGTGGTGTTCATCTTGGAGGATCATCGCCCACACGACGTCCAAGGCGATGCGAGGAATACGACAGAAGATCTCAAGGTTATTAGCATACAAAGAAAAGGTATAACTAGTAATTGTTTTCCGCATCATGCTAGTTATTTTTCTTTGTATGAATTCCAAACACAAGAGGCATTAGATTCTAGTTTTTTTAATTTGTAATTCGAGTTGTGTTTTTTTTGTTTTTTGAATTTGTGATTCGATTGTTCTTTCGGTTAAACCTAATGTTATTTTAGGAAATTAAATATTGAATTTCTATTAAAGGCTTTGTCGAGGCAGTGGTGGATGATCTCATACCCAAGAAGGCCTAGTGCTTCGCCATGTTTGACCTGGGAGCCGATTTTAGAAATAAATATTTAATTAACTTTATAACATAGGTTGATTTGGATCAATAGTGTTAAGTTTCGTTTGCGATCCAAATCTAAACTATTAAGAACAGATAAGTTAAATTTGGAATCAATAATGTTAAGTTTCGTTTGTGATTCCTAATTTAACTTCTAAAGAACACAATAGGTTATTTAGGAAAGGTTCGACACTTGTACAAAATTTTTGTACAGTGGAACCAGTAGAATCTTCCTAGGACCAACCAACAATTGGTATCAGAGCTAAGGTTTGCCTCTGTGTGTTTTGGTTTTTTGTTAATTATGCACATGTCATACATAATTTAGGCAGGATAATAGTAGGATGTGCTAACTTTGTGGTTGCAGGCTCCAACTATTATGGCTTATGGTTGTTGTATGTGATTGGACCCTTGGACATGTCAAGGGCATTTTATTGTGTGTGCATGATTGTAATATTAAATACAGCAGGAGCTGTATTAGTTATTAGGATTTTACATTTTTGTTTCGATCTAGATTACATGTACATTCCCTTCCCTTATGGAATATAGGATCGATAAATGTAAAATTCTATTTTTGTCGCGGATCGTATCCTTACGAGGCGTGGTACTATAGGAGCACCAGAGACGCAGCGGAGTAAGAAGCAAGATGGATGCAGCGACAGGACCAACCAACACAACTCAGCTGCGGGCTTGTGTCAAAACATCTATAATTTATCATAATTATTAGTGGGTCGACTTAACTCAAATTCGTTGACTTGTTTAGCTCAGCTAAGGTTAACTGATTTGAGGGGCAAGGGTTGAGAATATAAGGCTCAACAAGAGCATACCGAAAATCACATAGATTTGTGATTGTCAAGTTAAGGCCTACTTGATGAATGTAGCATGTAGGTATAGCTCAGCTGTCTGCATTCTATATGATTCAGGGTTTTGGTCCTATTAGGAATTGTTACCAACCAATTCCCGATTCTAACAGTGAGGGCTATTAGACTTGAATAAAATAATAGGAGTTATAAAAGACCTTTATTAAATATATTCCACAAATACTAAAACTCTGCTTTAAATTTTAGATGGCAAACACAAGTACCTTATCACTGCGAAGCATTCTCAAGAAAGAGAATATTCTCCTCGGTTCCAAATACCTAGATTGGTATAGGAAACTGATGGTGCAATATTCCCTAGGTCAAGGTTGACCTGGTTGACTGAGCTTGAATTGGTTCAAGCTCGAGTCTTGATGTTTGGATTTCGATGTTTGACAATACATGGAGACAATACATGGAGATTGCAGGTGCAATTGTTCATGTAGGGAGATTGTTGGTACAATTCTCTTTTGGTCAAGGTTGACCAGTCTAGATGTGAAGGAGAGTCAAGTAGGTCAAGATTGACTGGATACTTGACTGAAAAATCTTGGTGAGTGAAGCCAGGTGAAAGTCATAACTGGGAGGTTAGGCAGAGTATGGAAAGTCCTGGTGAGTGAAGCCAGGTGAAAGACCTAGTGAGTGAAGCTAGGCAGTATGGAAAGTCCCGGTGAGTGAAGCTGGGCATTTGAAAAGTCCTAGTGAGTGAAGCTAGGCAGAAGGAAAATCTTGGTGAGTGAAGCTAGGTGAAAGTCCTGGTGAGTGAAGCCAGGCAGATGAGAAGTACTAGTGAGTGAAGGTAGGTAGAAGGGAAGTCCTGGTGAGTGAAGCCAGGCATGAAAAATCCAGGTGGATTAAGGTTGATCGGACACCTGGTGGAGATAAGTCCAAGTGGTTCAAGGATGACCGAACACTTGGCACGAGGAGAAAAATCTAAGTGAGTCAAAGGAATTGACCGGACACTTGGTGAGGGAGTCCTAGCAGGTCAAGGGTGATCAGATGCTAGGCATGATGTACCAACAGGTCATGGTTGACCGAATGTTAGTTTAGGGGACTTTGGACTTGGTTTTAGGCAAAAACCAATCGATTAGTGGAGCGATTGGGAGAAGCTCATACCCAATCGATCGGCTGATCTATTGGGTGAGTCCCCGCGACAAGCCTCCTCCCAATCGATTAGTGGAGCGATTGGGAGAAGCTCGCCATCACACAGAATAGCTCTGGATCGATCGGTCGATCGATTCAGAGCCTCCAATCGATCAGTCGATAGATTAGGAGGTGCGATTTCGCGCGATAAGCCCTAGATCGATTGGCCGATTGATCCAAAGCCTCCCTAATCGATTGGGAGCAATCCAATCGATTGGGATTCGACTGTTAGCGCTTGATAAAGATGTTGGCGTGCGATTTTGTCGATAGAACTCTTGGCTTTCTTCTCCAGCGACACCAGCAATTCCATAGCTTCTCTACAGAGTTCTCACCGCCAGTTCTTGAAGATTCTTGGAGGCTTGTGCTGGTGCACGTCCAAATCAAGAGGCGAGGAAGAAGTTAGGGTTAGGGTTTCGTGTGCAAACTTGTAAGATCTTATTGTATTTTGTTTCCCTTTCCTTTCTTCTTATACTGAGAGCTTGTAAGGCTTCTCCGCCCTCGGTAGTTACCGAAAAGGAGTGTTTACATAGTGGAGGGTGCGTGAGTGTGTGGATCCTTGGACTAGTCACCTCTTTTTGAGGTGGATACCAAGTAAATCCCTAGAGTTAGCGTTGTTGTGTTGTTTCTTGTATTTTCCGCTGCTATCATCTTAAAGAAACAAGCAACGACGAGCACGAGATCGCGCCAAGCTATTCACTCTCCCCTCTAGCTTCATTTTCAGTCCCAACAAGTGGTATCAGAGCAAGGTTACTCTTCACCGGAATCATCATCGAAAGGGGCAAAAAGCTAGAGGGTGAAGAAGTTGGAGCAATTCTACAAGTCAAAGACTTCATTCAAGAAGCTCAACTTCAAATAGAATTCCAAGATGGACTTGGATTCGATACAAGGGTGCCTCCACCGTTCACAATGACAAGCTTCGATTCTTGGAAATCAAGAATCGAGAATTTTCTTATGATGGAGATAGAGCAATGGTTTGCTCTCATGGAAGGCTTCAAGGCTCCAAGAAATTCAAAGGGCAAAATCCTCAAAAAGAGCAAATGGAGCCAAGAACATGTTGGAGTGTATACTAAAAGCCTAGCTTTTGTATAAACATTTATAAGAATCACATTGGTCAAGTGTCTACATTATATATACCAAATGTAGATGTTCAATTAATTTATATTGTAGATAACATAGTGTGTGGTGTCACACACAGAAGATCGTGTTATCGGTTCTTTATAAATTATAAACAGTAGCTCACGACTAAGATGGAAAGGAACAAACCATTGGAATAGTCGTAATGTAATTAGGTATTAGTTTATCTTGACTAATAGATTACACTAGTAGACTCTAAGTATATTGAGTAGGACCATTTAAGGAAAGTTCTTTTTATACTGATTTAATAAAAGAATTAGACCTTAGTTATTATGGAAGTGTGTGCTCTTAATCCTAATATAATAACAAGCACATATATTTAATATTTATTTCTTTGACTTATCAAAGGGTGACATTTAGCTCGATAAATCAAAATGCCCGATAAGTTGAGAAATGATATTACTTATAGTGTGACTTGTTGATTATAGAAGGAAACTGTGTCCTAGTAATCTAGGTTGATAATGTCCCCAAGAGGAGCTCATAAAGATTGTCATGTTAAACCCTGCAGGTGGACTTAGTCCGACATGACGATAAGGTTGAGTGGTACTACTCTTGGACTAAGATATTAATTAAATGAGTTGTCAGTAACTTACTTAATTAGTGGGCATTCGACATCTTAAACACAGGGAGACTAACACATTCATAATAAGAAGGAACCCAAAAATATAATTTGGGAATGATGCGGTAGTTCAATAATAATTCTTTAGTGGTATGAATTATTATTGATGAAGTTAAGTTGTGTGTTCGGGGCGAACACAGGAAACTTAATTTCATCGGAAGACCAAAACCAATTCCTCCTCTCGGTCCCTATCGTAGACTCTTGTATATAGAGATTTATATCCACCATATACCCACCTTCTTACCCACTTTTGGTGGCCAGCCAAGCTAGGTTAGAACCCAAGCTAGGGTCGGCCAAGACCCAAAGGTTGAGCCAAGTTAATTGGTCGGCCATAGCTTGGAGCCCAAGCTTGATTGGCCGGCCATATTAAAAGGGAATTTATTTTTAATTAAAATTATTTCTTATGTGGATATCATGGTTTTAAAAGAGAGTTTAAAATTTAAATCTTTCCTTTTATAGCTTTCTACAAAGAGATTAAGAAAAGATTTGAAATCTTTCCTTATTTGTAGATTGAAAGGAAATTTTAATTTCGAGAAAACTTTCCTTTTTAACCATGTTCATGATTTAAAAGAGAGTTTAAAAATTAAATATTCTCTTTTATTAATTTCTACAAAAGATTAAGAAAAGATTTGATATATTTCCTTATTTGTAGATTGAAAGAATATTTTAATTTTTAGAGATAACTTTCCTTTTTGAAAATTATCCACATGTTTAAAAGAAAGATTTTAATTTATAAAATTTCCTTTTTACTAACCAATCATGAAGGGATAAAAATTATTGGAGAAATTTTTATAAATTTCTGGAAACAAATAAGGAAGTTTTAATTCTTATGTGAATTAAATTTTTCCTTGTTTTGGGGAGAAAGTGGCCGACCATATGAATTGAGGAAAGAAAATTGATTTTTAATTAATTAAATTTTCCCTTTTCATGGCAAAAGAATTAAGGAAGTTTTTATTAAAATTTCCTTATTTGCCAAGACCAAGGAATATAAAAGAGGGGGTAGAGGTGCCTTCATGGCTAACGACTCTATTCTTTTCTTCCTTGGTGTGGTCGACCCTAAGGTCTCCTCTTCTCCTTCTTTTCTCTTCCTCCTTTGTGGCCGGCGGCATCAACTTAAGGGAAGTCCATGGTGGTCGATTCTAGCTAGGAGAAGAAGGAGAAAAAGAAGGCTTCGTTTCTAGCATCCCTTGGAGCTTGGTGGTGGTGGTCGGACCTTTACTTCTCATGGAGAATTAATGGTGGCCGAATCTAGCTTGGAGAAGAAGGAGCTTGGTGGTTCTCGTCTCGGAAGATCGTTGCCCACACAACGTCCGAGATAAGAAGAGGAATACGGTAGAAGATGAAGAGGTCATTAAAGTTTACAAAGGAAGGTATAATTAGTAATTAATTTCCGCATCATACTAGTTGTATTTCTTTTGTATGAATTCCAAACACAAGAGACATTAGATCTAGTTTTCGGATTTGTTTCGAAGATGTGTTTCTTTTTGTTTTATTTTTCAAATTTGTGATTCGATTGTTCTTTTTGGTTAACCTAGAGTTATTTAAGGAAATTAAATATTAACTTTCCTTAAAAGGCTTTGTCTAGGTGGTGGTGGTTGCTCCCATATCCAAGAAGGCCATGTGTCTCGCCATGCAGTCCTGGAAGCCAATTTTGAAAATTAATATTTAATGAAATTAATAACATAGGTAGATTTGAATCAATAGTGTTAAGTTTCGCTTGCGATTCAAATCTAAATCATTAAGAACAGATAAGTTAAATTTGGAATCAATGATGTTAAGTTCCGTTTGCGATTCCTAATTTAACTTCTAAAGAACACAATAGGTTATTTAAGGAAAGGTTCGACACTTGTATAAAAATTTTTGTACAGTGGAACCGGTACGTTTTCCTAGGACTAACTAACAGAACAAACTCAAAGGTGCGAGGCGAATGACAAGGTAACCAAATTATTGGTTAATTTATTGTCAAGCACCATTCTTTGCAAAATTGGAGAATTTGAAGATGCAAAGGAATTGTGGAGCAAGTTGGCCAAGCTTCATGAAGAACCCTCCACTGTACAAATCCAAGAAAAATCCAAAGAGGGTGACTCAATGGAGCAAGATCAAAAGGAAGAGGATTCTGAAGTTGAGAGATGCTCAACTTCCGAAGAAGAGGTCCAAGAAGCTTCGTCTTCAAAGGAATACAATGAAAAGGGCAAAGAGGGAGCATACTCTGTGTTTCATGTACAAGAGGAAAATGAAGAAGCCTCCACCTCTAGGATTGAGGGGGAGCGACCTTTGTTGACATCAGATCAAGAAGAAGGAGAAACTTCTACATCCGGGTCAAATGGAGAAGAAGACATTGCATCCTCCAAAGATCAAGAAACTTTAAATGGAGGATTAAGTGTCATCCCTACATGTGAAGGTAAAAATATTTCCATTAAAAATAAAAAACACATCATATGTTTTGAATGTAGGAAACATGAGCACTACAAGAGCAAATGCCCTAAATTAGCCAAGAAGAAGGGGCAAGTGGCACCAAAGGGCAAGGAGAATTCCAAGGAGACCTTCCCCACAACAAAGAAGAACAATGAGCACATTGTGTGCTTATTGTGCAACCAAAAAGGACATTATAGAAGTCAATGTCCTAAGGGGAAGAAGACGGTCAAGCCTAAGGGAGGAAGCATGAGTAAAGGGGGAGCCTCCAAGGTAAAACGAAAGGTATCATTTATTGAGCCTACCCTTTTAAATAATGGTAAAAAGCATGCTAATTCCAACTTTTATCATTTTAATGCTATTTACCATAAAAATAAGAAGCATGATAGCATTAAAAAAAAGCATATGGCTCTTCATGCTAAAACTACCAAACCTAAGGTTAGAAAGATAGAAAATAATTTAGGCAATAACTCTAAGGATTCTAGGTATTTGCCTAAGAATAAGAAAAATCAAAGTGTAAATGAAAAATCTAAGGTTGAGGAGTTATGGAGAGAAAATCAAGTCTTAAGGTCAAGACTTGATAAATTGGAGAGGACTCTTAGAAAAATCATAAATGATACACAAGGTTTCAAGAGTAAAACCTAGGTTTAGAGAAACAAGGGTCATCCTATGGTCGTAAAGGTTTGGGATACAAACCTAAGGCTAAGAAGGATGCAATTTCTTACCATAGGGTTCCATATAGCTATAGAACTAACCCTAGGCCTAGTGGTCAAGTCAAAAATATAAAGGAAGTTATCCCTAGAAGTATTTTTACAACAATAAACGTGACTAAGACTTCTAAGAAGTCTAAGAAAGTCACTAGAAAGATCACAAGGGAAGAAATCCCTAGAGTTAATCTAGAAAAAGTGACCAAGGCTTCTAAGAAGCCTAACAAGGTCACTAAAAAGGTATATAGGGAAGTTATCCCTAGTGAGTACCTAGAGCATCCAAGGAGCTCCAATAAGTTTTGGGTTCCTATGAGCATTTTCTCTACCCCTTAGATGGGATAGAGAGTGTCAACTCCGATTAGAAGGGTAGTTAACCCAACTTTGATGAAGTTGGCACTCGAAGAGCATTTTCAATGTTATTATTAACCTTTGAAAATGAAAAGGATTATCATTTACTTCCTAAATGGAGTAAAATGTGTCATAATTTGAGTATATGGATATAATTTTAATTGACACAAGAAATCAAGCGTGAAGAAATGTCAAGTTGGGATTTTGCCATTTTATTGGGAAGTTAAAGGTAAATCTAAGCCTTGTGTTATTTGGTTACTCCTAAAAGAGTAAATTGTGCCAAAATTTAAGGAATATACTTAATTTAAATTGGCACAAAAATTTATAAAAGCAAAGGAAATGCCAAATTTAGGTGTTGGCATTTTCTTGGGAAGTAATGGGCAATCTAGGATTTAAGTTAAGTTAGCTAAGGTTTTAGGATACTTAGATAATCTAGGTATATTTTATTTATGCTAATTTACCATGCTTTGTTTGCCCATCATATGTCATGACATCATATTTATTCTTGCACTCATGCCTTATTATGAAAAACACAAAAATAACATGTCATGTCATACATACATCATGTAATGAGGAGCCTAGGACTGAGAGTCTGTAGTGTTTGGCAATAGTGCAAGTGGGAAATTGTTAGTGTGTGCACTTATGTGTCAAGACACTCCTTATGTATTTTGTGGATAATTATTTAATAAAGGTAATAATTTATCATTAATTATTTACTTTTCTATACATATATGATTAATGATAAAGTCCTACAGATTAATGGGTATATTAATATGAAAACAGTCCTTGATCGGATAGATATCTAGAGGGGGCATGGATATCTAGATCAACACTTAGTATGACTAGGTCGAGATAGACCGAGGGATGGATATCCAAGTTGTACTTGGGGGTGCCTTGAGTTTAGAGGTACACTGGACATGACCCGCTTAAGAGGAGACTACATATTAAGCATCATTGGTTATTCCTCTTATGAACGAGTGTAACTGATCTTTTGACTTAAAACATTCATTTATTCGATGCGTGGAGTTATGTGCTTTGACGCCGTTAAAAGCCGTCTTTAATCGGATTATGATTAATACGGTAGTTGGGTGTATGACAAAGTGTAGAGAGAACAGTGTTGAGTCAATAGAGGATTCATCGCTCTCTTGGATTAGGAGTTAACATCCTGGCCACTTGATAGAGATATTAGTGACTTGACATTCATGGCCATGGGAGAAATAATTTATCATTCAAGAGGAGTCTATTATATCTTGGAAATCAAGTAAAACAATTAATTTGATAATGATGCATAATGTATCGAATTAATTGGGATGTAAGCTTAGATGAAGAGATTGAATTACACAGTAATCAGTTCATGGTGGTTTATAGTTTATGACTGATATTAATTTTATTGCGTTGGGTGGTTAAAAATTGTTGCTAGACGGTTATCTTAGTCTATGTATGGATTTACACTGCCTTCGTGCATAAAACCTAAAGGGTCACACGGATAACACGTAGACATGAACAATGGTATCGGAAGCTAGTCGAGATCAAGATCAAATATGGATTTATTTAATACAAAGAAGAAAGAATTCGAATAGTCATACTCATGATGATTAATGGAGAATTTGAAGAGTCATCATAATGATAATTAATGGAGAAGTTGAAGAGTCATCATAATGAAGCTCATAAATGAAGAATTTATGGAAGCTATAACTCTTCATTTTCCTAATTAATGAAGATCATAAATGATAAATTTATTGAAAACTTAACTCTTCGTATTCCTTGGAGGCTATAAGTAGACATCCTCGGAAAGATTCAAGAGTAGTATTCCTTCTCTCCATTTCTCTTTCGTCAACTTCTTTTTCGTTCAGAAGAGATCGTAGTGCTTCCAAGGCTTTGTCGATCCAAGAGGCTAGCACCTAACGGATCGTGTCAAGTTCGTGATCTAGTGCGCGTTGATATCGCTAGAGGAGTCATACGTAGGGCTCTTATCTGTCTGTAATATCATTCAAGTCTATCGAGGACTCAAGGTATGTTTTATGTTATTATGTGTAAAACTATATGTACCACGAAAAGATCCATGATTCATTATATGTCTTATGCTGCGCTCCGAACCCAACAAATTGATGGTATAACAGTTGATTAATGGCATTGAATAGTCGACTTTTGTAGTTAATGCTGAGCTAGAAAGAGTCATTTTATAGGTGAAATAGTTGAATTTAGACGGAGCAATCGACTGACGGTGTTAACAATTTATTGTTGGGTGGTTTCTAGCCACAACTTGAAGCCTATAGGAGAGGGTTTCATGGAGGATTTTAACATTAGTTCTTTGGAGGTTTTTGGAGAGAATGTTGCTATATTTCAAGACCTCAGGAAGAAATTCAAAAGAGACAAATAATGATCAAGGTCAAACTTCTTTGTGTAAACGTGTTTATTTCAATTTCTTTTGATATCATTTGTATATTTATATTTGTCTTGTATTATTTGTAAGAATAAGTGTTGAAAGAGGCCTCTCTATCTTTATAAAGTATCCGAGAATGACAAAGATATAGTGGTGTGCTAGGACTAGGCTATGAAGTAGGAACTGGGGGTTCCGAACCATCTAAAAATTTATGTGTTGTGCTTGTGTTATTTATTTTATTTTATGTTCTTATTTCTGTTGCATTCTAATTATTGTAGACGAGTCCGACGATTGACAAATAATAAGTTATGGTTCACTATTCATTTGCTTCTAGTGACATCACTGATTTTGATAATGTATTTATAGGACTCCCATGGATTAGACCATTTTAAGATTTTAAAATTTTAAATAATTTAGGATCATCAATAAATTTTAATCAAAATTGACTAATAATCTAAGGCATCTCAAAATTTCTTCAAACTAAGTTCATTGCACTACTTGAATCCTTTTGAATGTAATCACATTCTCAAACCTAAATTTTACATTCTAGATTTAGAACCGTTGATTTTGACAAATCTTCACAACCTTAAGTTAAGTCAGTTGATGAATTAAAATCTTATCTAGGTATAACGTTGTAATTGACTGATGTAGTTGATTGGAGTCCAGATAGAGTACAAAAATTCCGGAATCGATTAAGATATCTAATTTGATACATAACTATTGACTAATTAAGTAAAAAAACAGTTGATAGATGATCAAAGAGTATAACGAGAAAGAGATATGTATTTTGATAAATATGATACTTAGATATATAATTTGATTATTGAAAAAAATTGACTACGTGACTTAGTAAATTATTGAAAGATCTCAATTAAGGCCTTTATTTAAACTCGAGTTGAATCTTATTACTTGAGGTACAATTGCATAACTTTATTATCTAAATTATAATTAAAATGATTTATCTTCACAAGCAATTAAACTTTACCATCTCTTCCTTTGTCATATTATTAAACAATTTATTATAACTTTTCCCCTTATTATTAAGGTTGTTTATATTGTCAAAACTATGAGTTAGATTATATAAATTAATATATTCATAATTTTGCATAATATTTAGATCTTTTATCAATTTTTTTATTAATTTTCATAGAGTATTAATAATTAAATATGTTGGGGGTGCATTACCTTTTCAATATGTATTAAAAATGTTTTAAAGTAGTATTTTCTTTCAGCAACGCACGGGCGTTAGACTAATTAGAATTTTATACCCATCTGTGAATCGAGAAGGTTATTAACTAGTATATATGCGTTAAATAATGGATAAAATCAAACTATTTATCTAAATAAAGGGACGTCCCTTTTTATTTTTTTAATAAAAAAATCATCTTCAATATCCAATCTTCTGAGGGTAAATCCTCTGGACCGCTTTTACGATCCAAAGGATGATCTCTAAGCATGTATTGATGGAATACATGACTCCCACTTATAAAATAGATAGAGATCATTCATCCCCACCAATACATGCTTAGGGACCATCCCTTATATCACAAAATGCGGTCCAGAGGATCCGAGCTCCAATCTTCCTCTCCTACACCATTTTTATTATTATCTCTCACATATATTTTTCACTTAAATCTTCAACCAAAAACATATTATAACAACTATGAAATTATAATTATTACACTATGATTATTAGATCAGCATGTCAAATCCGTGTTATACCAACTGCGTAAAATTATAGTTATTACAATATAAATATTTTTGAACATATTAAATATACATTATAGTAATTACGAAATCATAGTTGTTATGACCATATATAATAGTTATGAAATTATAGTTGCTATAATGTACCTGACCAGTTCAGGATTTAGACTCGAGAGAATAATAGAACAGTATATTAAAGGATGGTTAAGTAAATTATACATTAATGGCTAGTGGGGTGTGATTTTTTTTTTAATAACTAAAAAAAAATGCCTCTTTCTTATGACAAGAGATGATGTATTAGTCCTATGCGCTCCTCTACCTCCGTCCCAAGACATTTAAAAAGAAATAAATTACGATGTCTGAACGATGTCTCTTTAGATGAGAGAGATTTTATTCTCTCAATGGATTATTTTCCGAAGATTTTACTTCTATTTTTATGTGCTAATCTACCTCCTAAGTACCAATTCGATTATCCCTGGGGAGAAAGACGTCTTTTTCATTAGAGCAATAGGTAAAATCATTACCTTAGCATTCTCATGATCGGTAAGACAAAGCCTAATTGTTACAAATATATAAAGTTCTTCTCAATTCAATTTCTCCATGCTTTTCAATTTTCTTTCTCCTACCTCCTTCATCATGTCTTGTTGCACCAACAAATCATTAATTCTCCTCTGTCATAATTCGAAGTTCCTGATCCCATCAAACTTTATCATATCAAATTTTGCAAAAGTCATTCTTGTCATATTAATATATCCTTTTAAATCGATGATTTTTTTCATATTTTCCAATGTAAGACTTTTATTGAATCTCCAACTATCTTCTCTCAAACAAATGACCATCATTACTCTCATAGTTAGAACTTCTCCATGAGCATCCTATCGCCCCTTTAAGATGGTCCTACTCTTTGAAAAAGGGTAAATCAAAAAGACATTTATCTTAATACAATAATCTTTTGTAAGTGAGAAGTCAAACGTTGAACGAAATATTTTAAATCCGTTAAATATTAATCCTAAAATTTATTAAAATAATAATCTATCCATCTACCAATTGTGTCAATCCATACGGGTGGAAAATATAAAGGCGCCTCTTTAATCTTTCTAAATAATAAGGACATTTTTGTCATAAATAATTTATAAATAAAAAGGATGCCGCTTTTTGATACTTTCAAAATTAGTGTTTTATCGGTTGATGCTCTATGGATGGGAGATCTGTACGCTGTTTTATGGCACACACAGTTCACACTCGAAGAAGGATATATTCCCAGTAACGGACGTCCGCTTCTTTGAAACTCCCATGCGTACATCTCACGCGAGGAGATGAAGAATCCATATCCCCCGTCCACTTGTGGCCCACCCGCATCGGACGGTTATATCCACTCCGGATGCGACAATGTGATCGTGTAAATTTAATCCGGTTGGAATCCGGACCTCCGCCCCTCTTCAACGCCTACCCGCGCACTGTGATCTCCGTCTCCTTCGCTACGGCTCCTGACGTCCTCTTCTGACAGTCAGTTCGCCAGCCACGACAGGTTTCAAATCTCTACACAATTTACTTCTCCCATTTAATTTGAAACTGTATATATTTTTTTTGAATCAAATTTGTCGAATTTCGGTTCCGTCCATCGATTTATGCAAGTACAGGTACCAGTAAGCATGTCGGATGAAGAGCACCATTTCGAATCGAAGGCCGATGCCGGTGCTTCCAAGACTTATCCGCAGCAGGCCGGGACAATCCGGAAAAATGGTTATATCGTCATCAAGGGGCGACCATGCAAGGTTCGCCTAACTTGATCTTGTCGTTCTTTTATTTACATGTGTTTAATGGGAAATTGGGTTCATTTCCATGACTTTATTATCGATAATACTATATATATATATATATATATATATATAGTTCCTCCTCCCTTCATATTTTCCATCTTGAGTAAATTGTCCCTGAGGGTTTCATTTCTTTTTGGGCGCTGTAAATTACTTGGACGTTTGGAATTCTTATGAATTAATATGGGATCTTCATTTCTCAATCTCATCTAGTGTAACTCACCGTGTCTTAGTTTCATTAGAAGAAAAATGCATCTTCTTATTATGTTTGGAAATTGCTTCTGTTCTTATCCAGTACCCTGGCTCTTTGATGATCCATTGGTCATATAGTAATATATGATTTTTTCTATCATACTTCTGTGATTTGATTATTTAAATTTTGCATTAAGATTGAATGCGTTAGAATTACCCCTGTTCAGATCAGTGGGTTATGAATGCAAGTTATGCTATCTACTTTCGTATATATGTTGCTTCGATGAATTTTGTCTTTCTTTCAACCTAGTCATTTTGTGAAAGTTTGAAGGCATCCAATCAACTTACTTTCTTGCTCCTCTACCTCCTATTTCCTCTCCTCGGCATATCCTACCATGGACCATGCTTTCTGTCTCAACCATGCTTCGATCCAGTTAATCCCCTCCACCACTATCATCAACAACAACAACAGCAACAAAGCCTTTCTCCACTAGGCGGGGTCGGCTGTATGAATCCTTTTACGCCATTGAGCTCTATCTCTTATTATATCCCTCCACCACTATCATCATTTTCCATAAATAATTTGGCCACTAACTCTATGTTTACATATGGGATTTTCAAGATGCACTACCCAGAAAAGAAATTACTCAATTCTATCCTCTTGTCTAGCATTGAATGTATGGCTTCTTCCATAGAGTTCTTAATCAACATATAAATTGCCGGAGGTACAATTTCCTTTACTTCTCTAACATGATTAGTTCAAGCATTATCCCATTTCCACCAGTATTGGGGGCAGCACTACCTGCTCTTCTTTGTCCAATTATGGAGAGTGGCACTCTCTTCAACATTGGTTGTGGTATAGGCAAAGCGATTAGGTGCGACACCACTTGTTGTGGGATAAAGAC